>NC_141465.1:2757695-3398955 GCF_009769465.1 Tauraco erythrolophus
GGGATACGACCCCCTTTTGCCAGCGGGCGTCACAACCCACCCTGGATCAGCTCTCCTGCCTTCCCCTCGGCTTTGTGATGAGCCTTCTCTAATCTTCTCGCTTCACACGTAGGATCCAGCTAACAACTTCCCTCGCTGCCCTCTACCCCCCCGGCAGCAAAACGGCAAGAGGGGAAAGAGAGGGATCAAACACTGCTCGTTCGGCACAAAGCAACATTGGCTCCCAGCTGCCGGCTCGGAACACGCAAGACAAATTCTCCGTCGTGTTGCAAAGCGTGATCCTGGAAAGCTAATGCGGTGGTTAAACATGATGCCACTCGCAACCTGATGAGGAAAGCTCAAGAGCAAACCACGTTGGTGCTGTCTCGTCGTGCCTTCGCATGATCTTCAGCCCTTCCCTGCCTGGCATCTCCCTTATGAGGAAAGGCTGAGGGAGCTGGGTCTCTTTAGCTCGGAGAAGAGGAGGCTGAGGGGGGACCTCATTAATGTTTATAAATATGGAAAGGGTGACTGTCATGAGGGTGGAGCCAGGCTCTTCTCACTGGCATCCAATGATAGGACAAGGGGAAATGGATATAAACAGGAACATAGGAGGTTCTGCTTGAACATGAGGAAGAACTTCTTCCCAATAAGGGGAACAGAACACTGGAACAGGCTGCCCAGAGAGGTTGTGGAGTCTCCTTCTCTGGAGATGTTCCAAACCTGCCTGGATGCGTTCTTGTGTGATCTGATCTAGGTGGTCCTGCTCCGGCAGGAGGATTGGACTAGATGATCCTTTGAGGTCCCTTCCAATCCATAACATTCTGTGATTCTGTGACTCCAGCACAGTCATGGTCAACCGAGGGGGCAGCAGGAGCCCAGCCCCTCCGCTATGGCCAAGCAGGGAAGGCAACGGGCCCCTATGTGGATGGCAGTGGCAGACTGCATCAACCAAGCGTCTGAAACCTCCTCTCAGCCAAGCACCAAAAGCCTCATTTTACCAAATTTGAATACACATGGGGGTGAGGTGCTGTTCAAACCTCTTTTTCTCCCCGCTGCCACGCTCCTTCCCCAGCCTGGTCCGGCTGCTGCTCCATCCTGATGCGGCACAACCCGCCGCAGAGTCACTGTTTGAGAGCGAAAGCTGTGCCAAAGCAGGATGGATTCCCAAAATGTGGCATAAATAGCTCCTGAGCTACTACTGCCAGCATAGCACAGGCCCTCAGAGGGATTTAGAAAACTACTGCTTAAAGCCAGTCCTGCACTGGAAAACTGGCAGAAGGGGGAAACAGCCACACCTCTTCAGCCCACGCTTTCTTTCAGCCATGTTAGGCTGTGACCTTGGTCGCCACATCTGTCTGCAGCTCCCTGGGTATCTCAGCACTCGAGTGACAACCTCGGGCCATCCCCCCGTTGGAGTGGGGCAGGGCTGACAGGATGCCTGAGCTTCTGCTCATCCTCTTCAGTAAATTGCCACTTTGGGAGCACGAGGCTAGGATGGGCTTCCCGGGTCAGTGAGCCCCGGCCTCTGCTGGCACAGCCAGCCGAACCTTGTCATCTTTTTCAGAGACATACTTCGTTCCTACTTAAGCCTAGTGCGTTTGGCAGGGGGTACCCTCCCCCTGCTTCGTCCAGCAGGCTGTTCAAAGCCTTCCTGCTCTGCTGATTAGAAACTTTTTTTTTCCTAATTCTAAGTCTAGATTTATTCATGGCTGGTTTATATCCATTCCCTCTCATGCCAATACCATCCTTTAGCTTAAATAGCTCTTCTCTCTCCCGGGTGCTTATCTTCCAGCGTGTTCACAGAGAGCAATCATATTCCCTCTCAGCCTTCATTTTGCTGGGCTCAACAAGCCAAACTCTCCTAGTTTCTTCTTGTATGATAGACTCTCCATTGCCCTAAACATCCCAGTAGCCCTTCTCAGCACCTGCTCCAGTCTGAATTCCTCTTTCGTGACCAGAATTCGTACCCAGCTTTCTAGATGAGGACTCCCCAGTGCCTTGTACAGAAACGTTCCTATCTCACTCTCTCTCCCATCAACTCTCCTTAATGAAAGTAAAAAGAATTGCAACCAGTGACTATGACTATCAGTGCAGAACTGCTCATATGCTGTGAGCATCCTCGTCTCTCAGTCCATGTGATACGCGTGGAAAATGAAACCCAAGGGAATCCACCAAAAATACACCAGCCTAAAAAGACAGCTAGCTGCATGGGCTCTCACTAGCAAACACACAGCTGGTCTCACATGGGTTTTCTTTCTGTTAAAATGACTATTTAAGAGTATAGGCTCCTGTTCATAGAGAAAAAAACAGAAATCAAGCCTGAAACTATAGTAATTGTATGCCAGTGCTCTCCCAGGGTGGATGTAACTATATCAGAATAAGAGAACTTATACCGGCATGATTTATCGCTCTTCCCATCTTCTGGGGATCAGCATACCTGCATAAACAACTTCAGTCCATATCCATTCCAGTAGAGGCACCTCCTTAACAACATCAATACGAGCTGCTATGAACAAAGTTAACTCCATCCCAGCCACATCCCAGCGCAGTTTAAAACTCCAAGATACAGAAAAAGCCTCAGACCGAGGCCTACCACCATGGTGCCACGCTTCCCTATATCCCACCAGACCTAGGAAAAACCCTCCGTTTCATTACAGCGTGGTCAGGAAACCCTTGGATGGCTCTTTGCCTGCTCTAAGGCGTGCTGTCCCCAGCTTCCTGTAGCATCATGGGGCTCCTGCACCGTCCAAAGGGGAAGCCCAGGAACAACAGAGATGATGCGGAACAGCAATGGGGAACGTCGCCAGATGATTTGCCTTTTGGTTGCGCTGCACTTACACTAAGGACTCTATGCTTCTTCCATCACTGAGACATGGGCTGACATTTTAGAAATACCTGCGGTCACTTAGGAACTGAAGTTCACTGAAAGACAACAGTAGGTAGTCGCTTAGGTGAACTGGATATTGGCTTTTATGCCAAATTTGTAAAAGGACCAGAAACTAAACAGCTACTGATGAGTCTCTGCACCATTAGGACTGTTTTCTGGTTGGGGGATACACCGAGGACAATGGAAGGCACCCATACAGACCATCATACCCTTTATTTTCCTTCACAAACTTCAGTGCTGGAAATCACCTATTTCTTCTACCTGAACCCCTAAACCCTTGTAGACAACTTTCATGTGGTCACCACTAGGTAACTCCAGAAAAGCCACTTCCAAACTTTTCCCTTGGATTTCTCATTAAAAAAAAAAAAAAAAGCACTTCTCCATGTTTCAGAGATGTGATCTCCTCCTCTGACAGGAGGGGAGGGAGGGTTTGGCTGGGAAGTCCACGTGACTCTGTATCTGGTAATTATCCAGCCGCAGAGGCAATCTGAAACGTTCTGTGCTGTCGCGCAGAATGACAGCACCTGGAGCTCCAGCACCCAGATAAAAAGCGGAGAGACAATCGGGCAGATGGAGAAAGGCAATGCCACATCATGGGGCGGCGAGGCGGGGAGAGAAAGAGGGGGTGAGAGGCAAAAGCTGGCGAGAAACATCAAGGCAGCCGACGCAGCGACTGGAGAATGAGATAATGCCACAGATTAGTAATGCAAAGGGCAGCTCTGAACGAGGGGGAAACAGAGAAAGAAGCCGAGTGAGGGCAGGTCAGGAGGGACTGGATGCTGAAGATGGACAGTGTGAACACAAGAGGGAATTGGAGAGTGATGCTGGAGGGAGCTTCAAAGCATTTTGTGTGGTCTCAGGTCCCTTTCCCCCACCCCAGTCACAGGCCAAACACGCAGGAGGTGTCACCAGACGCTGTCACAGAGCAAGGGGGAGATTTGCAAATTAACTCCTCGCAGCCAAAGAGAGACGTGGCACTGCAAATAGCACCTTCCAGCTTGTGGCTTCCAGTTGTTTGATCAGAGAAGGGGACTACGAAACTCAAGAACGAAATAACCAAAAATGGAGATTTGGGGCATCACCTCACACATTTTGTACGGCAGAGAGGTGAGAGGGAGGTTCCCCAGCTCTCCCTCTCACGGTTGCACATGCGGAGGCACGTGTAAGCCTGCAGAACGGTCCATGTGGTTGATGTCATGGTGCCATGGCCCAAATCCAAAAAGCAAGGCGCCACACGTGCCATCACACACAGCAACGTGACAGCGTCAGCGTGTGCTCTCGGGGCTGTTGCAAACGAGGGGCATGCCCACAGGACTGGCAGCAGCCTTTGGTGGGTCAGGAAGAGCTGACTGCCAGGTGGTCCGAAGTCATGTACCACCTCTGGGAAGGCTTCTGATGTGGAAAAATACAGCCAGACAGTCAGATTAGGGCCAAAGGCTCGTCAGGAACTGATGTTGGCCACCAGCCTCAACACCTGCTGGGGTAGTGACTGAGGTACTGGCAGTGACCAACAGACCTGCAGTGGCAGCATCTCTTCACGGAGGCAGGAGGAACTAAGTGCCCAGATGTCCACACCTGAACATTTGGGGAAGGAAATGAGAACGGTAGCAGCACCGAACAGGTATCTCAAGATCTGAGCACTGGGCCACATGGTCCCGTGACCACTCTCTCATGATTAGTAACAGACTTTTCAAGGAAAGGTGGAACAGCTTCTAAAAGGACAATGTAAATCACCATCTACATAATTTCATGATCCTTCCCAGCCATAAAGGCCTATCAATCTAGCCCCAAGCAAATCTAAGTTGGCCTCCTCTCCAAAGGACAGCTTGCATTCCACCTTGTAAGTCTGTACTCTGCCTTTCTTATCCCCAGGCATTTCTCAACCCCTGCTCCATTTTTCCTTTTTTAAGCTCATTAACATTCTCATCCTGGTGATACTTTCCAGCTCAGGATTTCACTGGTTAACCATTAACTGGTACACGGCTGTGAAAGAATACCAGATTTAAGCATTATTTGAAACTGGCAGGTGTCTCCTGTGCTTGGTGCTATATGAAATAGTTCCTTCCCATACTTGAGAGGCATGCTGCTCGAGACACGGGAAGGTACTTTCTATTTTGTGGACTCTAATGTCCACTTCATCTCACACTGCTCCTCTTCAAAAAAGAAAAAGAGAATATTGCATCTGAAGCATTAGCCCTTGTCCTGGAGGGGGTGGGAGGGACAGACCGGCACCAAGGAGAAATCAGTCTTGAAACTCTTCAGAGAGGCAGATCAGAGGGGGAATGGGAGCAATATTAGTGAAAAGGAGACGTAACTTTCCCTTCTTTTCTCCAGTAATGAGAGCATCAGTGGTGGCTCAACCAAGTTATCTCCCCTTTCCAAGCATTGCCCTCAGGCCGCCAGCAGCTGGCTTCAAAGGGTGGCATTTTGGGATGAATGAGAAAGTGGGCCCATCCTGCCTGCTCCCTCCCAGCTGCTGCACTTCAACGAAGGACACCTCCCTGATGTGCAAACACTCTAGTTATTATTTACAGCTGACCTTTTCCCTCTCCAGCTCCCGCTGCTGCAGCGCTGCTGGTGGAGTCAGGGCTTGTAGAGATTGCGGAGACGATGTGTAGCGAAACATGTTGGCTTCCCAGCCTGTGCCAGAGCTGTCAGCAGTGCCACTTGTGGATTGAGCTGCACCCGTGCAAGCAACAGTGGGAAATACAAAGAAAAAAGCCTAATGTAGACAAAGCCTTTGAGGAGCTTAACCCCTCTTCCCCTTTTCCATCTCCCTCCCACTTAAAAGCAGAGAAAGGCTTCTGAGCAAGACACACGCTCTCATTTCCATATCTAAAGCCCATCCCGAAATACCATCATGAAATGATGCTCTCAGAGAGGAGACCATGAAGCAGATTCCCTTTGAGAGATTCTGCTGCTTCTCTTTTTAATTCCACCCCAAAACAACTGCCACCGAGCGCACCTGGACTGGTGCAGTCAATCCAAGGCACCTTGTTACCAGAATGATATGGGGAAATTGGAGGGAATTCAGAGGCAAGCAACAACAAAATCCATCAAGGGCTGGAAAGAGATCAGCATCTAAGGGAAGCTTAAAAACATTAAATATGTATAACTTGACTAAGAGAGGACTTAAAAGGGACATGTTGACAAGCTATACCTCTTTGAAAGCTGAACGCACCAAGGAAGAGAAGAATTTTTTAGTAAGATGCGTAGAGGTCTAGAAAAGAGTAACGGGTCGGAATAAGAAGAGAAATACGTCTGTTCAAACTCGAGGAGAAACTTCTTGTCATCTACAAGTGCTAGTCTTGTGAACAGTCTCCCAAGAAAAGCAAGGAAGCCCCTATTTTTTCAGATGTTTAAAACAAAGTTGGGCTGAGGACCAGAGGACGTTTAAGCCATGTGGGGAACAGTTTCACAGCGGCTGCAGGGAGAACAAACTACAATGACCTGGTCTGATTACTTTTACTACCTACCTGGCAGAGTTCAGCAATAAGTTGGGAGAAGACAACTCCTCTCACAAGTTTCTTTCAGAGGAAGAGATATTTTTAGCTGTTTTCATTTCACATACAGCTAAATATTTCTTGGTAGGACCTTAGACCTCTATATACTGTACTGGAGTTACCTGGCCCAGGTCTGGTTTTGTTTTCGTAAACTGGATCTGTTAGAAGTCATCCACGGACAGGTTAAAAACTACTGATACAAAAACTAAAAGTGTTATTATTTCCAAAAGCCACTGGCATATGGTTATATTCCCAAACGCACTGTGAGTAAAGTTGTCAGGCACTTAAAAGTCACAAGTGAAGCTTGATTTTTCAAAGTGCTTAGCGTTGAGATTAAGACCAGATTTGTCAAACTGCTTTTGGGCCCACCAGCTCCCAGACTAACACACACGAACCAAATTTTCAAAACAGCGCTTGGCACAGCGAGCTCCTTTACCAATGGAGCCACTTCTCTTGCTGCCTAAAATGACATACTTTTGAAAATCTGTCCCACAGATGTTTTACACTCATAGAACAAAGTGCTGCAAACTTCAGACTCTCATGCTGTATTTATCTTGTGTGTTGAAGAACTCCTTCAAGTGGAAACCACAGCAAAGCTGTAACAGCCAGGCAATGTTCAACTCTACTTTCCTTCCTCTATTTGCAACTTTGCTAAATTTTGCCTCTCCCTAATCATAGAATCATAGAAGCGTTCAGGTTGGAAAAGACCTTGAAGACCATCAGGCCCAGCCATTAACCTAGCACTGCCAAGCCCACTACTAAACCATGTCCCTAAGCATGGCACCTACATGTCTTTTAAATACCTTCAGGGATGGTGACTCAATCACTTCCCTGGGCAGCCTGTTCCAATGCTTGACAGCCCTTTCAGTGAAAAAATTTTTCCTAATATCCAATCTAAACCTCCCCTGGTGTAACTTGAGGTCATTTCCTCTTGTCCTATCACTTGTTACTTGGGAGAAGAGACCAACACCCACCTCGCTACAACCTCCTTTCAGGTAGTTGCAGAAAGTGATAAGGTCTCCCCTCAGCCTCCGGTTGTCCAGACTAAACAACTCCAATTCCCTCAGCTGCTCCTCCAGACCCTTCACCAGCTTCGCTGCCCTTCCTTGGACACGCTTCAGCACCTCCATGCCTTTCTTGTAGTGAAGGGCCCAAAACTGAACACAGCATTTGAGGTGTGGTCTCACAACGGCCGAGTCCAAAGAGAAATGCCTCACTTTTGTCCACCATCAGGCCTTGCGAAAGGAGATGTCTGAAAAAGACTTGCAGGGAGGTAGAGAAGAGAAGCTGCTGGGAGAGAGAACTCCCAAGAGCTTTGATCTGAGCTTACCTTTATCCCCACACGCACAATGTGCCTTGCAGAGGAGGACGTGTTTATAAATAAATAAATAGCAGAGGAGAGGGGGAAGAGTGGAAAAAAAGAAATGTCAAGATATATTTGATGGAGTTTCTGCTGTTGGCATGAAAGCCAGGAGCTGGCTTAAAACCTCCTGGTTGGAAACAGAATGAGAGGAAGGTACAACTCCTTGAGAAAGCAGGGCAGGAATAATTCCCACAGCTAGATCTCCTTGCCATCCTACTAATCCTAATAATATCTTGTACTGTCTTTCCTCTGAGAGCCTTGCAGGACTCGGTCTTGCAAGGCAACTCAGCACACCCTGAACATCAAGCAGTGTTTTTGCCAAAGGGAGTAAGCACTGGTGAACTGGAGCTCTTGCGCTTTGTGCAGGAGAAGTATGCCGATGCTGGTTTTACACATACGGGGAGACACTGGAAAAGGAAAGAAATCCAGCTTGGGTCACTTGACTTGGTGCTCTGGAGCATGAACTCCAGCCCGGCTGCCGACAGCAGCGCAGGAGCAACCACAGGGACTGCCCTGACTGCTTCTGCACCTTCTGACCCACAGTCTTCTGGCACTGGTGAAACAAGCTGTGCAAATTGGCTGGAACGCAGAACGTAAACCCTTTCCATTTTTTTGGCAAAGACAACGCTGCTTAATCCTACTGGAACTCACTCAGCGATATCTTATCTGCATCCACTGCCATCCTCGCCTCTTCTCCCAAGAGACTGCTGCAAAGTGAAACCTCTCCCCTGTGCACAGCTTATCCGCAGCCCGGATCAACCATTTCCCCCCAGAGTTCCCTCCCGCACAGCTGTGTAACTGGTAGTTGAGTTTCTGACATGGCTGGGCCTGGAGCTGCTCACGTGGCTGGTCTGAGGCTGGATTCCTATTTCTGTTCTTCTGGCAAGTCGCTTGCTCGAAATAATTTCCAGAAGTCCAGTATTATACAGAGAGATGCCAAACTGCAGCTTCAGCTGGCATAAATCAAGGGTCAACAAGGCACCACTACAGTAAACGGGGAGGTCTGGGTTTACACTAGCTGAGGATCAACCCTCCTTCCTTGCACCAGACTCTAAATGAATTCATTAAATACAGCACTTCAGTCTGCTCAGCTAAAAGCAGCTCCAGCTGGCAGGAGGTTTTGGATCCAGGGAATGTTTAAAAGATGAGGATTTGTAGCCTGCTCTGAGTTTACACTCGGCTAGAGGTAGGCTCTCCTCGGCTGTGTAGGGGAGATGACACCATGCCCACCCAATGGGTGTCTGTGCCTCCCCAGTGCCTGGGCATGGCATGACATTTACACAGGACTTCCCAGCCCTGGGGGGAAAATCTGGACCTAAATTCTCCTGTGAAGATGCTCAATTTAGAGTGCTTCAGGGTAGCAGAAGAGAGGTCCTGCTGTACTTCCACCAGACTGAAGGGCTTCCCCCCCCCCCCCCCTTTCTTTTAAATTTTCACTTGGGGGAGGGGGCAGGGGTCTGCACTGAATTTGAATCTGCAGTAGGGTAAGCACCAGCACTGGGGGCAGTGAGAGCAGTTTGAGATTTGCGAGACAGGAGTGAAACGTAAGTTAATTTTGACATTACACCCTAAATGAGAGGATGTTAAAAGTTATTCTTAGCTTACGAAAAACCAAGCTGTGCTGTGATGGTCTGGCCTGCTCTCATGTATGGTATGGATCTCGTGATTCCTGCAGTTTAATCCCTTATCTGTTCACTGAAACAGATGGTGTTGCAGGCTCTTTGCAGACTCTGACAAATACGACTGCACTGGGAACACTGTTCATATATCCACACTTGCCGCACAACCCTCAGGATGAGATCTGCTGGCTTGAGATGAAAGTTCACATCCAAAGCACAACCTGCAGCAAGGAATAGATCCTCCTATTCTCTTTCAGCATTGCTGTTGAGTTCTCTAATATGCGCAGTTACACACAAAATATCTTCCTATAGACATATACAAAGGTCAAAACAATGGGACACTCCAAAATCTTTGTCCTGAGCTCCCAGTCGAGCCCTCTCTCCTTGACCAGGACCAGGGTGCAAGTTATTTTTCCTCAAGGAACACATCTGCCCACTAAACAACAACGATAGCGCCAATAATCCAGAAAACAAGAAACCCCTAACTCAAATGGACCTGACACCAACCCCATTCTGACTTTACACTTACTGCTCTTCCTTAGGCTGGGAAAAGAGGGTCAGTCCTGGCCAGTCACTGAGAGGTAGGGAAAGTACCCAAAATTATTTGTTCATGCCAGACTATTACCGGTCTTCTCTCCACGATGCTACCTTCTGTGTGTCTGTGATCAGCCAGTACTCAGAAAGACAAGTGAGGTTAACCGAGCTCCATGCATTGCTCCCACTAGAGCACTATAAAATGGTGATAAACCACAACTGGAACCGCTCCGCAGTAAGTATCTGGCCAGAGGTGAAGTATGAGGTTACGGCAGCAGTTCCACTCCCCTGTCCCCCTCCGCCTGATGGATCCTTGGTAATAAACCACCCTTCAGCCTTTCCTGTCTTAAACCCAAACTGCTGGAATTCAGGGAAGATAAAGATTTCAACCACCTTTCAGAAGAGACTTCACAAGAACTAAAAGCCCCTGTTGGCATAAAAGCAGACACATAATGGGCTTTCTCTGTCCCTGAAAGCAGTTTAGCACCGCGGGAATGTGCAGCCCTTTTATCTCTCTTCTTTATTTAACTGGAGTCGTTAAAATAAACTGATTTCCCAGCCAATTAATTATCAAATATCTGTAACAGCTTTCAAGCCCTGCCATTACTCAGTCTCAGAGGTCCCCACAGGCAATGTTAAGCTACACTCTCCTTACCTGAGTAACCGCTGCTCCCATGTCTGCTCCCTTGTGCTGAGCCGACAGCAGGAAAGCAGCACAGGGGCCAGCAAAATCCTGGAGGAGAGCTGCAAACACTCCTCCTCGCCTCCCTGCCGCCTAAGCAGCGACTCCAGCTGTGCACAAGCCCTGAGCCATGGAGCTTTGCCGCATCGCTTGCCCAAGACTCAGTTACCAGCTCTCCCACTCTCATGCAGACCCCAGCCCCACTGTGGGAGCAGATACACTCTGTCAAGACACTCGATGCTGCCCGTGGCATCGGCTGGTACTCGATGGCAGACACTGCCAGCTGAGATGAACGGCAGACGCCGAGTCCCACGAGCTCAGCTCAGCTTATGCTTCAGTTCAAAACACGTGCCAAGGAGCAGCTGCTGGCCCAGACCAGGACAGGGACAGCTCCTGCCACAGCTGTGTTACCTACTGAGAAACCAGTCTTTACCTCCCTGTTAACTGGAAGGTTGTACTTGTCATAGGTACATTAGCAATGCCTCTGCCATCTATTTTATAAGCAATAAACTGCACTCGTATGTGGTTTCAATTAGGAGATTTCAAATGAGATTGAAGATAATGCATCCCATAATTACTCACCCTTCTCCTTTCTAGAAACTCAAGTAGAATCATTTCCAGGCCAAAATGTGGTCTCTCTTGATTGACGACGCTAATAAAATGGCTTTATTGTGATATAAATAGCCTTAAAAATGTCCTGGAGAGTCAATATCAGTGCTTGATGGCCTTTCACAAGCAAGGTCCTTATCTTACAGTGTGCTACAGCTTAATGAGTTAATGCTTCTGAGAAGTTTGCTGTCGGATTTGGGCACTGGTTTGGGGAACTACAGAAGGGTAGCTCCCGAATTAGACATGCAAAGTGAGAACTGTTTGAACACCTTTCCTCTTCCCTGTGTTCCCTATTACTCATCTCTCCACTTCCTAGCTTGCCTGGTGCCAGTTCAAACACAAGCACCGGCTGAGCCCAGCAGGAGCCACGGGAACACTGTGCTCCAGCGTCTCTTTGCTGGAAGGTTACCAGCCACCACTAGGGTAATTGGAAAACCTGAAATTTCTTCCCAGTCGTGCACGCTCCGAGCCACTCACGGTCCCTATGGAGGCACACGGCCATTTCTTGTACAAAGGGCCTAAGTCAGCTTGCTCTGAAGCACATCCGTGGCCTCCGACACGTTTTCATTAGCCCCTTGTCAGGAGAGGCCACATGGCCATCCCCGCCGTGCAGCTGGGAACGAAGCGCTCGGCGCCGCCGGCTACCCTGGAAGCTTGGGAGCAGCAGAAAATGGAAGCAATTTTTGAAACGAGCACCCTCCGTGCAGTACCCTGCCCCAGGAGGCCAAATACAGAGCCTGCCTCGGAGGAAGAGTGAGAAGACCTTTGGGCGTTCTTCCCTTTGCTGAACGGCAGCAGACCTCAGTCCTTATAAAGACAGAACGCTGGTTTTAAGGCCTTATTTGAAAGTGGGATATCCTGAAAACACGCAGTCGGTTCTAGTGGGACCGTAATCTTCCGCATGCGGAAACACGAGATACAGTTGCCTGTGCTCTCCAGAAGTGCTCACTTGGCGCAGGTCCGGAGGCAGGCTGGGTGCTAAAGAGCTTTGCACGGAGTGACAGAAGCATACAGACCTGTCAGAAAACGCGGATATCATAGCAGCCGTGACAGTGATGTGATCAGGACCTGACAGACGGGCAAAAAGGAGAGGGAAGGATGCACGAGAAAGGGTGACCGAGAAACTTTAAGGGAGAGCGGTAAGAGTTGGGATGGGAACAAGCAACGCTTGTCTGTGCAAGGCAGAGGGGATGAGGACTCCGGGGCCATGCTCTTCCCTCCACCTGAGTCTTCACACCTCCGAAGGGTGAAGAGACTACATAATTTCCCAGCCTTGTCTCGCTCCCCTCTGTCCCCATCACCACCATAGTTGTATCCAGTCCCATATATTTGAGAGTCATTTTCCTCTCAGTAATAAAGCCATTGTGAGCGCATCGGCGGCCGCGCGTGTGCGCGTATGTCGTCTGCGAGAGTGCGCAGGAGCCGGGGTCTGCTCAGCTGAGAAGGTGGTTCTGTGTACGCAGCAGAGCAGGAGTAAGGATGAGACTATCGACCATGCGTGCGAGGATACAAGAGAGACTGTGTTCCACAGAGAACCAGACAGCCAGAGTGAAAATGAGAAGGTGCTTGTACGAGACAGGGTGTGCGTGTCAGGGAGGAAGAAAGAGAAAGGTCTTATTCACAGCCTTCCTGTACGTGTTTGATGAGCATCACAAGTTTTAACCAAGAAATATATGTATGTATTCAAATCAAACACAAAACACCCCTTTTGCCTGGAGCGCTCCTGCCTTGCTTGTTTGTTCTGTTGCAAGCTGCTTGTTAGAGGAACACAGGAAACAAGGAGAGGGGGGGGAAAAAAAACCAGGTTGACATATCTAAACACAGCCAGCTACTGAGGCAGTGACAAACAGCGAGAAGGGGAATGGCAGGTGGGATAGTTGGAGAGTTGCTGTGATGATGCTAGAATCAGAGATGCCCGTGAGAGTTTCTGAAGACCATCCCTCAAGTAGATTATGATCATTTTTACTGTGCACGTACTGAGTTGATTCTGCAGCTACCTACAAGGAAGCGCGCTCAAAAGCCTATTTCTTATAATATTTTGCAGCAAAGAATCAAAAGGCAATGCAAGGAGCGCTGGTGTCCTGGCTCAATCCCCTGCAAAGCTCTCTACACTGAGTCTAGACAGCCCCAGTTGTCAAAATGTGAACACAGGGACAATAGGACTTGAGCTGGATTTAGCAACGAGAAGAAAAATTGAAACAACAGACTGAGTCCCAAACCTCCTGGGGCTAAAGGCCTCTCTAGGACTGCAGGTCACACAATCATGGGTATAGAGACAGGGATGGCTTTGAAAGTCTTTTTCCCTCTTCTGTTACCTTTTGTTCTTGCTGGTAAATTTAAACACTTTTACATGTTTATGGCTCTTCAATGCTATCATAATCCACAGGCCTGTGCTGCCCACGGGGAAAATCCACCAACAGCCATGTCGGGGAAGTTTCCCGGCTGCTACATGAGAAGCACCTGTGCCTCATCAAGGCAGGTGCTGAGTCACGTTGGTTGGCCGGAGGCCACGTGACCTATGGGAAGCTTAAAGGCGGGGCACTCCCAAGAGGGAGTGGGGCATTCACCTCCTGGAGTTTGGAGAGGTAGGAGCCCTCGGGAGAGCGGTGAGTTGGAGCTCTCTATTGGAGATTGGAAGAGCCTTTTGATTGTGAGATACCTTGTGGTCGCAACAGTCGTTTGGTTGCGACCCCCTGGAGGAAGACACAGGCAGTCCGCGACATCTGGCCGCGACATCTGGTGACCCCGACGTGATTCGTCGAAACGCGAACTGCCTGGACCGCAGGGTGAGCTGCGGTGGAGATAAAACCCAGTGAAGTTCAAGAGCAGCAGGAGAGCTGTGAATTGATCTGTTTCAACCTAGACGCCTGAAACAAGGTGAGCTGCTGAGAGCTAAAATGGGCCAGAATTTTGTCAAGGAAAATCAGACTTTCACCTTTCTCAAATCGGCAGGGATGGCTGCGGGGGTCAACATAGGTAATGAAGACCTATATAGTTTACTTAACTGGGCAGCGGGGCACGAAGATCTATTCAACCTTACCTGCACCTTTAACCTAGAACTTTGGAAAAAGCTAGGGGATAAGTTACTTTATGAAGCCGTGGTTAATCAAAGAGGCCGGACCAACCTTCTGCGTACATGGGAGACCCTAGATAATATAATTCAAAAGGGGTCAGCAGAAGAGGAGGAAGAGGAATTTACAGATTATGTATCCGCAAGCGAAGGATACGAAGGGGGCAACGAACTGTCTGAGGGAAACAGTGTGGACAATGAACTAGACGTGTCCTCACTGTTCACAGAGGTCAACAAAGTGGCGGGGACTATGCAGGAACTTTGCCCCACCCTCCAGGAGATACTGGAGCGTCCCCCACCCTTTGCCCCAGCAACCCCCCCTTCCTCCTCAGGAGATATCGAGCCTACAGCTCCGCCGTTTGATTTAATAACCCCACCCCTGGCAAATTCATATCCGGCGACATACATGGCACAAGTACGAGCAATGCAGCCGGTATTAGTACGACAGGCCATGACAATGCTGCAAGGTATATCCCAGCAGTTAGCAACCGTAGTGAACATGTTGCAGCAGGCCATGACCCCCCCTGCAGTGAAGGAAATGTCAGGAGAAACCCCTAAAGCAAGCGACAGTTCAGCTGGAAAGTTTCCACCGGTTTCTCCACCAGAGAAAAAGTCGCCAAAATCCGCCCCGCCGGCCCCTCTAGAGACATGCTTATCCCCCGCTCCACAGCTAGAAATAACAGAAATTACCCCGCCTGCCATGACAGCTCAGCGTGATCCAGTACTTTTCTGGAACGAAGTTAAGAAAGAGGCAATAGAGGCCGGGGACTGGAACTTGATACAAGCCTTGGGGTTACCAGTTAGTAATAAAAAACTATCGGTAATGAAAATGGAAGGAGAGCCAAGTGCGTTTCCCGTAGAACTGGCCCTCCCGGGTGCTAACCAGCCCAATAAACATTTGGGCTGGTCGTGGAAAGTGATCCAGGACATGCAGAAAGCGGTAGCGCGATACGGACCAAACTCACCGGCGGTGACACAACTATTACGACTATTAAACTTAGAAACTTTGGTGCCGTACGATTTTCAGCATCTAGCCCAGGTCATGTTCCAACCGGTGCAGCGCTCCGTTTTCACAAATGTCTGGAGACAATTGGCCGACCAGCAGGCATTACAGAATATTCAATTACCCCAAAGTGACCCATGCTATGCTATAGGTACCGATGTATTGATGGGAACGGGTCAAGTATTTAGTAACCCGGCAATACAGGCTCAATGGCATCCCCAGATCCTCGAACAGGTTAAACAAATAGGGATGCAGGCACTATTACGTACAACAGAAATGGCCGAGCCTAAGGCAAAATATTCAACAATTAAACAGGGGGCCAACGAACCTTTTCTACAGTTCGTTGAGAGATTGCAGGGGGCAATAGAAAAGCAGATATTTGACAGTAGACTACGGGCACTACTGACAAAACAGTTGGCAAAGGACAACGCCAACCCCGATTGTCGAAGAGTTATTGAAGTATTGCCGGGGGACCCCTCCCTGGAAGAAATGGTAATTGCTTGTGCGAAAGTCGGGCCCGCAAAAAGCGAGATGACCACATTGGCCACGGCTCTAACCAAACAAAGATGCTATATTTGTGGGAGAATAGGTCATCTCGCCAAAAACTGCAAAACTAATGGCCGGCCGGGAAGCAGCAAAAAGAGAAAGCATGCACAGATGCCTTACGGTCCAGGCAAGCCCTTTGCGGGAACGCTGCAGCGGCCGCAGACCAGCCCAGAGAAAACCGCAGAAGGAATGCTAAAGCAGCCAGAGAAGCAGTCAGAGCAACCAGGGTGGATGTATCCATCGTCGTCAGAACAATGGATATATCCACCGCCAACATGGTACGATAAAAAAATATGAGAACGACTTTCCCATGACTCGGTCTCAAGGTGTTAACAAACGGCGACGGAAAACGGAATTGAAACGCTGGAAACCCCTAAAGGCTGCAAGGCAATTTTTTTTTTAAAGAAAAGGGGGAATTGTCGGGGAAGTTTCCCGGCTGCTACATGAGAAGCACCTGTGCCTCATCAAGGCAGGTGCTGAGTCACGTTGGTTGGCCGGAGGCCACGTGACCTATGGGAAGCTTAAAGGCAGGGCACTCCCAAGAGGGAGTGGGGCATTCACCTCCTGGAGTTTGGAGAGGTAGGAGCCCTCGGGAGAGCGGTGAGTTGGAGCTCTCTATTGGAGATTGGAAGAGCCTTTTGATTGTGAGATACCTTGTGGTCGCAACAGTCGTTTGGTTGCGACCCCCTGGAGGAAGACACAGGCAGTCCGCGACATCTGGCCGCGACACAGCCATGTTCAGTTAGACTTGCTAAGTAGCTTACGATGCCACAGGCAATACATGGAAAGAGCAGGAGCGTGCCAAGAACTGGCGGCAGGAGTGGCGAAGCCACCAGACCGGAGACATCATGCTCAAAAGACCCAAGAAAAGGGTGAGAAGTGCAGGTGAGGCTTTACCCCGAGGCAGCTCACCCAAGCTTCACCCAGAGCATCAGGGATCACAGGAAGACTCTTCCAGGATAAAGGCAGCTGTGGGCTTTCTATCCCTCCCTCCCTCTTTTAAAATTGGGGTGAACAGCTCTGATTTACAGCTAGAAAGCAGAATTCTTGTGACACCAAGGGAAGGGAGCCACTGTCTTGATGTTGAGGCTACAGAGCTGGTGCAGGAGAAGAAAAAGAAAAGTGCAATCAGAGGGCTTGAGCTTGGGTGCAGCTCTTTCCCCATCACCTCTCCAGCATCTGACCAAACCAATGTCACCTTTCTTTGGCTACTAAGACTAAAGCAACCAGGGCCAGCGCTGGCTCCTGCTTTGGACAGGCACCGCACTATGCACAGTGGGTCCCTCCTGACCGGGGTCCCTGGGGTGCTACTGCATCTTCAGCAATATTAGTTATCACTGTTCAAAAAATCACCCAGAAATTTGATGCATCCTTCTGCAGCGTTTGACTCTCTGACCTCTGGAGGCAGTGTGGATTTCACAGACTGACTACCTGCTGGGTGAAAAAGCCTCTCCTTTCATGTGATCTAAATTAAGCCACCATTAGCATCTCCAAGTGACCTCTTGTTCCAGTATTACAGGCGGACATAAGAAGGAGGGACCGATGGGTTTTCACCGCACCCTTCGTTAGCGTAAATAACTCAATTATAAGCCCTCGGGGAGGCTGCGGCTGGCCGGTGTTTGCCATCGCCCGGTCAGCGCATGCCAGGAGCAAGAGGAGGCAGCGCGTGTGCAGGGACGGCAGAGGGCACGGTGGCAAGACAGGAGACTGGAGAGTGAACGGGAGAGAAATGGCGCTTGCGCGTTTCTGCGAGCTCCCGACGGCGAAAAAGAAAACCCCGTTCAGTCCAACCGACTGCCTCCCTGTAGGTAAATCTCGCCAAGATTACTAACCGTGCTTCACGGCCCTCTGGTGATGCTACACGCTGTCTTAAATGAGGGTGTAGCCAGTGTTCAAGATAATGTCATTTTTTATAACATATTCCCTATTGTTTTCCTGTCCCTTAAAGGCAGCCAAGCATCCTCTATGCTTTTGGAACTGATGCTACCCACTGAAGAAGCTTTTATCGAGTTACTCACCATGACTCCCAGTCTCTTCCCTCCAAGGAACCTGGGAGCTCAGCACTCATCACCGTATGGCTCAAGTGGAGACTATTTTTGCGGTCTGCATTACCATACGCTCATCCACGTTACAGCTCATCCGTCATCCTGCTGCCCTGTCCCCATGGTGCCTTTAAATCCTGCTGACTCATGGAGGCGGCAGCCCATGCCCACCTTTGGTCAGCAAGATGGGGGGAAGCCCCCCTGGAGGCGAGGGGAGCTGGGGCAGGAGGAGGACCCGGCTCCAGAGAGCAGTCAGGCCAAGCTCTGGGAGCAGGTCCCGCTGCCTTTCCACAGCCGGTGCCACAAGCCCACAAAGGATGCGATGAGGTGGACCCACTCTCAGCATCTCCTATGGCTTTTGACGACACCACTGCATTTAGAATCATAGAATCGTCTGGTTGGAAGAGACCTTCGAGATCATCGAGTCCAACCATTCACCCTCACAAGTGGGGTGGGGACTCATTTCTCACAAGTCAAACCAGAAGTTGTTGCCAAAGTACCAACACGCTGGCCACGTAACACAAGGCAGACTCAACACTTCCACAGTGTGTATTGACTCCCTCTATTAACTTCTCGCCACGCAAAGGAGCAACTATTCTTTGCTCACTAACGCTTGACCGGGTTTTAATCTGTGACAAGACCTTGCCCTCTTCTCCCACGGCTATTTATTTCCCTTCATAATTTTGTGTGAAAAGCCTTATCAAAGGCTTTATGAAAATCAAAGTACATTATGTCTGCTGAGGATCACCTTCATCTTATTTTATTAAACTTTAAAAAAAAACCCAAAACACCAACACTTGCAACTCAAAAAGGCACACTTTTCTTTTCCAGAAGCCACACTGGATTGACCCAGTCACGTTATTCTTACCCAAACATTGTACTAGTCTGTCTTTAATTAGCTTTACAATCAGTTTGGCTGGAACGGAAAGAGAGCTCATAGATCTGTAATTCCCAGGATGTCTTTTGATTATTAAAAAAATAATAATAGTTAGCTAGCATGCCTGGAGCGCTCCCTCTCCGAAGATCTCAAAGCACAGTGCACCAGGGTGAAGGCAGAGCAGGCTGGAGCAGGGAAGGAGAAGGGAGAGTGACTTGCCCGTGAAGTCCACATGGTTTTGACCCTCTCAATTGTCATCCCTCTTCTGAAAACCGCTCACCAGGCATCAGGGGCAAGGAAGGGGCGGTGGTTGCCCTTCTGCATCATCTCGCCTGAGCGCGGAGAGATTTCGGCGTTTTTCTCCCCGAATCTGGCCCTGCTATTAGCAGCTCCGCGCTCGTTAGCGAGATGCTGTTTATAAGGATCCGTCAGACACTGCTGTCAGTATATTTCATGCATTATTTACTTCAGAGCCCTGAGACTAATGCTACCCCAGTCCCAGTGATTTACTGCATTTGAGTTTCTCAAGCTGATCCATAACTTTGGGTAATAATAACAATAACAAAACACTTTGTATGCATATATCATACTCGTCAGCAAAAACCCGCACAGAGACGAGCAGTCGATGCCAGAAGAGCCGCCACTCCGAGGTATCGGAGCGTCAGCCATTTGTGGGTACAGCCACCTTCTCACAGAGATGCGTCCCCCACACCCCGGATTTAGAATGCTTTGCCTTCAGACCAGTGCACATGGATCCTTCCAAGTGAAGGTCCAGACCCAGGGGCCTTTCCCCTCACCAATGAAGCTCAGGGAGCACATCCCCTGGCAAGGACAGCCCTGCTTGGGCAGAGGAGCCTCAGGAGCCCGTCCCAGCCCACGGCTGGGGTCTCTCTGTCTCGATGAATTAAAAATCCCAGAGGGATGCACAGCACCTGGGATGGGAACTCTCCAAGCCGCTCGGCGAGAGCCAAAGACGCAGCTTGTAGCCTTTGGCTCAGGTCTTTGAACGCATCCCCCATCTGTGGCTCCCTTCATCCCGCCCCTGGCACTGCACAGCCACCTCGCCAGTCCTCTCACTCCCTTCCGGTCTTCTTCTCATTTACACCTTGCCTTCTGTTTCATCTGACTCCCGCTAGCTCGGCCCTTCATTAGAAGGTGCTTGATGAGCCCTAACGAAGGCTCACGCTCTGCCGTGTGGCTGGCGATCCTCCCCGTACTTTTCCACACCATACTCCTACGTCCTCCTCGCACACCCAAGACAGCGATGACCTTCAAGCTGAGGCTGGTGCTTTTAAGGATTGTTTTTCTGGTTTGTTTGCTCTAATTTATTTTTGCCCTTCAGCCTAGTCTTTGCTGTCATCTTTCTCCTGAGGAGTTTTCCTGCTGCCCCGTTTGAAGCTCACCCACCCTGCGCAGCGTGGAGCATCCCTAACGAGAAGTCAACCACCCCCTGCCCTCTTCTATGTGACATTGCCAAGTCCTGGGCACTCGCTCCTACTGCCCACAGCACCCTTCCCACTCCCCGTCATCTCCCCTGGCATGGCTGAAGCCTCGAGAAAGGGCGTGCTGCATCCTGGCAGGCTCTTAATATGTCACAGGCCCTATAATAATAATATTAATAAAACCCATTGAGAGATGTCCGCTCGCCCAGGCAAGGCTCCAGCGTAGAGGCCAACTCCTACCACTGCGCTGACACAAAATCACTGAGATCAATGAGAACGTCAACCAAGTGCTGCGAAGGACGTGCCTCTCCCTCGCCTTTCATGCTTCGGCCCCGTAAAAACAGCTTGTTCCTAGGAGCAGAAGTAACCCTTCCCAGTGGTTTGACAGCTTCAGCCAGATCCTACCCTTGTGCTGCCGGGGTAGGAGAGATAGAGGGCTGTGGAGCTGCGTGGCTCCCTTTGAGGGGCACCAGCCCCAGCACATGGCACTGGAGCAGGGGAGATGCTTCCCCTGATGCCATCCAGAGTGCAGGCACCGCACACGTTCAATGGTGTGGGCTGTAGGAGACCACACAGGGACTGGCGAGATGGGGCACACCACGAAGAATTGCGTGCATGTCCCATCCCTTGAGCTCGGGGCAGCCCAGCCCCAGTTCTTCTCTGCCATGAGGGACACAGGCTTTGAGCAACCTGGTGTAGTGGAGGGTGTCCCTGCCCATAGCAAGGGAGTTGGAACTAGATGATCTTTGAGGTCCCTTCCAACCCTAACCATTCTAGGATTCTGTGATTCTATGACACCCCAGAAGTCCCACCTGGAGAGTAAGTACTGCTGAACAGAGCCCTACATCAGGAGTTACGTCTTCCCGCACAGGCACCAAAACAAGCTGCTCGAAAAAGCCGTCATTTACGGTGTCGATAAATCGCCTCTCCAAATCATGCCCAGATGTGCACTCCAGGACCCAGTCACCTTGCCTTTTTATTCTCGCCTGCAAAGTGCTGTGCTCTCCTACAGCACTCCCTGCCTAATAAATCATGCCGAAATACATTAAAAGCACCCATTATTGTTATTAATTACTATTATTGCATTAGCAGATTTTACTACTTCCTTAATCTCTCTACCAGCTGAAACCCTGTGCTCCCTGAGGAGGGGGCTGGTGGGTCGGGATGGGGATGGGGGCTCTGCCTTTGGGGCTGCCTCTCCGGAGGGCAGCGCTCAGCCCTGCGTCACACCACGCACAAACACTCATAACCCCTCCATGGAGCACGGCTGACAAACCTCCATCCCAGACGTTTCCCTGACACACGTATTTGGGGCTAGGGCTTTCCGAGTCCAAGAAGCCAGGTGAGGAGAGGAGGAGAAAAGCAAGTTCCCCAGTTTATCTGCGGGCTGGATAATATCATAGCACAGTGAGCTGGGCAGCCCAGGGCATGTTTATCATGTTGTCCTAATACTCAGCAAACACACTTCTACTCTCAGCACTGAAACTGCCTGAAATGTCAACTCAGGCAGGCCAAAACATCCCTCAGTCTCATTTTTTTTCCTGCCCTTTCTCTGCTGTGTGTATTTAACTTGCATCCTCTTAAAGGCAGAAGGAGTCTCATAACCTGAAGGGCTGGAGAGGGCCTCTGGCTTTCCACACTGTAAATCACAGTAGCAGAAGTGTCATGAAGTTCCCTGCTTCTTCTGCACAACTGACCAGAAAGTAGGGTGCACCTGATCATCAGTAACCTGGATAATGGGACAGAAGACATCCTCATCAACTTCAGGAATGAAACCAAAATCAGGGGAGTGGCTGACTTGTTGGAGGGCAGAGCTGCCATTCAAAGGACCTCAAGGACCCGGAGAAATTGGATGACAGGAACCTCATGAAGTTCAACAAGGATAAGTGCCAAGTCTTCCACCTGATGCAATGAGCCCCATGCAACACTACAGGATGAGGACTAGCTGGCTGGGAGTAGCTCTGAAGAAGACCAGAGATTGCTGGTGAGCAAAAGCAGAAAATCGGTCTGCCAGCATGCCCTTGCAGTAAGGAAGGCTAAATGGGTAGCTGGCTGCAATGATGAAAGCGTAGCAAGCAGGCCAAAGTAAATTATTATTCCCCTCTACTCAGCACTTCTGAGACTGTATCTGGAACAATTCTGGGCTCCCAGAATGTTTGGTCGGACATAAAAGAAAAACATTTTCATAATGAGCGTGGATCAGCATTGGAACAGGTGCCAAGACAGGTTGAAGAATCACTGTCCTGGGAGATTTCCAAAATTTGACAGAGCAAGGTCCTGAGCAACCTGATCCAACGTTGAAGTTAGCCCTGCTTTGAGCAGGGAGTTGGACGAGAGACCTCCAAAGCTCCTTTCCCATTGAAACTGTTCTGTGATTTCAAGAAGGATGTTGTAGTTCTTTCTTCTGTCTGGGATAGCTGCGGTTTGAAAGCTGAATTTGGAAGGGTTTGATGGGAGATTTGCCCCACATCAGTTCCCAAAAGCCTCTCGGCAGAGCTCTGCCATCTGCCAGCACTGAGTGTGCAGAGGGCCAATGTGCAGCCTAAGCAGAGCTGGCTCTTTCCATCCTGCTGCTTGTCTTCTCCTCCGCCACGCAATCTCACTAAGGAAACTGTGGGGAATGGGCTGGAAACTCCCAGGCACACATCTGTTTATGCAACCAGAGGATTTCTGTGCACCTCTGAAGGTATACGTTGTTCTCAAAATGTGGAGGGATCCCCCTCTAACACGCAGGGAATTTTCCTGGGAAGGAACTGGGAAGGGCTTGTAGAAACTTTGCCAGGTGTACCCATACCCAAACCCAGAGAGGTCTATGTCACAGTCGTTTAAGACACTTAGCACAGAGAAGAAGCCACTTCTGGGTTAGATCACAGCAGCTGTAGAACACGTTTCAGTTCAGAAAGTGAGACCCTAAAGCCACCAGAACGGGAGTGACAAGTAGGTCAGGCTGCAATTAGCCACTCTGAATTTAGACCTGACTCCTGGGATAACAATCTGGGATTTAAAACAAACTCAGAGATATTTAATAGCCGAGAGAGGCGAGAATGTTGATTTTACATCTCCTTCAAAACACAGCTGTCCGTTATTTCTTCCTTCATCACTCTCCTTTTATTCCCTTTCTCTTCCATTCACAAACCTGAACTCCTCCTCCCTCCTCAATTTCCTCTGTACTGTCCCCTCTTCCAGCTGATTTCCGCAAGTCGCTTCCTTATTGCTTCGCCCCTTGCCAACTTTTTGGCACTACCCTCACATCTCAGCAACGTCTGCAAACGACCGTGAAGCTGCCTGCAGAGAGTCAGGTTAGGAGGACCACTTCCCAGGAGCGGGGCCAGCACTTTCCCCTGGCTGCAGGAGGGACATGTGGCTGGACTCTCTAATGCGATGAATAACATATGAAGTGTGGAGTGTTGGCCATATGTTGTAGTAATTCCTTTATACACAATGCCCTCTGCAGAACAAACAGCCACGATGGAGGGCACTGACAGAAGTGCAGGCTCACGGAGGGCTTGCACACAGGCACCCACTCTTCAGTGAGAGAAGGAACAAGGGTAAAATTAGCTCTTGGAAGTGATTTACAGCTATCCCTGGTTAGTTCAGACTGCAGATGTGTATGTTTAATAAAAAGAAGAACAGTAACTTCCAGGGAATGTCCACTGATGGGGCAGATAGACCAGGTGACCCTCCAAAATTCCTGAACAATCACATAGCATGACATTTCAAGGGCTCCTGAAAGCTCCCAGGCCTATGCCCACATTTTGGCACAAGTGCCGTGAGTGACAATTACCTCTGCTGCTATTGGCTTGTGAGTGACTGGCAGGGACCCAAAATTCTCCTGAGTCACCTTCCCCAGCAACTCAACAAGCCAAGGACCAGAATAAGCACTTGATGTAGCTGGGATTTCTCTGGTGACAGCAGGCAAGGAGAGGAAAATTGAGATTCTAGGCAGATTTCATGGGCTGGACCAGCTCCAGTTCTGCTTGGAAGTGAAGGGTATTAGGGTACGCTTTCTGTGCTGCACAAAAGAGAAGAGTCAGCACTTCTGTCCAGATGCTCAGACCCCTGGGCCAGGTAGAGAGAAGACAGCTGCTTTGCTTCATACTTGGGCTTGTACAGAGAAGGAGAAAGGTAGAAAAATCCCTTGCTGAAGAACAGGCAAGAAGGGAGAGGAAGATGTCATATGAAAGAGAAAAGTAGAGACTAAGTGACTAACGGCACCGTAGCTTAGTTGTCTCGTATTAGAGTCTTAAATTGCCCACAGTGGGCGGAAAGTCACTTTAACCTCTCAATATGGCAGGTAAAACTACTATTTAAAGAAAAAAAAACACCAAATAGTGTTGAAGGAGCGATGGAAATGAGATTGTTACAAAGCTGGCTGCACCAAGCTGGGGGTTGGAACTAGATGATCTTTAAGGTCCCTTCCAAGCCAAATCATTCTATGATTCTAAGTTGGAGTCTTTTGGTGAGAGGCAGGTGAGAGCCTCTATATTAACTGATATTCTGGAGGAGGGACTGAGGACTCCAGAGCTGAAAAACACTCAGTGCTGTAAGCTTGAATGCTTGATTGAAAGAACCTTGCATCCCCTATGGGGAGAAGACACAGGAGTGCAAGCCCTAACGTAGTCCTTAGGCCAGCTCTGGAAGAGGTATTGCATGGCAGCAGAGCATACGGAGCCCACCTGGGTAGGTTTTATTTGATCAGATAGTTTTTGATGGCCCTAGGGAACCCACAATATGAAGGAAGGAGGGAGAATGGGCATGGCAGGTTCTCACAGAATCAAGAAAACAGGAGTGGGAAGGACTGCAGGGCACCATCCCAACTCTACAGCAGAATCGACTATACATAAACGATCCCAGGGACGAACTTTTCCTAATCTGTTCTTAAACATCCCCACTAAAGGATACTCCACACTCACACGAGCACCACACTCCCCTTCCACTACGTGACCCAGTATGTGAGGAGCTCATGTGCTCACTTCATGAGGTCTGGGGTAGGCAGGGCTGCTGCAGCAGTAGATAATTATAGTAAGATGTTACAGCGCGCACGAGACCATTCTGAAAATGAACAGGAGAGACTGTGCAAATAAAGACGTCTTCAAGTTTTAAAATGTTTTGTGCCTTCTCATTTTATGTGCTAGTAAGGATTCTTTGGTGAGCTGGCAAATAGCAGATAAAGTTGTTGACAACAAAGCCTTCGGCTCAAAATTAAAGCTAATTCTGTAGTTGTAAAAAAAAGAAAAAATGTAAAATAAAAAATGGCAGGTTAATTGTGATAACATCATTAAATTCGTACCCAGCCCTCAAAGCACATCATAGTTATTTAGAGGGAAGTGATCTGGGGAATCAGAAATGCAAGTGATTACGGCATTTCACCTCTTGGGGTCTGTTTTGCAGTGAGACACAAATAAACTGAGTTTGGCAGTCAGAAATATTCTCTGACAAAATCCTCTCCTGCATCTCCGAGCTGATTAAAGGAACAGGCTGGAAGAGAGGGGTCAGTGGGTAGGCACACAGCTAAGCGATAGATAAGATGAGAGAAGACAGTGCTTGAGTGCATGCAGTCAATATCCTGGAGCTAATGAATGTTCCTTACTGCAAACAGCATCCTCTGCGTGGCTTTTCACATAAGATCTCAGCAGCCAGTGCTTATCTGCAACCACTTGTTAGATTAGGTCCCACAGCAGGCAGTGTGCAGAATCTTGCACCTAGTTCTCCACGTGGACCCAGACAGATTCCCTACAGCTCAGAGAAGGCACAGGTAGGCAAGGAAAGCCTTCTCCATCCAGATTTTTCCACCTTTCTGGCAGCTATCGGACAGCAGTGACAAGATTTCTGGTGTAGAGAGGTGCTGAAACCCCTGTGCTGTCTGGACAACGCACAGGTCTTACCTCTTGGCAGCAGCCATATTAGTCTTGCTGGGGTACAGGGTAACCAGAGCTGTCCCCAGAAAGGGATGGGAAGAGGAAAATGTTTTGTGTAGTTGCAGCCTTTGACCCTCTCATGCAGGCTGGGGACATAAGCAACACACCTACACTAATGTAGCAACTTGCTCCTGAGGGTAGATTTCAACAGTGACTGCATCTAGGTCCAATCAACTGATAATGAGAACTGTCTGCCAGCACAGGAGGGACTAAATTCTTCTCTAACATCATTAAACATGTAATAGATGACGTTTCACCGAGCATCAAGTGCACGTTTGGCCCCACGCCTGCTCCTGCCACTCAAACCATTCCCAGCGGCAGTGGAGGGGCATGGCGTGGGATCCGCTGTTGACAACCACTATCACGAGTAGGACGTTTCTCTTGTGTGAATGGACTATATGTATCTTCCTGGCTTCCTACCACACGAATGCTTCCAGCCGAGTTGAGATGATAGGAAAAGGAAAGAGGGCACGGAGCCAAACGCTGCGCTTTAGCAAGTTGCCAGTTGCTAGGGCTCGCTCTAGCTGAGCGCTACAAAGACACCCTTTGGTTTGGTGGAGCTTCCAGCCATTAGCTCCTCTCTTCAACATAGCATACAGGGTAAGCATCGACACCAAGCTCAATGGGCAGTGTCTAGAATGCCTTCCTTCTCTTGCTACTGGGTGTGGGGTACCCGCATGGGATCCCTAAAGAGGTCCTCATCGTGCTAGGCTTTGCATGTATGGGAAGAATGATCCCTCCCACGAGCAAATAATAAGATGGGGAAAAAGAAGGAGGTTTAATAGGGGCAAAAAGTCATGCCCAACATGGCAAAGGAAGCCCAGGCAGAGCTGAAGTCGTACATAAAGCATCTGCAGATGCCACTTATAAAACCCCTAAAATAGGCAGGGAAAGCTGAGCATGGACAACGTGTGAGATAAGGAAAGGTAGGTTTTGAACGTGGTCCCTTTCCACAGAATACAATGGTGCCAAAGGGAGGTCTTTAAGATGTGGAGCGAAAGAAGACAGCCCTAAATAACCCACCCATGGACCTACCAACCAAATTACACCTAACCTTTCCCTCTGCCTTACCATTTCCCTGCAAGGACCAGCTGCTCCTTGCCAGCCAACCACACAGGGACTGCCAGCAAACAGCCCCCCGCCCAACACCAGGAGAACAACGCAGGATAGCCAATATCCTGGCTCTACTGCTGCGTCCCCTCTTGTTTTAAATCAATAGTTTATGACATCTACAAGGGGAAACTGTAAATTTAATTTTGTCCCCCGCAGTGCGATTCATATCTTGTTTGCTGGTAACATAATGAATGTGTTTGCCCTCCAGACCCCCTGCCCAGTAGACCAATTTAAGGATAAAGGGAGAGAAAATAGCCAAGTATAATTAGGGAGGTCGATTAATGCTGGATTAACCAGTAGCTCAGCTAAAGATAGCTTTACAGCATTTATACCTAAGGGCTAAGGGAGAGAGGGAGACAACCAGCCTGCAGAAGGAACAGAGAATCGGATCATTTTTTCTTAGCAATAAAAACCTTCCAGATGACTTGAAGGTGCGCGTTGCTTGCTAAACAACTGATAGAGCCTTGCATTACCTGCCGGCATAAAGCCACGAGACTGCAGATGCCTTGCCCTAGTTGATGCTCATCAAGGGTGATCTAGAGTATGAACCCAAACTGCCCCAAAGGCTGGAGATATACAAGTTAAACCTCGCTGAAACTCTTAATTGCTCCTGCAAAAGCTACTTAAGACTGTCACCATAGCAGTCAGAGTGAGCATGAGCTTGGAATTGCTAAGGAAACCCTGCAGAATATGCAAATGAGAACCAAACAGTGAAGGTAGAAAACGTGACACAGCACGCTGAAGCTAACGAAGAAGGGAGCACTGAAGATGACCTAGCAGATGGGAGCGCAGGGAGAAAGTTTCTCCCATCGGGGTGCTTACTGCAACCAAGCTGGAGCAATGGATGAAGAAACCAGCTCTGTGTGCTCCCTGCTGCACAACAGAAAGCAAGACTTGATATGTTCTTGTGAACAGACCTTGCCAAAGAAACCTGACTTCATTGCCAGTTTCTTCTTCCAGCTGGCATAACCAACAAAACTCCAAATTAGTTTGGCTAGGTAGATAGGGCAAAAGGAATAATAATATTTTTGGCCAAAACCTGGTGCCAAACTTTACAGATAGGTCTTAGCTTTACAAAGAGGTGAAGCAAAACCCAAAAAACCCTCCCCTCAAAAAAAACCAAAACCAAAAAAATGCAAACCAACAAAAATCCTCAAAGAAACCAAAAAGCACCAACACTATGCTGCAAACAGGAGGTCCAAATACCAAGGAATTGCAATCTGTAAAGGCCAGAGCATTCAGTTCATGCCTCTCTGCTTTGCGCAGAGGAGCTGCTAACACAGTGGGTCTAGCAGGACTTGAGTGCTTCTGCTCTTTGAGTTAAACCCACGGAGTTCAAAATTGTATGGAAACAGAAAAGCTCTCAGAGAAGGCTTAGGTGAGGGGCTGAGGACAGCTTTGCTGTTTCGGAATTGATCTGCCCCTCTCTACTTTAAAAGAGCTGCTTTTCCTCCTTTAGCTGCCTCTTTAAAACACTCTCCTACACTCAGCTTCAGCGGCAGCTCCCTATGGAAAGGCGTTTTTAGATGGATGCAGCGTGATCTTTACCAGTTGCTGCAAATTGGCTCTGAGGGCACCTTTACATGTCAGTTCTGTCTATTTTCTCTACAAACAGAGAGACAGGGATGGAGAGGATGAGGGAAAAGGGCTTTAAAAATAAAACAAACAATAAGAGAGCGGAAAGCAAAGTCACAGCAGAGTCATGCATTCAGCCCTGAAACCGGGGGCTCCTCATGCCAGCACCATAAACAATCTCCCTGACATCAATTACGGATGCTGATCAGACACGCATGCGGGGAGCCACATTCATACACAAATTTCCAGTTTGCACCGTTTGGGAGTGACCGGTTTGTGACGCTCCCTCCAGATCGTATCTGACAGCTAACAAGCTGTGGGGAGGCAGCACATAATTGAGCGTGCAAACAACACGGGCATCGCCGAGTTTTGCTTGCATGCAAACTAGCCAGGGGCAAAGCAGCTCAGGTTCAGCCCCCTTCAATTCATCCTGGCATCCTCGAATTCGCCAGACTTTAAAGGCATCATATAAACCAGGGCAGAATGAGGGAAAAACACACCCACATTCGGATCCCGTAACAACACGATATTCTGGGTACAGGTATCTTAATCTGTGCTCTGATGTGCTGTTTGAGGTGAGACTGAAGGGAAACATTAGGATTAATGTTGAGGGTGGTGAGGCCCTGGCACAGGTTGCCTAGAGATGTTGTGGGTGCCCCATCCCTGGAAGTGTTCCAGGCCAGGTTGGATGAGGCTTTGAGCAACCTGGTGTAGTGGAGGGTGTCCCTGCCCATGGCAGGAGGGTTGGAACTAGATGATCTTTGAGGTCCCTTCCAACCCAAACCATTCTATGGTTCTATGATTCTACGATTAGGATCAGAGAGAATAGGGATGGAGAAACCTTACAAGCAGAAAGGGTTTGCAACAGCAAAACACAGCTCATCTCTACAGACAAACTGCTTGGTTTTGGCTTGTAGAAAATGTTGCGCATCGTACGAGACAGCGGGCACAATCGCTGTCTCTGGGACTGCAGCAAACATTACTGTCCGAGATGGTGCTACAGTAAAGCTTGGATGAAGCTTACTCCCATGTTCAGTAACAACGCAGAATCAGGGCGTGCATTAGAACTGAAATAAGCACGAAGAGCTAAGGGTTGTCCAAGAGAGGAGATGGAATGGGGGGTGCCACTGCTGCCCTCGCACCCCGCGTCGGTGCTCTCGGTCCCTTGTCCACACGAGGAACCATGTCACTACGCATCTACGTTGTGAACATTGTCTGAACTGGCAGCTTCTGCTCTGTCCCTGAAGTTACGGGTTCAGCTTAAAGATGATTGTCTGGAAAAGATTTAGGGGGAGCACAACTTTTCTCTTCTGCATATATTACTGTGTAGGAAAAGCAAACTCTTTTTTTTCTTCACTGTCCTCCATCTGTCTGTCCAGCTCTTGTCCCTCACGCACCCACCTTCCTCCGTCCTCACACTGCAATTATGTTTTGCAGAGTTTTGTCCTTCCAGGGCAATCTGTTTCCTGCCCCTTTCGAGAACGAGCCTAACACACTGATTAAACACTTCTTGGTCTTCACAGTTCCATACTTTCCAGCACTGACAGTTTAATTTCCAGACTCCAAGTTTTTCTGATTCAAAAAATGCCAGATTGTGCATTGTCATGGCTAAAATCAAATTGTTGCCATTTATTTCCCAGAGTTGGACAGCTGTCTGAAGACTTTTTTTTTTTAAGACCCAAAAGATTATTTCCCAGAATCTGAGGTTGCAGTTTGTAACTACACTTGACATCAACAGATTCTGAAGAATTAGTCATCAAAAAAAAATTACTAAATTTTCAATTCTTTTTTTTTTTTCCATTAAGAAGTGTTCAAAATTCCATCCAAACATGTACCTCACATATGGTTGATACACAGGCACTTCTCCAGAACCTGACCATCAGCCAAATAGCACATAATTACCAACATAATTACCAGTGGTGATTCAGGTTAAGAACCCAAAGTACCAAAGAGAAGATGCAAAGAGAATATAAGCAAAAGACAGATACTACTGTGAAATCTTGGTCCTTTTTGGAAGGTTTCCGTGATTTGGTGACAACCACGGTTGGCAAGGGCTCTTATTTTACTTCTCTTTCGGTGGATAATACTGTATCTGCTAGTATTATGGGAACAGAACAGTAAAAGAAAATGCTCCTGATTTGTTAACCAGTTTCAAAAATAAAGGAGCGGCGTTTGAACGGCTGTGATTCATCCACTCGTGGCACTTCTTACTGGTGAGCATTTGACAACTAGCTGGGTGTCAATGAAAATTTGTGAACTGTCAAGGTTTCCTACTGTGTAACACGAAGGCTGGTTCATACCAGACAGCAAGGTATTTGTTATTCACAGGACTGGCCAAAAAAATTAAAATAAATTAATTCCATTGCATGCTAAATTTTGGAGTTCTGGAATTTGTTCCCAGGTTTTATTGCAGTCTTTGAAACTTTTTTTTTTTTTTCCCCCAAGAAAGAGCCACTCCTGAGCAGATAACATTCTTGTCCTTAAGTTGTTTGGGACATGCAAGATACAGGGACAAGTCCCTGCCAGATTTCCATACAAGGGTTTGGCCAAAGTTTCCTACAGCTCAAATGAGATCCCCACCCATTAAGTTACTGACCATTTTGACCATGTCTATCTCTTGCCTTTTGACCAGAAATTTAAATACTGAGCCCCTGGCAGTGTTCAAGGTCAGGTTGGACGAGGCTTTGGGCAACCTGGTGTAGTGGAGGGTGTCCCTGCCCATGGCAGGGGGGGTGGAACTAGATGATCTTTGAGGTCCCTTCCAACCCAAACCATTCTATGGTTCTATGATTCTATGAAAAGCTGAAGATCACTGCATATAAAAATACACATTTCTGTAAAAATGTTTCCATTTTGGCATATCAGTATTTCAGATGGAAAAAAAAAAATCCCAACAACTTAAATTAAAAAAAAAAAAAAAATCTGACCAATGTTTTAGTTACCCAGTTGAGAAAGACAACAATTAGCAAGATATTCAGTTAACCAATAAAAGAGTGCAAATACTGAGCAAGTAATGATTCACCGAAGCAAACATTTTGTAAAGAACAGCTGGAGGCCTAAAAATTACTCTTTTTAGTGAGCACTTACCAAGCACTAAAACACTGGAAGAAAATCTGAAGCTGCTTACAAACAAATTGCTTATCACACAATGACAATGCTCCAACACTCCTCTGCTTTCCTCAAATCCTTATTCTTCCCAGCATCACCTCTGAGGGAAAACTTCTCCCGGTACGAGGTGCTGCAACAACAGCCCTGACAAATCAGATTTGTAACTAATATTTCAGGCTTCTTCACCACTGGGTTAGAGGGTCGGTGGTGGCTTGTATGGACACAGTGACGTTACTGAATGGGTCCATGTGTTACTCTGACTCCACTGATCCAGTCTCACAAGGAGCATCACTCCCGTTGAAGCGCTGGCAACATCTCCCATCGGAGATGGCAACAAACGTCCCCAATCTTTGAAGGGAAAGAGACAAGGCGGTGCACGCTAAGATGGAGCTGCCAGTGAGCCTATGGGCATGGGCCAAGGGGTTTTGTCATCCTGCTGAGAGCAGGCTATTACCCCAGGCCTTGCTTGGAAATCTGGGAATTCTCACTTTCGAAGCACGGACTGAAAGAGCACATCTCATGCCATAACCTCCCTACCCCAAACAAGACAGTGCAGAAATGCTGGGTAGGGTTTGTGGCGCTTTGCACCCGGGCTGTAGAAAGCAAAACTGGCCAACTACGGAACGGTGGATAATTAAATAATGCCCGTACAATACGTTGGAAGGACACTGAAATGATCTGTGTCATTTGAAATGATCTGTCTCAGACCCCTCCTGCCTGCACACACCAGGCTTAGCCACTCACTGTGCCATCCCAGCTGGAGGGACCCACGTCACTTGTCATCCAAGGCTGGCAACGCTTGGTTCTTCACTGAGCCCGAGGAAAGAAGAGGCAGTCCCCGGAGCGCAATGAGAAGGCATAAGGGAAACATTTAATTCTCTGTAATGACTGCAGGAAAGTATAAATCCTTCCCTGGCTAAGCCTGTCTCAGATGCCTGGGCAGGTGGGCATCTGAGAAAGGCCCCAGCTCACACAGGGTGAGAGCACAGAGAAGAATTCAGATGTCCCAGGTCTCAGGCTAGCAGTAAAATCACCACCCTTGAGAATGTCTTCTCGAGGACGTTTGTTCTGTACTGCAAGGCACAAAACAGGTTGCATGACACATCATCTACTCTCTGAGTCTAACTTCAAAAACTGCTTTGGAAGCTCACTCTTCTCCATACAGTTTGAGCTAGTCAATAGCTCTACTGCCAAAATGCCAAACCACCCCTATGGCACCACGTGGGTAAATATCAGCTCTCCAGAGGTACCCTGACTAAACCCTGGATGGCTGAGACTCCAGCGACCGTGTGAGACCTGCCTACTGACTCGGAGGAAATACCCTGAGAGTATGAGCCAGTGCCTAAATGGAGAAGTGCCCATCCTGGAGATCCAGGAGCCTGCTAGACAGGCATTTCAGTGGGGAAGCCAGTAGTCAGGCAGACTATAGAGACTGGACCCTCTTCTCATGTCAAAGCAGAGTAGTTTAGGCAGAGAGTAGCACAGGGAAGATGCTGGCTGGCTGCTGTCTTCGTGGATAATGGAAAGAGGTCTGTCTTTGGCATCGTTGATCTATTTCTGGTCAGGATGAAACGCATTTAAATGTGATGTGGGGATTGCTGAGCAAGCCACTTGGAGTCACACACGCCACTGCTGCCTCCAACTGATACTTCATCTCCTATCCAGGCAAAGGCTTGAGAAACAAATGATACACACTCGGGAGTCGACCTCCAACAGCAGGGGAAATGAGAAAGACCACAACCCTTAGTGAAAAAGCTGCAGGAAGGAGACAATTTGCTGTGTTTCCACAGCCAGAAGAATTCAAGAGAAGAATCTTATTCTGAAGTTTGCCTGCGGTTCCTCCTTGAGTCGGCGATTTATAGCACTCTGCCAGCACATCTGTCTTACTCTTTATTCCTCTGTTGCTCTCCTGGTCTTTCACTGCTTCTTCTCTGGCCTTGGAGGTGATTGAGCTTCACCTGCTCTGGTCAGCAAACGAGTCAGCAGCACATCTCTGCACCTTCCCAGCTGGTGACTGAACCCAGCGCTTTGCTGGGCCAGTGCTGGGAACACAAGAGCGGTGTGGGATGGGAGGGAGACTGCACTCAGGTCCAGAGGAAGGAAATGTCATTGAAGGAGATAATGCTGGGGTAGCGAGCAAATCAAATTTGTTCCTCTTACTGCGGGGTCAGGGCAATTTTGGTATTAAACACAAGAACAACCGGTGTTCCTCTCTCAGAAACCTTTCTCCGTGGTTAAGACTGTGTCCCAGGCAGTGAGCTCATCATCCCCACTGCCTGAATGAGCCAGGATGGGAGCTAGCTGGGTGTCATCTCCTGAGGCTCCAAATGCAAGCCCTTGCCCAGCATCTCCAATTCTGGAGTGGACCAAAACCTCTGCCCAGGCGACAGCCCTCTCCTGTTTCCTGCAGCATGACCTCTGAGAATGGCTCACGGCTCTCTGTGTTTCCTCAGGGGGCTTTTCAGAAAGGTGGCAGAGAGGACATCAGAACCACTTCCCTCTGCAGCTGCTGCCGTAGGAACTGCTCGTTTTAACAGCTGCGGGTTAATATTCATCATATCCTCCTCAATTTGCCTGTGATCACTGCAAAGGCAAAGGCAGAAGCGAGTCCCCAGGGATGGATGTCTTGTGTGCGCAGAAGTAAACACTGGGGAAGGGGAGAGGACAGTGCCCGTGACTTTGTGATAAGTATGTAGTGATAAGACAAGGGGCAATGGCTTTAAACTGATAAAAGAGGGGAGATTTCGATTAGATATAAGGAAGAAATTCTTCACTCTGAGGGTGGTGAGGCACTGGCACAGATTGCCCAGAGAAGTTGTGGCTGTCCCAACCCTGGAAGTGTTCAAGGCCAGGTTGGATGAGGCTTTGGGCAACCTGGTGTAGTGGAGGGTGTCCCTGCCCATGGCAGGGGGGTTGGAACTGGGTGATCTTTGAGGTCCCTTCCAACCCAAACCGTTCTATGATTCTATGAAGTATGGCTATCACCCAGCTGGCTTGTAATTATCTCATTAAGGTTTAGGCCCTGCCTACAAAAGGTGGGCCATTTCCTCCTGGCTACATAAGATGTAACACATTCTTGGAACTGCAGCCTAGGCTGGTGAGCAACATCTGGTGACTCTGATGTGATGCCCTCACAAGAGACCCTGAAGACCATGACCCCAAGCCAAGAGCCAGAGCCAAAAGAGCCAGAGTGAGAAGTCCTTCGATAAAAAAGGTAAGGCTGCTACCCCAAAAGAGGGAAGCATGCTGGAGTTGGAATGAATGAATTGGGTCTCTGCTCACTGTAAAGCCTTCCTGAAAACCAAAAAACTGTAAAACAAAAAGGGGGAATTATGGCTATCACCCAGCTGGCTTGTGATTATCTAATAAAGGTTTAGGCCCTGCTTACAAAAGGCGGGCCATTTCCTCCTGGCTGTGGAAGATGCAACACATCCTTGGAGCTGCAGCCTAGGCTGGTGAGCAACAATGAAGATGCACACAGACAGGTCCAGAGGGTCACTAAATCCCGTGACTGGCAATGGGAGTGAGAGTAGATGAGGGTAACGCACGGAGGGTGGTGGCTGCGCAGGGCAAGTTGCACGGAGTGAGGAGTGGCAAGTTCTTGTGGTGGTGGAAGAGGAGAAAGTGTGAACGTGCAGCAGGATTTTTTCCTGATCCTTCCCCCACAAAATGCTGCAGTGAAGCACCGGTTAACCTGTTTGCTCGTGGGCATAAGTTCTGAAAACGTCCTTTCCCTTGAATATTTCCAGCACGCAAAAGCTGATTCTTTAGCCTGCATGGGGAGGAAGAGGAGAGAGGATGGGGAAGAGCAACAGAACTCCAAAACATGCAAATTCTGAGAGCAATGCAGAACATCAGGACTAAAGTGTTATTTGCAGAGTGGTACCCAGAATACTTTGCTCTGCAACTTTGCTCTTAAATGCCGTGCTTTTAGAGGTCATCCTAACCTAATTAAGTCTCTGTATCTGGTTAAGGCAACAGCTGCACAACACATATGAGTTTGAGGACAGCTGAAACCAAGAGACGTGTCCTACATTTGTTTCTCTAGCCATGACTGAGCTGACCATGGGGAGGGAGACTCAGTTTGGACAATTGCTGGGAAACCAGATTTGTGTTTTGGCACAGCTGTGCAGCCAGTATGGCTGGGAACGTGACGTTTGCCGTTACCTCCCAGCACGCCAAATGGATAGGTAGGCCTTGCCTGTCCCGTTGGCTGGAAAAGGCAACACACGGTGGAGAGTCTCAGACAGTTGCCCCACAGCATTCAGTTCTGGTCCTTCAGGAGGGGACCTTGAATACATGTCTTGTCTTTGAGTTCCTGCGGTAAGAAAGACACCATGGGCTTAGAGCCCCTTCCATGTCAACACATCTGCTGAGATAAGACATCCTGATGAGAGGAATCTCGTTGTCCTCAAAAGAGGAGGACCAAGAGCACACAAGATGGAGTTGACTGTAACGCATTGTGTGACACGCTTAGCGTTTGCAGGACCTGCACAAAGCCTTTTGCCTGGAGCACAACAGTCACGCCAAGCTGTCCCATATGTCTCATCTGCACCAGTTACTCTGGAGCAGATCTTGACATCCCTTTTGTCTCAGCTGGTGCTGCCTTCTGCGCAGGACAAACAAGAAACTATCAGTACTGTAATACAGGGGTTTATGTTAGGAGGTAGCTCAAGACACCCTCTCAGCAACACTGCATAGCAACTGTGGGGCAGTATTGCTGAGAAACCAATGATATGACCACAGACATCAGAGGCTCTGCATTAGGATGTACCAAAATTGTCCTGTCAGAAACATACAGATGATGCACTGAACCATCCTGGAGAAAGGAAATGGAGGGAATGGACAATTTCATGTAATCAGCTTCCTTGCAGCAGTTTCCTTCTCCTTATTTATAGCCACTCTGTGATTCAGTCGGGCTGGAACTGAGTGCGCAAACACGTTTCCTTTGCTCCAGGCTCTCCTTGGACTTCGTTTGCACAGCAAAGCATCACCCAGTGCCAGAGATTTATGACACGCTCAGAGCCCAAACAAGGCTACATCTGAACAGCCACATACCCTCCAATTTCATGGCGGGAAATGTGCCCCTAGTGGGTTCCCAAACAGTCCATGGCAGGTTCACTGATCCCGACTGCAGTTGTGCACGTGGAGCTACAGCTCACTCTGCTCTGAAGAGGCAAAGACTCAGCAAACTTGAGTTTAACTTCAAATCTAGGAGAAGTTCCTGGATGGATATAAACTTTTGTCAACAAAACCGGCCTAGAGACTTCTAAACATTCATTAGACTCAGATCCCGTGACAAATTTTGTAAATCAACTCCCCATGCTTCATGCTTGTAACAGTGGGTTGAGCCAAAAATGACAGGGGCCATCCTGTCTCCTCCTGAAGGCTCGCGAAAGTCTTGTCTTGGACTCAAAGCTTCACAGTTCAGGTTGCTCTTCATCTGGATGATCACAGTCTTCATTGTCACTATACAGTAGGTAGCACCTATCATCTTCATCCATAACCATGACGTTGTTCCCCTGGGGCTTGTATGAACGCCTCAGCCAAAGGACATTTCCTACCCAGAACTAGATTTGGTACTACCTTGCTTTAAGTTCACAGTCATTCACAGTTCACTATACCATAGACACAAGTCTCTCTGTCCTCAACTTCTCCCTGCACCTACAACAGCCCACAAGTGATAAACGAATTTATAAGAAGAGGTGTCTGTCCATCTCTTTTTTCAAAGCTGGAGAGAAAAGTAATGATCTTGTTCTGGAAGAAAATCAAAGGCTGCCGACAACAGCATGAAATGTCAGCTCTTTTAATTTCATTTATTTATTTATTTTATCCAGTTGCTTTAATCCTTGGAGTTTAAAGGCAAAGAATGAATGCAACGTGCTGGAAAATGAAGAACATGTGACAGTATCAAAGAAGGAAACCAAAGGAAAGAGGGTGAGTGTGTTGGGGGAGCCGTGTTAGAAGACACATTAAGGCAATCCAGCTGATAGATGAAGCCTTTTATAAATGAAGAGTGAAGTCTTAATGTCACTCTTTATCTTTTTTTTCTTTTCTTTTTTTTTTTCTTTTTTTTTTTCCAGCTGTTGTCTCTCTCTCTTTCACCTCCCCCTGCTTTCCTACCATACCTCTCCTGTTGTGGTCTCCTCCCACAGTTCCCACCTCACATTTGAACCGGATGGCTGCTGTGGCCATGGCATTACAGAGTCTCCCTCTTTCCCCTTGAGCACAGCAGAATCCGTGCTTCACAAGCCATGGTGGTACCTGCCACTGTGAGACCCTTGAAAGAGACTAAAATGCACCTTTTTCCAGTCAGGCTGGGATGCTGGTTCATCTCAGTCTCTTGAAGCCATAAACAAGGCATGGAAACCTCAATCACAGGCAACAGAAGCCTGGACTCCAGAGGATTTTGGCACTGGGGCGGGATAAACGCAGCACAGAAAAGTTGCTGTGCTGTTTGCAGAAGTTGCAATAGACAGGTAGGTAGAGAGAAAGCAACCCAGAACTGCCTTTTATCCTTGAGAGAAGAGCAGAAAGACAAGGAAACCAAACCACCACATTCTTCTCTTTCTGTCATAGTTCTGACAGCCCCAGGAAACAACTCCAGTGGAGAAACTGCTGTTGGGTTTATGATGAGATTCAGCAGGAATGACTCAGTTCTCATTGTCTCACACACACACTCAGAGCTTATTATCTGTGATCTTTCTACTCAGTACATGTAAATGTCAGGCCTGCCTCCTTTGAAGCCTCTTGGGCTTGGTCAAGCAGGAGAGTTTTACATAGACCCAATTTCCACCACCAGCCTTCATGCCTTGCTGCGGCTGCTCGCTCCCAGCAGAGGTCGCACAGCACAGCCTCACACACCAGGACATGCCTCTGGCTCTGGTGGTGTCCAAACCAGGAGTTCAGACCCCAGCAGAGGCCAAGCCAAGACGTCTCATTGCCCACTGTGAAGCAGCATCGGAGAAGAGTTATGTTCTCTTGCCCTTCCAGAAATCACAGCCTCAAGAGCATAAGACCAAGTTCAAATTTCACCCTCTGCCAGCCTGAGACTTATTTGACCTCTATCCCATCCATGTTGCCGTGAGGTCTCAAGGCCACAGACCCATTGTATGGAGAGCGATACGGAGATGAGTCTGTTGAGCGATCGAGTGGCAGTGGCTGCGGTGGACATTACGCAATGAGACCCATGGGCAACCCCAGCTCCTCCCTCTCCAGAGGAACTCTTGGATGGGGACTGGAGAAGGCAAGAGGGTGGGTGAGCACACCCAAGGCAGGTACCACACTTCTGCCAACATCGGGCCTCTGGGTGAACTACTCTCAACCACACCTCTGACTCTACGCCAGCATGGGGAAACGGGACTCCCTAGCAGCACAGATGGGAACAATCAGGGTGCCATCAATGGACAGGCAGTTTCCATGTTGAGGCTACTGGGCTCTGACCAGTATCGCTGATTTTCTAGTTCCTGGGCTGTATTGCTTGGGATCTGTATGCAAGGTCTCCCAGTCCTAAAGTAGACTAAGTAGACTTCAAAGTGACTGCTAATTTCACTACAATGATGATAAAACTGGTCAGCCTCACAACGGGAGAGCAAGCCTTATGCTATTAATTCTTGCAAGGTGCAAGAGATCTGAGATCTTCGGATGAAAGGAGGTGTAAGAACAGCCCAGAACATTTATTATTCCAAGGTGCAGTTTGCCTTTCTTTCCGCAGTCCTAGAGGAAGAGGAAAAAAGAAAGAGGAGAGACCCAACTACAAAGGCCGCAGAGTAGACACCAGTCAGGTTGGACTTAAGATGACAGAAAAGGGCCACTGGAAGCAGAATGGAGGGAGAGACTTGTTCCCCCTGAGACTGAGGTGGGAACGCAGAGTGCACCTGAGGCATGCAAACGCATGCCGGCAGGACCTGGGTACCGATCCCGTATCACAGGTCACTCCAAGGTGCAGAGGGACACACGGGATGGACATCATTGACATGACAGCCATTTTTCATCTTTTAAATCCCAATTTAAAAAAAACACGGGGGAGACAAAATTTTCAAAACTCAGTGACTGTCAAGCAGGAGCCTGGAACAATTAAATGTGATACTTAATTAAACATCTATACTCCCATGGAATGCAAGATTTACCTCCCTTCTCCTTTTTAGTACAGGAAGCCCAGAGATAAAACCTTCAAGTTATGAGTAATTATACCCTGCTGAGAAAAGTGATGGAGTGCTACGCTCCAGAGAACTTCACCAGGCCCCAGAAAATGTGGAGCTGACACTTAGGGGGTTTTCTTATTATTATTGTTGGTTTTATTATTATTATTATTATTATTATTATTATTACTATTACTATTTTCCCTGACACTAAAACTCTTCTCACCTTGTTCTCAGAGGGAGACAAACAGTGTGTGCCTGCATTTTAATGGAAATAAATGGGGCCAGCCTACTTTCCTGGTGCATGGGTTCAAAAGCTCTGTGCTGGAAGAACTGTTGAAGGCAGCCATACTTCAACGGATGCTGGGGAAGGTTGTAGCCCCATGGATTTTGTTCTGGAGAGAAGCACGAATGTAGACCTTGAGGCCCTGAGCTTGGACAGGCTACTTCAAGTTCCTGAGCTCTGGTTGCTTCCTCGCAAAACAGGAGTAATAGCATGACCCATGCTACTCCAGGGACATGGTAAGAACAAAGGCCTAAAGGTTTTCAGGCAGAGCGATAAAACGGATCAGAAGGTGATGTAAATACTTCTCACAAGGTGAGAAACAGGCTAGAGAGGAAATTTCCTATATTGCCTGATTAGAAGAAGCTGTAATCAGAGACTAGGTGCAAAAATTGATGGTGAGGAACCAAAGTCTTAAGTCCTTCAGTTAGTATCATCATTTACTGTGGCCAAGAGAAAAAGGCTACCAAAAATAATGTGAAAGTTATGCTTTCCTGATTCGTGTTTCACTGCCTTAATGTGGATAAAGGATTGTGCATGAAATGAGACACTGGGGCAGAGAAAGATGCCAGGCATGGCCCAGGTCACGGGAGAGACGAAACTCAGGTTGTGGATTTCAAGCTTCAAGAGTTTCAATTGTGATTGGAAGTTACTTTATCCTTGGGAGGGAAAAAAAAAAAAAAAGGCATCGATGATATCTGTGTTGATGTCACCAGGGATCAAAGATCCATTTGCTTCCCAGGGGCCACGGAGACAAAGCCTGACACAGCACAGAACAGAAAAGCTGTTGTACAGGTTACACAAACAGTCTGTGCAGCCTTGTGTCTTGCCTCCCACAGTGACCAAAAGCTGATGCCAAGGGAAGCCTGGGAGAAAAGGGGAAGCATGCAGGGAACTTTCCCTGAGTATTCACCCACCTGCCAGCCACTTTCAAGCTTAATGAGATTTAGATGCATTTAGTTGTAGATACATCGGATTGCCTGTTCCAGGGATCTTGGTGGGCACGCTCCAGACGGACAGCAGTGTAAACAGAGTCTCCTCCTGCTCACAGTGGGGGTCAAGTGCTTGACAGTTTTGGGCAACTGTGATAAAACACAATTTCCTGAAGTTGTAAATCAAAGTTTGTTCTCAACTTGCTTTGTGCTGGGGTTTAACGTGAAGGTAGCACGAAGCACCCTTCTCATCTTATGGTGCTTCTCTCGTGTTTTCAGTACCATCTTCTTTACTGAAGATGCAACCTGTAGCTCAACTGACTTCCCTGCCACTCCAACCTTTTCCAATACACAGGACTTTGTAAAATATCTTGCACAGGAAACACTTCTGTACATGCACCTTATCCTTATCGCAGACCACGAGTCACTGGGAGTTCTCTGAAAGCACTGCCCATGACATGTTAAAAGGGCAGAGGATAAACTTGGTAGGCTTTGTTCCCCTCGACTACTTATCTCCTGCCACTTTGCAGGCTGCAGCAGCTGTAAGCTGCAGGTTCAGTTATGGCACTTGGGGCACGGGGTGAAGGAGAAGAAATCTCTCCTTCTGGGCAGCAGCACAACATCCTAATCATCCTCTGCTCTTCGGAAGTTGGAGAGTCCATTGGGCTTGTCCTTGGACCTTGCCAGGACCACAGTGGTACTTGGGAGCTCTCCCTGATACTGCCTTCTCCCAAAGCCATTTGCTAGACTAACTTCTGGTGTACACCAGGAGTGCACACTATGCCCAAATTCACAGCCCAGGGGCTGTGGAAATTGCAGAAAGACTGGACTGAGTTTCCCTGTCCTGTGAGATAGAAAAAGTCCCACCCATTCACTAGGTTCCCCTGTCACATCCCATCGTATCCAATGACTCATCTTGAGTTGTTACTAAAAGAGAGCTCTCTCCCTCCTCTTGGAGACCTGCTCCGCTACCAGGACTCGAGCCAATCTCATCATGAGGGCATTTTAGCATATCTGCATTCTATAATGACACCTCACGCCTTCCAATCGCACAGCCTAGCCAACTCCCTCCTGTAAGAAGCTCATGTCCTTCATGGTGTTTACCCTTTGAATGCTTACAGTCCTCAGTGGGAAGCACAGCACTCAGAGAAGGTCTGGGAATGGACAATGTTTTCCAGGAGAGTCCGAAATGCAACTTTCGTTAGATAAATATATTAATAAGGGAGGGGGAATACATAGCAAATCAGCAGATACAACGAGAACAACAAAAAAGCCTTCAGGGACCGCACTTGGAGTCACGTTATTCCCAGCAAGCTTGTCTAATCCCTGCCAATGCTAGTTGGAAACACACAGAAGGCACAATCCTCAACGGTGCTGCCTGCGCAGGCCCCAGGAGCATCCTTTGCTCCCAAGGAACACGACAGGTACTCGGCTCTTGATAGAAACTGTTCATAATGACTGAGCCCTTGAAGCACACGAGCTGCCCTGATGGGAGGCAGAGCCATTTTCTTGCTGAGCTTGAAACGAAAAGCTCTGCCTGTTTGGCAGCTGCCATTCAAGTCACGAGCAGATCTGGCCTTTCACGAAAACGCCAGCTCATTAAAACATCCGGCAGAGCGTCCAGAGCTTCTCCGAGGAGGAAGGGAGGGAGGGGAACGGGGTGCAACCCTTGGCTAGCGGGATGAAAAGAGCAACCACAGTCAAAACCAGGGCTTGGGAAGCTGCTGAAATGGCAAATCGATGTCGAATAGCCACTAAGTGTGGCCGCGGGGAGCAGTTACAGGCAAGTGAGGGGAAGGGATGAAGGGGACCAAGACTAGACAGGAGCCACATTCCCTCTATCTGTCCCGAACGAAAGCAGAAACAGGTATTTACCTTTAGTTGTTCTGGGAATTTTTTTCCTTTTTTGTTTGTTTTTCCTGCCTCTGCAAACACGGCTTGGCTGCTGAACTCCGTGGCAGATAAACGATGTAGAGCTGGCGGGAACGTACGGCCTTATTTAAACAAGGGCTGGATGGAGTTATCCGGATCGATTGAGCCAACGCTTCCTTGAGCACTAATTCAGGCCAAAACAACTGCCACTGAGAATAAGCTCAGCTGACCTCGCTGGGAGGTGACCAGGCGAGATGGAGACGTAAAGAGCAGCTTTGGACACGGGTGCCGATGGGGACAACTTTGCTTCCACATGGATGCTACTTTACGTAAGCAAAGAGACCGGCAGAATTATCTCATTCCAGCCCTACCCAGCAACTTTGCTTAAGATCAGCCCTGCTGGCTCGGAATAAGGGCCTCCCTAATCCTTTTTCTGCAAATGGGCAGTGAAGGATGCTTAGGGTAAAGGGGTTATCCATCCCCACAACGCTCTCTCAGCTTCCAGCAATCTGCTCCGAGCGGGCCTTCCTTCATTTCGGCTCATACAACTCGGGAAAGGGTTTAAGCCGAGCCGAATCCTCCCATGCACCGCCATATCTCAGTATATGGGACCGCTCTCTCATGCAGCCAGATCACCTAATTAACTCTATCTGCTAATGCTTCCCTGTGTGCCCATGTGAGCTGGGGAATGCATCCCATTAAGCCACACACTTTCCCAACTCCCCTCAGTCATTAGTGCCACTTGGGACTTGGCTTGCCACTTCTGCTGACTATTTAGAGCGCCGGAGCCTGAGTCACTGCCTCTGATTCATCGTTTTATGCCAGTGTGACTCTCTGGGAGTAATGGAGCAGCGGGGAATGAAGCCCTCTATCTCAGCTGGCAACAACTCAATAACTCCCCACCCTTTGCTCCTTTCCCTCCTGCGGCCTGCAGTAAATGCAGAAAATGCTAAGATTGTGTCAAGTGCCGAGCAAGTTCAAAGTAGGGGTGACCAACCACACGTCAAGGAAAGAAAGCACAACTCATGAAAAAACACAGGGTGAAGCTTATTTCAAATGATGCCATTTTGCAGGGTCCTACATTTGAACCCCCAGGGTCCGATCCCATTATTACTGCTTCAAAGCAAATTTTACATCTTAACAGCTTTCAAAGGCACTATCTCACCTGCTGAACAGAGGGAAAGTGCAGAGGCACCACCAGCACCAGTCTCCAGAGGTCAGTCCAGCTTCTAAGCCCTGGTTTCCAAGACAATTGAGATCTGCAGCCTCAGTTTAGCCCATCTTTGATTGTGATGTAAAAATCACTGCCATGGCAAAACACTTCAGTAGCATAACCCTCTCCTCTTTCACAAACCCACTGAAAGTCTAAATGAAGGAAGACTGGAAAGTCCTCTTTTAGAATAAGAAGACCTTCAACTGTGGCCAAGGTGGGAAGAACTCACAGAAGACACCAGCAAAGTCACAAAATCAAAAAACTCAACAGAGAGCAGCTCTGAACTTTTGTCTCACAGTGACTTCTCCCCATCCCCACACTCCAGGGTTGCAAAGCTGTGAAGGTGCCATCGCTGGGCCAGGGACAAAAGCCCTTGTTCCTACGCACAGTATGGTGCTGAGCTGCACCTTTACACATCTGGTTAAGATGCAAATTCATCACAGGGCAGTGGCAGTCCCTTCCTCGAGTATCCTGTACCGAGGGAAGCGAGCAGACCCTCTGCCCCACGACCTCGACAGTGTTATGGGACACGTAAGATGGAGGGATGCATGGGGAGGGATGGGTGGCTTGGTCACACAGCTGGTGCGCGTGCACGGTTGGCCATCTTCTTCTTGCTTTTGTTTTTAGGTAAATATGCAACCAAAAGCTTGTCTGAAAGGCAGTCTGTGTTCCTTCTGCCTTGTCAAACTCTTCAAGGGAAACATTATCGCCTTAATTGCTTAATTCCAATTTGCATAATACGGCGCTCTGACAACTGCAAAACCAGGGATGCAAAAGGAAGATTAAGAGCAGCATATGCACGCTGCCAGCCTTTCACAGTTGGGAAAGCAAAGCTGAGGACCAGTGCTGGGATGAGCAGCTCCGCAGGTTCGACCACTCCACTCCTACCTCCCCACTCCTCCTGGGAGCCTTTCCCACCGCTGTGGCCCCCGGACACCCTCACACATAGTGTTTTCGCTGTCCTCTGGTGGGGTTTCCAACTGTAGTTTTCCACCTCAGAGATTTTTTTATCCAGGGACTGTCTGGTCCAGAACCTTCCAGAAGATCCTGGATGGACAAGCTGTCACCCAAAAACCAAGAAAGCAAACAGGCACCGTCCACCACATACCTTGGGCACAAAGACTTGCCCTCCACCTGGCATTACAACTGTTGAGGAGAGAGCACGTCAAAATCTACACCTGGACAAATCAATTCCTCTCGGACCTCCTATTCTACAAATCAGTCCCGATGGCTTAAAGATTCAATTCATTGTTTACTTCACATGTCAGTGCCTTTCTGAATCCCCGAGAGAGTATTAGGTGTTGGACTTCCTAGATACTCTCAAGAAAGACTGTTCTCCCAACACTTCTGTCTCAACTGAGAGCAGATGTAGGGAATCTCATGGCAGAACAGCCTATTTCAGAAGATCTCCAGAGCCACAAGGTTGCCACGATTACAAGCACAGGACATCTCCTGTAAACCACTCCCTGCCCTTTTGAAATTCAAAAAGTGCCTCACTTGCTGAAGGCAATGAAACCATTTTCCTACCTCAAAAAGCCAACAGCCTCAAAGACTTCCAAACCCAACTGTGGCAAACACGCAGCAGGCCGATAAGGTCTGAATTTTCAGCATTGATTCTGGCCGTTTCCTATTGCATCTACAATGCCTTCACACCTCGTTCCAACACGCAATGCAATCTTGCAGAAGTTCTGCGCAGATCACAAGCTGTGTTTCGTGTCTCATGGTTTTATTATTCCCTTTCGTCCCCCAAACAGCAGGCCAAGTTAAAGCTGAAGATCTATGCTGAAGTTAACAGAAACAGCACTGATTTCATGGAAAGGAAACATGGGATTGATACCTCTGCGAATACAAATGGGATAAAAAACACTGGGCTTTGGTTGTGGGCGTGCACGCCTATACCGGAGGTTGAATTTCATAGCATTTAGGTTTACACACTGACTTTGGAGGCAGCCTGCTTCTAGATTTGGCACTACTAAAGCAGCTTTGAATGGTACAGAATAACCCTCAAATGTGGGCACAGCGATAGTCCTACAAAGGTATTTGTCGCTTATCCCTCATATATTTATACAGCTATCGTGGTACAAAAAAAAAAACCAGAGGCAGACAAGCCCTTGGGATAGAAACATCCATGAACTTCTGATCTGAATTTGCAGCTTGTGCCTGTCTGTACGTAATTGAGACACTGAGATAGTAACAACACAGAATAAAACTAAGAAAGGGAACATGTTCCCAGAGGCAGGATTTTGCTGCTTCTTGACACAGTTTGTTGAAAAGCTATGTAACAGCCAGAGGCTATTCCTGGTCTGGGGCACCTGGGAAAAATGAGCCACGTATCCTGACTGATAAATTGGGCTCGAAGTTAGGGAAACATCTCTAGTAAGAGTCAGCAGCGGTGCGACCTCTCGACTGAAACGAAACGAGCAGCACGCAGGCAGAAGTAGGAAAAATCGGAAGCCTGCTGGCTTTGCTGTTTGTAATGAGAAGCTACAGTGTTTTGGTCGGAGTACAGAGGAATTTGCAGTAGGAAAGCAGAAGATGCTTGTGGAAGAGGTGCAAACAGTGCTCATTTAGCAGCTGGGTATGAAAAATCAATGAAGGGAGACGTGAACCAAGCGGATAAGTCAAGATATACAGAGCAGGTAAGTGGAGGAGTTTTAACAAGAGCTAGTCTCAGAGGAAGGGAGAGGATCAGCAGACACTTGAGAATGAGCAGAAACAAATGGGAGGGAGATAATGAAATGACCAAGCAGATAAATGTGAACGTCAAATGGCAGCAATCACTCTACATCACAGCAAGGAGACTTCTTTTCTCTCTTTCACTCTAAAAGGCATGGGAAATAGAAAGGAAAATTGGACCCTTAATATCTGTGGGCAAAAGGGAAGAGCTACCCTCGGTGGGTTATAGAAGCTGCAACATCAATTCCTGCCATGCCAGAGTAGGAAGGAGCTGTCTGTCTTTGCCAATAAGACCTTCTAGGAGAGATCCTTGAGGATTCAGACAGTGTGTGGATAAGTCTGGATTGGGAACTTCGGTAGGATGGCTATTTAGGATGGAACTGGTTGACTGGTTGACACCAGTCAACCCGCCCCCTAAGGTGCAAAACCTCAACAGCTGCCTCCAGCGCCCTCCTCCTCTCTTCCAGCCAAGGCCCACAAGTGCAGGATCAGCACCAAAATGGTGCCTCCCGCAGACATGGCAACGCGTGTGCCAGCAGCCAAAGCAAGAAAAGGAGGATGCGGGTCTTGCTTCAGCTTGGAGAGAAAGCTCCCCAGTCCCTGCAGTGGAAAAGAGCTGCTGGGAACATGCCCTTCCAGCGACTGCAGCGGGCCAGGCCTGCAGCTTGTGCGTCACTGGTTTGAAAATGAAATTCATAAGGTGTCCCCTGGGCTCCGAGTAATGAAGAGGCTTTGGCAGGCTGGAACCAAGGAAGGGCACAAGTGGGGATGTGGCCTTTCAAAGGCTGTGTTTAATCAGAAAAACAGGCTGCCAAGAAATGATTCCCATGTTGGAATGAAAGCAGAAGGGAGAAGACGCGCTGGAAAAACACTGCTACGAAGTGAGGCCCCATAATATAAATGTTCTCACCCCCGGTGCTGCAGGTCCTGATGCTGTGGTAGCCTGTCTGTGGGTGAGTTTCACACTTGAAGGACCTGTGCGCAGTCTATGGGAGCTCTGTTTTTTTAGGAATCTACCAGAATACCCTGTGAACAGCCGGGGGTTGATCAGAAGTGGGCTCCAGCCAAACCACTGAGGTCCAAACATGCTTCTAAGGTTATGGAACTTCAACACCCCCTCCCCAAACTTTGCTTTCACCCCAGCATCTTTAATAAGCTGAAGCACAACTCCACAGGCCAACGACCCAACGATCTCTCCTTCTCATTCACACCGACCTATGGCTTTGATCAAGCTCAGAACCGATGATTGTAGATCCTGCATAAAGCAAGAGCCTCTTTGATTTACTCCTCTCTCTCCTCCCCACCCTCAAGCACTCTAGAAGTACTGCTCTCTCCTGGGGTACAGCAGATCTGCTGATACAAACCAGACTGGGAACAACTGGATGATTCTCCCCCACCCCTCTATCGTTCCCTAGCCTGTTTTTTTTTCTACCTCTCATACACAAGGTGCCCTCTCCAGATTGCTCTTCAAAGTAAAATGTTTTCCTCCTTGCCTCTCTCCTGAAACCCCGTTACAGCCCTCGCATGCGACGCCTGCCTGGCTGTAACTCACGGTGAAAAATGCCCCAGCTCCAGCAAGAGCCTCCCTGAGCCTTTTACCTATCTCAATATGCTGCATTTCCTCCATCCCCTCCCTGCTTTCATTTTCAATTGCATGTAATCAGTTTTCAGCTCTTTAACCTTATTCTGAGTGCTCTCTTTTTTAACAATTTGCTATTCCACCCTAAAGCACTCGAAGGGAAAGAAACACACACATTTTAATTAAATTTCTCTCCGTTTTTTTTTTTTCCCCTTTCATTTGCATATTTATTTTTATTTTTTCCCCATTTCCATCCCTGGGGAAGATAAATAAATAAATAAATGCAAAAGGGAGAAGGACGCGGAACAGAAGGGGGAAGGTGACTGGGATGCAGATCACGGGCACAGGCTGGAGGTGGATGGGAGGACAGCGAAGGGGAGAGAGGGGAGGGAGGATCTAGCAACTAGGCTGAAAGTAAGGTCAGGTAGGCAGAAATCCATGGGTGCTCATGAAAATACTTTCAGGAAAGGAAGGAACAGGCAGAGAAGAAAGATTTGTTTGAAATGTTGATGTGATGTGAACCAGCTCCTCAGACTCTCATCTCTGACGCGTGTTCCCGATCGGTTTCTGCTCCCCCATCAGACTTGCAACCTGTGTGCCCAGTGCCACGTGCTTTGGGGTGCTGGGAAGGAGCCGTGCTGGGCTCCTGGGCTACAGGATGGCAGGACAATGCCCCTCATTTTGGAAATGACAAAAGAAAAAAACAAATCAGCCCAAAGCCTGACATGAGTGACAAAAAATGGATGTTTCAGAGTGGGCAGAACTAACAGAGACAATTAAAGGGGAATACCAGAAGTGATTAAGACAGTGCAAATGAAGTCTTGATCATCAACAAAAAAAAAAAGAATAGGGCACTCCATGCCCCTGGCATGATCTTTTCTTCCTTTCTTTTTTTCTTTTTTTTTTTTTTTTTAATGTGAATAAACCCATGCAATTTGGCATTTAACGGCACTTGTTCCAATTCCTTGTTCGTTTCCAGTTTTGATTTTGATTTTAATCTAGGAATACGGCACGACCTCCTGTGACTCTAAGAAGGGATGTCTTCTCGTAGCAGTTTCCCTGCTGGTTCTACAGGTTCTCGTTTTGTACCCGCTCTTTTCAGGTTGCTTCTTCCCCCAGAATCTAGGGTGCTACTGGGGTGAGGCTGAGGGAATACAAACTCCTTTACGGAGGACTGCAAGCCACACTTGGGACCTGCCAACACAGAATCCCTTTGCAATAAGCTGGAGATCTGCAAGCCACATTTTTGCACACAGATTTGTTTTTACTCACACATTACCCGAGGACAGTGTCATCTTCTTTTCTGTGCAAAATGCACGCTGGGGCATTCAGGGTTCTCCTCTCCTCTCTACTAATGACCAAGTCTTTTCTGCAATCTCCATCCATCCTGATTATCTCCTTAACTGACTCTCCCTGGGGGCGCCTACTCTTGGTATGTAAAGAATTTATTATTATTGGTTGTGTTATCTTTGGTTGTTTGTTCTTCAGGTTTTTTCTTAATCTCTATCTTACATCTCAGTGCTGCACTTTATGTTCCATCCTATTAGCATCACTTGGATGGAATATCCGATTTTTAAAGGATTCTTTCTCTGACTTGAATAAACCCACATAACTTGGTATTTAAGTGCACTGGTTTCTCTTACCTTTTTGCTTCCAGGTTTTTATTTTGATTTTCATTTGGGGCTATGGTGCTACCTCCTGTGACTCTAATAAGGGATTTTTTTTAAAGCACTTTCCCTGCTGGTTCTTTGGGTTTTAATTTCATAACTTTTTCCCTTCGGGTTGTTTCTGAGTAAGTTCTTTTTTATTTCATTTTAAGTCCTTTTTTGATGTTCCATGCCACAGAATTTCTGGTTGGGATAAGAAAATGATAGACATCACTTTATTAGGGTCATTTTCACTCTCATAACTGTCCTCTCACTGCCAGGCTTTGACTGCAGGTTACTGAAAGGCGAGGCCAGACAAAGACGTCTCTTCCCATCCTTTCAGAGAGGGTTAGAACGAGACTTCTTTCACAGCTTAGCAGAGGGGTTTTGCCATGCCCGAAACAGGCCAAAGCAAAACATGGCCCAGGAAGTCCATCTGAGAACTTCAGTCTCAGGCTTGGCCCCTCCTGCTCCTCAGAACTTGTTGTTTTGTCTCCAACATAATGGAAATAACAGAGTGACAGAAACAATCCACCTCACATACTGCATCCTCTCCTCTGGCCCGATTTCACTGCAGAGGTGCCTTTCCTGCACCATCCTTCCTTTCCTCCAAAGGTTACTCGTTGCCTGGTGAAGGCAAAGTCCCACTTCGTGTTGCAAGTACCACTGCAACACAGGCACATCCAAGCTTTCCACTCCCTTCCTCTCAACTGATTCTGCATCTTCCCCTTGGACCATTCAGAAGAAAACAAAAAGTACCAGGCCAGATGTCTCCTAATAGCCCAAGATGGGCAGCCAAGAGCCCTTCTCCTACCGCTGTCAATGCAGTTCACACCTCAATCTCCAAGCCCAGTTCTCTCAGAAAGCAGGTTCCTGGGTACCTGTTTTCCAAGCCAGAATCCTTATGTCTGCACACATTTGACAGAAGCAGAGCTATTTCTTCTCTTGACTGCCTTCCCCTGTCAGCAAGGGCTCCTTCATAGGGCAGAGCATATACAAAAAACTCAGGAACAATTTTTAACCCTTTTTTGAGAAGTGAACATGCTTTTAAGGGGTGGGGGGAAAAAATCCCCCCTACAAAGTTCCTACTTTGTAGGGACTTCTTCCACATTCTCCTCCCAGGCTTGACATTTTAGTTTCTTTCTTTAGCGAGAGGGTCTCAGTTTCGGAGTTTTCACTATGGGAACACTGAATCAGATCTTAATTTCCTCCTTCATTTCTTAATTTCACCTTAAAAGTGACAGGTTTTTTACATCACATCATCTGAGGCAAACCCTACACACTACCATACTCTACACATTATCTCAATAACGGGCTGAACCACAGTTTATCAACTGGAACCAAACTTCAGCAGCTGAAGTCCCTTTCCAACACAACAAGTTTCAGACAAAAGAAGTAAGGTAAGGCAAGCACTTCTGGGGCTTGCAAGCATTTGATCAACGAGCGTAGCCTCACCCTCAAGGGACATGACCACCCTTTCCATACACCTCTGCAAGGATACTGAGGCAGCCCATACCTCATCCTTACAAGCAGACTTTTGCCCAAGCCCGTCATCACAGCCCTGATACGTTTTTTCTGTGCCACCATGAATCTGAGAAGAAAACGCAGCTCCTGTAGAATCACCCATCCCTTCTTTTTGGCACAAAGTACTTGTCTTTGTGCTTTTTGGTCTGTCCTCAGGGTCCAGGGCATTCACAGCTGAAGCAAAGGGTCACCTTCACCTCCTGGAGGTGGGTTCATGTGCTGTGGCTGGACAGCGATTGGCTTCCTGTGGTCCCGTCCTAACTCACCTCCACTTGCTCAGCTCATCAAAGCTGTGCAAATATTCCATGCCACAAGGATCTTTTTAGGAAACAAGGGTGAAATTAGCCTGGGCGAGCCAACCAGCTGGACTTAGACCCTCTGTGTATATTGGGAGGGCTATATATTGCATATAATGTGCATTTCTGTAAGTCTTTCAAAGTGGATTAACAAACATCCATCAAGACCGAAACAGGTCTACTGGCATCTGCCTTGGGGCAGGGGGTGGACTAAACGGTCTTTTCCTGTCCCTTCCAGCTCTATCCTTTCAAGGTGCTTTGTAGCATCCCTTCCAGATGCCCTATCCCAGTGGGTGGCTGGAGCTGAGTTGCAGTTGAGAAAAATCTCAGGCTGTTTTCTCCCAAAGTGAGGCTCTTGTGTGATGAGGCTGTTAAACAGAAACGAAAACAGAAACGAACAAAGAAAGAAAGTAAGAAAAAAAAAAAAACTCTAAAACCCTTTGCAGCTGTCACGGCCGCTCGCTGCCTCAGTGCCTCCGAACGCCACTTGGCTCCCGTGCGTTGATGCATTTACTGTACTGGTAATTAATGCCGTTAGCTTTGTAATTAAAAAAAACAACTTTTTGCCTTTATACTTGGGGTGATAACGCTGCAAGTAAAAATTAATTAAAACGAGATGAATTGCCTTCAGTTAAACGAAATGGAAAGAGAGGGAAAGGAGGGGGCATGGAGAGGAGGGGGTCGTGGCAGTAGCAAAGAGAGAAGGAGGCACGCAAGAGCCCTGCTAATGAAGCAAAATGATGCTGTCGGCATTTTTAAAGATTCTCCCCTTGGCTATAGTACCTTCTGTTGGGCTCCGGGTTAATGGAGCCTAAAGCTATACGTCTGGCAGGAAGACTCTGTGAGTCACCATCGCCCCATCTCTTTCATGAGGTCCACAAACACACCCACCCATGTTTGTTCAAGTCCCTCCTCCTCCTCACCTTCCTACCCCCCACCTGGCTATGAGGGGGTAATGGGCTGTGAAATTGGCTTTTCTATTATTATTAATTAGTTCTGACGTCAGGCTTTTTGTTTTGGTTTGCCTCTGGGCTTTTTTTTTTCCCCTAGCTAAAGTAAGGAAAGTACCCAGATCCCTGAAAGAGAGGGCAGACTCAGAAAGTTGATGCTGGGAGCCAGTCCTAGCAACTGCAGCACGCTTTGGGTAGAGGATCAGAGCCCCTCTCCCTCCTTTGCTACCCAGGTGACTTCTCTGTCCACTGCTCAACTCTTTGTGTCCCTCAAAAGAGCCTCATCTCTGTAGACAGACTTCAGAGCAAGAGGTAACTGTTAGCAGGAAGGATGAGAAGTCAGTCTGCACAAGAGCTGGAGGAAGCCCCTGGCAGAAGAGGAAGCAGATGGCCTTGCTGAATGCAAGGAGACGAGGAGAAACTGAAAGCCTAGCACAAGGCAGCAGAAACTGAAGCAGTTCCGAAAGTCTTGGACAAGACAGAACTTTCTTTGGATAGACCCAAATGATTCAGATCTACATCAAATCCATGCCCGGAAATTGTTTCGAATTCTACCACTGTTATACACATCTCAATTCCTTACTTCCAATAGGTAGGAATTTAGCAGATGAGGGAATAGGAAACAGACAATCTGCATTTCTCTGATCTTGAACCCTGTCCAAAACCACGAGGTTAAGAGCATCTACCTACCCACCCACCTATCCTGTAGCACCCATTGCTTTTCAGCCGTTACAGTTTGGGAACTTCCGAAGTTTCCCATGTACAGACTGCCTCTCTGCAGATAGCAACCTACTTTTCCATCCATCACAGCTCCCTAAGAGCAATACACGGATGCCCATGAGGACTCCTGACTCTAGATAGCAAATAATAAATCTCCATATCTAGATGAGCTATCTATCTACAAATACTTGTCTGTTCTAGAGTTAATATCATAGTATTTCAGTGCCCTGGGTCAGGAGAAAATGTTGCTGCTATGAACAACAGCAGCAAGTACCTGGAAAGGTCTCGTAAGACCTGAAACAGCTAAGACCCAATATAACTGTAATGTTGCTACGGCCTGAATTTTAAGCTCCTGATCTGTAAGAGCCTCTGCAGCTTCCCACGGCAGCACTGCCCCTCCATTCTCTTGTTTCTCCTCCAGAGCACCTCATCCCCGTGATGGCCTGTTTCAGACTTTGGCAAAGCCACTAAGAAGCCAAGTCCTGAGGACCGGCCCTCCCACCCAGCCTCTGTAAGGTCAAAGCAACGTGGTTTCACAGCGAAACAAAGTCAGACAGGCCCTGTGGTGACACTCAAAAGCCAAGTCCTGCCTGTTTGCCCAGAAAAGCCTCTGTTGTTTCCAGGTCGAAATTGAGCCCCAGGATCCATCTATCCCCTGCGGTGGGGGGAAGGACTTTGTTCCCACGTAACCTCCACCTCTTAATTCTGAGGTTGTACCAGCAAGACCCACCACGGAGATGCTACTGCATAGCCACACCTGCCCCACACGTGGGGGAGACACGAATGAAGAACGAATGCGTGCGTGTTGCCTCCACTTTTGAGAAGGATGCTAGAGCTGCCACGCACACAAAGCTGCTGGGACTAAGGAAGAGCAAGACCACCTCCCCTCCGTGCAAGCTGTCCTTCCCTTCTGCTTCATGTTCTCTTACTTATCCGTAAGCGCAGTGTGGCCACTGCCATGGTGCAAAGGGATGGACAGCTGACCTGTCCTCCCTACAAGATTTCAGAGCTAGAGAGTACTACAGCTTTAGCCTAAAGCCCACTGGGTCCAGCTCCTGGGGGTATCAGGGCAGCTCTGGAGGACACACTGTGCTGCCTTGGCAGCTCCTGCCCAATTGAATTCAACATGACTCAGTTTTTGTGACTGTAAAATTGGGATAATGATGCTCACTCTTCTTTTGAAGGACACCAGGGGATCTTCTGGCAAAAGGCAACATACCAGAGCCAGTCTTTGGCATCCTGGAGAGTTCAATGCAAACTCTGCTCACACTCTGGACTCTGCCTCAGTTTCCCTCTCTATGAAAACAGGACGGTAGCATGCACCCTCTTTGCAGAGGTGAGGTTGGATTACTGATCGAGAAGGTGGAGCCACAACCTCGAGCAGAATCCATTCTGGTGTAACGCTACTGAATCAACTGAGTGAAACCACGACTGACTTTGGCCCTTCACCAGAACCAAGGCATTGCCTTGACCTTTGCAGACTATTCAGGCTGTTCACTCCGGGTTATTTCAGAATTTCAGGTGAGATCTTAGCCTGGCTGACAGCTTTGAAAAGACAGTCAAGCAAGTGGAGCAGATCCATGGGGGGGTGGAAAGTGAGAGCTGAGAACATTGTTCCTGACCTTTTAAATGTGACTTTTCAACCACGGTTTGGCTGAAGGCATACCAGGGGCTGACTGCTGCAGTGCCACAAACTTCCATCAAGTTACTTTTGAGGTGCTGTGGTATAAGCAAGAGCCAACACCATCGCCCCAGTGCATACCACGGAATCTACCGGTGGCCCCAGCACAGCACACCCAAGCTGGGACGAGATGGGGACATGCAGCACCGCAGGGGATTTGCAGGCACCGCGTGAGAAGGCAGGGAAGGAGGACGGTGGAGCAAAGGGTGGGTTTTGGAGAACAAAGAGTTAGTGTGAAAGGGCAGCTCTTTTCACAGGAGTAAGTTTCTCCTTGTGACTGTGGCGTTCTCCCCTTTAGTTCAGACGGGTTTCATTTCACAGCGCTAAAGGAAATAAATAAACTAAGAGTGATGCTTTTCTGTCTGTCATGGTAAATCAGGCATCACTCCACTACAATCGATGGATTTCCACCAGTGGAGAGTTGATGCGGAAGAGATGACCATTAGCCCCAGCATATCCAACCTGCCAGCTATCTCAAATCCCTCCCGGATCTGGAAATCAGCTGTTCTTTTCTGACTCTGAGAGGAACCCTAGGAAGAAAGAGCCTGCAGTCAGACTAGAGCTGCTGAGGCATGACGCAAATGAGACGCTGATCTCACTTCTCCAGAGCTGTGTCAGCTCCTGCAGGGCTAAGTGTAAGACACTGAAACGGCACGGGGAGCTGGGATATTGAGCCAAACCTGCTCCCAGCTCCAGTCCTTACACCTTGCTCCAGGAGCAAAAAGGTGCTATAAAGCCAAATGACCCAGTTACCTGGAGACTCCTCCCACACGCACTGGAATTTCTCCAACCCTTTTGCAGCCTGGGCGTAGAGGTAATGAGATGGAAATAGGGACAAGGAAAAGGTCTGCAGTCTCCTAGTGCTCCTGGGACAGGTTACAGGTCCCTGCCAGCCAGCCCTGAGTTTGCCTAGGGCAAAACTTATGTCCGAGCCATCCCTTCGAGCAGGGCCTTTAAGCCCCTCCTCATTAGTGGCACCAAGTGACATGCGACTGTAGCCAAGGATGGAGCTCCTTAAATGAAGAAAAAGGATTTTTGCTGACTGCAGTCATCTGCTGTGTTTCACAGGTGAACCATGGAAACGTTCCTTAGGAATGTACAAAGAGTTGCTGGAGTAGTTCGAGGTCCACCAGCATTTCACAGCATGGGAAGATATTAGCAGTGATCAGAGTTCTAAACAACACTGCCTGGAGAAATCTCCTCCTTCCACACTCAGCGATGAGCTGGGTCCATGGAAGCAAACGAGTTCCTCTGTCCCTGAGCACTTGCAGAGCACCAGTGAGCAACTCATCCACCCCACAGACATGAACTCCTACTTGACAAGCCGAGGGAAAGACCGATGCCAGGACAGCTCAAACACTAATCCTGCCTCAGGGTTTTAATCGCCAACGCTGAGATGATGTTGAGTACGATTTGCAGGACCCTCTAGTTCTGCTGCAAGTTTTCAGAGCCCCCCTGGGTGAAAGTCCTTGGTGGGCTCATAAATGCTCCAGGGCTACATGCAGCAGCTGCTTAGAAACGGGTGGCGCTGACGGAGGGAACGATGGAGGCGGCTTTATTTAATTAAGACCGTTGGGGGACACTAAGGGAGACAGCAAATACTTCTTTGCGCTGGAATTTTCCAAAGTACTGGAGCTACGCATGTTGAGAGTCATCGTGCCTCTTTGTGGTCGGGACCTCTGCATCTCACCATGAAAGCTGCCCTCCCCGTAAGACAGCGGCAGCTCATCCCTTGCTGGGATCTCAGCTTACTGCTGAACGAGAGGAAAAGCATCACCTGCTGCATAGCCACCAGCACCCCTGGCTTTGCATTATAGATCTGCCGTCCAAACACGCCACCGGCCTAACGCTGCTTAGACCGGAGGAGGTCACTGCCCCAGGAAAATGGTTTGCACCATCTCCTGCCAACCCGGGAGCCGACACGCCGCTGCTCTGCTCCCAAGTCAGCAGCAATAAACAGAAGACGACGCTTTAAGGAACAACAAATTCATCCCAGTTTTCATCTCGTACTAAATACCTAAGCCTCCACCTGCCTGAATCCTCTGCTCCTCTTGCCAGGAAGCTGCTGGAGAGGAAACTAGAAAAAGGAAGATGAGGCAAAACAAAGCAAACTGCCAGGGAAAAATGTCCAAAAACCTAGCCCAGAGGAGAGGGGAGAATCGAGGTCTCCACAGATGAGTGCTTTTAATTAGGAAGAGGGCTGAACAGCAAGGAGCTTATGCTAATGAGTAGTCTCTTTTAATCAGCTTATTTTTTCAAAAAAAAGCATTTTTTAACAGTCAAAATAGTTCTGAGAAATGGTAATTATCCAGAAACGCGTTAACATGAAGCGGGTAGACCAGCAAGCCGAAATGATGGAGGCTCCTGTCTGACAGAAGGGGACAGCATTGTCACACAGGGCACCGCGGGGATGGGGTGGGAAGGCTCCAGGGCTGCCACCCTGGCACAGCTGGTGCCTCTCACATCCCTGAACTGTGAATCTTCTCTTTCCTCCCTGGTCTAATTAATCCTTTCTCTCCCACACACGATTCATCAGTCTTTCCCTCTTCCCTCCCCTCAGTGCATTATCTTCCCATACAGAGATGTCCCTGCTCTTTGCATTCCCACCTTTCCTCCTCTCGCCTTTATGTTCGTGCTCCTTGGAGGACTATCCTGCAGGCAGACGATGCAGAGACCTTCTCCTGCGAGCACCACCAACCCTGCCATGCTGTAGTCTCCACTGAATCATAGAATCACAGAATCACAGAATGGTTTGGGTTGGAAGGGACCTCAAAGATCATCTAGTTCCAACCCCCCTGCCATGGGCAGGGACACCCTCCACTACACCAGGTTGCCCAAAGCCTCATTCAACCTGGCCTTGAACACTGAACATTGCCTGGAGCGAGCATCGACCATATGTTTTCACCTCCACAACATCCTCAAGAAAAACGGAGCCTTTGCGGTCTGTGCCTCAGGCGTCCGAGCCGAGTCCACACACGACTCCTCCCAAATCATGAGTTCCTTTATTCTTGGCCACCCTTGCTGGAGATGCGCGTGCATCTGCATGAAGTGGGGTGCAGAGAAATCCCCCTCTCATTACGACATCTTCCTTTGGACACCCTGTCCTCTTCTCTGAAAACTGACGCTCTATCAGAAACGTGCAGGATTCCCATCACCTCCATGCCCTCATCATACCCTGCCCACGTAAGCCTTTGTACCAGCCCGCCTGCTTCTCCAAAAGGTACAGCACTCACCAGTACTTCAAGTAGATGTTACCAAGTGAAGTGAACACCAGTTTGCAGTATCCTACTTTGTCTGAGGAAACGGATCCAGGCGTGTGATGCCATCTGCTCCTGTAGGGCTGCCATCCTCATATTTCTCTGTACCATGTGCAATAAAGAGCACTACCAGACATCGCTCTCAAGCTCACAACCACCTTGGGGCAGAAAACAAGAGGGGGAGGCAGCACCTCCAACGTGCCACATATGGTGGGGTGAAAGGAGAGAGACAGAGAAGACATACACCAAAGGATGGATAGAGCGATAGGCTGCCTGACTCTCTCACGTGCAGTGAAAAAGGCTGTGATTCTCCTGTCTGAAGGCTGGTTTAATGCTAAAGGGTTTTCCAAGATTTCTGCAGCAAAGTAGAAAAACAGTTCAGCCATGTCTTCTCCTCTCCAGTCTTCATACCAGGACACAGACTGAAGCCTCTATGCCTGTCCCTGTCCTATACGGGGAGGGCTTTGAGCCATTGCTTACAGGTGTGCAAAGCCTCCTTGGTGTCACCAGGTTCAGACATACGTGGCAAGTCTCCTTCTGACTGAGCAAATGCCACAGTGGTGGGGCAGCTTCAGGGCTGCTCAGCATGGCTTCAGTATCAGGGTCTCAGCTCTGCTTACCCTCTCCCGCCTCTACGACACAGGCTCCCAAATGACAAGACCTAAGGGCATCTAACCATCCTATATGGTTGTGCTTCAGGGAGCTTTCACCTCTCTGGGAAGCAAGGTATGGCCTACAGATCTCATGGCAGACAAGGCTGGGCTTATAACTCCAGTATTACAGAATGAGACCTATGAGAAAACAATCAAACACGTTTTTGACCCGCTCCTAAAAGTCACTGCCTTTCCAAACAACCACTGTACCAATGTGCATGGTATTAGCATAATAATTTGGTGTCAAAGCCTGAGGCCGTCGATGTACATTTGTGCATGGCATATCATCTTCCCGTGTAATCCTCTGCTCTGCTTCCTCGCCCCTGTGTTGGAGGGCAGGCATTTCTTTAGCAAAAGGAAGCAACTACAAAGCTGATTATTTTAAAGCCACATCTGTAAATTCTGGTGTCCAAGGCTAGCTAACAAAAACCAACACCTTGGGGCATGACCTGGTCGGATCTCAAAGGCAAGTTCGTACAGACCTACAGTAACAACTTGAGTCAGCAGAGATCTAAGGAAAATGGCATTTCGTACCATCGGACTATGTTCCTCCACTGAGGCCACAACACTGCTGATCCCCCTTCTGATGCGAGGAGCGTGTGATCTAAGGACATGAGGAGCGAGGAAGATAAATGTGATCTAAACCCAATACCACGATCTTTGCGAGCGTTGAAGATCCCGTATCGTGTTGCATTTTTCTCCTTCACAACGTGTCTAAACTCTTATCAATTTACGTACTGTGTTAGATGCATTAGCAGCAATAGCTATTTATATAGCTGTAGGTTTGGATCAGGCTGCTGTGCAGAAAGAAAAAAAAAAGACCCTCGTGCTGAAAGGCTACAGTCTAAAGAGTGAACTAAATGCCAGAGCATATAAGGTTAAACAGCCTAAAGAGCTGCCTCCCATCGATAGGTGAAGAGATTGCTATTAATCCAGTGTAGAGGTAGAAAGCGTTAAAATAAATGCTAAAACAAATTACATGCTGAAATAAATCACACCAACTGAGCACATTAATATGCACTAATAGAAACTGTTGCTAAAACAGGATTCTTTGTTCTGGAGCAAAATGTCTCAGTATTATAGGGAGGCCAAAACAAAAGTCCCCGTTGCCGTAGTGAAAGCTGGACTGGGATTATAAACAGGATTTTTGAAGCAGAGGAAGTTGTGCCTTTCCAACAGAGCCATGCTGCCGAGACCGGTCGAACTGGTGTTCCAAGCCCGAGCTGCTCTCCACTTTGAATGGATGGACAAAAGCATCATGTTGAGATACGTTCTCCTCTGTTTTCTGATGGGTGAGCACTCGCCTGCTGCCTGCCTCGGGCGATGGTGCAGGCTGAGCGTAAAGCAGCACCATCTGTTTTGGGCTGCCAGCTCGTGCCCCAGCACTGGAACGGGGGCTCCGCGCGCGCCAGGGAGGGAAAGGCAACCTCATTGCATCCTACAGCATGGGGAATCGGCAGCTGTGCTCTAAGCCAGCAGCAAAGAAACCCCCCCCGAAAGCAAATCAAGCTGCAGTACTTCATCGGCATTACGCCGCGGTACTCTCTTGGCGATGGCAGTGCCCTTCCGTCCCGGCAGCTGCCTCAGCTCAGGGCTCCAATCTGGACAGATCGTACGAGGGGGTCAGGGAGCACCCAGTGCCTGCAGGTCCATCTGGCTTTCAACCTCTCTGCTGAGGCACTGGCACATGTCCCACCTGGGCTCTGGGTGGAGAAGTGGGCTGGGGGAGGACATGACTCCCACCAGGAGCTCAACCACAAGCCACCTATCAAGAGCCAAGGAGAGAGACATCAGGTAGGCTGAAGGGTCTGAGGAGCTGCATCAGTGCTGGTCCAAGAGAGCCAGGAGTTAATCCAGCCTCCTACTGCACCAGCTACCGACCTCATGTCCCCAAAGTCCATGGAGAGAAAGAGCTGCGAAGGCTAAATTTGATGATTCTTATTGGCACCATAGAAACCGGTGGAGTGAATCAAGTGGGAGTACAGCAACATAACAGCGGCCCTTGTAAAGTTTTATTTCTGAACATTTAAAGTGTGTAAACATGTCGATCTCTTTCTTCTTTCTTCTTTTAGTGTGAAGGGAAGTGATCTTGCATAATATAGAACAAAGATGACACCAGTGCAGGTAACCACGCATCGCTGTAACCACAGGCAAAGGTCTCGCAGTCTTCTCAGCAGCCTTCCCTTCCTCCAACTCCCAATTAGCCAACCTTACAAGGTCTGCTCTGTTCCCTAATCGTTCCCTTCTCATTACTCCTCCCCGCATGCTTGTGTGAGATCTAAGCCGAGAATTAACAAGGTGGCTGCTGCAAAACAAGCAGGGATTCCGGCCCCGCTGCCGTACCGCTGAACAAATAGTTGCAGTGATAAATAAATAAAGCCAGCCATGGAGGATCCTCACTTCAGTTCAGCTGGGTTTTCACCACGTCTACAAACCTGCCATTGTTGCAGATCCTTGGAAACACAGCTATTAGCACCCCTCTCTATTTCACCATTTTAAGATAAGTGAGGAAATGCCATTTATTTGTTAAAATTTTATAACTCAAAGCTCACATCTCCTTATTCTGCCTTTAAAAGCACCCAGCCCTGGGTGAGAAATGACCAGCTGCAGGCAGCCCGAACAGGCCAACGTTCATTAAATGCCTTATTCAACCCCAAACCTCATGAATTGTTTAATGTACATGGGAGACAAAAGCCTTATTTCTTCATGTGTCAACTCTTGTTAAGCAGCTCCCTGCCCATCTTGCTGCTGGCTACAAACAGGATTAACAATCCCCGTAGCCGGACGCAGGGAACGCACGCGTACTTTGCACGCCGGCAACCACGCACCGAGGATGGAGCGGCACAACCCCAACACAGTTCCACGCATGCGTGCCCGACCCGGTGCCCCCCGTCGCCGCATGCCAGCCCTGCCAATCTGAGTTCCTCCTCGAGGAAGGCAGATGTGCAAATCCAGGCATGCCAGCACACAGAGCCTAGGGTGCCTGCACGCCCCAGGTGACAAACATGTCCATCCCAACAGCTGCGTATCGCTCATCCACACGGATCGCGTCTCTCCGGCTTGTATATATGGGAAGGAAGAAGCACTCAGCCCCCCAGAGACGAAGATGTGCCCTCTGGTTGGCTATTACTGACTGCTTTCCCTCGCCTTCCCATCGGACATCCAATGTTAGACAGCTTGAACCTCACTTCTCTAAGGAAGGCTACAAGGAGCTGGGCACCATGTCGCAGATGGGAGCCCTCAAGAGGCAGCGCACGCCAGACAGACCTGGGAATACAGCCAGCACCTCCTACTCCTCCTCTGCTCCCCTGCCTGAGCACACGTGCCAACCCCGTGAGCTCGCAGGCACGCAGGCAAGAGCACAGGTGACCATGGCATCTGGCTTCCTGCGAGATCCTTTTGGTGCCCACGTTCTCAGGCAGGGACCATCAAGCCGGAGCCACCGGCTTCAAGGCCGCTGGGGCCACCTCAGTCAGCAGCTCAGGAGGCTGCCAACCACCCCAGCCGATGGGCAGGAGGAAGGTTTGGCAGCCCGAGGTCAGCTGTACCAATGTCCAGCTTTTGGTGGGGCTCTTGTGGTTCCCTCACCATCCCCAGCAGTAGCAGGGCCCGGGAGCGCTTCCAGCACAAATGATGTTGCCGACTTCCAAATGCTGAGCAGCTGGTGGGGTGACGTCACGGCCCCGGCCCGATGGAGAGCACGGCGGCACGGAGAGGAGGGGGAGCAGGGGGACAGGAGGACATCCTCGGGCATGAAAAACTCACCAGGGACAGGGCAGGGGCGGCCCCTCAGTGCGCAGTGCAGGAGGGAGGACATGTCTTTAATGCAGCTTTCTGCCAGGGAAGAGGAGATGCCAAATGGTCCTTCCTCCCTGCCCGTCCCCATAGAGGCAGAAATTGCATCTACGGTGAGTGGATGCCATCCTCTGGAAAACGCCATCTGGAGAACATTACTGGGCTTCCTGGACAGACATCACAGGACTCTGCAAAACCTAGAGCCAAACAGCACTTGAAACTCACGTCAAATGCTTCCTTAAGAGGCAATAGCTTGCAGGGCAAGCCTCGATCCAGGGGTTTTTTCCTCATTAAAATCAGGAGAATCAGTACTGCTGACCAAACCCACTTACGAGTTACAAAGTGAGCGAGAAAATAAAAGTATCTGATGAAAGCTAGAATTTTTGCGATAGCAAAGGAAACATCCCTGAGCAACCCTCATGCTCATTTATTATTCGGGATTATTGACGCGTTTTTCTGGCAGCAAATAATCTTTTCCTGACACATCACACATATTGTGAATATTACAAGCAGCTGTAAAATCCACCATTCCCTCCTACATACCACCAGATTGTCACATCCGCATCGCTTCACAAAATCAGCACAGCACAAATCGGGTACCCGACAGAAACGTTGGAAAACGCACAAAACAAAACCTGAGACTTGGACAATAGCTGGCAGCACAAAACGCAAATTTCCCCCTCCAACAGACCATTTCAAGTTCACCTTTGATGGAAATATTCATAGTAGCAATGTCGTCTCCATCAGTATTTGTTCTACCCAAGCTGCCATGCTCGCAGAGAGGGACGGCAGAAGGGCTACAAACATCATCCAGCGAAGATTTGCCTTCGAATCAGAACAAAACACTTGCAAATCTCCCTTCATCGCACTTTGGCGCTGCCTCAGCCACCTCGGGGACCGCCAGTCATCATCTCCGTGATGCCCACGGCTGTGCCTCTCTGCCACCCTTCCCCAAGTCCCCTTCTCCACCTCTCAGGCAGGTCTTCTCAGCTTCACGAGTCTGATTGTCTTCTTGGCCTCCTCCCTTCCCAAACAATCCCCATCTAGATGACAGTCCCATGTCATTTTTTGTTCCCTCTAGCCTTCAACACACTTCAGTGGAGATCAAATGGCTATACCCCCTCCAAAGTGACAGCAACCATGTCCCTGTGAGTGCCATAAATACATTCCCAGGACTGTATGCATCTCCCTCATGCTATATGGTAACGTTCCAGCTCCTTACATTTCCACCACCCCTTACGGCTGCATCTCACAAAGCCTGGCTCGCACAAGTAATCCCATTAAACTCCATGGGCTAGTTGCCTAAGCACAGATTTTCGGGATCATGCTCTTAAAGGCTAAGCTCTTCAGCAAAGGGACCTGAAGAGTCCCTTGCAAACTGCCCGCAAAGCCCTACACCCACCGCTGGCCTGTAGAAACCTGGTGCTATTTTCAGGAGATCAAAGTCCTGTCAGGTCATGTTGACTTCTATTAATGGAAGCTGAGATGCTCAGCCGCACTTCTGGATGTCAGGCGTGTAAATAACGGACTCTTCCTGATGTGTTTCTCCTGGTGGGTTTTTCAGGGAGCTGTCAATTGGTGCAGATCAGAGCTCAAAATAAAGTCTGGTTTGCCGAACACCTTGAGGACAACAAGTTTTTATGTTTTGTCCAGTTACATCGCCAGTGTCAGCACAGGCTGAGCTCTCAGGACAAAGGTCTTTTGGGTTCACTGGGGCTGGGATATGCAAAACTGGACATGAGCCGGCAACGTGCGCTGGCAGCCCAGAAAGCCAACCATGTCCTGGGCTGCATCCAAAGCAGCGTGGGCAGCAGGGTGAGGGAGGGGATTCTGCCCCTCTGCTCTGCTCTCCTGAGACCCTCCCTGCAGTGCTGCGTTCAGCTCCGGGGCCCCCAATGTAAGGACACGGAGCTATTGGAGTGAGTCCAGAGGAGCCCACGAAGATGATCCGAGGGCTGGAGCACCTCTGCTATGAAGACAGGCTGAAAGAGTTGGGTCTGTTCAGCCTGGAGAAGAGAAGGCTCTGGGCAGATCTTACTGTGGCCTTTCAATACTCTGTCCCTATCCCTGTTGCAATAGGGACAGCAGATAGAAGGAAGACATTTTTTACAATGAGAGTAGTGAAATACTGGAACAGGTTGCCCAGAGAAGTGGTAGATGCCCCAACCCTGGAAACATTCAAGGTCAGGTTGGACGGGGCTTTGAGCAACCTGATCTAGTTGAAGATGGCCCTGCTCACTGCAGAGGGGTTGGACTAAATGACCTTTAAAGGTCGCTTCCAACCCAAACCAGTCTATGATTTTGGAAGGTGCTGGCCTGGCTGTCCTTCTTTCTCTTTTAAAATGTTTTTGCATAGATATATGCCTTTTCAGATGATAGAAAGGCATGGGGAAATGGGAACAAAATGTGCACGCTATTCATACTGGAGAAGGCCCAGTATAATAGTATAATTAATAAACCTTAGCAGACCTCTATTAATAGCTCCTGGAACCTGAGCAAGGAACGCAGCGGTGCTTTTGCCAGGGCTCCCTCTGCAAGGGTGAGAATTTTTGCTTACTGTTTTCACGTTCACCATCAGACACGGCCATGCTCCATCAAGCTTCGCGTTGCAAAGGCAGGAAAGGAAAGTGGGGACCAGAGGAGAGAGGAGACGAGGAAATCCTGGCCTGTGGCTCAACGCGTTTTGATGGCTTTACAAGCACAAAAGGCGGATGAAGTCACGTTGCAAAATTACTTGCCCATTCATGCATAGGGCAAAGAAGGAATCCTACACAACTAAATTGAATTTCAATTATCATATGCCAAATTGACATTAATATTCAGGGCAAAGGATCATTTCTTCAGCCAGTGCACTGATTTAGTTTTAAACAGCAATAAATTCCTCACCGGACACCGATGGCATATTCTCCTTTAGCTCCTACCCTGCGTCACGGTACCCTGGTGCCCCAAACATGAGGCTTGGCTTTGCGAGCCAAGAGCAAGTGTCCCAGGAAGGGCACATCCAGCCTCGAAAGCAGCACAGACCCCACGGCGGGGAAGCTCATCAAGGCAGATGCATTTCCCCTCTCCCCAGTTTTTCCAGGCATCTCTTCCCTGAACTGCTCCTCCTCACTGAGAAGGCCCTGGACCCAAAGAAAGCGTGGGGCTGCACAGCCCCCAGGGAGGGTGGGCTGGGAGGGTGCCACCAGGCTCCTGGTGCTCTGGGTGCAGCTCTCCTCCCCAGCAATGCCGACAGGTTTAATTGCCGAATGCCTCAGCCTCTGGAGTACCACAGTAATTTGGCACTGATGCCTTAGTCACTTAATTATTCTTTTCAAAGGTGCCTTTGAATCTCTTTTTCCCCATCTTGCCTTCTTTCCTCTCCCTCCCTTTTCCCTCTACACATTTTGACTCAATAGTCTTCCTTGAAATTGTCTAAACTTGCTGTTTATTTGCCATCTAGCACGCTGTGATCTATCTCTTATTGTTAATATTTTTTTCTCGGCAGCGTCCCTGTTGCCTGTCTCCGAGTTCATTCTGCTCCCTCTTTCAGCAGCACTATATTTTTCCTCTCAGTATTTTTGCTTAGCTCTATTAACTTTTATTTATTTTTCTTTCTCTCCTTCACCATGTTTCTTTTCTTAGTTGCCGTGCACCATCTGTATATCTGTTTCTGCCTCTCTCGTGCTTCCACAACTAGATTACGCTCCGACTCCCTTTCATCACCACAGCCCCTTGACTCCCCCCCCTAATAAAAGCCATCTAGGACTTGCTGTCCCCCTTCTTGGGTTCCCCTCTCTGGTTCCCAGCTGTTGCCTGTGAAAAATACTCGTGCAGGAGTGCTGACACCATGAGCTCTGGCAAAACAAAGCAGCTGAGAGCACCTGAGTCAAGAAGGCTCAAGATGCAGTAAGAGGTGATGAACTCAATGTATGATTTTGCAAATCATTAATATTTTTAAATCTGCATTTTCTGAGAGAAAAAAAAAATAAAAACCCTCCTCTCCTTGACATCCCTTACCTGGTTGTGAACATCTCACTATGCAAACAAATTAATTTCTCCTAATAAAGGTCGGAAAGCAGAAAATGAGCCTGAAAATGGAAGTATAAACTTAGCCTTAACTGAAAATTTAGAATTGATGCCTCCAAAGTAAAGGAAATTCACAATTCACAGTGAGATGTGTCCCAAGGAGGCCCGAATGACCTCTCCATTCCCATGTCCCTCCCTTCCCCAGAGCCTTTGCCATTTCCCCACACCTCCTCATCTCCGCTTCCCGCGACACGGGGAGCGGCGCTGCCCGAGCGCCCCAGCTGCTGTCTTTGCAAAGCGCTGTGAAAGCAGACGCCAGAAGAGCACGGTGTGACCGGTGCTCTGGAGCCCGGGCCACCAGCTGCAAGCTACACGTGCCAGCGTGGGAGGGCGGGAGGAGGACACAGACAACGTGACTGCAAAGCCCAGCGCGGCTGGGGCTGCTGGGGAATAAAAAGGGCCAAGACCCGGGCTGGAGCAGGCTGCTTTTTAACAACAAGCAGCTGCAGGGGTGTGGGCACATCACTCTCTGGCTCCCCGGTGGAGCAGGTCTTTTTTCCTGGGCAGCCTGGCCATGGCCATCCCTGCTGCCTCCCTCTCCCGAGGCTGTGCCTGGACTCACCTGGGAAATAAAGGGAGGGCTTAAGCTGGCCTGAAGCATCTCAATTTCTGGCGCGTTGACTTTGCTATCTGTCACCTGTGCCCTCTCCCTGTGGATGGAGCTTATGAGGAGGAAACAGGAGCTGCCCCAGAGCACCGCAAGTGACCGGTCCATGCACATCCTGACCTGGAGAGAAGGCTCCCCAGCGAACAGGGCTGGTCATAAGCACCCACGTTTACCCAGCCTAGGAGCAGAAAATGAGGCAGCAGCGAGGAATGAAGTTCATTTTCTTCTCCTTGCCTTTTCCAGATTCAGACTGAAACTCATCAGGGTCACAACGATATGGATTACAGCCAAGGAGAAAGGTTATTGATGTGCCTCTAAGAAATAAAAACAAAGCCGAGAAAAAAACAACCCAGCACACAGGCAGCAAGGCTGGAAGAAAGAAGAAATGCCATCCACGCATTCCAGGTTAACAGGAATGAACCCAAATCTCCTTCCAAATGCCAGCAAGGTTCAAACCAGGACCCAGAATGAAAACTGCATCGCAAGCCCAGACGCTCACTAATGTAATTCTGAATCATAATATCCTTAAATTTCACTGCGGACAGGTGTGGGATATGAGGATGGTAGATAAAACTCGTGCCATTTGGGTTTATTATCTCCCCTATTTTTCAGACCGTCTTCAACACACCATGAATGGTTTCTGCATTTCACACCAGGGAATTTGAGGACATATTTGTGTCTACACCTATATGCTCATACACACGCACATCTACATCTATGCATATATATATATAAAAAAAACAGAGGTTCTCTTGTCCAGTGTATATACTATATACTGGACTTCCCCTTGTCCCAGTCTGCCCATTTGTGCCCCACAACACTCTGCTGGCGCATTCAGACATCCCCTACTCTCGTTATCCTCACACTCGCAGAGCCTGGCCATCCCCCCCCAGCGGCTGCTCAGCACAGAAATTTGTGCTTAGCTGAATTTTCACCCTAGCTTTGCAATTCACCTTTACAAAAATAAACTCTCCTACGTGGAACTTTTGCAATCAGCAAAGAGACCAGGACAAACAAACGGGAAAAACAGTCCCGTCAGCGATTCTCGAGCCACGGAAACTGCGTACTCGGAGACGGTGGAAAAAAAGGGCCACCATCCCAATAGTGGGGCCTGTGCTGCTGCTCCTCACTTCCTCTGCTGCTGCTCCCCTGTTTATCCGATCTAATGCAATAAAATGCGTAATTAATTTCTAAACGCTTCCGTTGAACGGTGCAATTTGTCAAGTCGAGTTGTTAATAGAATTAAGCTTTTTATCAGCGATTAGCAAAAGAAGGTAAAAAAAAAAAAAATTAATTACGGAATTGTATGCCTCTCTGCTTCAAAGCCAGGTTTGGGATTAAATGTTTGATAAAGGTTCCCTGGCACGTTATAAAACATTTAGCAAAAGCCGCTTTCCCCATGGTGTTTTCTGCAAAACAGCCTCTGTGCAAAAGGGGGGGCAGAGGGAGGAGGGGGGAGGGTGCAGGCAGTATATTTGATCATATGGTGGAGGGGTGGGCTGGCTCTAAATCATGCAGAACTTATTGTATGGGAACACCCCCCCATATTGTATTCTGCTGGCACTACATCCTGCCTGCCTCGACCTCTTGAGCATCTCTCTGTTGTTTGTATAGATAATTTACAGTGACAGAGAATCACAGGCCATATTGGCTATTTGTGCCCATGTGTCAAGAGGTGCACCAAGCCCTGACCTCCATGGAAGGGCTCTACTGCACGTCACAAGAAGAAAGCACACGCAACACGGGCTGGTTATGGGGTGGAGGTCCCCTTACAGCCTTTCTGAGTCCTGTAAATCCATACCTTGTGGAGGGTTGACTATGTAGACCTACGAATTACACCAAGGGATGGAGCCAGCACTGTCCTCTGCACCAGGGCTGGTGCCAGGCCGTCACTGCAGGGGAGGGACATGTCTGCATCCACGCACCCAGCACCGCAGCGGGGAGAGGAGAAGGGAGCAGGGCAGAAACGGGGCTGAAGAAGCCCCATCTCCACGGTGCAGAAAGAAGGACTCAGCATCATCCTTTCCAACGAGCCTGCATGCGCAGAGAGGGGCAGGGGGAGGACTGCTTGCCCAAGCCTACCGCAAGGACTACCACCTCCTCTGGGCCTCCTGCCACCTGCTACCGATGGCAGAAATAACTGCCATCTCCCTTTTTTCCTTGCAAATGATATTATTGCTGTTACCCAACTTCCACAGATGCTCGTGAGAACCGAGCACAAGGACCTTGTTTCGGAACACGGTCCAGCCCAGGCATTTCCCTGCCAAGGCCCAGCTCTCTGGCACACTTGCAAAACATATGGATTCAGCTCCTCCATGGACCCACCTTGCGTTTACCAGCGTCAAAGCAAGGGATCCACCCAGGAGACAGCTTTGTCATCCTTGCAGGGACAGGCTGGGAAACCTCATCATGGGACGTCTGGAGACTTTGCCAAGCCAGAGAGGTGCAGAGCCCTCAGATGATGTGCTAGGGACTTTTTGGGAGAAGCTCACGTACAAAGGAGGATGAAGTGCAGCAGAGAGGGGTGGTGAGGGTGCAGGCAGAGCTGGGTGAGGAAGGCTGGGGGGCTGCAGGGCAGGAGCAGAGAGCGACACCACCAGAGCTTTAAGGCACGGTGCAGAATTAAATACTGACAACAGTTATGTTTCCATGCACACCAGCTTAATTAGTGGCACGAAGCTTTCCGACACCTCCATTTCACGCTGTCTTTATAGTAAGTCTCTCAACAAGCAGAATTCCTGGCAGCTCAGCACATGCGCCGTGCAACTCACGGGAAGGAAACGAGGAGGAGATGAAATCTTTAACCTGATTCCTTATCCTATTGGCAAGATGAAGTTACAAAGCTAATTGCATGTTTAAGTGCTTCAGAGCCCCAAAACGAGACAGGAAGGGAACGTGAGGTGCTCTTGAGTAGCTTCCCTACCCGGCGCCAGCAGCTCAGCCCCCCTTTTCCACTCCTAATGGACCTGGCCTCGGTGCGGATGGATGCGGAGTGCCCAGCACGGACATCTCGCTCCAACGCTTCCATGTGTTAGCAGCTGTGATCGGAGCAGGAGCAATTATGGACAGACCTAGAAAGGACTGTAGCACCGATGGACTACTGCCAACACGTAGCAGGCTACTCAAACGCGGGGCTCGCTTCCTACCATACGTGTCTATTGAAATGCAACTCACAGTTCAGCGTCTGTTATTTCCTTTAAGACACCCATCAGCTATCTGGGATTTTGGTAGGGATTTTTTTGGTTTGTTTGTTATTCGACCTAAATTATCATATGCTCAGTGAGTTACTGCTCACCCCTTGAACCAGACTTGTCAATTCCTCTCTTCTCTCTCTTTCCTAGCTGTTTGCATCCTTCAAAAGCTGCTGGATTGTTATCATTCATGTCCTGTCTTAAGTTGCCACTTAGCCAACCTAGACATATTTAGTTCCTTTAATCTTCTTCCCTAATAAGTCAATCCTTCAGCCCTTTAATCATCCTAGCTGCTCTTCTCCAGATTCTCTCTGATTTGTCTGCATCTTCCCGAGGTGCCTAGAAGGCAAAGCAGGCTTGTGAGCTGCGCTGAGCAAGCCATTTCCTATGGACATAAGGGCAAGAGGCCACAGCCCAAATCCACATTCCTTAGGGTTTATTTCTTTTCCCCTGCTCTGCTGCTGTGCCCATCGTCTTATCCTGTAGCTCCTTGAGGAATGCTCCCCTTGACGTAGCTGCAGGTTGTTGGCTGTATGGCTGCCCTTGACATGGCATACTGGTTGTTAGAGCCTAATTTTCCTTTCGCCTACACTGGTCTGACGATGCACTCCAATGTTGTCAGTGGGTTGCTGCTGATTCACTTTGTTTCCTACGAGAAAAACAGCCAGCAGACCCTGTCTGGTCCTGCATCTTTCCATTTGGAAGAGGTCCATGTTGTGGGCTGCAGAAGGGTTGTGTGAGGAAAAGGCAGACCCCACCATTCTTCCCTCTAACTACCCGTGCTTTCCCCAGTTGAGCTTTTCTTCCATACAGCACGAGCGTCATGCCAAAATTTCACCTGTTTGGGGTCTTGATATGGAAATGCATAAATGTTGTGACAAGGAGAAAACAGAAAAAGAATTGAGAGCCTCGAGCTGGATGTGGGCCTTTGGAGTCAGCTTGTGAAAATCCTTCCCTTCCTCTGCACTCCTGTTCCGTGGAAGTGGAGTGGTACTTACTGCCTTTCCCATTCAAATACTTCAGGAAATGAAGTATTGAGAAATGCATTCAGCTTTTGCTTAATAGCTACACATACAAGAATAATTTGATTCACAGATTTCTGCCAAATGTAGCCAGCGTTTTGATTCAAAGCTGCTAAGTGGTTTTATTTCATTTTTGCTTCCATCAAAAGAAGCCCACAACCAAGTTCAAGTATCCTCAACAATCCTGAGTTCCCTTGCCTAAACTGACATTGCTCTCAAGGAGATATCACAGACAATACCTTGGTTTGCTTTCCTTTAAGCCTCTATCTAAATTCTTTCACAGCAGTAAACACATGTTGCAAGTGTCTCTACATGAAAGCTCATTATTCTCATTAGTAAAAGAAAAAGTGCTTGCAGAGGCAATAGACAATTTGGGAAGCGAATGCAAAAGTGCGTTCCCCCAGGGAAGTTTCATTGTCAGTCCCCCGGAGCCCTCTCTGCCAAGCAGACGGATATGCCAGCCTGCACACATAACAAGGACAGAACTATATTTTGCTGTTGATTTATACTGGAAAACATACTAGTGTGTGTCACATTGATTTAAACTAAATTATCAAAAAGAGAATAAATAAATAAATACCCGCTGCTCTGACAGCTCTGCGTGGGAGGTCTCTGCCCGTTGTCATTTAAACTTGGTAGTAGGCTCACATAGGTGCACAGCTTAGCAAAACGTGACTCACATATTCACATAGGTTGGGCACTCCTTGGCCCAGAGTTCTCTCTGGAGAGGGGAAAGGGCAGGACAGGATGCAAAAACCCGCGTGGGGTTCAATTCCCTGTTCTGCTAATGGCCTCCTCTCAGGGACGCAGCAACTCTCGTCGTCCTGCTACAGCATGATTGAAAGCCCAGCCAAGAGACTCCCCAAGGAAATCTCTCCATGGAAGGAAGGGGCTGCTACATCTGTGTGTCACAGTGGTGTGCCACGTGAAGACACTAGCGTTGCCTTGTGAGAATGGCACGATGCTCAAGCTCGTGAGCACTGTGCTCCAGCTCATAAGTGCCCGTGTGACACCACTACGGCGCTTTCCGATGGGATGTGAGGGCAGCCAGGTTCCAGCTCAGTGTGGAAACCAGCTGTCTTCTTCCCTAGGGATGCCAGGATGGGGTATACAACAAGTATCCATGATTTGCTCAAATGCCAGTGCCAGTGACCAGATGAAAAACAAAATAAAGTAAAAAAAAAAAAATAGAAAATCCTCTTCTAGGGCAGATAATCTTTTGGCATTTCTGTCATTTTATTTCGGGCAAGCAATTTTTATGCCTTGGCTATTGAACACACAATCATTTTGCAAGGCAGTTCTAGTAGCCAGTTTCAGCACCGCAGAAAAAGACGTGGGTGTTCAATTCACGTCGCTTCAAATATTTAGGACACGATTTCAGCTCGAAACACAGAAGGTTTTCTCCCACAAAAGCCCTTTCCCTACCAACTAGGGAGGGCCAAGGGTGGCTGAAAGAAGCTCTAATCAAATGTTTCAAGAGAAGCTGGCTGATAGGCCCCGTGGTACAATTTATAGCTGTCTGGATGCAGGTACTGTAGTTTTGCAATCATGCTAGCTATCAATCAAGCTCTATTCTATCGGTCTTTTATGTCCTGTACTCCAAACTCCAAGCCTAGCTTCGTCAATGGAAAAAGTGTTCTGGTAATTGTGGATGATTCTCCCACCGGACGCTTCCATATATCATAACATGTTTGGGGAGGAGTGATAGTCTTGAGGTCAAATAGGTCCGGGGCTGGGAGAGCAGGGCAGGAGTGAGGGGTACTGGTCCAGCTGGGAGGCAGCGCTGGGAGAGCAGGAAGAGTGCAAAGCACTGGTGTCATCCTCAGAGCTGCCCAACAGGAAAGCGAGTTGCTATCAAGGCAAAAGGCCTCTCATTTTTCACCGGCAGAACTCCATAGCCCTTTCCTCTGACACCCCTACAACACCTAAGCTCAAAGATGCACAAGAGCTGTGCAACTCTCTATTCAATCCCTTTGCCCACCTGTAGAGAGTCTCATGGATACTCATGCCTCCTGCCCTCTTGTACATGGTGACCAAAAACCAGTGACAGAAGATTTGACACTTCACTATTGCAACTGCCTCCTAGAAAGCCCCTCTCCTCAGCATGGAGAAGATCTCTCTGGAGTAGCTGTTGGCCACTGCCATGGACAGATGATTTTTCCTCATGGCAGCAAAGACACGGTCATCAAAAACGTACCACTTACAACTAACATCCTATTCCCATGTCGAGCTGCCCTGGAGAAGACGTCCCCTCACTCGTTTGGGAACAGACTGGAGTGAAAATGAGAAGTTTAACAATACCAGTGACAGGGCACACGCTGCTGTCTGCTGAAAGAAGGTTTCCTAGGAGGAGAAAACGTACCTGTGCCTCAGCACTCCCTGAGCTTGACACTTTGAGGACATAAATCCCTCCCTCCCGGATAAGATGGCAGTGCCTGATGTGTCAGGGCGAGCAGGGAAAGTCGTGAGCTGGACCTCACCTCAGCAGATGAAAGCCCATCGGCATGGTTTGGCAGTGATCTCCTAATAGGCCTACAAGGGATTTATGTTCCTTTGTCGATCTGAGGACTGCTGGATAATTTGCCACAGGTTTTTCTGGAGCTTATTTCAAAGACGTATCACAATCTTTGCTTCTGCATATCTTAAGAGCAGATAAGCCCACTGCATTTTAGATTCATAGGATTCATTTTCATTTGAGTTTCTGACCGGAAAGTGGGGAGATGTTTAATGGAGACAATTCTGTACTGATGAAGGGATGGTATGGCTGCCGAGTTCATTACGAAATTGTATTTTATTTCATATCCCAACAAACTTGCATCTGCCTCTTCCATGATGCCGTAACTCGTTGGATCGACGCGCGTGCCAAGACGCGCGGGGCTCGCAGAACCACCATCTGTCTCCCTGTCATCAGCAGCCCAATGGCGCGTGCGCTGCTGAAACAACGGGCCGCTCTGGTAATAGGCTTTATTTTATTTCTGCCGCTGCTTTGCATGGATCAATTATCCCTGTTCTGCTGCCTGGTAAGAGATTCCCTGTTGAGGCGGCCACACTTGCCCTGCCGCAGCTGGGCACAGGTAGGAAAGCTGTTTTCCCCTCCCACGCATGTTGCAGAGCCAAACATGACACAGACTTCATGGTGCCAGACTCCCCCCACCAGCTCTGGCGCTGCCCTGAGCTCCCCGCTCTGCCAGGGTCCTCTTCTGTTCCCCCTGTCACCGTGAAACACCTTTTTGATTATTCCCTCTTTGCTCTGTGGACTGCCCCCCCAGCTCTGGAAAAGCCGGCGATGCTCCCGATCCCAAGATTCCTTCTTTGGCCTCTTCCCCTCTCCCTCACAATCACAGAATCCTAGACTAGTTTGGGTTGGAAGGGATCTCAAAGATCATCTAGTCCCAACCCCCCTGCCATGGGCAGGGACACCTTCCACTACACCAGGTTGCTCAAACCCTCATCCAACCTGGCCTTGGGTCCCATAGGCACCATCAGCCATCAATCTAGGCAGGAGGCCAGCTCTTCTTCAGCCCACCAGGATGGGAAGGTGTACACGTTCAGCTCCAGGGGAGATGTTATCACCCACGAGTGCGTTGCTGGAGGAAGGAGGGTGAGCCCACGCCGGCAGCAGCTCAGTGCTGAGAGTGGCGGAGCCCAACACGGGGCTCCCACCGCTCTCCCCGGGAGAGCTGGCGTCTCACTTCTGCTTCTCCTCAGGGTCGCAATTACTCATGACGTTAAAACAACCTCAACCCCCATCCCCAACAGGCGCCATCCCCCTCCCCTCCGCTCCGCACAAGAGGAAAATTGTGGAGAAATGCTACTTAATTATCACACCACGTAACTAATTAAAAGCTGAACGCTTGTGTGTGGTATGCTAATGGGGCATTAGAGAGCCAGCCTGCTTTGGTAAAGAGACACCAGCCCCCTCTTTCCCCCTTCACCTTACTGCGGGAGCTTCAGGCTGACAGGCACCTGGGATGAGACGGGAATTTATTATGCTGCCTTGGAGTTCACAACTTCAGAGGGCACCAAGGTCGAGCAACTTGACTGGTACAAAGGGAGAAATCACCTGGGCAGGCACCAGGAGCAAGGTATATAGTGTGGGTGGCTTGCTATGGAAATTACATACACAGTGGGGCTCCACATGCACCCTAAAGCCTGTTTTCTCCTTTATAGGGTTCTTGGTAGGAAACAGGAGAGATGTGTTTATTATCGCCCTCAGAGACTAGTACATTCCAACTTCCCTTCTCCCACTATGTCAATACACCACCCGGCACCGAGTGCCAGCCTTCTCCTTTCAGTTGACGCTCTGCTACAAGTCCATACTTGCTTGTCCACTCACAGCCTGGACCACTGAAAACATTTGTTAAGGAAGGAGCTATTTAGCTTTGTAGAGTTTTTCTCAACCACCATGGTACTCGGGCATCCACCCGGAGATTTGTCCCGACACTCGTGCGCTCTGTGAAGAGCCTGTGTGCTGATCTTCTGAAGATCTGGGGTGGCCAGGTAGCCACCCCACCATGGTCTGGGGACAGAGAGGGACCCTACAGGGTAGCTACAGCAGCACATTGTATCAGTTCACCCGATGGACTGTGAGGCATCTCGTTCCATCTAAGAGTGCACTGGAGTTGAGCTGACACCTTTCTCCTGCTTCCTGTTGCCCATTCATCCTTCAGGTACCTGCCAGCTGTGCTTGCCAAGTCCAGGGGTGCCCAGATGTTCCCCTTAGCAACTCCTGGGATTTGTGTGATGAGTCAAGGTTCCTCCACCAGATACATCCCAGTCCACTACCTTACCAAAATTTTTGGCAAGCATCTTCTGTGAAAGCATCATAACTTCCCTGCTGAGTAAACACGAATAATTTCGTCCTGACTATAATTTGATTGCAAACTCAGTTCCTCTTCCTCTCTCACCTCTACTGGGAAGAGGATTCTTTTCCAGTCACCAGCTCAACACCCTGTTCTGGGCCTACGTGACACTGTGTCGAGTGCCTGTGGCCACTGCGTGGCAGGGAGGTGCTCCTGCCCTGTGTGCTGGCTCTGCTGCTGGTACATCAACACCAAAACCATGGGATGCCCTGTCCCAGCAGAGATGGGAGACAGTCAGTGGTGGTGAGGAAGGCAAGAGCTCAGCCACGGTGCTAAAAGTGAAGGAACTGAGGCTGAGCACTTCCCACTAAACTCATGGCAGAGAACAAGAAGGATGGATTTCAAGGAGAGGCCAAGACCTCTCAAGGAAGATACTGTTGTTCGCTGAGACGCTTTTTCCTCTGCTCTAAGACTTAAATTCATGGCAAAGTACTTCTTAGTGCCCTGTGCTCTGAAGATGAGCACAGTATTTCTCGTGGTTGACATGTCCTCACCCATTAGTTCCTCTCCAGGAAAGGATCTTCTCCTCCCCACCTCCATTTAGTCCCAGCAGCTTCCTTTGGCTAGCTCTCTCCAGCCACCTGCACTCCCACCGGGCACGGCGTGATGTTCTCACTCCCTCGCTGTTATTCTGCCATCTCCGAGTTGATTCGTGACCATTCAGGTTTGGCACAGCACGCTCACGGTGTGCCTCCGCTGATGCTTGACCCTCTCTCCTACACCACCCAATTCGGTCCCAACCCATCAGCCTTACTTTATGGATCACCCCAAAGCCCCAGACTGTCAGAACAACTTCAATTACAGCAGCGATGGGCCCCGTGCCACCAGCAGCATCCGCGGCCTTCCAGCGGCTGACAAGGACTAATTAGGAAATGAAACATTAGTTAAGTCGCTCTCAATTAGGGCCAGGATAACGTTTTCCTGGCAGCGCTGGGGCGCTTTAACTGCTGGTCCCATGATGACTGTGAGCACATCAGACTTGCTGCAGGAGCTTTAATGTTTAACATATGTTGGAGGATTACAGAAACCCTCTCAGCTGTGACATTTCTGTGTGCTCCCTGCTTTTGCTTTCCCCCGTAGCAAATGGCGAACGCCAGCGCAGGAAAGCAAGAAAGAGCCTCAGAGCAATTAGCAGCAAGACATGCATACATGTACGCCCAGACGCGTGTGCAAAAATGATATACACGCCTCTGAACATATATATTACACATTTTAATTAAACAATCACCACACTCCATCCTCATTCTTCCCTGCCTCTAAAAACACCGCCAAAGACCATCATCCCATGTCAAAAGGCATCAGAGAAGCCCAAGAGCTTCCTGGCTATGAAAAACACAAACAAAAACCAACAAAAAAAGAGAATCCAGAGAGGTCAGGAGAGAGGCAAGCTCGGACTTTCTTCAAATAAAAGCCAGATGCAGCTAAGTCTTGTATAGGAACCTCAGAGGGACAGAACGTAATAAACAAAAACGTAATCTACCAAAACAAAATGAAAACCTAAAATTAAAAAGGCTCATTGTGCCCTCGGAGGAAAGCAAGGAAGGAGGAGGAGGGTGTGAGAGGGTATTAAAGTAAAGAAAATACTATATTAAGGAAGGAGTGCTCCACATTCAAGGAGCACCTTCTCCAAGCTCAGCAGAGGTGCATCCCGACGAAGAACAAGTCGGGCAAAAAGACCAGGAGGCCGGCGTGGATGAGCAAGGAGCTCCTGGACCAACTGAAAATGAAGAGGTTAGCCTACAGAGGGTGGAAGCGGAGACAGATAGCCTGGGAGGAATACAGAGAAGCTGTAAGAGTGACCAGGGATCAAGTGAGGAAGGCTAAAGCCCTAAAGGAATTGAATTTGGCAAGGGATATAAAAAGCAACAAGAAATGCTTCTATAGGTATGTAGGGGACAAAAGGAAGTCCAAGGAGAACATAGGCCCCCTCCGGAAGGATACTGGTGCTCTGGTTACCCGGGACATAGAGAAGGCTGAGGTACTCAATGAATTTTTTGCCTCAGTCTTCACTGGTAAAGCCTCTTGTCTTACCACCCAAGCTGTGGAAAGAACTAGCAGGGACTGTGAGGATGAACCACCGCCCACTGTACTTGAAGACCAGGTTCGAGAACATCTGAGGAACTTGAAGGTGCACAAGTCCATGGGACCTGATGAGATCCATCCGCGGGTCCTGAAGGAACTGGCGGATGAAGTTGCCAAGCCACTGGCTATTGTATTCGAGAAGTCGTGGCGGTCTGGCGAGGTCCCCGATGACTGGAAGAGAGGGAACATAACCCCCATTTTTAAAAAGGGGAACAAGGAGGACCCGGGCAACTACAGACCGGTCAGCCTCACCTCTGTGCCTGGCAAGGTCATGGAGCAGATTCTCCTGGGAACCATGCTAAGGCACATGGAGAGCAAGGAGGTGGTGGGTGACAGCCAACATGGCTTCACCAAAGGCAGATCGTGCCTGACCAACTTGGTGGCCTTTTACGATGGGGTGACAACATCGGTGGACAAGGGTCGACCAACGGATGTCATCTACTTGGACTTGTGCAAAGCTTTTGACACTGTCCCGCATGACATTCTTCTCTCTAAACTAGAGAGTCATGGGTTTGATGGATGGACCACTCGGTGGATAAGGAATTGGCTCAATGGCCGCACTCAGAGAGTAGTGGTCAACGGCTCAATGTCCAAGTGGAGACCGGTCACGAGTGGCGTCCCTCAGGGGTCCGTGTTGGGCCCGGCCCTCTTCAACATCTTTGTCGGTGACGTGGACAGTGGCATGGAGTGCACCCTCAGCAAGTTCGCCGATGACACCAAGCTGTGTGGTGCCGTCGACACGCTGGAAGGGAGGGATGCCATCCAGAGGGACCTCGACAGGCTGGAGAGGTGGGCCCGTACCAACCTCATGAAGTTTAACCAGGCCAAATGCAAGGTCCTACATCTGGGTCGTGGCAATCCCAGGCATAAATACAGACTGGGTGGTGAATGGATCGACAGCAGCCCTGAGGAGAAGGACTTGGGAGTACTGGTGGACGAGAAGCTCAATATGAGCCGGCAATGTGCTCTTGCGGCCCAGAAGGCCAACCGCGTCCTGGGCTGCATCAAGAGGAGCGTGGCCAGCAGGTCGAGGGAGGTGATTCTCCCCCTCTACTCTGCCCTCGTGAGACCTCACTTGGAGTACTGCGTCCAGTTCTGGAGTCCCCAACATAAGAAGGACATGGACCAGTTGGAGAGGGTCCAGAGGAGGGCCACGAAGATGATAAGAGGGCTGGAGCACCTTTCCTATGAGGACAGGCTGAAAGAGTTGGGGCTGTTCAGCCTGGAGAAGAGGAGGCTCCGGGGTGACCTTATAGCGGTCTTCCAGTACCTCAAGGGGGCCTACAGGAAAGATGGGGAGAGGCTGTTCAGGAGGGCCAGTTATGATAGGACAAGGGGTAACGGTTTTAAAATAGAGGGAGGTAGGTTCAGGTTGGATATTAGGAAAAAATTTTTTACCATGAGAGTGGTAGAACACTGGAACAGGTTGCCCAGAGAGGTGGTGGATGCTCCATCCCTGGAGACGTTCAAGGCCAGGTTGGACAAGGCCCTGAGCAACCTGATCTAGTTGGAGATATCCCTGTTCCTTGCAGGGGGGTTGGACTAGATGACCTTTGAAGGTCCCTTCCAGCCCTAACCATTCTATGATTCTATGATTCTATGAAGCACAGAGTATCTCAGTATATTTTATGCACAGTCATTTTATGTGGTGCAGCAATCTTCGGGGACCAGCTGCTGCACACACAGCTTTGCTGGGATTAAGGAAGAGGACCGGACTCTCAGGTGCTCTCTCCTGGGGGAAGATGTAGGGCAGAGAGGCTGGGAAGCCAACTGCAACTGTGGTTGAGCATGTGCCACCGTCTTTGGATTCGAGAAAGAACCGATCTGCATTTGCTTGAAAACTGGCTTTGAAATACTTTTTTGACGGAAATTTTGGGTTCCGAATAAAAGAAGAATCTGTTTTTTTTTTTTCTCAAAAGAAAAGGAAAATACTTTTCACATGGAGAAATGTCTTCCAGCTAAAAAACGGAGAACCTTTTGAGTATTTGAAATTTGCGAATGGACAACTTTTGCAAGAACATCACACTGCCATTTGGAGAAAAATATCTAATTTTCCAAGTGGTTTAACGTAGCCCTTTCTGGGAGCCCGTCTCTTCAAAGCCCACGGGGAAACTTCCCATTGAGTTTGCTAGGTCAGAGCTTTGCTGCCCAGCAAAAATACAAAGTCCTGTCCAGAAACAGGATATCTGAGAGCCCATATTGTGGCCCATGTAACCAGGCTCCTTAAATGACTGCACCAAACCCCAACTATCAGTTAAAACTTCTGCATCACCATTTGATGAAATACATCCTTGGCAGGGCAGCTCTTTCTAGAGCTCACCATATGCTCCCAAGGCATCACAATTCCGGCTCACACAGGCACATGTGAAAAGCCTGAGGAGAATTTAAACAGACCTGTGTCTATTATGGTTGCACCAAAACCTTAATCCTGACTGAGATATTACCAAGGTATCACAAGAAACTGCTCTCTGCCAATGCACACACTGCTGCAAAACCCACGTCCGTATTAGCATGCATGGACCCTCCAGTAGAAGACCAGAGCCTGGCTGAGATACGCCAATGGTAAACTCAGAAGCTACAATAACTATTTTCATGTCACCTTTATGACAGTGATACCGAGACCATAACCTGGCTTTTCGGCGTGCTTGAGGTCTTAATTCTCCACCAGCTTTTACCTTGTGTTGTCATTCACAGCCCTGCTGCCCAAAAACTCCCGAAGAAGCACAATGGCAGGGTTTCTCCCAGTGTGCCCACACACGAAGGATGACACACATCGCTAAGCCGTACCGAATCTCATTCGGCAGGCATGCCGTGAGAGGCCCTGGAAGAAGGCAACTTACACCTTCCTAATCAGGCTACTGTGTGATTTTGCCTAATTTGGTTATAGCTCCTTTCATGCTGTTTAAACAAAGCCTGCTTAGAAGACCCAGCAGAATAAAAAGAAAGCACTGGGATGTTCTCTTTTTGATCCTGTATAACCAAAACCGTGTTTTTACTGATCCCCTTTTTTTTGAGGCAGTAACATCTGAATCTAAACACATTTCCCACTATGCCCCTGTTCTGGCTGGAACCAATGACTCTTGAGGGTGATTCCTTTTGATGGAAACGTCTTACAGGAAAGCGTAAAGATGCACACATGCAACTTGCCAATCCATATTCACAGAGGTTTTGAAAGCCCACAGCTCATTATTTCATGCAACAATAGCTAAATGCATCTAGTTTTGAGTACAGCCCCTTGACCATTATGTTAGCCAAAATGGTGGGTACCTCTAGGAACCTCCTCTCACGCAAACAATACCATCCAATTAGAAATCCAACGAGAAAAAGTGGTTTTGCAACTTTGTAAGTACGTTAGCATGCACCAGAAAGTATTACGGAGGAGGAGATAAGAAGGGACTCACAGCGGGAATGAAGAAGGCAAAGGACACATCCAGTACAGCAATCTTCATGCTTCTAGAGTCTTCCTTGGTATCACAAGAAAGCCAAGTCTTTACATCAGTCAAATTTGGGGTTGTCATTTCAATACAGTCATCTGTGGGAATTGTCAGCAACTGCTGCGAGACTATTCAGAGCACAGAAAATTAAAGAGGTGCTTAAGTGTTTGTAGGATTGAGGCTTGGGTGTCATTTGCTACGTGGAACTCGCCTTCCTTACAATGACAACAATCTCGACTATTAGCCTGCTCGAAAAATTATGGGAAAGCAATTCAGAAGCGTGACCCAACCTTTGCCCAGAAGCTGACGTTGCCTTAGGCAAGCATCCATCTAGTCGTCTATCTACCCAAACTCGTTTGTGTTGGCAACTGAAAAAAAAGCCAGAGAGACGTGAAAATGATGGTATTTCATACCCACATGCAGTAAGATTCAGCAGCTCTACTAGGCAGTTTTCCTTGGGAACAAATTTCAGACCTCTGAAACCTTGAGACAGTCTTTTCATGTGCAAATATTTAACTGAGTTTGTTCCATAATAAAATTTCTAGGGGACAACCTTGCCACCCGTGCCAGCCGAGGAATACATTACCTGGTGGGGTTAACAGGGTTCCCTGCTGCAGAAATAAATACATTAGGAGATGAGACACAAAAGGTTTCACAGCTCCTGATTTTCCTTTAATAATATTCCATTAAAAATGACTGAAAGGCAACTCTCCTCCTATAAATCAGGTACCTCACTGAAGCCTTTTAGTCCTGAGATGGGCCTTCTTTGGTTTTAATAGCTTCCCTTCCTTCCCTCTCTGTCTGTCTGTCTCCAGATACGGCTGATTTACCTGGATTAGCAGAGACATTGGCTCCACATTCTTCAAAAAGTGCTGATCAGGCTGAGCTGGCAAAAGATTAAAAGTCACACAAATTGCTTCTACCACTGAAAGAGTCTAATTGATTTGGGGAAAAAAAAAAAAATCTAAATCATGATTTGCTCTGTGCCAGTTGGAGCCTACCTAGAGGAGGGGCACTGTTTCTAGAGGAGGAAGAGAAGCATCTCCCCGGATCCTGCCAGTTCCCTGCTACCGCAGCGGGAGAGGCATCTCTCTCCTTTCCTTCTCACACTTCACTTCCGTTACATCCTGCTCGGTGATGGAGGTTGTTACTTGCTTGGTGTAAGGCAGGTGGTCCTGCTGAGCCGAGGGCAGAACTGGGAATGAAAGCACCTGTAAGTCCAGTCCTGATACAGCCTCGCCCTCACTTTCTCTACTGGGAAAACAGAGGGTTTACTGCTCATTCACGGTGGGTATTAAGAGGGCATCACAAACTAATGCTGCAGCAATCTGCCCTCCCTGGTCCTGAAGATGGGAGAGAGAGAGAGGGGCTGGAGATGCCCTAGAAGACGGGCCAGCAGAGCGAGCTCTAGCAGCAAAGGCTCTTGCTTCGAGGATCAGAGAGTTGATGCTCAACTCCTGGTGCAAACAGCCAAGCACGAGGTGTGCTGGTACCTGAGGATTAATTGATATTTGTAAAGCACTCAGGAAATACAAAGTACCAACCAAGTGCTAGCTAGGATTATTTCCTAGTAAGGAGATGACTAAACATTCCTCTATCACTTGGGGCAGACTTCAACCGCAACCATTTATTCAAATACTTAAATTGTTTTTTAGGCCAAGCTTGCCTGATGGGAATTGTAAATGTGTCCTCCACAGCAGCCACAAACCCTGCCAGATGGGACACCGGGGAACAAGGGGAACGGGCACTCACAGAAACATGTGTGTTATCATGTAGAGAAATCACAGCTGCAGTGAAAAACAAAAGGATGTATATATTTGTTTATCCTGGCACAGCATATTGCACAGCGGACAGCTGGAGGTGGAGTGGGGTGGAGGTGTCTGGATTTCAGGTATGCAGTTGATGCTTTCCTCTCCTTTCTCTGCTAAAGGAGTGAATTCTGTGCAAGTTTCACATGAGAAAAAAAACCAAACAACACAAACCAATGTGTTCGCTCCTCCTGAAAAATAAGACTAGTGTTTCCTAGTCTATTCCCAAATGATGAATTACAAGATGGGAGCCGGATTTGGCTCAGTACTTGACAGGAGACAGGAGAAGATGGGGTTCATCTTCCAACACGCAGACCAAGAAACTGCCCCTAGACTGAGACTAACGGCGACAGGAAGGGCAAGGCAGCATGGTGGGCACAGGAAGGGGTTTGAGCACGGTTGGTACGAGAGTTACCAAAACCAATTTGGGGGAGGAAGGATATCGGCACATAGGAAATGGGAACCTAGCACAAATAGAGCGGGCAGGAGAGGACACTGCGTTTTAATCTGTGTTTTTACAATGTCGTGCAAAGGGGATCCTGTCCTTAAGGTCAGGAACCTACGTGCCAACATAAGGCCATCCTGAGCGCTACAGGTATGGCCATGAGATCCCAGGGTGGCACGAGGCAGGAGAACGCACGCCCGGGTTTACAGGCTGAAAGAGTTGGGGCTGTTCAGCCTGGAGAAGAGGAGGCTCCGGGGTGACCTTATAGCAGTCTTCCAGTACCTCAAGGGGGCCTACAGGAAAGATGGGGAGAGGCTGTTCAGGAGGGCCAGTTGTGATAGGACAAGGGGTAATGGTTTTAAAATAGAGGGAGGTAGATTCAGGTTGGATATTAGGAAAAAATTTTTTACCATGAGAGTTGTAGAACACTGGAACAGGTTGCCCAGAGAGGTGGTGGATGCTCCATCCCTGGAGACGTTCAAGGCCAGGTTGGACGAGGCTCTGAGCAACCTGATCTAGTTGGAGATATCCCTGTTCCTTGCAGGGGGGTTGGACTAGATGGCCTTTGAAGGTCCCTTCCAGTCCTAACCATTCTATGATTCTATGTGACTGCCTCTTTCGAGGACACCCGCATCTCCGATGGCGCAGGAACGCGGCGATGCGGCAGCCCGTCGTCCCAACGGTGCTTTTTCACCGAGCAGGTATCGATAGGGCGCATCATCTGGGCACGCTCAGGAATCGATGAAGCCTCAGAAGCCTCCTAACCCACAGGGTTGCACCAACGCATCTACCCCATTTTCAGATGGGAAAACCGAAGCCGAAGAGAGGATTTGAAATAGCCAAAAATGAGTCAGTGGTAGAATCAGAACGGGAAGCCAGCTGCCTTATTGCCAAACTCTTCAAACACCGTCATTGGAAGGACAGAAACCACAACACTAACGGCTCACCTCTTCCACACCTCGTCTCTGCAAAAGGCTTGGACTGGGAACAGCTACCGAAATACTCTGTACTGGCCACAGGTGCAATCTTCCTTCTTGCAGAGGAAGATTCCCTCCTACTCTGAAGCCATTTGGTGTGTTGTTTTTTTTGTTACCCTGAAATGGGAAGATTGAAGACCCCTTGCATCCTCGTATCTTAGTTAATATCTCCTCCAATATTTCACATCTTCACAGCTTCCCTACTTTATCTGTGAATCTTACCGGAATCCAAATCGGATTCTGTTTTGAATCTTATTGAGCTCTTACTAAGTTTCTGATTTCAGCAGTATCTGATGGCAAGTTCCATATGTTAATTAGGCATTTTGTAAAAGAGTATTTCCTTTTCACGGGGTTTAAAGTGCTTCTTTTTCACATAATTGCTTCCTCTCTTGTTCTTCTAATAAAATGAAAAGTAAATAGGAATGGCTGAGTGAACTTCTTTTCTGTGGTGACTATTTCTATACCTTCACCACAATGCTTCTTGTTTGTCTTTTCTCAAGAAAACAGTGTTGCTCTTTTTAATCATTCTTTATGAAGAAGCTATTAAAAGACTCCAGTCATTTTTGTTCCCTTTCTCCGGACATTCTTCCGTTTCTGTTATTTCCTTTTGTGAGACGGGGTGAGCAAACTGAATAGAGCGTACAAGGAGAGCACGTACCATCAATTTGTGGAATGGTACTGTATTATTTTATCTATTATTCTCTACCCCTTTCTTAATGCACTCTCTCATCTTGCATGCTTTTATTTCACCATCACTACAGAGCGAACAAACGTTTTCACCGAGTTGCTCACAGCCATGCCTTTTTTTTTCCCCCCCCTTTTCTTTTGAGTGGTTACAATTATTTTAGAACCCAGAAATGAGCATGACTAATTCTAATGTGTTGTTTCCTGAGTGCATCACCTTGCCTTTGCCATACTGCATTTCATTTACCCTCATGACACTCATAAACTGCCTCAGCGAGCTCTTTGTCAGACCTCCTTGGTGTCTTTTTTAGGCGTGGGGAACTTAAACATTGCTGTGTTATCTATACATTTTTCCTTTTAAGCATTCTTCCCCTCTTCGGGTTATTAATCCATATTAAACACCAGACATAATACTGCTCAGTGACATATCTACTGAGCTGAGGCATCTTTTCACGCTGAGAACCAGCTATATATTCCCTCTCTGTTTATTTGGTAAATTTTGTTTTTCTTATTACTTTATTTATGATACAGCTTTATCTCATACCCAATGACAAGTTTGTTCCTTAATAATCTCCTAAAAGAGACTGAGTAAAAAAAAAAAACCAAACCCAACAAGCATTTAGAAAAGTTTGCTTACATGAAATTTCCTCCTTTCCTGTTATCTCATCTGTTTCAGACTCAAGTCATTTTAGCAGGGTGAAAAAAACCCACACCTGGCTTATAAGGAAGTTAGATTGGTTTGACCGTGTTGAATCACAGAAATCCCAGCAAGGTGGAACCAAAAGGGACCTCAAGAACATTGTTTGGTCTAGCCCACTGTACCGAGACAGGATCAAATATACCTTCAAGTCCATTCCTGGAGGACACCTGCCTAGGCAGCTTGAAGAAGCTCCAAAGAAAGAGGCTCCACATACTCCCACCTATGCTAACTCCTCTGTTAGTCTCAGAGTTAGAAAGTCTTCTTAGTATTTAACCTATTAACTTCTCATCTTGGGGATTTGCAGCACAACAGATCAATACCACCTTTAAAAGAACAATTTATAGGAACAAAGACTCTTACGTTTCTCTTTGTCTTCCCCATTTAGAACAAGGAAACTCTTATGACTCTAGTTCTTTTAACCTTCCTGTGCAGGTCCTGTTTGCTCAGCCTCTTGGAAAGCCTGCTGTTCCCCTCTGGGCTCTCTCCTGCTTGTTTACATCTTTCTTAAACTGTGTTGCCCCAAACTGTAGGCTGCAGGTCAGCAGAGCCTGCACTGGGGCTGGGTACACCCGAGGAATGACCTGGCACACAACACGTCTGCCCGTGTGGCTCAGAATGACACGGAGGGACCTTTTTCTTTTGGTTTATCTTCAACTTCATGCTTTCAGAACTATTGATGGTTTTTCGACTAAGGTAAATTAATATTTCATCCAGCTTGCCCAATGCCAGGGAAAAAAGAAAATCCCTGGTCTTTAATTCCCAAAATATAACCTTGATTCTTTAAAATTTTCCAAAATTCTTACCTCGATTTGAATGACCATCTATAAACACTTGCCAGCAACTGATCAGCCCATTCAAAAACCCTTGCTCATCCTGGCGATCCACAGCGATCGAGGGGTCTGACTCGCTACACCTCAGTGTAAATCTGCCCAAACTGACTAAAAAATTATCAGACTTCTTTTTTTCTACTCACTGAAGAGAGCACAGAGGGGGTGTGAGAGTCATTTGCTCAGAGCTAACCACACAGAGTAAGGGAAGATTAAAATTAGCCTCCTCGTGACCTGTTTGTTCTAATACCTTTGCTCTTGACACTGCTTGAAAAATGTCAAAGAAGCTGGGACAGGTGAGGCACCCTCCCAAACATCCACTGGAGCAGTGATAAATGAAGCAGAGCTGCTTGGCCTTCCCACCATGCCCTTAACCTTCTGTCTATATCCATATTTATGATTAATCTAGGGAGCGAGGTAGATATGAGTTTGAAGCCAAGAGACAGAGATACACGGATATATTTAGAAAGAGGAGAAGGGGAAAAAAAGCAAGGCAGGGTTATCAATCTAGTGTTTAGTTTATCAAATTAAGAGCGAGTCTGATGTGCGTTACGTGGGTCAAAGCTGCTTAGCGTGGGACGCGAGAGTCTTTGACCTGCCCCACTTAGAAGATGACCCTCTTACATAAAAAGACACACTCCCCAAGCACGACTCTTAATTTACTGTACACAAACCCGCCCGTCAAACAAAAGGTATGGAGAGCATCCTAAGGACTCCTCTCGCCACTTGCTCTGCGTGAGTGCCCACATGCTATTATGAAGAGAAAGCTTCCAGGTCGCAGCAGGGATCTTTATTTCTGAGTCTCTGTGTGTGTGTACAAAGGATATCTGGCACCATCAGCCTACTCAGCTTAGTGGCCTAACATTTTCCAAAGACAAAGAGAGAGCAAAGAGGAGATGTGTTTGAAACACAAATGATACCTTCAGACAGCAGCAGCACACACACAGAGCACAGGAGTTTTCAGAGCAAAGGGGTTTGCATGTGTGTGTGGCTTCTCTTAATAGTTTCATCCTGGTCAGAATGAAAGCTCACAGCAAGCAGTCCCATCATCATCACACTTCTGCGAAAACGAAAAAGCATTCCCAGCCCTTTTCTTTGTTACACTCTCAAGTTATTCCGAAAGCGAGTTTCCACATGACTTTTATAGCTGTTATCCACCTACCGACTGTGTTCTCCAAATGCAGGAAAAAAGTCTAAAAACGTTATTCTTTTCCTACCCAAAGGGAATTCCCTCGTTGCTTCAGCTAGGCTTGATTAATCCCTTGGGGACAAGGGGGGTTTATGGTAAAGGAGGGGCTCCTCAGTGGCTGTATAATGAAAATCGAAGTTTATGGAAATCATCCTAAAATCATTTGGCCCCTGCATCTCCAGCCTTTAACCTTAACAAATTTGTCCTGGCAGCAGATGCTAGTTGGTTGAATTTCAACTCCAGTGCTTCCCAAACAGGGTCCCAGCAGGGTGTCTGGAAGGGGCCTGATCTGTAGAAGAAGGACACTTAATTCACAGCCTACTTTTAGGGCTCTGCAGGCCAGCGGCAAGGAGAAGCACTGCGAAGAAAAAAAAAAAAAGGGTCCACAGCCCTCGATGGGAGGGGAGATGCCTCCTGACACCGCAAAACAGAGAGCAGGTCTCAGCATCCCGACCTTTCACAGCTCCAGGGAGGAAAACAGCAGGAAGAGTTTGTACAGGCTGAGGAAATATGGAGATGAAAGCACATTGCTCATCTGGAGTTCATTCTCTCTGCCACTGGAGGCTTTTTCAACTGCAAAAATACATCCCCATCATGTGTTTTATGGAGACCAAGATAATCCATTACAAGGACAAGAATGACACACAACAGTGTAAGATGCTGGGCAAAGAAACTAGTAAATAATCTTTTAAATTATGTATTTAGCTCACTCTAGCCATGTCCCTTTCTGGGACTATTCTACTGAGTAAGTTCACTGCCCAGAACATTTACAGAAACAGACAAAGTTAAGTGAACAGTAGAGAATATTTGCTGAAAGCACCTCCTAAACCTGGAGACTAGAATAGACGCCCTGGAAATGCAACTCTGAGTTTGTAAATGTACATTAAGATGTCCCTGTGCTGCTCTGCTAATCTCCGAGACGAAAATTGCTCCGAAACAGGCAATGTACAGCAGGCTTTCCTCAAAGCAAATGTGCCTTTACATGCCCAGAAATTTGCAGGCCTGCGTAGGAATAAAAACGAGAGATGCAGTCGGAGAGCCATTTAGCAGCAGCTCGCTTGGAAACAGCACAACCTATTGATCCTAAGTCACGAGGAAAGAAAAAAACAGCCCAGAACAGCTCAGGGAGCTGGGAAGCATCTTCCCTGATACCCCAAAATGCTGCACACAGGGCAAGAGCAGCCAGCGAAAGAAGATGATAAAAGCTCCGAGCCAAATCACGGTGATCAGAGCGTTCCTGCTACCACGTAGCTCAAATGAGGTTAAGTTCAAAGGCCCCATGGGAGGAAAAAATACATCAATTCTAGAACAATTAACACAAAGTAGTTGTTTGGACATCAGCGCTGCAGCTTGGGATGGAAGGATACTGCCCCGAGTCAGGCACGGACATGCACAAGGTGGTTTTACAGAGCCCACCTCGGCCAGAAGCGTGGAAGGCAAGTAGATCATATGGAAGTTAATATGGATTAACTTCAGGATTTTTGAGACTAAGCAGCCCCATCCCTGCTATGTTCATTAACGCTACAAGGAGAGGTGACCCCAGGACACCTACACACAACCACATCTGTGGGGAGGACGTGTCTGCTTGCAGGGCAGGCTGTGGAAGCTGTACTAATCCCCAGTTCTTTTTGGGAAATGAAAGTCCTTGACTCAAGCATGAATGATACTGGCAAAGATCCCATTACTGTAAAGCTCTCTGCCAGCCAGCCACCTCTCCCCCTCCCCCTTTTTATATCTCTAAGGTCACTAAACTGCAATTTAGTCATCATTCTTTATAGAGCATGAGCAGATAGGAAACATCTGGAAACTGTTGTAGTCACACTTTGAGATACACATCCCGAGGGAATTTAACTGCATAGGAATGGGATGAAGTACTTTTTACCTCGAGGTCACTGCAGCTCGAATGCATCTTCAATAGCTGGTTGCTGGGTACTAATGCCTCTTAGATGACCAACTATGAAACGAGTTAGAAGGTCTCAGTACAATTCCCAGTGAGACAGAAACCTCAACCCAAAGATCATCTCAAAAAGTCCATTAGACATCCTACTTTCTGGCAGTATCAGTGAGGAAAAGTGGGCCATAAAAATGTTGCTCCTTGTTTAATTCCAAATGTGGTCCCTAGAGAGATGAACTGTGGCCTGCTGGTAGGAAAGAAATTTGCCCTGCTGCTACTTGTGCTCTGTAAGTAGGTAACAGCAGTCCCCAAACACATGAAGAAATATTCCCAACCGGATATAAAAATGTATTTATGTAAAAAAAGAAGCAGAAGATTTTTTTTTCCAAACCCCTGCAGAAGCCAGCACCATCAGTTAATTACAGGAGACAGAATTTTCTTACCTGACCCACACTATAGAAAGTTAATTTAAACTTTATCTTTAACAATCTCACTTCTTTTTATTTACTTTGTTCAGAGGGTGGAGGGTTAAATACGAGGTGTTTTTGAATAATTAAATGAAGGAGGAAGCACTATCTTACTGACAAAGCTCCTAATCTTCCTTATTTATTAATAGGAGCTGCGTTAAGACTGGCTGTCCTTAATCCCGGCTCTCACCATGCAAATTCAGAGCATTAGAAATAGAAGAGGCTAATTGAGGCTCTAATGCCAGGAAGAGAGATCATGTCAGTGTCAAAAGCTAAAAAGGGTCAGATCTGATCAGTGCCTGGATGCAGAGCCACCAAGAGAAGCCTCGCTGGCTTGGGAAGGGATTCAAGCCTTCCCCTGCGGGATTCGGACAAGGCCTGGTCAATTGGTCTGGTCCCCGAGATGCTGCGTTTGGCACCACGTCGCCTTCAGGGGCAGGAGTTCTGTTTGGTTTTGAGGAGCTCCAGGCCACCTTTTGAAGCATCTGCTGCCCGTACCTGGAGCCACCAACGTTTGGCACTGGGCGACTTCCCAAACAGCCCACCGTGCGGGGTCTGAGCTGCCCGGCACCCCGCTCACCTGCTCGCCCACCAGGGTTGTGCGTAGGTCAGGACCTACAAATCCAGCTGCAGGTATGGGTTAACCCGAGGCTTCGGTATTAAAGAGCCTAAGCTCTTCCCTCTTCCCCGACACCCTCCCCAAAGACTCAGCCGCCTGATCAAATTCTTTGCCTCAGCTTATGAGCTCTGACAAGATTGCAGCCCACGGAGGCTTGACTACAGACTCAGCAATCCTTACTGCATCCAACCCAATTTAGCCATGGAATCATAGAATGGTTTAGGTTGGAAGGGACCTCAAAGATCATCTAGTTCCAACCCCCCTGCCATGGGCAGGAACACCCTCCACTACACCAGGTTGCCCAAAGCCTCACCCAGCCTGGCCTTGAACACTTCCGGGGATGGGACATCTACAACTTCTCTGGGCAACTTGTTCCCGATCCCACTGTCCATGTCTCCAACAAAGATGTTAAATAGCACTGGCCCCAGTACTGATCCCTGAGGAACACCACTCATCACTGGCCTCCACTCGGACATCGAACCATTGACCACAACTCTTTGAGTGCAACCATCCAGCCAATTTTTTCTCCACTGAGTGGTCCATCCATCAAATCATGTCTCTCCAGTTTAGAGACAAGGATGTCATGTGGGACAGTGTCAAATGCTTTGGATAAGTCCAGGTAGACGATGCCAGTTGCTCTTTCCCTATCCATCAATGCTGTAGCCTCATCATAGAAGGCCACCAAATGTCAGGCAGGATTTGCCCTTAGTGAAGCCATGTTGGCTGCCACCAATCACCTCCTTATTTTCCATGCTCTCGGTGCATGATGTGTGCAGTAAAGACCTAATCTAAAGGTAATCATTAATTTGTTACAGCCACAAGGATATGGCAATCAGCAATAGGATGCTGATTGTTTAGGGGATTGAGCAATTGATCCCTCGTAATGGATTTCTTTGTTTTTTAAACAATAACCATCCTTTCCAGTTGATACTACTTTATGGACATACTGTAGAGCTACTGACAAAAGTGCTCACTAATTCTTTTTGCCCAAACACAATGCTTTTTTCCCATTACGTAAAATTAACTTTCAGAACTTCCTGCTGCATGTTAAAAAAAAAAATTGAAAATATAAAAAAAAAAACGAGCAAAGCATTTATAGCAACGACAAAGTCATCATCTATGTTTGATAAAGGACTACAAACCCTCATGCTGGCAGGCATAAGATGGTCAGTAACCTCATTCAGTCAGAAAGAAAACGCCTCTTGTGAACAAGTTATTCAGTTATGGTGTGGTGCAGGCTTTCTTGCACCTTTCTGAATTATTTGTCAATTCCTTGAGACCAGATATCACACCTGTCTAGCCCAGACCAGCAACTTGGGTACTCCTGCGTGCCGCAAATCACAGAGAAGTTGAACCAAGGATTGAGCCGTGCCAATAGTTCTCCCACTACCTCTGGTGCATAGTGCTGCCCGAACACCCTCGCAAAGAAAGCATGTGCAGAACCTGATATGCTTCCTGGGAGAAACAGGATAGGAGAAATAAATCTATATTAAACTGGCCTTCTGCATTCCCTCCTGATTCACAGGAATGTAAGGGCAGAGTTTACTCTCAGGATTAGCACAGTTTAGCTTGTGCAGAAGATGGCAGCAAAAAACAAAGCTACTGAAGATGGAGAACAGGGAAGGTCAGGTACTGGTCCTTTCTCTTCACCTCCACCATACTGGAAAAGAAGCACGAGTCCGTGACTCCTCTGTCTTTCATGCATCTTCCTCCTTACTCCTTTCTCTGAGGTTAGCATTTCACCCGGATCTGCACTTTCCCTCAAAAGCATCTCATGGCAGCCTTTCTCCAGTGTACTGAGCCACATCTACCTAAGAGAAATACCACTTCACAAACCAGAAACGACACGAATGAAAATTTTTACCCCAGCTATAACATTTTTTTCAGCTACCCCTCGCCTAATGTCAGCTCACGTGGGAAGCCGGTGCAATGCAGCAGTGGGTCCTCTCTTGACTATGAACAAAAAAAGTAGTCTCCAAACCATTCCCTCCATTTCTTGGCTCCTTTAGGACAGGACTGACATAGCATTTGCTCTGTTTTAACCATCTCCTCCCTAGAGCTAACTGGTTACACCCAGCATTGCCCTCTGGCAGCCCATCTGCGTTCCTAGGACTGGTGAGCATCACTGGCTGCATTTGGGAAAGCACTGAAAAAAACCCATAAATCTCACAGTGAACTATCTCGAACTTCAACTCTGGCAATCTTAAGCTATAAATTCTTGGGAAATTGAGTTTCCTTCTGGGCTGGAAATACCCTCAGAGCAGTCCCTCGTGGCGTATTGTGGCACGCTTGCTTCCGATGCTGCTTTTTTTTTTGCAGATGATCTATCAACACAGTTATGATGAGGAGGATGGGCAGGGGAGAAAATAACTACGTGATTTTCTCCCATTTGGGCCAACACAACAAAAGAAAAGTAGTTACGTGCAAAGCCAAAGCCAAGAGCAGCGGGAGCTTAAGACGGAGAGCCAGGACTCCCCGTGGAAGGCTGCAGCAGGCTCGGATCCCTGTGGATCAGGCACAACGCGGGACCGATGAGACCTAGTTGCCACTAGGCTCTCTCAAACTGCTGACAGATGAGATGGATAGTAGTTTGAGCTAGTACCTCCTTAGGCATCGCTGCCCCTCCGGAGACAAGCAGGCAGTGCAGAGAGATGGCAACAAAAGTTGGGTGGAGGGGAAGGTCTAGGGAGGGGGATCGGCTACATCACCTTCCTCCTGACCTCCACATTTTGCTCACTGGTAGGGAAGGATAAGACAGCAGTTTGGATCTGCTTTTTTCCCCAGGAGGGGATCCCTGAGGGCTGTTACTGATACAGCCTCTCTCGCTCCCCTCCCAGCCCTGCACCCCCTCCTCCCCCAGTCAAGCAGAGCAGCGAGAAGCCGGCGGGCTGCTGCAGTCGCAGCCTCCTCTCTCCAGCGAGCGCCGGGGCCTGACAGCCCAGCAAAATGACCCACTTCTTGCCGACTCAGACAAAAAAGCTCCACTTAGGCCCCAGGAAAGTGTCTCTAATAAGGCCATCCGTTAGCTGTGTCGCCCAGACCCCTCTCAGCTATCCTTCATCCCTGCCCTCCCTCCCTGCAGCCAGCCATTAATGCAGTCAGCACGGAGGAGAATGAAGCCGTCGGGCTCAGTAAATATTACCGAGCTCCACACGGGGAGCGCAAGACCATTATTTAGACTCCCAGGTCCTGGGTATGTTTTGATCACACCAATTTAGCAAAGAGAGGTAAAAGAAAACAACTGGCTATTGGCTGGCTGCCACACCTGCGTGTGTCCTGGGTGTCTGGGGAGCCCCAAATCCCTCTGGGCCAGTCAAACCATTGCACACCTAAGAGACTGGGAGTGCTGCCGGCAAAGCCTGGTGCGAGCGACCCAGTGGGAGACAGCGTCAGATCAGTTCCCATCACAGGGTGCTTGAAATACAGCAGGCTAAAACTCACCCCTGCTTGGCCACTGAAGTCAGTTGTTCCAAAGCTTTTGTATCTCGTGGCTGCAGGAAGGAAACGTCTTTTCTTCCCCTGAAACTCAGCTCTCCGGGTTCCCTCACATATGTCTGAATGGGTCTACTTATGTCTCTCCACATCAGGAATCACACGATGCTGCTCTGCAGCTTGAGCTGTTCCAACACCACCTACTCCATAACAACACTCACTTCTCAAAACCACCCACTTCTTGTTTTTAAAGCTTTCCTACGTTTGTCCCAGATGACTTCCCCACCATCTTCTCTTGCCCTTGCCCCACACCAAGCTCTTCCTTCTCCCTCCATGCAATGACACATCTTGGCTCAGCAGTCGGCTCCTCCTCAGCTCCCGCTGCCTCTGACAGCCATGCCGCTCGCTCAGCCATATCTGCTGCTTCTCATCTCAGACCTCATCCTCGTCCTGCCTCTGGGCTGTCCATGATCCCCTCTTCCTGTTCCCTGCTCTTGGCCCTTGCCTGGAGGCTCTAACATACTCATTTACCCACTGTTGTGAATTGTTTTGCTCTGTAGGCACTTGAGATAACAATTTGTGGGGGAAAAAAAAAAATTCCCAAGAAAAGAAAGTTGTGCTACATGTTTCTTGAGAGAAAGGGAGGTGAGCAGGTCTCATGAGACCGGGTATGAATTTACCTTGCACATCCTCACAGGCGCAGGCACGGAAAAGTGCAGGCTGATAAATCCCTTTTATTACCTGCACCGGTATCTGAAGGCAGGAGAGGATTTTTAAAGTCTGGCCAGTCCCCAAAGTGTCAAATCCAAGGGCGACATTTGAAATTCAGTAGCGACAGAGTAAGACAGAGACAGAGAACAGTGACCATGTGTCATCGGCCCAGAGTATGTGCCAAAGCCAGAGAGACAACACATCAAAATAGCTCACGGAGCTCCCGCTATAATTAAAGAGTCACTATCATCTCCGGGAGCACTCTGGGGAGGGAAAAAAAAAAAAAGAGCAGGAAAAAAAAATAAAAAAACACTGCTCGGCACAAACGGATGGCACGAATGCTGAGGCAGCAGCATGAAGCTTAGTTCCTCCCACGCCGAGCAGAGCTCTGCGTCCTCAAAACGCAGCTCTACTCGGAAAAGTGACTATGCAGGAATGCCGGGTTTTCTGCACACTCAATCTCTCCCCTGGGCTGCTCAAGGAGAGCACTGTTCTCTTTCTTGACTAAAATAAGCATTCACTACTTTTTTTCTCCTGACACTCCTGAAGGAGCCAGCACGGCTCTAGGAGTAGGCTGGAGCCTACTCTGTTTCACCAGCAACACCAATGTTAGGAAAGCTCCACCTAACCACAGGTTAGGTAGGCTGCAGCACTCGTCAAGAGCCCGACATGCCTCCCAGGTTTCAGTATTTCCAAACCTGGCTTTTGTTGGGAGAAATTGCTGAGAGACAGCTTGGATGGAGGCAGAACCCAAAACCAGGCACTCCCCTTGAAGAGGACTCCCAGGGATGAAGTAAAATCATGGTCAGGTGCATTATGATGAACACACACCATCACCCCAACTGCTGTCACTGTCCCTTAGCAGGTGGCCTTTCAACTTGAGCTCAGCACCCTCCTCTCACTCACTCACCCTTTTCACTCGTACAGACGCCGTCACAAGGCGCTGAGCAGGATTTGCAGTGTTTCAAAGCAGGTTCTGGCCCCCAAGGTCCAGGAAATGGAAGTAAGGCAGTGACTGAAGAGCAGAGCCGAGCCCGACTCCAGCATTGTGCTAATGGGCTGTGCTGTCTCGCAATATGGAGAAAGGGCTGGGACACAGCCCCTCTCCTCCTCACTAGGGCAAGCAGCACCTGCTTTTCCATTGCCCTACCACCCAGCCTACTGCCTCCTCCTCGAGGATTACCCTGTCTCCTCGGCTGATAACACAGATCTTCCTTCTATCAGCCAGCGGATCTGAGGGAAAAGGGCAGCAGGGAAAGAGCATTTAATTTCGCCCTCTGATAAGGGAAAAGAAAATCCTTGAGCCATCTAGAAGCACCTACTCTTTCCTCAGATGCACCGGTAACAACGTCTTAAGGTCAAACTGTAAACCATGTAAAACATCTTTATCTCCTCAAATTGGTCTTTCTCCCTTTTTCTTTTCTTCTTTCCTTTTTAGGAGCCAGGGTATCTGAGGACATCAAACTCCAGCACTGCAAGTTTCCTACCGTAGCAGGGAGATGCTTCTCCTCTAGCTAGGAGGAAGAGCCATCCTGCCCGGGCTGCAGAGAGGGCAGCACACAGCAGGCTCGTTACCTGCAGCAAGTGTGCCAGCCTGTCCGAGACTCATGGCCTGCAGGTCTCCTTTCCTGGGAAGATGAACTTGCTTGTCATAGCAGCAACGGTGGACTTGTGTTAAACGTGTGTTGGTGAGAACAACGGGCTAAGGAAATAGCTAACGCCAACATACCTCCACTTGGGTTTGTAAAACTGACTCCCAACCTGACTCAGCTTAGCTGTCGCATCATCAGCTAGATGCTCTCCTACGTTAACTTATTGGGCCCCGAATTCCTGCAATGGAAAGTCTTTGTACTATCATCAAGGCCAGGTTGGATGAGGCTTTGGGCAATCTGGTGTAGTGGAGGATTTCCCTGCCCATGGCAGGGGGTTGGAACTAGATGATCTTTGAGGTCCCTTCCAACCCAAACCGTTCTATGATTCTATGATTCTATCTCTGCAGTCCCACTCGCTCTAGAAACGACTGTCTGCGCAGCAACCAGTGCCGACCGTGCAGCAACCTGTCTTTGCAGTAAGCAGCTAGAGAGAGACGTTCAGCATTGCCTGCAACACAGCAAAACTGAAGACTATTGCTTAGCTGGTTTAAACTGCAACAGTCAAAACACGTGAGATCAGAGCAATCCTGTGTTCAAACAGGCTCACGAGTGCATATCCACGTCATGCCGGCATATTGATGTCTGCCTTATGCCCTGTTATCCTCCTACAGATAGGGAAAAAAAACACCCAACTACTCCTGACGTCACGCCTGGACAAGACTTAGCAGGATTTTGGCTGAAGTGACCCAGTTTCTTTTGCTGCTGTTAGTTGGGATATGAGGTAGTGGGATGGGAAACTGTCAACAGACTCCGCTGATAACCTGTCGAAAGCCTCTCCGCTGCTCTCATCCGACATGGTTTAATTTTTAATTCAGCAAAGCAGTGACAAGGACGCAGGCTGCCGAGGCCAGTCAGCAGCGCAAATTGGCCAGGACAGGCTGAATTGATCTACAAGGAGGAAATGAAGACACAGCAGAAACTTTGGGCTACAGGTAGCGATGGGGCAGGCTGTGGAGGGGGAGCGGAGGGGGAAGAGAGAGAAGCGTGATGAGGAAAACTGATAAAGAGAAACAGAGCAAGGACAACACCGCAGGAGGGAAATTATCGGCATTTGGACAGCCACAGGAGCTTAGTGCCCAGTACCTGCTACCCAAAGACAATCGGCTGGCCCAGGCTGTGTGGTACACGGACCGTATGGATTTCATTGCTGGCATCTGACACCACCATCCCTGTGCCAGCAGCTGTGGCACGGTAGGTAATACAGGCAGTTGCCCAAAGCTGGCCTGTCACTGCACTTCAGTCGGTCTGCAGAGAGTAGCAGAGGATGCTCAGCTCCCACCACCCATCCAGCTCCCTGGCATATTTCTGTCCCTCCCAAGCCAAACCAGAGAAGCGAAGGCACAGCTACATTGCTCACTTCCAACTACAAATAAAAGCAAAACGGTCGACAAGATCAGCTGGAGGGGGTTTGCTATGCTACCAGTGTCATCAGTAGGCTTAAGAGTGAAATCGAGAGGAGAATGAGGAAAGCGGCCCCAACTCAACTGACTGCCTGCTCACGCACACAGGCTGGGGGCCACACTGAGAGCGTGTAAGCCCTAGTGACAAGAGCAGATTTTTCAGAATGACAGTTTATATCTCGTAAGAAAACCCTTGTGAACAAGCACAAAAAGTGCCCACTTAATGAGTACGCTGTCTGACACTTTAATTATTCAACCAGTAACACGCTACTTAATTGGCATTTTTCAGTGGTAGCTGTAAATACAGCCCCTTCTGCCAATTCATGTCGGACAGACAAGAAACTTCAACGCTGCTCTACGGAGTGTTGAAAATTCCAAAATTTGCCAAATCGTTCCTAGCAAATCGCTCTGGAGAGCACTGAAAGTTTCCAAAACTGCAGAAAAAACACCCGCTATTTTAATACAGATATTTTGCCAAGTTTGATCCTCATTTTGACTGGTTTCGTCTAGCATCGAGGATTAACAGAACTTTGTTATTGCCACGCGTAATGCTTGCAGCAAAAAAATGCAAAACCAAGCATAAGCTGACTGCGTTCAGTCATCCGTCTGTCGCTGGGCTGAAACTCCGCTTGGATTCATCAGGCGGCTTTCAACAATTTTGAATGAATCTGATCCCTGGTTTGAAGCAGAACGGTATCAATAACGCTTCTATGTTCCGACTTGATGGAAATGTTTGTACAATCTGAGAATCAGAATATAATCACGTAATAAGCAGAACGCAATCCTTGAAAATAAATGCTGTCGAGCAAAGTGAAAGCCACGCCATTCAGAAACAACAACAAACAGTATTAGTAATACAGCGGTACGACTGAAATAATTCAAAAATAGCTCTGAAAATGCCCTTTTCTCTGGTTTTTGTTTTTTTGACAAGAAATAATACTACTCTGACGGCAAGGCAGCAGCATTCTGGTATTCTCCGTGCCCAGCACTGAATGGAGGCAGCAGTTATTGTACTCTACACTGTAAGAAATAATTCATTTTACTGCACGTGCTGCTCTTAACAGAGAGGAGAAGCCTCCGTTTGGAAAGCGAAGCATAAACGCTTATTGAGCGTTAGCAATATCAGAGCTCACAGTCACTCACCACAATACATAAATAAGCCCTCTCATCTGTACAAACAGACCACAAGACCATAATTACGAAGCACCTTGCTACGTTTGGCCTCTTCTTTTTCTTGCTTCCCTTGCAGAATTCGAGGATTTGTACAAGCGGCGCGTATGCATTGGAATGGGAGATGGGACTACGATTTATCTGACATGGCTATGAAGGCATTAAACTAGCCAGAGCGATAGCCAACAGCAGCCCTAAAGGCACGATGGCACAGACTTCAATGAAAATCAGCAGTTATGGACACTTCGCAGTCTCATTCACAGCCCATACCAACATCTTCCGTGATAAAGAAGCACCATACCAACATCTTCCTGGTGTAATGGAGGGTGTCCCTGTCCATGGCAGGGGGTTTGGAACTACATGATCTTTGAGGTCCCTTCCAACCCAAATCATTCTATAATTCCATGATCTTCCATCTCACTGCTATCTGTGTCTACAAAGTTAAAATTAGGTCAGGTAGAGCCACCCAGGCTTCAGTCACACATGCGGTTCTCTACAGCCTCCTCAACCACTTAGATGCTTTGGACAATCCCACCCACCATATATAATAGACCCAATGTAGTCTGCTTTTGATATGTCAAACTGGTATGGGTGAAAACTTTGCATTGGTGGCAACAAATGGGTAGAAAAGTCAGCAAAACACAAGCAACATCAGCAGAATTTTCCCTGTCTGTAATGGATGCAAGAACATAGTTTAGTCACCAGATAAGACAAACTTCGCTTGCAGTCTAGAAAAAACTGCAAACCTTACGTTAGCCATAGGAGGCCTTCCTTACTGCTCCCTCATAGCAGGAAACCCATGGAAAGTCATAAAAACATGGAAGGTAACAAAACAGAGCATAAAGGCTCTAATTTCACGTTCAGTTACCCCAGTTGAAAGCTGCTGTTACTCCACTAACTCTGGTGAAGTTACATCAGGCTAAAATGGGTTTAGTGGGAGCTGTGCCACACACAAAGGGAGCTCATCCTTCAGGTCATTCCCGATTCTGCTGGCCTTCACAAAAACCAACGTCGTGCCAAATGGGGCCATAACTTCTTATGTGGCGGTCCATTCCTGCGCGCCGCTCCGACATCCGTTCTGAGGAATCAGGAATCGAGGCCGTTCTGAGCAACAGGGCCCTGCGTTATGTTTTGCTCCTGGAAGAGCTGTTTAAATATTTTCATTAGAGGCAGAGTATTTTTGGATGATAGAGATAATTAAGTGCTGAAAGTGTAGTGATCCATTTGACACCAAGAATAAAAGATATGAAGTATTTCTAATAAAAACAGAACCCCTGGTGGGATTTGAACTCGCTGTGTGCTGTTTTTGAGGCAAGTGCTGCATCCACGACGAGGCTAACGCAGTCTCTTTGCCCGGTCTGCAATTTACTGCTCCTCTATTGCCTACGTTGGGTCTCCCCCGTTGTTCCTCAAATGCAAAAATTATATACTACTGAACGCTGCATGAAAACATAAATTAATTTGTTTAGATGAACACAAGAGTTATAAAGTTTGGAAAAACCTCTTTCCTGGTTGGTGTCAACATCTATAACCTGGTTCCTGAATTCATTATCCCTGCTCTCAATTTCCTGTGTGTTTTGCTTCATCAGCGGGTTAAAAGAAAGCGGCCAGACAATCATGATGATGATGGTGGTGAAGAAAGCGGCTCCTGCTCTTTAGATGTCTGCTTCTCCATACGTGGTGTCAGAATGATTAGAGCATCTGATGTGATGAGAGTGATTAGATCTGTGCAAACACACACAGAGGAGGAACGAGGTTGGCTTTGACAAAGCACTCAATTACCCAGGTTCTCCCACCACGTCTGGTCCTATCGCAACGGGAACAAAGCTCCCTCTGTTCTCCTGGGAGGGAATCGCTGCCGTGCCTTTCCGCACCACCACTGTAAATCATGCCATACAGTTCTGTGCCACACAGCCATAATTTGATAAATACCAGAACGAGTCAAAGCAATAAATCCGTTGGGTTTTAATTATAAGTGTGCTTTTTCGTGGGGAGGGAGATGGGTTGTTTTTCATCTGCTGCCAATACAAACAATTTACATCTGCTCCTTTGGCCCCGCCTGTATTATTCTTTCTTAGGAAATCCTCTGCTACTGCCTTACTACCAGGACTGTCCTGACCCAGTGACAGCTGTCACAGGAGCATAAATATTCCGTGAAAAGGGAGAAGGTTTTTTTACCCTTCCTACCACTGTGTCATGAAGCCCTACCCTAAGCAGGGTTAGAAAAAAAAAAATGGGAAGAATGTCAGTGTGGAGAGCTCCTGGCTGTCTTTCATCTCAGTTTCCATTGATATTGCCTACGTTTGCAATTTTAACAGTGCTCTGTGACCACTCGGGTAAGGGTTTTTCCCCAAAGAACCAGTTTCTAAGTCGGGTGATCAGTCAGATGTCTTCCAGCTTTCATTTCAAATACAAATATTGAGGTTCTAGCTGTTGTGGTTTCAAAGGAAAGCTTGTAAACGCACGCTAACAAAGCAGGGAGCAGAAAGACAGACCTCAAATACGTTCTTCCTTTTGCTGTTTGAAAACCCACTTTCGCAGATCCTGTTCCTGCTTCTGAACGGTGGAGCACAACTCTACAGACTGTACTAAGAGCATATTTGCTCTAAGAAAAGGGGATGGAGGTGCGTGCACGTCACACGGTGGGAAGAAAAAAGAATGTAACAGCCACACACGCACCTTCGTATGGTGTTATCTGTGCGAAACCAGGTGTTCGAGAGCGTATAGCAAGACAAGCACCTATAGCAAGACAAGCACGTATATGCACGCGGAGCCGTGCGTACATCAGCACGCGGAGCAGGCACCAAAGAGAGCACCCAGGAATCTGTGTGTGTGAACATCCTGAGCTCCCAAAGGTCAACCTGCTCTCCTCAGATTTAATTCCCTTTCTCACTGCTACTGTTCAGAAGTAAATGTGCGCTTTTTATTAAAAATCAAAAGCAGAGGGGCTCATAATCCTCCCGACTCCGGTTTTTCTCATATAAATGGAAAGTTTAGCTTAGAGCAATAGCAGGTAAAATCAGACTGAAAGCAGCAACTAATTCCCAGGAGATATGGAAAAGCTAAACAGCATTTGAGGATTTTGTTTGTATGTCTACATTTCTCATTAGCTAAACACTTCATTCTTATTATTATTCTTTTTCAAATGGATAATTTGGTAAATCCCTGCACAATGTAGCACATTTTTGGAAAGAATTTTTTCAGTGATATTGCAAATCAACTGTATTCTCCCCCTGTAAAACTGATTCTGTTCTAATCACTGCAAAGAGATGGCCCTGCACTAATTTCACAGATCTCACTTATTAAATACGTTCCCTCCCTACTCAGTTCCCCATATAGCCCTCTCCCCTCCCCATTCTTACTGCTAATACAGAAAATCTTTCCTTTGAAGCGCTACCCTGGCTTTAATGATATTTCCCTTATTTAGTGTAACATTCAGAGCAGGGACCGTGTCAAAAAAATGTTATCAGCAACACTGCCAGCTTGAGCTACCAAAAAATGTAAGTGGGGAAGGTGGGGAGGAGGAGGAGAAAGAAACAAAGAGGAAGAGGTTTCTAGGACTTTTGGTTATTTTTTCTTAATATTCCAAGTTTTCTTCTGCAAACACAGATGATGGAAACCTAAAGGAGATGGAGATTCCTTCCTAAGGACGTACTCCTGTTCAGTTAAAACACCAAATAGGATCCGGTATAGGACCGACAGAGGACAACACTGCACTACTTTCTTCCTCATTCCTTTTCTCCCTCTTCCTTCTCTGCCCACGTCAGCTACAGCAGACTGAGACCCTGCCCCAAATCTCCGTGTTAGCCAAACGTTGAATCCTATCTGGAGGATACCAAAAAGCAAAGCTCAATCTGTCTGGAAGTTTTAGTTTTTCTAACCCCATAGCTTGGAGTGTTTCTACTTTGGGGTCAAAACACAGAGAAAGAAGCGTGCGGAGAAGAGAGCACTTCCAAAGTTAGAGAGGTTCAGGTGTAAGTGAGAGCCTGGCATGAGGCTGGCTGCCCCATCCCTGTGTCACAGATCCCTTGCTCCTGGTAGCCAAGTCCTCATTGTAATGAGGTTAGCAGGCCAGAGCTGAGATTAGGTCAGTGGCCTTCTCTCAGAGGCTCCTTTGCATGGAGGGTTAACTCATTCGTTTCTTTCCACCCTACATTTAGGTATCTACCAGATCTATGGTGAACACAGCACCCAAAAACCGGAATAAATGATTCCGTGCCTCGTGTACAACTTCTAGCATCCCCTAGTTTTCAAGCAAACCTTCACACTTGGTCCCAGCGCCTGTTTTGCCAGGTATAAGTGGGCACCTCCTCCCTGGGGTTATGCTTTGGGCCAGAAAAGGTCTTGAGAGCTTCGAGACGCTATGTGAGCACCAGGCATTTCCCGCACAAAGCAACCCCGCGGTGCCAGCACGGGCTCTCCGGCTCCTTTGCCCCGCACAGAGTAGAGGGCACAAGTCTGCAGGGAGGGTTCCACTGTCTTTTCATCAGCTGCATCTACACGTAAAGCCCAAGGATGTAGAGCTGCAAAGGTCTCTGCTCGCTACGGGAAGCGATGAGTGGCAAACTGGCAGCAGACCTGGGATTTTAATGGCTGGTTAGTGACCACAGAGGCCTCAAATTCTTCTCTGTTGCTTTCGCTGTTCCGGGCAAAGCGTTTGAAAAGATGGGCAAAGGCAATCCCAGGGCGGGTTTCTGGCATGGGATGTGGCACATTTTTGTAAGATGCCAGGAGGAATCATTTGTTCTGTTTCACGGAGCAAGCATGATTCGCCTGTAAGTGCATTACACAGAGCAAGGAACGGTCAAGCCCTTTCTCTGTGCCTCAGTTTCTCTATGACTTTGAGCGTATTCGCCACCATTCTTGAGGGGCACTGGGAAGATCAGATTTTCTACTCTAAAAATATCACCTAAAGAAGTAAAATTCTCATTGTGGATCAATGCAGCGCTTCAACTAGAACGGTGGCAAAGGCTTAACATTACTGCTCCAGCTTTACCCAGCTTGAAACAATACGGACAATCCTACCTGTGCTATACCTTTACCTCCACAGGTATAGGCCAGAAAGCTCCCAGTTTGTAACCAGATCATCATCTGCTTGGTGCTAGACCATCCATCTCCTCAGCTCTCTACCCCAGACATTCAGGGTTCCCTGTTCCCCTTGGGATGTCCTTTAACCTATGCTATACTGAAGTTCCTTCCTCTTACTTCTCCCTGTCCCAGGCACCTGTAGGTTTTGTGGGAATAAGCCCTGTCAGAGAAGCTGAGCTGAACTCATTTCCTTTGCAGCTGCCTGCCCTCTCCCTGAGCCAGTCCGTGAACAGGAACATGCTTTGGCATTATCTATACCATTTAGGATTTTACACTCAATTAAATCCCCTCTTAACAGCTTCTCCTTCTTCTTCTTCATCTTCTTCATAGGCTTTAAAGACCTCGCTTTTATTTTTAGCCAGTCCCGTTAGCTCAGGACTCGCAGCCTCTCACATCATATTTTCTGCCCTTCTTCTCTATACCTTTTTGAGTTCTCTGATGTTGAGGGAGCCAAAGAGGTAGAGTGGAAAGAATGATAATCAGCTGGTGTAGGAGCTATGCTACGGTGTCCTTGTCACACTACACTGATCTGCCTCAATTATCAACCATTAAAATTACAAATTGCTTCACCACTTTTCCTATAGCCTCCTAAACGGTGAACCCGCTCTTGCTACCTGCTGACTCCCCTGCCTGAGCAGAGTCAGTCTCTGGACATCACCTCTTCCGAAGGGGCTCCGCAGCAGCTGCTGTATTGCACGACTAGGAAAGGATGATGCAGAGGTGTTAACGAAGGAAATGGGGTGGGGTACACAAAGAGGAATACTGCCTGTGTCAGCCTTGTAAATCCTACCTGTTTCTGGCTAAAACACTTAGGAAAACAAATCTGCCCTCTCCTGGAACAACCATAGTTTCCAAAAAATAGGATGAAGAAAGAAGCGGTTGCTATCAGCTCCTTTTTCATATTATAGCTCAACAACTAAAAAAATTATCAAGGAGGTAGGTCTAATTCAGTTTTTTTGTTTGAGAAGGCTCAGTTCATCCTCTTCCACTTCCCAGAGCAATGCCTATAATCTCCACTGGTGCTCAGAAGATACTAAGCTCTTTCTGTTGAAGCTGCCATGCACTAATACAAATTAATTGGGCCGGAAAAAGGAAGGACCATGCACAGCCTGCTGATCAAGGCACTCCCACCTCTGCCCCCAGCCTCTGCTCTAACATTGAGCAGCTAAGCTGCTCAGTCTTAGTAGGAGCGGGGCTCTCGTGAGCACGGACAGAAATGCAACTGCAAGCGCATGGTTAGAAATGCTGGTAAACAATAGAATTGTACATACATTTCTCTATCTAGAAACAGGCATCAATGAAGAAGCGGATTTGGATTTAAGAGCCAAGAGTGGCAGCTGGGCAGGACTTTGGTACTTGTGTCCTTCTGAGGGTTTAACCATCAATTTCTCTGTTCCCCATCTGTGAAATAGAGTAATTTTACTTCCTTGCACGCCTGAGGTGCTCTGACAATGCATTAAAAAGACTGAGAGGTACTCATACGCTAGGGCAATGAAGGCCACACATCCGCCTAAGACAGCTCACTGACTAACAACTATCAGTAAAGAGATCCCTACAACTGGTGCATGAGACCACCAGCCTCACATCAACTTCCTTGGAAAGCACAGATCAGGCAAGGGCCACCACATAACATGTCTACCTCCTCTCTGCATAGGCTCATCTGACCCAAGTTTAGTTCAAGGTGAGAACCATCCTGCCTAAGAGCAGATTTTAACAAGCTAACGTGCTGGTTCCTCTACTCAACACAGTACAGTTGTTGGAAAGGAGATGGGTAATTTCATCCCAAATTTCTTTCATTGGGGAAGAAAATCCAGAGGCCTTCATGGACACAGTGCTGAAATCCTAGCTTTACTGATGGAAGCCTAATGCTCCACCAGTACAACACCCAGCATCCACGGCTGGGGTAACACTTGGCATCATGACAGGTTGCTCTCTATCTGCAAACATGCTAATTTCTCATAAATACTGAGATTAAGACCTTAGAAGCTGCCAAAGGAATTAAATAATGTCATATTTAATTCATAATAATGGAGAGGAGCACCACCTCACTTCCAGCTCTCCACACCAGGACCATTTCCCCATCAACTCATCTGAGAGCTGGGCCCCTAAAGGCAGGTTACCACAAAGTACAGGAATATCACTCATGTTCTCCATGCGAGCGAGCGGTACCCGGCAGCCCGCTAGCCAGAGACGTGGCGAGAACTGAATTTATTCACCTGCTCTTTATGAGATGCTACAACGGGATCCAGTCACCGGCCTTTGTGGCGACATTAACTCATTCTTACGACTCTCGGCAGCCATAACGGCACTGCTCACCAGCCCCTAAGCATCTGCCTGCCTGTACTAGCGTTTATGACAAATTTCAGGTTTTGCCTGTCTGCCATTGCATATGGAAACCTGATGGATTTAAGCAAGGACTAGATCTAACAAGATCAATGTGCTGTTTGGCAGGTGCAGAAGCGCGGCAGTCCGTTTTATGGATGAAAGCTAAGCATGAGGGCCACTTCTTCTCCCTCAAGGTCCTGTGAGAATTTTGTAAGAGCCGGTGTCTCGGAGTTGCTGGTACCTGGCAGCTTCCAGCAGTATAACTGCACTCTGCTGCCAGGAGCCCTCCTCTTCATCGTTACAGGGAAGTAGTTGTGTATATGCTTCTCCAGTGTAAGGTAATTGTCTGTTGTGAAACAGCTGTCCCTTCCTACTCCAGCTGTGAGCCTGGACATTTTGTCAATCCTCACATTTTCTTTAAAAAGTGGAGTATTAGCGCACATTTATCAGGCAATCAGCGCTACACAATTTCTTAAGGGAGGAAGGATTCTGTCCACCCACTCCACCAGCTAAATTAGTTTAGCTCCAGCTTAATAGCATTTGTGCAGTATATTTCCTGTATGTGTAAGCAAGAAAGGTGTCACTTAAGGGTGCTGTGGGATTCAATTATGTGTAACAAGACAGCTTTCTCTCAGCTTCGCCCACTCCGTTACTCAGAGGCTCGTCTTTGTGTGTGGCTTTTTTCCTAAGCTATTCTTACAGGCAGGATCTGTGCTCCTCTACTGTGCCAAGAGCTGTCCACGTAGAGATCAACGCTTGATTTGAAGGGACAACTATGGAAAGGAGAGGAGCACGTGCCTGCATGCGTGCCCGTGAGCATACATGTGTTCGGGTGTGCGTTTGAGGAAGACAAGGCAGAGGAGGTGGAATGTGAAAGTGGGTAAAGTGAAAAGGGAGATGGCTTTTCAGCTCATTACGAAAGTCTCTTCTCCAGCAACATGCATCTCCGTTTTTTTACCAACGCTGCAGTGCATGACCTGCACAAAGACGATGGGAGTGGAATAGGGTGCAAGAGAAATGCAAGCCAGAGGGCCACCTCACTCCACGTCCCCAGGACGTGCTCTTGTCTCCATCTGTCTTGACTGATGCACAATATCTGGCTACGTCCTTCTAAAAGCTGCTACTCAGGCTCATGCATGACTTTCGAAAATGCATTTTGTTCTTCTGAAGCCTTCAAGGACAATAATAAATAGAATGAAAACAAAACCACCCCGACAGCTCTTTAGCAGGTGTCCTTCACAGGCGTACCAGTGTCAGCCGCCCTGGCATTTCACCTTCACCTGAAGGGCGGCCTGTTTCATCGTGCCATACTAAAGCAGGAAAAAAGAGTGTTTCTTGAAGGAACAAAGGAAGGCCAACTTGTCCCTATCCTCATCGTTCTGCTAAGCATGACCACAAACAACATGCTGCTTGAAATCTGCCATGTGCCAGAACATCACTGTGACAACAAGCCTTGAGGCCTGGCACTACTGTAAAACAATAACTGATAATAATTCTCTTTGCCCTTTACTGCTGCAGAGATGTACAGAACGCTCATTACGATGGTCGTCTTTCGGGAAGAGGAAAAGTCAGCGGGTCGGCTGGAGGTTCAGGGCAGTACGTGAGGTTCAGCTGAGGTCATCGCACGAGAGCTGCCCAGGTTGGTCTGTTTTGGTTTTGCAGTCTTAGCCGCAGGGGCTGTTAGATGTATTTACACTCCGACTGAGTCCCATCTTTAACAGTTCTGCACACAACTGGTTTCTTTTCATTCCTTTCTACGTGTTTTTCATTTCTGAGCTATATCCCCAAGCAAAAGATGGGCACACATGGATATTCTTATAAATTGCCTTTCAAGAAGTCTCTGACCAAGTATTTCACAAAAAAAAAAAAAAACCTGTTACAAAATCAAAGGACTCCTGGGTTGGAGACGTGAAGTTCTCTTATGGAGAACATGTCTCTACAAGACAAAAGCAGAGAAGAAAAAATAATGGGTCTTCTTTTAATATGGTGAAAACTTAACAGCAGGGGTCCTGCTGAGAATTTTGATATGACCTGTGTATGCAATACATCAGTTAATGCATTGAGGAGAATGAAATTGTGAGAGACCGGCATCTACTGATAATGCAAAACTATCAGATCTGGACCATGTGGACCAGAGGATCCTCAGAGAGCTGAGCTGACGCACAGCAGCCCAAGAGACCACAGAAAGAGTTCAATCTTGACACAGGCACTATGCATTGGGAAAAATAAACTACACTCCTCAGGTATCTTACTTCGTTGTAAAATTAAGTATGGTCAAACAAGAAAAAATCCTATAGTTACTGTAGGCAGATCGATGAAGACTTTTCTCTGAGGTACCTCAAGAGTAGGCCAAAAAGTAAATGGAATGTTAAGATGTAAAAATAACACTTGGTGAAAAACCACTCCTGTGCAGAGGCTCAGTGCGAGGCCAAAGCTCTGTCAAAATCTCATCTAAGCCAACAAAATACAGCTTACGTTGGATTTAAGCGGTGCCTAGACCTTGTGTGAGTCATTTCTCTCCAGGGTGGGTGAATCTTACCCACTGAGAAAAGTATTAATGCCACTGCATACGCAAAGGCATGCCTTCAGCTGGAATACTGCTGCTGGTCAGCTCTGGCACTTTTCTTAAAAATAAGGGTGAGAGAAGCACACACAGACAATGCAAATGATGGGAGTCTTGGAGAGAATTTGGGATGGGAAAGATCTTAGAAAACGTGAACTGTTTAAAGAAGGAACAAGTGACGAAGCACTTGAACAACACTAAGCAGCAGAAACTACGAGACTTGGCTTTCTACGTACGTGGACGTTGAGAAGGGGCCCCGGCGTGTATTCTCTGGTGGCTAATAAGGGGTGATAATGCATTGCAGTAAAGGGCATTAATCAGCTGTGTCATTTGTAGGAGAATTTGAGATATTAATTGATACCATAACTCCCATTTTACAGGCCGAAACTAACTTGTAAAAAAAGGCAGTGAATTGGACAAGGCTAAGCAGCATCCGTGTGCTGAGCCTTAACCCCAGAACCATGCCTTCCTCACAAAACACCCATTTGACTTCCCTGGGGAAAATCAGGCATGACAAGAGCAGGAGAAGATGAGACCTGCTCTTTGAAACCTGACCCAGCCAGACCTTTAGTGTAATGTTCATCTCTGAGGAGCATCAGCAGCAAACCTGCTACAAAAAAGCAGCAACCCATGGTCCTGTCCTCTAGCAACTTCCAGAAGACCTTTTGAACGTGGTTCTGGTTGCTACCTCCTATGAGAAGGTGGTCTACATTGTAACTAACCCAGGTTTGAAAAAATAACTCTTCTTCAGTTCATTCTGAACCCAAAACTAGCTCTTGCACTATGGGTAGGTACTCGGTGAAATCTTCTCCGTAACATTCACAATTTTGTAAATGCCCATCATATCTCTCCTCTTACTGTCTCTCTTTTCAAAGCCACCGAGTTTAGCCTATTCCATCTCTCCCTGTTGGGAGACCCAGAAACAAGGGAAGCAGAACATCAAACTTCTATACTCATAGACAGGAGCAGATAAATTATAGGAGGGGATGAGCAGCAGAGAGAAAGTCGCTTTTGTGATAGTTCGATGTGGGGGAGGGGGTTCTGGTGGTAGGAGAGGGGATTTGCTCCCTGTGCCACCAGATTGGATTCCCATGCCCCTCAGGGTTGAGCCAATCATCGTCGCCTCTGAGAATTGCCCTATTTAAGTCGGGACAAAGGAACAGAAAAGGTGCTTTTTGCCCAGGAGCGAGGAGAGGGGAGGACGGCACGGCCCTCACTCTCTGGCCCCTGGCTGGGCAGCTGCCCATGCCAGGCCGGCGCCGCGTGCTCAAGATGGCGGCGACGGAGCTGCTTGGAGAACTCGGAGAGAGCCCCACTCCCGGGGTGCCCGCTGGGCCGAGTTCACCCAGAGAGGACCAAGACCTGAGAGAAACAGCCACACAGACACCAGGTCAGCGAAGATGGAGCGGGAAGAGGTGTGCTGGAGCTGAGTTTTCCCTTGCAACTGGTGGCGAGACGGCAGGCGGCCCCCCTGCAGCCAAGATAGGCTTGGTGGAGCAGAGACCCACTCACAGCCCGTGGAGAAACCCACGCCGGGGAAGAGATGCCTGAGCTTTAGAGAGGTCGTGGAGCATGGGATGCACGACAAGTAACTGTTAATAATGGAGCTTGGGATGCATGACGAGGTTGTGAGGCATCTAGAGTCCGTGGGACGACCCACGCCGAAGTGAGTGGCACAACTTCCTAAGAATCTGAGACTGTGGTAAAGCCCACACTGGAGCGATCCGATGGGGAAGGATTGCATTCTGCGGGTAGGACTCACGCTGGAGAAGTTTGTGGAGTTTTCCTCGTGAGTAGGGGATCCACTGGATCAAGGGAAAATGGTGTAAGGACTCCTCCTCCTTTAAGAAAGGAGCAGCAGTAACAACATGGATGAACTGACCTGCACTCCCCCATTCCCTTCCCCCTGCGCTGCTAGGGGGAAGGTAGAGCCGGGAACAAAAGGAAAGGGGGGTGGAGAGGTGTTGTTTTTAAGATCTGGCCTTGTTTTCTCTTTATCCTCTCAAGTAAGTGGTTTTTGTTTCCCTTTGTCCTTTTTTAAGCAACTGTTAATAAATTGTTTTGTTTAAGAAAACCGAGTCTGTTTTGCCCGGGACCATGGTTGGTGGGTGCTCTCTCTGTTCTTGTCTCGACCCTCAGTCCTTTTATTATAAAACCACACGACAGTTTTCTAATCTCAAATCCCAATGAGTGCCTGCAAGGCCTGTAACTGGAAATGCATTCCTGAGGGGAAAGCTATGCTGATCCCCGTGCTGGCCAGTATGCCTAAATGGGTACAGGAGGGAGCAGGAGAGGAGGGATAGGCATGGAGAATGATCAGTAAACGGATGAGACATATAGCTATGCCCTCTAGCTTACGCGTTTCAGTGCTAAATCTAAGCTGCCTAATCTTGTACCAGAGAATTTTTCTATTTGTTGTGCTTTCTTTTTCCATATTGTTATTCGAGCCACTCGCACAGCAGGAACACGGGCACTTGTTTTCCTTCACTCTGGAAGCACGGAGGCAACACAGCTCAGTAAGCTAACAACCTCTAAAAGGGTTAGAACAAAACACAGAGGGTTTCAGAGCGGTAAAACAGAAGCGGTATCTCCATCTTTTGCAATGACTCTTTCCTGGAAAAAAAAAAAAACAGACTTAATGTGTCCCTGGGCCAGACTCAGAGACTTGAGCTGAGTGAAAGCAAAATAAACGTGAGTCAGCTCTGGGTCACTTACAGGAGGAATGCCTTTTAGAAACAGACATGCTGGCTATTGCCACAGTACATTTAGGCAGGATTTATCCAAATCTCAGTAGATTTCCATTCTGCATTTGCTTCCAAAACACGGAAGCATCCACACTTTACGAGGGCGATACAGCAAGCGAACACGAAGAAGGCTGAAGATCAGAACAAGTCATTCGCCAGGGCCAGGCTGGGTCAGAGGAGGGGAAAAGAAATCACGGCTGCTAATGTTAAGCGGTAGTGACACCTTCTCCAAGTCTCTAGGGGATTGTAAAGTTGTTGTTGTGGAAGTAAATGGAGATAACCGGCGATGCCACTGCTCAGAAGATGAGCTGTAACTCTAGGACAGAGACCCAACCTGACGCAGAGCGTTGCTCCGCTTCCTCATTAGAAGCAGGCAATGCCTTTCAGGTTTTCTAATGGTGAAGGACCTGAGCATTGACTTTGTGAGACCTTTGTAGAGAGCACGTGGAAGTAGTGTTTTTCAGACTGGGCAAGGGCCCTGGCCTATAGCCTGCTGAGCCAAGGTCCAGCGTAGTCAGCTACAGAAATGATCTTCAAACCCTAACCTAAACTTTCACTGTTCAGGAATGCCACTGCAAGAATGGCGACTTTGTCCCACCTCGAAGCTGGTCGCGTTTCAGCAGTGAGCTAAACGGTTTGGGATCTTCCTGGATCACACTACGAAGCGCTGCATAAATGTCGGCTATGAGTAAAAAGCTTCGCTATAACTGTACAGTCATTCTATAGCCATATGGTCCTCTCCAGGGTTCCCAGTGACTGGGTTTCCCGTTTTGAAAAGCTGTGTAAACACATCCAAAGTCAGGCCTTTACAGAAGACAATGGGGCATCTCGTTCCTTAACATGCAGATATTTCGTCCTCCACTTGCCCTCCCACTAGCTTCCTTTCCAGCTATCTGCAAGCTTATGTAGCAAGAGCTTAAATGTAAGTCGCCAATATTCCTGATTTAGCACAGCAAGGAAAAGACATGACTCTCAAAGGCAAGCGGGATGAGCAGAGCACAACGTATTCTTTCCTCTCTCTATGCTCCAGCCCAAGTTACATTGAGGAAAAACCCAACTCGAAGTCAACAAGCCACAGACAAGCAGAACAGGATCAACGGTCCAACATCATCCATGAACTGCAGAGAATTTTGAGAGCGAAAGCACATCCACGTGATTTGCAGGAACCCCGGCAAGGTCCACAATCACACACTGAGAATTTCAGATTAACGCAGCATGGATTTCAGGTTTACACGCACCAAGCAGTGGTGGACCGCAGTGAGACAACAGACCAAAGTCAAGGACAGGGGAAAGCACATCCCTCAAAGTAGTGCTAAGGATAAAGAAAACGGGGGAATTGGATTGGGAATTCTGAAGTCTCAATCATAGAATCATAGAATGGTTAGGGTTGGAAGGGACCTCAAAGATCATCTAGTTCCAACCCCCCTGCCATGGGCAGGGACACCCTCCACTACACCAGGTTGCCCAAAGCCCCATCCAACCTGGCCTGGAACAGTTCCAGGGATGGGGCATCCACAACTTCTCTGGGCAACCTGTTCCAGTGCCTCACCACCCTCTGAGTGAAAAATTTCTTTCTTATATCTAACCTAAATCTGCCCTCTTTCAGTTTAAAGCCATTGCCCCTTGTCCTATCACTACACGCCCTTGTAAAAAGTCCCTCTCCAGCTTTCCTGTTGGCCCGCTTTAGGTACTGGAAAGCTGCTATAAGATCACCCCGGAGCCTTCTCTTCTCCAGACTGAACAGCCCCAACTCTCTCAGCCTGTCTTCATAGGAGAGGTGCTCCAGCCCTCGGATCATCTTCGTGGCCCTCCTCTGGACTCGTTCCAGTAGCTCCATGTCCTTCTTGTATTGGGAACTCCAAATCATGACCTCTCCAGTGTTCTGTGACATCGCAGAACACATGTGGTCCTCAGCCACACCAAGAAAAGCAAGAAAAAAAGACTGAAGCAGAGGAGGAATAGCAAAGAGCACTGAATTAGCACTTTACATGTTCAAAGTGTTGTACAAACATTAACTAATCAATCAACTAATTGCCTAATTAAAAGAGCAACCGGGAAAGGGAGATAGCAGAAGAGAAGCAGGAAGAAGTGGGAAGAGCAGCAGGGCACTGGGACACGGGTAGCAATACGTGCTCCTGTTCACCCAGGCCACCTTATCCCAGGCAAACCTGTGCCAAATTGCCATGACAATAATTAGCCAGAGCTCCCTGACAGATCATTATGAGAACATTAACAGGGCATTAGCAAGAATTACCCATTTTTCACACATTGATTAGGTGCCATTGCTGGTTCATTAGAGTATTGGCTTTTAATAGCCCCACTCCAACTAGGCAGCCCTTCCTTCGATCGTCCCATCCTCCCACCCCTCACCACAGATCCAAACCTCTTTAACTCTGAGCAGGCAGCGGACCTGGCCTGTGCTGAATCGCACAAGCACACGGCCGTACGCTGTGTGGAGGAAGCATCTCATTAATCTGGCCGGGTTAGGTAGAGCAAAGCAGCTGCTGTGCACCAGAGGCAGCCTTTAATCTTCCTACTGAACCTATGCTGCAAACGGAGGGTGGCACAGGGAATATCCCACTCCCTGCCCAGAGCCTTTGCTCCCCTATGCCAAGAGGGGCCAGCTCTGGGTCTCTTCTCCTTTAGGTACGCCTCAAGCCCCACACTGGCTGGGATGTTTCCCTGTCTGTCATTCCCAAAACCTTTGTACTGTACCCACTGACCATGCTTTTAATTATTAGAAAGGCTAGGGTCCCTGCTTCCACAATGGCTGGATTGTTTCTACTGATAACCAAGGATACGCAACAGGCAAAGTGGTCCAAAGTGGGCCTGTTGTGATAGGACAAGGGGTAATGGTTTTAAAATAGAGGGAGGTAGATTCAGATTGGATATTAGGAAAAAATTTTTTACCATGAGAGTTGTAGAACACTGGAACAGGTTGCCCAGAGAGGTGGTGGATGCTCCATCCCTGGAGACGTTCAAGGCCAGGTTGGACGAGGCCCTGAGCAACCTGATCTAGTTGGAGATATCTCTGTTCCTTGCAGGGGGGTTGGACTAGATGACCTTTGAAGGTCCCTTCCAGCCCTAACCATTCTATGATTCTATGATTCTATGCTCCAAGGGAGCCATAGGGGAAAGTCGGGTCAAGAGGATTATTTCTACTGCAAAAGTCAGGTGTGAGCACCATGTTTCTGGCAACAAAAATGAGACAAAAAAAAAGATGACTTATGACTCAGGAATCTGTCCCGTCCGTTTCCTCTTGGGACACATCACCTGTCCACCTACGTCTCAAATACGTTTCAGTTGAGTCATGCTTGGGAAGATATAGCAATCCTCTTAGTGCTATTATACAACTGATTAGGTGTCCCTAATCCAGCCACGTCCAGCACAGATAGCCCACCCAGACCAGGGGCACCCCCCCCAGCTTCTTTCTGAGGCTATACGTCAAAACCAGGCAGGCTGCAGTGTGCAAGGCAGGTTACTGAGGTGTCAGGAGCTAAACCTTTTGCAGGGATGGCTGGATTATAGGACAGCTGAGTGGGTGTATAAGTCACCGAGTGCAGCCCAGGAGAGCTGAGGGCGAAACAAATACCCTTCAATGCCAAAAGAAATGGATGAGATAAGGCACAGAGTAAAGGAGGCAGGAAGGTTCGCTCATTTGACTCTGAGAAAGTGAAGAGGAAACGAAATATTTTAGAGAGTTAGAAAGACAGGAGAAAATACAAAGGGAGACCGGTCTCAGAAGGGGGTTGCATCGTTAGAAGTATCTGAGAAATACTGCTGGGATACGAATGGGACAAAGCAGTTCAGAGAAAGGTAGGGAATTGAAGGGAATGGGAAAGCTAGATTAGAAACAACAGCAGGACTGGATGAGGAGGGTGGCATAAGGTCATGAAGACAACGACATGCAACTCAACTCCAAAGGGGATCAGATGGAGCAATGCAAACCAAAAAGCAATACATTCTGCATGGCAGAGGAAAAGGGGTGGTTTTAGCATGCCCACTTCTCTGGGCAGAGAAGGGGAACTGGCTTTCAAGCAATTGAAAGAGGCAGAAGATGTTACAATAATCAAGACTAAGGAGGGGTAAGACATGAACAAGGGGTCTAGGTGTTGAGAAGAGATGGACTTTCTATATCTAGTAGAGGAAGAAACAGGCTGGTGAGAATACAAGGGAGAAATATCTAGCCTCCATATTACAAGAGTACATGACCGGGAGGATTTTTTCATCATTAGAAGTGATAAAAAGACTAAAGTGAAGAGAATTCAAAGGAAGAGACATGCAGCACTTTAACACTACTCAGCCTGAGCTGTGAGCATTTGTTGACTGAGAGTTGCAGAGACAGTGTGTGACAGGTCAGGGTGCAGCTTGTCTAGAAGTTGCTTTAGGTAGTTGAACCTGCATACAGCAACGTGATCATCTAGGAAGCAGACATCAAGGACAAAGGCCTTTGAGATCCACAGTACTCATAAGGACAGGGCACTGACAGACGGAACACTATGTGTGCCTCAAAGTTGGAAGAAGAAAGAGGACTGAGGGAACGTGCTACACGAAAAAGGGAGCACCAGGAGAGCTCTGCCATTTGCAGCAAAGCAGCTGATTGAGGCACAGCACTGCCTGTAAAACATAGAGTAAATTAAAGAGAGTCTGAGGTGGAACACGAGAAGAGAAGAATCAAGCAGTGATGGACTACACAATCAGTTCAGAAGTAAAGGAAAGGTGGAGATCCATGCTCTGGGTTCCTGTTTAGTCTCAAGCACAGCCCCATGGTTCATGTGAATCTATGCTGCAAACCTCGGGGAGTCAGGAGAAGACAACTTTGAGCTCAGGGGAAAGAAGCAGCATGCTAAATATGAGTAGCTCGTTACTGGGGAGTCTTACACTCTTAATGGGACAGCTTGCCAGCTCTGTGGTCCCAGTTAGCCATAGAGCCATGGAACAAGAGACTGAAGGCTGTCCTGAGGCCAAGGGCAGGCCTGCCAGCTGCTCTGTTTCTCTCCTCTGATGAATTTTAATCAGGAATTCACCTGCTATTCATCAGCATCCTCTGGATACTACTGGACTCTGGCAAACAAAAGGACTGGCTCCACTTTTTCGTATAGTACATGGCTATGGCTGTGGAGTACAGCAGTGCAGTACCATTGCAAATCCTTCTCGAGTTAGGATGGGGAGGACGGACACCCTAACTCCCAGCACCTCCTCATCATCTCTTGCAACGAGTCAACCACAAAACAGCGGAGCAGGATCCAAATGTCCCTTGGAAGTCACCAAAGCTGTATGGTGAGAAGTGCTCCTCGGAGCAGGGCTAATGAAGGCGGAGGCCGATGTGCTGACCAGTCTGAACACAACATGTCGCTGAAGGTAAATCAAGGCAGACAGCCAGTACTTTTACCTTCTCCCCGCTTTCCCTGGCCTTTAAACCGAGCCAAACGGAGCGCATGCAGGAGGACAAAGGACAGGCGGACGGGTGGGAGCAAGAGGGTGAGCGTGGTGTGGGAAGAAGGGCCCGAGCATCCCTCCGCAGTAGCAGGTGGGAGTTTCAGGGAAAGCAGCAGACGGGCGATGAGCGCTCTGTGTTGAGTGTAAATCCACGGGAGGCGGGCAGGGCGCCGGGGCTGTGATCCTGACCTTGGGCCAAGGCAATCTGCTTTTTAACTGGCAGCAACTGTAATCCAGTCTGTGAACAGATGGTACGGAAAGGAAAAAATACAGGATACAAACGTAGGCTCTCCAGTATCTGTTCCAAAACCAGCCAACCTTCAGCAGGAAGGTGATTAAAGAAGCAAAGAAGTAAGGAAAAGCCAGGCTGACTTCCTCTGCTTGGAATGACTGGTGAAGTTGGATGCCGCAATCCCGGTCCCGAAGGACTCAATGGCTTGGGGCTCTTCGGCTGAAACGAAGAAGCTGTCTCTCAGCCGCTCACTGTTTCTAAGGGATGACAAACAAGGGAGGGTTTGGTTGCTGTTCTGGCCAATCCTCAGCTCCTGTACTGGCATCCTGAAACTCTTTGCTCACACTGTTGCTTCCTGTCCTAAGGCATTGTCAAGAGTCTTGTGCAGTAACAGCTCCACACATAAAGACATCAAATATCAGCAGGGAAGTGACATAAAGCCTTAGTGAGCAGAGCAAAATTTGCAAGGTACCAGCACACTCTAAGCAGCAACAGACCTGAGAAATCCTGTGTTCAAATACTCAAACGTGTTGGAAAAGTTCAGACCTGGTGTTGAATTTTGCTGTGAATCCTCTCTCGGCAGGAGGCGAATTCATACAAACCTTTTAGTTCCTGCCTTCTCACTAACTTACTGGCATAATCTATGCTGTCCAGGGTCACTGCACCTGGTAAGCCCTGCTTACTGGCCTAGGTCACTGGTCTAGCCACTGGTGGGGATCCTTGGCCATAAGACTGAGCCGAAACTGCTGTAACTTGAAGTATTTGACAGGTTTGGCTCAGATTTCAATCCTGGAATTCATAGTTTTGACAATCTGAAGTGCATTTCAGAAAGAGATAATCGAGTATCAAAAGATAGACGTGAACTACTGTAGTTGCTGGTGTTAAAACACTGACACTGCTGGACATTCGGGGACCATTACCAAGAACCAAAGGAAGTGCTCAGCAGGAAACGTGTAAAATCCACCTACTATAAACAGTTTGTACACCATTGGTTCCCAACAGCATTTTAATATGTGAAGCCCTGAAAACACACTTCTTTATAACGCTAATAGACCTACTGGTTTCTAATGGGTTTACTTGGTGTGCTTCCACATTCAGTGCAGAGTCAGCCTGGCTGAAATGCCCAACATGCTCCGCAGGTTCATGCTGACAGACCATGGGCTCTTAGGTGAGGTATTTTGTAGCTTTCCGAATTTATGATGCTTCAGCGCTTGAGACAAATTGGGATGAAAAATGTAGATATATTTTCCTACGTAGTTCCATGACCTGAAGCTCAGCAAGTCCTTCACTCTTCCTGCTCCTTGGAAGAGGCTTGGTTTTCGATCATAACAGTTCACACCCTGCCCTGGTGTACAAGTGTACCTCCACGAGAAGTAATATCGCTCCAAGTACAGAGGTTTGTTCTAAAGACAACACATTGCTTTCCTGTGATGTTTTTGTCACAGTGATCTTCACTAACGTGCATGCCCATGAACGAGCTGTTCTGTGAAATGGAGAAGCCCAGCTGCCTTTGTGTTACTGAGGGGGAAACTAAGGCAGGGAGAAAGCACATGGCTATTTAGCTAAGGACTTGGGAGGGCAACACTGAGAGTTAATCCCTGGCATGACTCTTCTGAACTCAGAAAGGAACGCAACTCCTGGCAGGAAAAAAAGGAGGTTCCGCTTTGCTCAGAGAGCTGTCTCCACGCTGTGCTCCTGCATGGCAGCACAGGTGCCACCATCCCAGACTGGGAAACAAAGCAGAATTTGCATCTTCCACAAAGGAACAATGTGGGTGCGTAGGAATGCTTAGGAACAATAACGACACAAATGGGGGAAGGTATTTAACACAATCCTGCCAGCCAGTGCCCTCCTCCTGCCCTGCAGCACCGCTGCTCTCCCAGCCCTAGGTGTCCCAAACCCAGCTCTGCCAAAACCCCTTGTTCCTGCCCTGTGGCTCCTGGACGTGCCACTCCTGGGTTGCCACTAGAAAGCTCTGCCAGCACAAGACTGGGCAGTGCTCTGACAACGTTCCCTCATGAAAAATGACACTTCCAAAACGAATGCTTCAGCTTAATGGGTGTCAGGCTGCTGTAATTTTGAGTCATTAAACTTGCAACTCTGACAAACACTCCCAGTATGTTCCTTCTAATTACCAGGACCAACGCAGGCTCTCCCGTTTCCTTACTATAAGCCCAACTGTCTTGTGCTTTTCCCTTTCCTCCCCTTTCCCTGCTCATTAGCTTTGCTAAGCCCCTCTGGCTGTGAGCATACAGCAGCATTTATACTGACTGACAGTGACCTAGCAAGAGGACATCGACACTACTTGCTGCGATCTAGATGTCTATCCGTCTGCTGTTACCTGGTGGTCTGTCTGTCTGTCTTAATTCCCTCTGACTTTATTGCAGCCTGTTTCTGATTTGAGTCTCTCCTCCTTATCTGTATTTTCTTCCTTTCCACCTGCTTTTACTTTCCCCTCTCCATCCCTCACCTCTCCTGAACCTTGTCCTCCAAACTCTCGGAAAACAACCCCTCAAAGAAGCTGTTATTTGACAGCTGGCTCTGCTGGTAAGTTGATGCAAACACATAAGCACTTGAAGATGGTTGGAGCAAGGATCATCGCTCATTCTTCCTGCAAAGTGCCTACCCCAACAGGGTCGCATTAGACCCCTCCTCAAAGCACAGAAGTTGAGGGACCACCAAGATTAATGCATCGAGTTGTGCATGACAACAAGCAACAACACGTCAATGTCTGACATGGATTATTTCCTGACTATAAAGGATGTACGATTAACCATTAGGCTATTCTGCTTTCCCTCCCCACTTAATCCTCATTCTCCCTCATTTCCAACACGCTTTTTTATTTTAATATCCTCCTTGTCTCTTTCTTTTCTTCATCTTCTCTCTTCTCCTCTTGCTTTGTTCTCTTGCTCATGGAATCTACCTTTCTCCCCTTTGGCCAAGCATACATTGAATTTCACTGTCAGAAAATAAAATGAAGACCTCAAGGGTTATGAATTATCTGTCCTATTTTAATAATTAAAGATGAATACACAGAGCCAAGGCAGCTTAGGCATTTGTCTGAACAATCACATTATATCAAAAATGTCTTGTGTGGCCCCCAGTGAAATACATCAAAGAAATTCCCACCCCTGTATATACAGTTCTCCTAGTCTTGCCCTGGGACCATTCGGCAGCCAGTCAACCTGGATTTGATTGGGGACTACATATTTGGTTTCAATGGATAGGGTTTGATGGGTTTTGATAATGTGCAACTTACAGCTAAAGAAAAGCAGCTTATTATTAAATGCAAATAAAATGAAATGAAGTCCGGCTGTCTGGATGCAGATAGAAATTACATAAAACTCATGAGGCCCCCTGGAGATCTTAACTTGTCAAGAGAACATGGTCTGAGAGAGCAAAACCTCCTGCTTCAGCGAAGCTGCAGCCAGCAGTATCTCAGAAGAGCGATACAGATTATAAGATGACTTCGGAAAGCAAGGGCACAAATGAAGAAAGGACTGGGGGAGATGAGGCAGACAGAAAGGGATGGTCAAAAGGTTTGAAATTTGAAGGAAAGAGCTGTCCAGTTCTTAAGAGCATCTCAACTTCAGTTGACAGCAAGCATCTTGCCCTGCTCCACAGAACAAACGGGTTATATCAGACATGTAGGAGAGTGCAGGACTTGCTGCCTCCAGCTTCTCAAAGAGTGAGTGGAACAGGAGGAAAGGAAGGAATAAAGTTATAATGAACTTTCATTTCTTCAGGGAAGAGAGACAAGCAGCAACTACATGCCCTGACAGCAGCAGAAGCTGTTTCAGGAAAAGAAATACAAAAAGGAGGAGGAATACTGCTTGCAACCTCCCTATTACACATGGGCCAACCAGAATCTATCTTTACCCATGGAGAGGGCCAAAGGAGACCTTCACAACTCTGCGCTTGAGGTCGAGACAAGTGCCACATGTCCCAGTTGTGCCAAACAACGGTGAATCTGATAACTTGACTGCAAGTGCTACAGGCTGCAGCCTGTTATGAAATGCAGAGTCGAAAGCAGAGGAAGCGGTGCGCTCCCCTCTCCTAATCCCTGCCTCCAGAAAGGCATCCATGCCTCCCACAAAACTCCTGCTAACACAGCAGTGGAGCCTGTGCGACAGACTATGCTCCAGGCCTCGTGGACTGCTCGGGAAACAACGTGGATCCGTAACTCCTGCTCAGCTACCCCTCACCGTCCCCCTCTCCGAGAACAGATCGGAAGCAATTTGACAGTCTCGGCACCTTTTTCTTATGTGACATGCAACGAGAGAAGGAACACTTACGTTTCACCGGTATTGCGCGAGGTGAGAATACTTTGGACATACAGCTGAGTTCACGCTGAGTGAGGAGCTTTCATTTTGGGTCGACTCCAACAGCTTCGTTACCAAGCCCTGGGTGCCGAATTCTCGTTAGCTTTTCTTGTGTCATTATTTTTAATAGGAGAAGCAGCAGATCGGGTGTTTGACCTGTTTGGCATAATTCATCCGAATATACTGAATGTGTGCAACAGTCTGGGTCACTTTCTTCTTAGTCCAAACATGCTTTACCCATTCTTTCCTTTGATTACACAAATCAGAAGCAGGATTGAAACTGCTCTGACATTCAAAGTCCCAAACCTGAACCTGCCTCACGAGCTGTTCCCTGAAGTCCAGGCAGAGGAGTTCAAGAAAACAAGAACTTGCACCTTGTTCCCTTTTTCTGTCATTCTCAGCAGGAGGCAATGGAAAAGCAGGGCACCAAGCAGGAGGGCACCCACACAAGGGAGTGGGTGAGGTTGTCAGTGCCAAGCAACAACTTCCCCAATATCAGCTCCTTCACCTGTGTGGCTGTGCTGGCTCTCGCACCCCTCTTGATAGACTCGGTCACCCCATTTCCCACCCACCGTACCTTCCTGTCCAAGGGGGACCGCGGGGGTAATGGAGTGTTTGTGCATCCCTCTGTCCAGCCCTCATAGACCCCATCCTTAGACCGATGAAGGGGAAAAAAGGTTTCGTGGGGTGACGCAGAACAAATGAATTTTTGTTCAATAAATCATTTCAGAGAGACTATTGACTCCAGGACCTTCGAATGCATCGACCCATTCATAAAAGTCTCATCTTCTCTGGTACCCTGTACGCTTGCCTTCCTTTCCACTGTCACAACCACTACACTTCATTTTCTTTTCCTTTCTTTTGCTGTTTCTTTTCTCTCTTTTTTTTTTTTTTTTCCGTTTTGACCCCATAATCCTATCTTAACCTTCTAATCCTCTCTGCAGTTCCCTCTTCTTCCCCTGATCTCAGCTCCGTATCATTCACAGCCTGCCACACTGACAGGAGAGAAAGAACAGCAGATATTTACCAAAGTATTACCATAAAGATTAAAGCTAGCAAATACCACGGCTCGCTCCTTCCCTCCAGCCCCTGGCCTAATGAAAACACTCTGCACTCTGCCTTTTCTTGGAGACAAAATGACAAAGCCCTATAATCTCTAAGGTGGAAGAAAAAGAAGACCTAAAAGTGATTAAAAGGATAGAAAAGAGAGCAGAAAGGGAAATAGAAGTGGGAATACTGTTATTTAGCACTTCCGTAGGACCTGACTGCCGATATAACGCCAACCTGCAGTATCTCGTGCTTTCCATGTGCTCGCTTCCTGTCTGTGCTCACCTCTTATCCCGACGCTTGGAGCATAAGCTCCCTGAAGGAGGATTCTCCTTTTTGTTCTCTTCATGCTCAGAGCCCAGCAAAAAGGGATACGGATTCACAGTCCTGCCTCGAAGGCATGGTCACAGCAGCAATAAGCAGACCTTGAGGCACTTTAAAAGGGAGATGGCTATCACCGACCCCAGGCTTTGAGGAGGAAAACTAGAACCCAGCAAGATGAGGCAACTCACGGACATAGTTAGGGAAGTGGCACTACCAGGAGGAGAGCTCCGACAGCTCGACTGCTGTCTGTCCCGCTGTCTCCAGGACATCAACAGGAGTGGATGAGTGGGGACCATCAGAGTGAGAGAGGGAAACTAAAGAGAGAAGCAGGATAAATGAGAAGACAGACATGGAGAAAGAATGAGAAGGGAGAGGTTAAAAAAAAAAAGAAGTAAAAGCAAAGGAAACAGAAGATGAAAGGGAAAATGAGAAAGACAGGCAAAAAGTAGAAAAGAGCCAAGCTATGTGGGGTCAGAGAGTATGGAAGGGCTTCTCCAGCACAGGGAAACAGACTGCTTGGAGCAGGTGAGGGAAAGATTTTTGTGACAGCAGGAGTGAAATAAATTGTCCTCTTCGAGGCTCAACCTTTTCAAAATATGGCTCTGAAACAACGTGGTCTATAAACCAGATAACTGTACGTCCAGGCAGGGAAGACGTGCATGAAGTTCAGACTTCTCTCTCACTCTGACACGTTCATCTTCTACTTGCTTCACCGTCCATCCGCACACGCAGAGACAAGGTGTCCCGCGCTGAGGTCGTAGGATTTATTGGCAGAGCAGATGCACTTGAGTCCCACTATGCACAGAGCTTTACTACAGAGGTAAAATTACAAGGACTGCACAGAAGACAACTGTGCACACAGAAGCTCAGCTCTGAAACAACCCAGAGCAACAGATCCTGACCAGTTTAGAAAACCAGTCTTTTCTGTGCATCAAGCTGATAGCAACAACAGCAACAAAAAAAGCAACTCTCACTTCAAGAAACCCCAAACAACCCAGAACCCCAAACCCAACCTGCCTGTCTTTTGCATAGATCTAGCCAATTCAAATAATTAGAAAGAGGAGCTTGACAGAATTACAACTTAATCTTTCCTCACATGTAAAGTCTGCAACAGGGTTTTTGTTGCCGGACTGCTCCATCCAAAGAAAGGGACTATTCACTGCAGATAAAGCTGATCAGTAAACGGGTGGATGTCACCCTCTCACTATGCAGCGAGAATCATGCACTTGCCTGGACTGCTTCCATCAAAAGATCTCCAAGCACTTGATGAATAGTTCATTAAAGCCTGGCAGCACCTTTGGGAGATGGGGAAGGAACAATGAACGATCACTTCAGTCATCACAGAAGGGCATCTCCCTTTAGACTTGAAAAGCAGAGCTTGTTAGCAGCACACAGATGCACCACAAGACAGTTTAAGGAAGCTCTGAAGAATACCTCTTCCAGTTGAAAGTCTAGAGGCAATTAAGTGGCTATCCAAAGTGAAATTGGGCCAGGAGACAATAAAGCAAACCTGCTTTTCCCTAGTGCTATTTAGCACCTTTCACTCACAGAGCTCACAGCACTTTTCCAAGGCGTTAAGTCTCTTTACCCCTGTCACGCAGTAGATAAGGAACGGGCAATCTAGGAAGGGGCAATGGTGTGCCAAAAGCCACACACAGTGAGTCAGAAGCAGAGCAGAGAACAAACCCCGTGTTTCCCAGGCTTGCTACCCCATGTGTCGTGCCACCTCCCACCTTATCTCTGTGCTCGCTACATCTGGACACATCTGTATTTAGAAGGTTTCACTGAGGAGGTGAGACTCACGCATCCAGCTGGCCAATATCCATCCCAGGTTATAAATCCACAGATAAAACTTTCAGCGCGTCCTCACGGCAAGCTGCAGGTTCCCCCATCAATCATCACCTTCCTCTCCATCTCCACGTAAGGCACAGTAGAATCATAGAATCACAGAATGGTTTGGGTTGGAAGGGACCTCAAAGATCATCTAGTTCCAACCCCCCTGCCATGGGCAGGGAAACCCTCCACTACACCAGGTTGCCCAAAGCCTCATCCAACCTGGCCTTGAACACTTCCAGGGATGGGGCAGCCACAACTTCTCTGGGCAACCTGTGCCAGTGCCTCACCACCCTCAATGTAAAAAATTTCTTCCTTATATCTAATCTAAATCTCCCCTCTTTCAGTTTAAATCCGTTGCCCCTTGTCCTATCACTACACGCCCTTGTAAAAAGTCCCTCTCCAGCTTTCCTGTAGGCCCCCTTTAGATACTGGAAAGCTGCTATAAGATCACCCCGGAGCCTTCTCTTCTCCAGGCTGAACAGCCCCAACTCTCCCAGCCTGTCTCCATAGCAGAGGTGCTCCAGCCCTCTGATCATCTTCGTGGCCTCCTCTGGACTCGTTCCAGTAGCTCCATGTCCTTCTTATGTTGGGGACTCCAGAGCTGAACACAGTATTCCAGGTGGGGTCTCAGGAGAGCTGAGGGGCAGTATCTGCTAAACAAACACCTGTCACCAACACACCAGCACTTCGGCTCGCAAAGCTCTTGGCTGAAGGATGTTGTAAAGAGCAGGACCTGAGCCAGGCGCCGCTGAGGCTCTGCTCCGCAGGATGCTCCAAGGAAAACCGTACAGGTGGTCAGGGGCAGCAGCACAAACCGACTTCCCTCAGCTTATAATGCTTCGGTTTCTGGGAACAGGGTGGGAGCACTGCTAGGAGGACCTGTAGTCCTCCTAGGACGTACTGCTTCTCTAGAGATGAGGAGGATCCCAGCTGGCTTTGTGTACTGATGGTAGTGGCACAGGAGATCCTGCTGCAGAAGTCTCTTTTGGACAAAGTTGGAGTGCACCTGGGATCATGACAATTTGTCTTTCCGTGATGCTCATGCCCGATAGTCAGATGAAAAAGGGCTGCCTGGCAGGGCTGCACTTCGTGTCAGACAGACTTGGCTGGGCAGGCTCCAAGGTGCTCCTCCTCCTTACTATTTAATTACTGCGAACAGAGGTTTTAACAGAGAGAGATGCTATTTGAGACAAGGCTGGTTAGAGAGATAGCCAGGTCCTTGGAGTTAATAATTAATTACCAGGCATTCTCAGTCTTACGACATTAACTGCTTACCCTTTTAAACAGTAGTAAATTGGAGATACGTGTCTAATTAGAGAGTTGTAAAATGTTTTGGAGGACTGAACAGAGAGACAGAACTTACAGAGATGGAGTGGGAGGTGAACTGCTCTCTGGGAGGAAAGGAGATGGAGTGGGAAGGGGATGATGTTGTTGCTATGAAGGGCTGTTTTATTTTGTAACGCACCAAAGTCCTGGTTGTCTGAAAGGACTTCTGGCTCTGCCTGGCTCCACAGCTGCACCCTCCCAGAAGAGGGAAAGAAGGCAGCACACTGGATATATACAGGATTGATTTCTTCCTAGAAGGTCAAAGAGAGACCTTGAAGTCTGCCACTATCATCAATCGAGACGATTTTATATTTCATGTCCTAATAGCAGGCACAATCTCATCCACTCCAAAGATTTTGGAAAGTATATCCCAACAGGTTGTACTAAACAGACACTAGATTGCAATTACTGCTAGAAGGAGATCAAAAACACTAGGGGCTCTGACTATAGAGACATACCTGGATTTGCTGTTCTTCAGAAAAACAGACTTAGAATGTCAACTTCTTTTTCCCCTTAATTTAAATAGAGGAAAAATAATAGCAAATAAACTATTCACTGCTGGATCTGCGTCGAGCATCATGTGATCTCAGCCTTTGCTACCAGCACCTTATTAGAGTGTATTTCAGGTCAAAACCACACCAAGCAGTTTTTCTGTATTCTGTGCAAATGCTTTTTATTTGCACATTTGTACTCTCCAGTGGGCTCTTCTGGGAATTGAGGTCAGTCACGTGGTTTAAGAAGTTTGTTACAAGGCAAAAGGATTTCTTGTTCTGTATGAAATAACATAGCTCAAATAAAGCTCAACTGAAATAATTACAATGATCTAGTAAGTCACCAAGTAACAGGCAAGCCCCAAAGAGTTTGCTCTAAGGGAGTGAGTGTTAATATTCCTCCTTTTCTAGCTCTGATTTCTATGGCTATGTCTCATTCATCAGTCTCCAAGCCCATTTCTTCCCATCTGAATACTTCTCCTCCTACTTCCTCACCTGTAAAAAATAATTTAACGACCTTTGAAAGATACTGAAAAGAGTTTCAGTCGAATGGTGTGCAGAATGACACAGTTCCGGAGATGTTACGGTGCTCTGGTGCAGCAGGAGGACAGGTTTCAAAAAGGTTCTCGTCAAGTGGCTTTGGCTTTCCTCTACTAAAAGATACTACTTAGTATCTTCTATCTCCATGAGACTAAATACTGGAGACAGTATGTTCCTTGGGCAACATCTTTTGCATGAGAAGATTATAAACAAAAAGATTGCACATCATCAAAGATGTCTTGAGACTTTCAAAAGTGTTGGGTGCAAAGACAGTAGTCCTGTCTGAATCCCAATTAGTCTATTAAAATCTGCCTTCCAAAGTGCCCTTTGCAGTTCCAACTGGATACTTTCTTCACCGTTTCTTGTCTTAAACCTGCTGCTGTTTGCTGTTTAATGACTGCAGGGTTTCGCCTCCGAGGTGACTGTGCTTGAGTGATGAGCAGAGCACAGCAAGCCCTTCGTGGGTGCGTTCTTACACCATTAACTGATACAGAATCACGGAATTATCATCATCACACGATGCCTCACCTCAAAGATTCCGGGAAAGGCAATAAGATCGCTTTAAGAAACAATGAATTTTAAGGACAAAAAAGTAGAGCGTGGCTCTGTAAACCACAAGTGCAAATGAGCAGCACTTTGACTCAGTTTATGAATGACCGAGAAAAAGGCATTCTGCTGGGCTAGCCGCCGTCTTACGCAGGTGCACTGACCACACACGTGATGCTGGGCGATGCATGCTCTGGACGGAGTTATCTGAGCTACCTTGCTGGCTTCTAAATTAACTGCAATTATTCAGAAATGAAGACTCGTCTCTGGCAAACTCATTAAAATCGTCTGTTCAGAACGGGCAAAACCCCAATGGCAAAGAGAGGATGCACCGAGACAAAGGGAAGAAACGATGCCAAGCGCAGTACTGCACTGCAATACGACGTCCCACATCAGGTCACCCTCTCTGCAAAAGATGCAATCGAAATGGAAGGGGGTCAGGGACAGGTGACAGCAATGAGTTAGAGGCCTGGCAAGATTTCTGTTCAGAAGGAAGATTGAAAACACTGGGACTTGTTGCTTTAGAGGAAACAAATCACAGTGGATTGTATAGGAATATATAAAATAATGGAGAGTACAGCAAAGGCAAACACCCTGATAAAGCTAGGGAGCATCCCGTTACAACCAAAATGCTGCCTATTTGAAGCTGGATAGGATTTGCTGCTTTCCTACTACGTGCAATAATGTGTGGAACTCACTGCCAAGAGGTATCATCCAGGCCAAAATGCTATCCCTAAAAAGGAGTACAATACAGTTACATGAACTGCAAGAATATCGATGGCCACTTTATACATGATGGGAAAACCCTTCCCCTCCCAGCATCAGTGATATCAATCCTCTTGCTTCACACTACAAGCAGGAAACAATCTGTCCACGACGCAGAAATTTGTCCCATCAGCAAGTTATTTTGCATATTTGCCCACTTAGGAGGGTTTTATATTTTATTATGTAATGCAAATTACAAAATGCAAAATATGGATATACTGATGTAAAAGGGTTCTGCTGTCATCTGCTGTTCCTTAAATTCTTCTGTTTGTTAGGAAATTCATATATGCTAAACAAGAGTCTGTTTGAAAAGCACTCTCTCTTAAGGGTTCTTAAGTGTTCAGGCGAGAGAGAAAAGTGATCATCCTACCCGTTTTAACGAGTTCATGGAGGATCTGAAAAGAAATTTCCCTTTCAGATGGCTTGCGTCCCAGCAGCTAAAAATTCCCTCCCCAGTCACATCACCCCTAGTGACTCTGAGTGATCTCCACAAAATGCTGGATCTGGCATTGACCCATCAAGGAACACACTCATTCTCAGTAAACTTTTAGGGAACAGACAGCTTGTTTCAATAGATTTACAATATCAGCCCCTAAAAGGATCTGCCACAGACATAGCTCCAAGATTTATAGATCTGTCACTTCCTATGACCCCATCTAGAACTTCCCAAGAGAGCCCGGTGAATTGTTACACACTTTGTAACCACCTTTTTGGACAGCCTGCTTTACTCCTTTCCAGAAAAAGCAAGAACATCTGAACACAACAAACCACTTTGCACTGCTATCTGTAGGCTTCTCTCCTCAACTTTCTCACCTCCTTTACAGAGAATGTAGATTCCTCCGTTACCAGGATGCTCGTTCTCTGGACCAGAATCTCCATTTCACGGAGAGCAAAACTAAGGCACGAGAACTGATTATCTCAGGAACACGAAAGAAGCTGAGTGCTGCCTGCACACAGCTTCATTCCCACTGAACTGGAACTGCCAGCTCTGGCCTTTCTGACCACAACTGAGACCATCTCCTGCTTTCACATTATGTTAGGAGACGTTCCTGCGATATCCTGGTAGAGCAGCTGGTTACGTAGCACGGTTCTGAACAGGACCTATGAATTGATGTTCCATCCTGATTTTGGTCACTTACGTCTGGTGGTCACTAATTTGCTGAGACAAACCTCCTTTTTGAGCCTCGGTTTCTCACACTACAAATGGAGAGACTAATAGAGATTCTGAGGGTGGTGAGGCACTGGCACAGGTTGCCCAGAGAAGTTGTGACTGCTCCATCCCTGGAAGTGTTCAAGACCAGGTTGGATGAGGCTTTGGGCAACCTGGTGTAGTGGAGGGTGTCCCTGCCCATAGCAGGGGGGTTGGAACTAGATCATCTTTGAGGTCCCTTCCAACCCAAATCATTCTGTGATTCTATGATTCTATAACAGTGACTTGTCTCAAAGGAGAAATTCATTAAAATACTTTGAGATTCAGAAACGGCAGGGACTACTAAGCTAAATAATCTCAAAGTAATTCCATGTGCTCTGGCATAGATCTGACAACAACTTATCTATATATGCTTTTAATAGAGGTTAACATTTTCATTTTCTCCGAGCGTATTTTAGGCTCCATCACATAAAAGCAAAGTCTACACGAGGCACCACCAAGCAGAACGCACAATCATTAATTTCCCAAAGCAGCCTTGGCGTCTGCGAAAACACGCCAGGTAACTCAATAAATTAGAATAATAAACACAAAGGAAACCAGAGAACAAGCAAGGACAGGGCAGAAATCACGCACGGAGGCCGACGGCGTAATATATGGCACAACGGCGTCCAAACGGGGCTCCGGGAGGTGCTGGGGAGCTGCTGGGAGGTGGAGGTATCGCTCCCTCTCACTCCTTGAGCCACACATGAGCAATTTTGATTTAAATATCACTGTGCATATCGCCAGCAGGGCCTCTCCCTGCGATGCCCGCGGGGAGATCTCCAGCCGGCGAGCGCAGCGCAGCCACAAAGCCTCGGTGGAGGAACGTTGGCGGATAATGCGAGCCCCGGCAGCAGCCGGCGCTGCCTAAGGCTGGATGGACCCTGGTGCCAGCCAGGGAGATGGAAAGGGCTCTGGCTGCCCACAGGTGTTACATGCTGCTCTCTGCCTGCGGGCAGGGACCAGGGGAGAGGGGGGATGAACAACCGTGCCTCCAAACAGCTTGCTTTCAGCTCCTCCATGCAGCGTGTGCTCCTGCAGAAGCACATCAACCCCAGAGGGGAGCAGGAGAAGGAGCCTTTCGTCCTGGAAAAGCATCTTACTACTCCTCCATGCAGCGTGTGCTCCTGCAGAAGCACATCAACCCCAGAGGGGAGCAGGAGAAGGAGCCTTTGGTCCTGGAAAAGCGTCTTACTTTCTCTTAGGACTGTTTGCTCACTCTCAACGCGCCTGTCTCGTGCAATAGTAACGGCAGCCCCCTCCTCAGCTGTCCCAACAGCAGCTCTGCCCTGCACCCCCACACACTGCTCCAGGCTTATTTCTTTCCCCAGCACATCAGGCTCGTGCATCTTCAGCACTGGTTTCCGCAGCTTCTCCTATTTCAGTCCCCAGCCTCTTCTGAACAGAAAGTACTGTGCGCATAAAAACGACGAGGGCAGGCAGAGAGAATTAGGTTGTGAGGAAAGGCTCAGCAAACTTGTTCCATTTTCCATCTAGATCAAGACCTGAACCCACAGGAAGCCTCCAGAGGTACTATCTGCCGCAAACGTACTGTGACATTTGAGAGACCTCCTGGCGAGTCCTGGGAGCTGAGGGATGGACTTCTGGAGGAAAGTTTTCTCTTTGCTACGCATGGAACTGATGCTATTTATAACGATTCCTGCTGTCCCCAACTGGGCATGAAGACAATCAGCATCTGTCCAGGCCCTCGGGGAGACTGCAGAACCAGAGATGTTGTATGCGTATCCGTGCAGCGCCCGCTGCTACGGCATGGAAGTGGCAGGGTAGGTAGAGAGGAGCTGAGGGGCTGGGAAGATGAGGGGCTGGGGAAGGGGATGGTGCCAAAAGGGACGGGTTTTGCGTACGAGTGTCTGTTACTTGAGATCATACAGATGGTTCCTCTTTAGCTGCGGGTTTGAAAAGCCCCCTGCCTGCTCTGCTGGAGGCCGTTTCCTGCCAGAGCCAAACCTGGAGCTCCCAGACGCAAGAGCAGAGCTCAAAGGTCTTTGAAAACAGTGACTGCATTGTACTGGGGAGCGGGGAACTGGAACTCTATCCAGGTAGTATCACACACCTTTGTCTGCTCCTCACGACAGGGCAAAGCCCAGGAGCAGCATGCTGACCTGGTCCTCCTGCCTGGCGACTGGTTCCCCCACGGGCTGTCTCCATCCTCGCTCCCTCATCTGCAAGGAGCCCTCCTTCCTCCTACCCAATCCTGCACAGCCTTCTCCTGCCTATAACTTCTCTGACTTGAAGAGGGGCCCTGCCCATCTCCCCCCTCTCCTGCTGCTCCCTCCCTGCTCACACAGAAGCCTCCTCTCCCTCTGCTTCCTCCCAACACATCCAGGTTCCTTGCAAGGGGAAGTCCCCAAGCTGCAAGGCCCCCCTGGGGCATCGGTCTCCTGCTCCTCTCCCCTGCCCCAGCAGCAGCGCAGACAATAGTTTTCCTGCTCCATTAAGCCGGTAAATGAGGCTGGCTTAGCTCAGCACCATGAGCCGGTGCTCTGAGCCCAGGATTTGTCTCAGCACAAGAAGCAACACCGCCGCGAACACAGGAGCGAAGGAGGGATTTGTGAGTTTGGCACCACGCTCTCCTGCCCCCAGACAGTGAGGAGAGCAGCTTCTTGAGACCAAATCAAGCGAGCTAATGTAGCCTGCCAATGTTTTGGGGCTTGGCCAGGTGACCGTGCTTGCCTTCTTCGAGGCCATCCACCCTGCTCCAGGAGAAGATAAATCAATGCAAGACAACATCTGCCAAGATATTGACTTTGGCTCTGCTCACGGACTGCCTGCACTTCAGAGATGGGTAATATTCAGCTTGATTATCTCTCACCGCCAAGAGGAAGTTTCTCTCTATGCTTAAAATCACTGGGATGAGCCAAGAAGGAATCGATCTGTAGGAGAGAAATGCTGACAAGAAAACACGAGTCGGAGACAGGATGAGAGTGGACGATGGGTGGGCAGTGGAGGCAGCTTCTGGCAGCTCGCCCGGCCAGGTTAGCAACAGCCTGGGCCACTACAGCCAGAGAAAGATTAAGACCAAACACATTCATCCAAACTTTACATCAGGCCCCTGTACGCTCTTCCCCAAATAGCTTTTCCTCTCTTTACTTGCTCCTCACCCTCCTAACACATCCTTTCTCTACATCCTCACTGCACCGGAGTTTTCTGGTTGCTATATGTGTCCCTGTAAGCCACCTAACTCACTGCTCAAGGCACGACACGGCGGTCGCAAGGCTCGCTGCCTGTCCCCCTTTGTGTCTCATGTCACACGCCACCTCCCCAGGGGTGAAAAGCCCCAACAGCACTCATAGGCTGTACCACATCCACCTCTCAGGTACACCCTCTCATGGAATCATGTCCCAACGCATAAGGTGATGTCATGCCAGAGAAAGGTGACATTTCATTAGCAGAATGTGCTGACAAAGCCTCATGAGGTGAACATTCAGCAACATCATCAAACTTGCCAAGGATAAAACACTGAGCCTTCCACTTGTTCTTCCTATCTCACTTATAGCAAAGCGCCCTCTAGGTCCTGTGGCCCTCCAAAGGGAGCAGATAAGAAAAAAGATCTGAGTCACTCCAAAAGAAAACTGGTTTTAAGGATAGTCTTGACACTGATTCCTACTTGTGTTTGCCAGATAGGTTAAATGTCACATGCTTGTGTTAGAGTGGCACTGACTACAGACTCCTTGGAGCACACCACACTCCTGAGATGGACAGGAGAAGGGCAGCCACAGCAGAAAAAATGGGTAAGGACCTCCTGGCTGGGCTGAGGCACCTAGCTGTTTTTCTGCCCACACTCCTGCCATTCTCTGAGCCTGAAGGCTGCACAGAATAGAGAAGCAGAGGTGGAATAGACCCAAAGGAACCGTCTAGTCTGTTCTCTATGAAGGATGGATCAGCTCTACATGGTCATTTGTGGCATCTGTCACTCCTTGTACATGTCTAGTCTGTCCTTACAGCCCTCCGGTGACGGAGCTACACAGTCTCCCAAGGCAATCTGATTCAATGTTTTGCTATCTTTACTGTTGCAAAGTTCTCACCAACATTCAGCCTGTCTCTCTCACTGCAATCTTAAACCATTCTTCCTCGTCTTCTCCTGCAGAAGAGATCATTCCTTTCTTTTGTATCTTACATACCTGCTTGCTGTTACTCATATCTCACACTTAGTCCTCTCTTCTTTAGGCCTAACAACCCCATTTCCATCCATCTCTCCTCACTGACTATGCTGTCTAGACTTCTGATCATTCCCATTGCTCTCTTCTGGACTACATCCAACAGCTCCACATCTCCCTAGAAACATAAAGTACCCCAAATAGACACAGGACTCAACTTCAGTATATATGGTGATCGGGAAGCAGGCAACACAACCCCCCCAGAGCAGAGACCCAGCTAGAACAGGACACAACGTGGCTGAATGATGCTGTAAAATCTGCTACACGCCCTTCCTTCTCTCTTCTCCGGGGGCTGGATGCTGCTCCCACTTTGAGCTCCAGGTAGTAAAAAAAACCAACAAAAAACCCCAAACCAAAACAAAAAACCCTAACTGATCTGACTATGTCCAAGGTCCTTGACTCACCTGGCCTGCATTTAAGCACCACTTCCCAACTCAGATAGGAAGAAAGCTGCACGTGTTTCTCCACCTTGGGACACACTTTTCAAACGGAAAGACCTGCATGCCTCTGACTCCTCGCCAGTACTGGAGACCAGCCAGGAGAATAGGAAGGGAAGAAATGCCACTCTAAAGGCCAACGAATACGCATGAAGCATGTTACGCAAGAACCCCTGTGGACCCCCTTGTCCGGGGAAAAGTCCTACAGATGGCCCCTCGCTAAGCACGGCTGATGCAGTGGGGAAGATGTGTGGGTGGACAGATAATTTGATATTTAGCTGAAAGAACTAAAATGGGTTTAATGCAGTGCTAGGAAGACAGATTGCCTGCAGCACCTTCTGCTTCTGATTACGGATGCCAATCTCAGGTTTCCCTTAGGTGTAAAAGCAGCCAGGATGTGTGCATTTTCACAAAGGCTTCAGAGTCCCAGCCTCACAAAAAAAGGAAGCACCACAGGAGGATAATAAAGGGTGACCAGCACTGAGGAACGTCCCTGCTACAGCACCAGCAGCTGGCTTCAGCGTTCTGTGGCATCTTATGATTCCACGCCAAACATGTGGGGCTGTCTCCAGAGTTCCTGGAAAGCCTCTCCTGCAATGAAAAAATCTGGCTGAAACAATCCTAACTCATGAGCTAAGGACCTGTGGCTTCTCTTCAAGGTCAGAGAGGTCTGACACTTTGAACAGGGAGGACTTTCCGTAACATTGCACCACCACTGTCTTCTTAACACACCTGCTGCCTTTGCCCATCTTCACAAGAAAATCTCAGGTCTGCACTCCAGCACTGATCTGTGTCACCCTATGTCAGCATCATGCAGGAATGTCAAGCTTCTCACCCAAGAAAGAGATACAAGAGGGGAAAAAAAGCCCCCAGCTGCTCCGTTCCAACTTCCAGCAGTAGAATCGCAACAAACCAAGGAAGCACTGCAGCATGTTCCTCTGCTGACAGAAGCAAGGTGGCCTTCACACCAGCTCTTGTCCATCAACCACCTCGTCAATGGATGGGCTCTCCTTCCACCCTATTTCCCACTTGGGCTGCAATTGAAAGCAGAAGAAGCAGACCACTGGGATGCAACAGGCATCCAACGACATTCCTGCTAGAAAGAGAAAGAGCTTTACTGGTGACGCAGCCCCCACTTCTTATTAACCCTCTCAAGCACACCCCTTCCTATGAGCTCTCAGGACAAACAGGCACTGGGCGTTCTGTGTAGGAACAGAAAATAAATACACTGGGAATACTCTGCAGGTCCTGCCTGAATATTGAGCGCTGATTGAGTGGCCATGCCCAACAAACAAGCTCAGAGTCTGCCCTACCATCTACAGCAAAAAAGCCAGGGCACTGCAATCACTATGGTGCTCCCCAGTCCCTCTCTGCTTTTCCCCCAACCCCTAATTCTTGCTCCCAGGTCCAGAAGGGAAAGAAATTCAAAGGAGATCAGAGTTGAGCAAAGAAAGAGAAAGCAAAGGAAGAGAAGGAAAGGGCTGGAGTCAGGAATAAGGCTGTGTTGAGGAGGGGTGAAGGGTGAGGAGGAGATGGGGTGAGACAGAGAGAGAAAGCAACGGAGAGAGGGAGGAGATGGAGAAGGCAAGGAAGAGATGTGACAGACAACTTCGTCGAGCAAGGTGGCAGGCTGGCTGGGGGAGCGTGCCAAGGAGAGGGAGCCGGGTGCGATGTACAGGAGAGGAGATGGGAGAGAGAGATATTTCAGCTCTGTCTCTCTGATGAACTTATCCATCCTTTCTCTCTCAATGGACACATCTCTGCACACACACTCTCCTCTGTCCTTTCTGGCAAGAGACAGCCAAGGATGGCAGTGGAGGGAAGGCAGACGAGACACAGCACGTGCACAACTCCAAGGCTTTGGGCACACTCCAACTCTCAGCAGTAGGTATAACAACAACAGGCCCTAAGGAGCGGGTCTAGCTGGTGAAGGAGGCAACTCCTTTTCTGTTCCTCATCTCCTATGACTGCTGCCCACGTTTAGCACACCCGAAGGAGCACTGCCCTCATGTGCTGCCATGAACTGTTTACTGCCCAACACCATGGCTGCTTCATGTAGCATCCAGGTGAGAAAGGCAACCTGACCAGCCGTACTTCTTTACACTTTTTGTCTTGTTTTGTTGTTGGTTTTTTTTTTAAATAAACACGAGGCCAGTACTACCTGCAGCCTGCCCCTATCCATACCCACCATCAACACGTTGATCCATTTCAGACAACCACCATTAGTGGGAAAGTTGAGGGAGGACATCACTATGAGGGGCTTGCATTTGCTTAGCTTCTCATCACAAGGTCCACAGGACCCGAAGTCAGCCCTTCACAAGGTCCTCACTTGCGTGCCTAAGACCTGTCCGAGCACACAACCAGCACCCCTGCATCTGCCCCACCGCACCCAGCATGGATTTCAATTAATCAGCAGCATACCCAAGAAACAGACAAATACACCCGTGTGGGTGCATGGTGGGTGCGTGCCAGCAACCGTGCAGATGCGTGCGCGTCGTTTTTCTGCGGCATCTCAAAGGGCTCTGAGAAGCAGCTTGCTCCATCACGTTTGCTCCAGCCCCGACCGCCTCTCTGCAGTGCTGCCAGCCACCCCGACAGTCGGTGGCACGGGGTACCTGGGTGGGGACAGCAGCGAGTGGCCAGGGAAAGTTCCTAGCCACTGCATCCAAAAGGGATTACTTAAAAAGAAGGAGAGTGATCTGCTGTGGCTGGGGTTGAGCACTGGGATCACGAGGTCCCTGCAAGTTCTGCTGTTCAGGGAGCAAAGAGGTGGTGGGAGATGTCCCCATAGCAGGGGAGAAGGGTGTGGGTGCCCGGTAAGCTATGGGGCTCTGAGATCCTCACCCTGCTGCCAGGAACGAGAGCCCAGCTAAGCAGAGGCAGCCAGGATATGTCTGCAGGGCCAGCCTGGGGAGCTGGAGGTGGGAGACAGGGTCTGCCTGAGAACTGGCAGGGGGTTGTGGAAGGACCAACCCTGTTTAACCAGTGTGCCGAAGGCTAAGGGAGTGCCTGATGGGAAAAGGAGGAGGGCAGGCTGCAGCAGACCCTCCCCATCTTCTTCCACCAGCTTAAAACCTCCCCTGTCCTTTGACTCCAGGGGACTGCTGACAAACCTGTCTGCTCTGAAGGGACAAACAGGTTCCACTGGATCATGGCTCACACGTGCCCCCGCTCATACAAGGAGGGGGGCTCCAATGCCCCTTCCCCAACAGAGCCCCAATAAACAACAGCCCCAGCTGGCACGGGCTCCCTGCTCTACAGCTGCAGGCAGGGAGACTACAGACCATATTAGATTGGATTTGGCAGAGAGGGGACAATAATTTTTCAGGGACTAGTCACTCCCTGAATCCCACTTTTCTCCAAGCTCAGAGGGCACCCCTGAACACACAGGGGTTTCTCAACGTCCTTGTGCTACCTGCAGCACTCAGGAGGGTTGCTACCTTGTGGTGGTGGTGTTTTTCTCCCCTCTTGAGCATTTTTCAATTCTGGCAGGCTTATTTATGCCTGGTCCCCTCTGTCACATGCTCTCCTTTCTCTTCCTTGACAAGATGAACGTGGGGCCTGACCATGAACAAATTCCTGCTGATTCCTGTTGGCAATCTGGGCTGGGGGTGGGAATGGGGCTCGCTACAAAGGAGCTGGTGTGAAGGCGTCAGCTAGTCTTTGTCACCATGGCTCCTCTCCTCCAAAGGAAAAGAAAGAGATAATGATGTTGGAACATTTCAACCTTTCTTTTTCTGAGCTTGATAGGCTTGGCCCGAGGCACCTTTCCTAGCAAAAACAGGCTGCTGGAAGATTGATTGGTTGGGTGCAGAGTTTAAAGGTAATTTTCTCTTGTCACATGCACATAAATTATGGTGGCTCAAGCTGCGATCAGCTCCACGTCTCACTTGTTCGACTGCTTTTATGCCTGGGCGCTGTTGAGGGGTTGTTGGAACCACGTCCAGTGCTCCCCAAGCAGCATCCTATATAAATATGTATCAAGAGCACCACAGGTGTACACCCAAAGTCAGTGTCTTGGGGGAGAGGAAGGGGCACATGCCTGCAAATCTGCATGGCCAGGGACTTCCAGCTCCAAAAGTTGCAGCTAGAGCCTTGTTTGCTCAGCTATGAACCTGTTTAAAACGTTCTGTCCATGAACGCCAGGGCAAGGAAAACTCATCCGCTCAGATTATTCACAAGGGGAAGAGGAAAAAAAAAAAAAGATGCACATACACACACACAAAGGAAGCACAGCTGCAGCCAAAGTGAATTCATTTTTAACATTCATGAAAATATTCACAGAACACTTCAGCACTATTTGCCTAAATTTTGCTGTTTGGAGTAAACACTTGAGCCAGCACAGGCTATACGTTCCAGGCGCAATACCGCATCAGGGATTGGGGTGCCTCTTGGCTCCAAGTCACAGATTCACACTACGTCCCCAAGCACACGTGCCCCCCCCTTACTTTAAGGCACAGACTCACAGTGTGTCACCACACAGTTCCTGACTCTTGGCCCCGTCACAGTCAAAATGACTCTGCAAGTAGAATCATAGAATGGTTTGGGTTGGAAGGGACCTCAAAGATCATCTAGTTCCAACCACCCTGCCATGGGCAGGGACACCCTCCACTCCACCAGGTTGCCCAAAGCCTCATCCAACCTGGCCTTGAACACTTCCAGGGATGGAGCAGCCACAACTTCTCTGGGCAACCTGTGCCAGTGCCTCACCACCCTCAGAGTGAAGAAGTACTCGCAGCCATCGCCTTCCCCATCCACCCCAACCTCATGCAACAAAGGCACACATGCTCTGCCAAATTTAAACACGGAAACAATGGCAAACGATGACAGCTCCAGCGCACGCCTGGGCTGGGGGAGCAGAACCCCCTTTCGTCCCCTCTGCTTCCCCCTCCCTCTCCTCAACTCATCCCCCTCCGTTGGTCTTTTCCTGGGCGTCCTAAGCTGCTCACACAAGGGAAAACGCTGTGGCACACAAGGGAGACTCAGCTGAAGCCCTGAAGACAAGAGCTGTGCGCGTTGTCTCTTCCTCCTCCATAAATACAGCTGAGACGACGACTGGATAATTGGCTAAGTGCCTGTCAGCTTAATAACGGAGAGAGACACAGAGAGGGAGAGATTTGTATTTACTATTCAAAGTCATGGAGGCTGCCTTGCCAGTGGATTTCAACATGGGGTTTGTCTGCACAGCAAGGCATGAAAAGTGAACAGACGTGCAGCTCTGCCATGGTCTCCCTCGCTCGGCCTCGCGTGAGGGTGGACAACCAGCTTGGGATGGAGGGAGTGGGAAAGCAGAGGGCCGAGGTAGCTGCCATACAGGTGTTGTTGGGTTCCCAGTCAGAGTACCCCTGGGGTCCTACACCAGAAAAGCACCATCACCACCCCTGATGAGACACTGTTGTCAGTGGTACGCCGAGTCACGCCGCATTAGGGGCAGTGGTGGTGGTGCATCTCCAGCACCGCTCTTGAGAGCAGGGGGTGCAGCGGTAGCGGGAGTGGCGGCTGCACGGCCGTGTCATCCCTCCCATTTAGTTTGGCAAATGCACAGCACAGGAGGGCTTGGTGCTTGGGGAGCTGGAGCCCTCTCGGCCTTTCCCTTCCCCATGTAAATTCAGTGCTCTCCTAGGAGCCCATCTAAGGAGCGCACCCATGAAGAGAAACCATTGGAGCATCTCTCACGAGAGAGTGTGTATCGGGGAGGAACCTCCTTGCTCTTCCGAAGCTTCCACTACTTCCCTCTGCCATAGAAATGCAAATTTCAGTGGTGAAAGTAGTTCCTGTTGCTACTGGAAAGGGACAGTATTGGCCAGATGCACCTCGGTGTTAACCACTGGGCCTCAGAAGAGGAAGATGCAGTGTTCTGTTTGCTCGCTGCAAGCTCGCTGCTCCCTGCTTGTAGTGATAGGACACGGGGCAACGGCTTTACACTGAAAGAGGGCAGATTTCCATAGATATAAGGAAGAAATTTTTTACATTGAGGGTGGTGAAACACTGGAACAGGTTGTCTAGAGGAGTCGTGGATGCACCATCCCCCCTGGCAGTGTTCAAGGCCAGGTTGGATGAGGCGTTGAGCAAGCTGGTGTAGTGGAGGGTGTCCCTGCCCATGGTGGGGGGTGTTGGAACTGGATGGTCTTGGAGGTCCCTTCCAACCCAAACCATTCCGTGATTCTATGATTCCTTAACGGCTGTAGCAACGGAGACACAGAGAAGTGAAAGGACACTTCCAACATCAGAGATGGTTATCAAGGCCCAGGAGCCAGAAAAAGCCACACAGACGCCCAAGCAAGCAGTCTGTTACGCCGTCCATCGGGCAGCGCTGCCTCTCGCCTATACAATGTCTGCAGCTTTACGGAGTATATAAATATTTGTACAACTCCACACACAAAAACACTTTCCGCTTTTAAACAGGAGCAAACGTGGGGAAACACCTTTGCACAGAGGCACACGCAAGCACGCAGCCCCAAACCTCATGCAGATGTGTTACTGCAAAGTAGCTGTTGAACTCCAGCCCAGCCTGAGCGGGCTCGATTCCATCAAGTCAGCTCTGGCCGAAAAAGCCCAGCCCCTGTGAAATCAATAGAGCTGCGGCAGGGCTGCTTCTCCTCTCTTTGCACGGGGCTGAGCACCGTTGGGGCACTCGGGGGTCACAGCCACCCTCTCCCACACAACCGAGTTGCTCCTAATAAAAATCTGCAGAAATACACAGGCACGGGGGAGATTGGCTGTTCAGATTATTTTGAAATAGCTGTTTTCTAGGCAGAGGTGAAACTCATCGTTATTAGTTCCCATTACTTACCATAAAACCAGACACGTTAGATGTGCCTGAAGCCTGGAGCTAATGCTTTGGTGTCAGATTCAGCTGAAAATCACATTCGTTTCTTCTTCAGCAAGAGAAGAGTAAAAGAAAACTCAGTAAATTCCTGACTTCACCTTGGTGCCCTCCGTGGCACTTACTCCAGCAGAGCAGGAGTTCACATGAGCCAGAGTGAATTTTGATGGACAACAAACCCAGGTACCTTCAATGACAAGAGGCCCTGCCGCTGCATCAGCGGTGAGCTGCGGCCCCGCGGCTCTGTCAGAATCACATGCCTGTGGGTCTGGATGCAAAGGGCAGGTAGGTGTAATATATATTTTGAAAAGTTATAGTTACGAGGTGGCGAATTCCGGTAACCACGAGCTATTTTAAGACTGGGTCTTTCCTCATGACCTGCTGGGGAGGGGAGCGGAGTGGAAGAGGTACCGACTGTGAGACACTCCAGGTAACACTCACTACTATATAAATTTTAATGCCAACTAAGTAGGAAAACATATGGTACTTAGCTGCAAACTGAAGTGTGTGTGCAGACTCAGGGGAGGAGGTTAAAGCCATACAGTCTGATACTGTCTCTCCTCCTCCATCTTTCTGAATGCAAATTATACATACGGTGTTATTAAACATACACAATCTCACCAAAGGAAGAGTTTTTTCTTTTCAAATTTCCACCCTGCCTTTCCTTGGGAGATGGGTTAGTCCCACTTTGCAGAAAATGTGGTCTCACAAACTGGGCGCACCGCATACAAATAGTGCATGTGTATAAGGAGAGATGCTGATCACCAGCCCCTGACCATATACATATTCTTTTATCATACGTGTGCCCACACACTCACATATCTATGTGTGCCTTCATATAATGGCACCATCTGCTGCCAGACCTTGAAGTTTTGCAACATCATCTGTTACTACATTTATACATTTTTATTTTTTTTTAAAGGAAACTATCAGCTGATTACAGCCCCCTTTGCAGAGATCCCAACGTTCCCTCTCTCGACACACGCACGCTAGATTTGAGCACGAAGGCTTTGTGTCCACCAGAGAAGATGAGGAGCACTTGGGACTCTTCATCAACGCCAGCGCAGACGAGGACGCGCTGGGGAAACCTCGCTCGTCGTGTTCGCTGGGCTGTCGCGTGGCTGAGCCGAAAGGCAACCCAAGCTAATGGATAGGTCGCTAGGCTGGGTGCTCCCGAGCCCTGCTCTGCAACCCTGGGCGAGTCCCCTCACCTCCGGGCACCTCCTGCCCACCCCCAGCCCCTGCCCATCCCAGCTAATAGCCTACGCACCCTGCAGAAGAGGGGATTTCTCTTCCTCTCTGCTCGCGTGGCACTTAATACAAAAGGGTGCCTCAACTCAGCGGTGGCCTTTAAGTGCCACAACAATACTACTAATAATCAAGGTTACAATTTTACTGCCAAGACTGTATGATTATGTGGCATTATACCTTTGAACATGCCTATTCTCATTTCTAGCAAAGGGCTCAGCTCAGTGCTCCCTGTTATAAATTATATGCTAATTATAAGTGTAATCTGAATAGCTTTTACTTTTCTTTTAAAATGACTGGATAGGGCATAAACTTTGTTGTGATGCTGTGTTGCTACTTTGCCTGAGGTGCCTTTGTCCTCTAGCATAGCTCCACATGTATAATATCAGCAAAATACCGGGAGGCCAAGAACAGAGGCTGCATAAACTGCTTATATTGCAGGATTACACCAACAGTGCTATCGTTACTGCTGGTAATCTGATTCTAGCCCACACTTTGACACGTGTGACTTGAAAAAACTAAGTACCCATTAGGATGGAATTTCCTAAACGTGCTATCATCCTGGAATTTCGTATTTCAAAATACCTGGTAAAAATGGAAATTGCACACTCAGTTAAATGCTGGTTTTCATCAGTGCATCAGCATCAGATTGATTTAATTCTTGATGAAAAGTTGATGCCTGGAAAAACTCAAGAACAATGAGCCAAATTCTGGCCTTGGCAAGATCCCAGTTCTCCAACGGGCTGAGCATCATCTGAGCAGTGCTCAGCAGCTTAAGCCCTGTATGAGTCACTTGTACCTCTTTATGAGCAGTCCCCAGGAATCTGCCCCAAAGACAAACGTGATATTTCTGGCAGTGCCCTTGGGCTTTGGTGGATTTGTACTGGTATAACTGAGCGGATGGGAACGGGGATGTGACCCATTTTGGTTCCAGCTAGTGACGAGCTCCATTTCAGAAGTCATTACAGGCCAAATTTGCCCTTGGAGTACCAAAAGCCCTGGACAACCCGCAAGCCCTACTGATGCCCTCGGAATAGTGATTTCAAGGCTCTTTGGGGTGAGCTGCTGTGGTGGTTCCCAAGAGAGCTGATCTTTCCCCCTGGTACCTGATCCCACAGCATAGACTCCATTGTCATTTTACTTCTGACCCATCCTAAGGGCCAGACACGACACAGAGGCACATTTCCCTCCCTCTCCAGTTTGCAGTAGCTGCCCTTCACTCCTGCTCCTCCTATTTCTCATCCCCTCCCAAGGCTGAAAGTGCCTAACAAAGCACAGGGTCCCTGCCTTTGCTCACCCAACACTCGCAGAGCAAATCAGGTGGGAGGGGATGCTGGAGACAGGTAAGCAGAAAGAAGATTTGGTCTTGGGGCTTGCTCTTATTCTCCCGTTTTCATTAGTTCTGGGGGATATTTTGTGTGTTTTGTTGTTTGGAGATTCTTTTTTTCCTAACGTCAAGCAGGGAAGCTGCATACAGAACCTGACAACCTCATGTCTGTGATCTTGCAAGCAAAACATTGGCAGGAATTGTAGCACGGGGTTCTCTCTCAATACTCAAAATAAGGTTCGGTGTCCTTCACTTGCTGAAGACAGAATTAAAAAATGAAACCTTAGTGAGTCTGACAGGCTCTCTGATACACAGTGTCATCTTTGAAACATCCTGCTCTCTTTTCTTGGTTGTAGCTGGCCAAACACCAGCAGCTCTGCTCAGCCCTTCTCACCTGTTGCAGCTCTCAGACCCCTCCTCCCTTTTCAGCCTTGCTCTAAGGAGCAGATCATTACCTTTTTCCCTGTGGATAGTCCATCACGAGCTATTTTTATTCTCTCTCTCTCTGCAACTCCCTAACTTCCCCATGCCAAATACTCACTAAAAGTCATCAACCTTCAGCAAGGCCAACAAATGAATCAAATCTGCTGCCAGGTCATTTAGGAGATGAGCCAGTATAGAGTTAGGAACATTTTTTAAAAGTCCATAGCAAGGGAATATTTTAAATGCCATAGCTTTAAAAAGTCATCCAAACTTCCCAGAATAATTCTGTTCTGAGTAACAAAGCTGCAGATGAAGCTCCAGAGGAGTGGCTTCCTTCAGGAACATTAGGGCTTGTAATAAACTGTTTTTCTCCACTTCATAGAACAGTCCACCCACCCATTCTTCCACCTACAAGTGTAACACTATATACAAATGTATAAGGCCCCAGAGGAGAAGGATCATTCAGAACACCCAGTCCTCAGTGCTTTGCTGAATGATTTGCACCACAATTTACATGAACGAAATGTTTTCAGTTATATTATCACTATGTACATTGCTTTTAATTCTCTCCAACTGCATATCTTTTTTTTTCTTCTCCCTCCTACATCTTTATTTCCCTTCAGGCTACGGGATGGAGCTACTGCACGCTGGTAAACCACCACTGCACGCTCCCTCTTCCCTCTGAAGTAGATGCATAGCAAAGATAGGTGATATGATCTCTGTATAGAAATCTCTTACCTATCTCTCTGAGGAGGCAAAGATCTGCTCTGAGCACAGTTAGTACAGATCACCTGATGGTTTTTCCCCATCTAGCTCTTCCCTGTGTATTGTCACTAGTGGATCTACAGGCAGGGAGAGAGAGATGCTGGGAGTTTTTCAAACACAAGGCTGTCTTAAAGTGAGTGATGTTTTGGAGGGGCAGGGAAAATAGCGAGGGGGAAGCTAGCAAACCAACCCTTGCTTTGAAATCAAGGGTGTTAAATGCCATCCTGCAGGACCTGAAGTGTATGGGACAGAGGGAAATCTCACCCCTTCCAGTCTCATGTGGCAGTCCTGGCTCCCGGCACAGCCTGGCTTCTGCCTCTCCTCTGAAGGAGTGACTGAAGCACACCAGAAACCTGGGGCTGCTCCCAGGGAAAGGGAGAGGAGACAACTGCCCTTCCTGGGAAACATGAAAAGCATATGGCCACTGGATCTGCTTAAAGAACTTCGGCAGGCAGCCGAGGGAGGTGAAGCCTGTGCGCTGGCCACAGTCGCTTCCGACAGAAACGCAGCCTGCCAGGAACGCCGTACTGCTCGGGGCGAGCGGTTACGCGGCCGGGTGGTGTGCCACCCCTGCGAACTGGGGCACTCGGCGCACATCTGGCTGGCGCAGCTGGATCATCTCACTCAGGTGTTTTATTTTAGCGCCTGACATAACCCCGGCAAGCCACACGCTCCACAGGCAACCGCTGGAACCGCTCTCCCATGCAGCCCCGCTGAGCTTGCTGACGAACCGCTCCGCACGCAGGCACCATCTCCACCACCCGCGCAGCCCTCTGTGCTGCAAAGGCAGCCTCACCACACGGCGTCCAGATAAACTCAAAAGCTCCAAGGTTAAGTGGGAAATAGAAATCCAGTGACCCCTGTCTGGACAAGGGAGCTTAATGACTCCGCTGCTGTACGTACCAAACATATGCCGGCAAACATCTGCCTGAGCAGCCCCTCCAAAATAAATGATTGATGGAAGCGATTTGCCTTTAAAAAGGGGGTAAGTCAGCTGGCAGTCCCGCTAGAAAAGGGTTAATGGGATATATGAATCGCTAGTGAGCAGCAGGGAGAGGAGAGAAGCCAGGAGTCAGAGGCAACACCCCTTGTTAGGTGTTTACCACGTCGCATCTAAACCCCTTCCACCACATATGCAAGGCAGATGAATTACTCTGTAAATCCTATTACTCCGTGTGGATAAATCTTACATGCGAGTTAACAAGTCTGGAGAGCTGGGAAATGGAAGCTGCTGAACGGATATTCCAGGATCAAAACAACCCAGCACACGGGAGCTGAGAGAAGCACTACACGTATACACGCACACACACATCCCTCCTCCAGCATCCTTCTTCCCCGATCCCATCTTCCTAGCTCACACACCCCCCTGTCATTGAACAGGAGGGATGCAGTACACAGGGGATCGTGTAAAAGACCATTCGGTGACACCTAGCAGGATTTATTTCAGAGAAAAAGAAAGAAAACTTTGCTGTTGCCGTTAGCTTTGCTAGGGAATTGCTCCCTTGATGCTTCAAGGTCCGTGTACTATCAGCTCCTCATACAGATTACAGGCTTATTTTAAGTCACGTCCCGTAGTTTTATAGCCATAACACGCAGCGTGTGCACACCCTCACGCACACGGAATTTTCCTTCGGTATGGAAGTTACCACAGGCAAGTTGAGCAAGGCAGAATTCGAAAAAGAAACCCACTGGAAAAAAGATGACTGCATTTCAGCTCTTTGGGACACTCCTGACTGAAAGCCCAAGTAGCCTCAGAACTACCTTTAGAAAACCTGCACGGCAAACACAGAAGTGTAACACTCGACACCACCAGCGAACGAGGCATCATGTGCAAAGACACCCTCACCACAACCCCGCAGGCACGGCACTTACTTAGCCCTGCAAAAAAAAAACCCCAACGCAGCGAACGAGATACAAGCTTCATAAACGCTGGAGCTCTTACACCGTGTTTTCACCAGCCTCTTCAACTAGTGTATCCATCTCCCCTCCCTACGTGGCAGAAAAATAAATAAATAAAATTAAAAGCCAGAGTTTCCCAAAACAACTTGCCTGAGAGTTCTGGCAGCACCAGGGATAAAGTTTTTGCATAGGTACAAAAAGGAGTGTGGGAAGATCAATGGAACATCTGGCAAGCACAGCTGGATCCCTTTCGATTTCTCTATTGATACTGCAGGGCTGGTGGAAAATGTACGTTCACGAGAGCCGGCTAACACAAACAGATCTTTCCCCACTGAAATTCTTTTGATCCAAAAGGACTACACAGAGGCGAGCGGTGGCAAGAGGTTTTCAAAAGCTTTGCGAAATTTTTTTTTTTTTATATTAAAGCACAAACACACACGCAGAGCTTGTTTGTAGCAGCAGCTGCTGCAGTTGGAGAGGTAAAATAACACACCAGGCAGGCGAATCCGTATCGCATCACACGTATACGGTGCATACATGGAAATACAGATACACAGACAGAACAGGAAAAGTTGGCAAAACGCCCTACCTGAGGATGGCTGTGTCCCCCTGCCTCACGGTGATGTTATCGGTACCTCGGGTAAAATCCACGCTGCGGACTGGCAGCCCTGTAGGGAGAAGGCAAAGCAATCTCAGTAGGACCAGCGGTAATTGTTTCCGATCAGGCTGAGCCCTCGCTACCATGGCTGGTCTCGTCGAGTTTCACTGTCTGTACTTGTCTTTCTCTCTCTGTATGTGGATAGAGAGACGTAGAAAGAAAAACAATAATAATAATAATAATGTGCAACTCTCGCTCTGATCGACAGCCCCAGAAAGGGGAGGTGATTTCACAGTCCTCCTTAGCTGCCACTTTCTCTTGCTCTTTTCAGTCTCTTGCTGGCTTCTTTCCCCCTCTTCTCTTTTTTCAAGGCTCTCCAAAAAAAAAAAAAAAAAAAAAAAAAAAAAGTCTTAGCACAACCTTCAATTCAAAAAGGGAAATAAAAGGGGGGGAAAAAAAAAAGCAAGAGGGAAAAAGTCAGGTAACAGAAGAAGTAAAACCCAACAATAATGAAATCGACCCGTTTGGAGTGATGAAGAGAGGTGGGAGGAGAGGGGGGGGGAGGGAAGAAAAAAAAAAAAAAAAAAAAGGAACACCACGAGTCCTGTGCAGCCGGGCTGCGCGAGTGGATGGTCCTGCTCCAGTGCGCGGCTGTGCAGCCTCCCAGCGCCGAGCTCCCTTCCTAACCCACTTTCCCAGGCGGAGCGAGGGAGGGGGGTGTGGGGGGGAGACGGAGGCGGGAGGATGGAGGGAGGGAGGGAGCCTCACTCGGGAGGCGGCAGCTCGGCACCACGGCGGCGGCGAGCGCGGGGGGGGGGGAGCTGCGAGCGGCGCTCCCCGACCCTCTCCCCGGGGGTGCAGCCCGGCCCGCCGCCCCCCTGCCCTCACCGGGGAGCGGGGCTGCCTCGGGCGGCCCGGGAAAGCGCTCCGGCTGCGGCCGGGAAAGGGGAGGGAGGGGGGGGCACTGCAGCAGGGAGAGGGGGCATGTGAAGGGGAGGGGGCTGGAGGGGAGAGGGGGCTGGAAAGGGGAGGAGGGAGAGGCAGAGAGGGAAGGGGATGGGAGAGGAAGAGGGGGCTGGAGAAGGAAGGATGGGAGAAAGGGAGAAGGGGAGCGCGCCCGGGGAAGTGGAAGCAGAGGGCAGAAGGCAGGAGCAGCCGGGAGGGAGGCACCGGGAGCGGGGCAGCGAGGATGGAGGAAGACAGGGCCGATGTTCGCGAGGGAAAACACCGAGGAGAGCGGGGGGCAACGGAGTTGCGGGCACAACTTGGCTCCGCGGCCCGATGCCACGGGCTCGCTGATGTGCAGCGCCGCGCTCTTGGCAACCACCGCCGCAGCCTCAGACCTCGCCTTCTCCCCGCTCGGACTTCCCTCTCGCTGGGCAAACAGTTGCACATCCCTCCCTCCTTCCGCCTCCCTGCCTTCCTCCCACCTCCCTCCGCTCAGCCCTTCCCGCCCCCCGCCTCCTTTCCCAGCTCGGCGGGCCGCGCCGCAGACAATGCCGGCATTGAGGCCGTCAATGCCCGGCCTGTCCTGGCCTCCCCCCCGCAGCTGAGCCCCGGGCCCGGCAGCCGCGCTGCCCACCCGGGAACGCTCCCGAGCTCACATCATCATCATCATCATCATCGGCGTGGGAGAAGGGAGATTAAATTAACGGAGAGGAATAAAGCCGTGTGTTTTTCCAGCGGGTGCCCGCCTGCCATCCTCCCAGCCCCGCTCTCCTCTACCTGGCAGGAGGGATGAGGAGGGATGTTGCGCTGGTGTAACCCTTCTGTGGCCAAAGCACGGCGGGGCTGGGAGGGGGGAGCACAGAGGGAAGGGGTGGTTGGAGAGGGGTGCAAGAAAAAATGAGGGTAACTCTGCCAAGAGTTGCCGTCCTGCATGGAAGGGAAGCAGCAGGTCTTGGATGCTGCCTGCTTCGCCTCTGCTCCGGAACCTGACTGGGATCCAGTGGGTCCAAACTGGGATCCAGCGGGTCCAAACCACAGAGACATAAGGAATAGCTCTGTGTCACACAAACGGCAGCATGGGATCACATCAAAGGTCTCTCTAACCCTGTGTCCTGTCTCCGAGCCCAGCCTGGAGCAAATGCCTAGGGAAGAGCACAAGCGGGAGGCAGTGGTACTGCCCCAGGACGCTTCTCTAATTTCCAGTGATTTGTGGCTAAGGCACGTCCCCAGCCAGTCGCAGTGTCTTTGTAGTTAATGACCCTCCATTGCTTCTTCTTCCAGGAATGTGTCCAGTTGCCTTCTGAACCCCTGGAAACTGGCCCCCACAGCCTCGGTATGGAAAGGCCGTGCTGTCTACGAGTACTTAAACAATCCCTGCATGTGTTAAAGGCCCACGAATTAAGGGCTAAGGTCATGACATCACTGCTCGCAGCGGCAAAAGAGATGACTGCTTTGTATTCAAGCCAAGGACTGAGCCAGTTCAGACATTTTCCCTGCAGGAGACTTGGCGGGGATGGCACCAGAGAGGGGGAGCAAGGAGAAGGAGCTAAGGGGTTAATCCACACACTGGATGTTCCCAAGTTACTGCAGAGAGAGATTTCACTTGACGAGGGTATTGCTCTGAAGATCACCATGCTGCTGATAGATTAGTAGCTACCAGCCTGGGACTATGGACAGCACAAAGGACAGAGAGATGCCATCAGGCCGCTGGCATCCCTGGTGCTGGGCATCCCCATCTGCACTCTTGTGACAGAGAAAGACCCGGTCCCATACGGAGTTACCAATGATAGAAACACAACCCCCTCTTGCAAGTCAGTGTTGGATGGATCCTTTTTACAAGGGTCTCCCACATATTTTACATCTACATTTAATAAGAGCTATTGTGTGTTAATTAAATGCCAGCGGAGTAAGGAAAACATATTTGTCGAAGATTAACTATTATGCAATGCAAGAAGCATCTGCCACCCAACTGCTAGAGCTCACTAAATATTTCCTTATCTCAGAGTATTTACTTAGGAGGCAATAACTATCCAGTTAAATCTAAATTTAATGCTTAGTTAAATATAGTTCGTGGAAAGTGGCACCAATATGTTTTCTACAGAGAAGGACAGAGGGGGTTTCAGGGAGGGAGAAGGAAGGAATCCTGTCCCCAAACTCTGGCAACACCCTAAGTCAAGGTGGGACTGTCCGTGGACGTGCTTCCCTACAAAGTGGGGCACGTCACGGCGGACTCGGAGGTCCCTCTATGCTGAGATGGAGGTACAGGGGAAGTCTTCATCTTCTTACACGTTTATACAATCCTCATTAGAACCACCATAGTGTAACTATTTAATAATAATAACGATAATAAACCAAGAGACAAGGAAGAAATTCCCTTGAGGGTCTCGTAAACCTTGGGAAAAACACAACAAAAACAAACCCTAAAGCTGATAGGTCTTATTTGCTTTTAGAAGCGTACAGAAGCAAAAGAAAGGGGTTGCCTGGGTATAAAAAGGCCAAACAAGCCAGAATCACACAAATCCTAGGAGAGAGCCTCCTGAGTAAAATAAATAATGTTATTTTTGTACATGCTCCCAGAAGAAATAACTCTCCGAACCCATCTCCCCCTGCTGGAAGCAGATAACGAAACAGCAGGTCTGCTTTCAAACTTTCCTACCTTCTGCAAACTTGACAAAAATTTCAGGTAAACAAAATTCAGAGCGCAGACACCACAAATCCATACCACCATCTTTTAATGCCACTTATCAATACTCCCGGTAGGTGCAGGACGGGCAAGACCAGCCTGACTGACCAAATTTTGTCCCTGTGCAGTTCTGGAGTGAATGGGGCAACATGAGCCCACAGGTACCACATCACCCTTCTCCAATACAAACCACTTCAACCCTGTTCAAAGGGAACATGGCCTAGAGCAACACCCTTTGATGAACGCAGGCTGTAGGACACCACCAAAGACGCTTGGATGACAGGTTTGGAAAGGTGTCTGGTTTCCAAGACTATGGGTATGGGATGGCTCTGTGTGCAGGCTGGAAGGACACAGCAGCACGAGCAGACACAGCCCAGCTACCCATAACTCTCCCTGGCTTTGAGGGAAATGTGCTGAAGCCATCACAATCTGGACACCTAAGCCAGCCAAAGGAGAGATCCTCCATGTTGGCCCTGGATAGGCAGCCTCTGCTGAGATTTGCAGTGCTGAGATACTCTGGGACTGGTACTCAGGTCACCTCTGCCTACCTGCGTGGCAGCTCAGTTTTGCAGATACTCAGGGACTGACATTGTGAAAGCCTGAAGTGCCACCTGCTTTTCATGGAGAGCCAACAGACACTAAAAGCATGGACTCTGGCCACAAATAAGGGTGGCCTTTTTTTTTATTTTGCATTTGAGGTGGTTAAAAGCAAAGAGCAATCCATGGAAACTTCACGCAATGCCAACTGCAACGGCTATCTGTATGGTGCAAATGGGTGGCCTCTAGGAGCTGAAATCAGGCTCATCAGCTCACTCCACAAACAGCCACAAAACGGCAACTGTTGTCACTTGACTTTCATTCACCACCAACCACACCAAGGCTGGTGACTTGTTCCCAAATATCACTGGAATCAGGGAAAAGACATTTCCCAAAAATATAAAAAAGAGAACTGCTCACACAAGTCTCCAGACCGTATCAGGACCAACACGACTGTTTTAAGGGAACCACACAACTTCTCTGCCAGCAGAGTCCAACCATCGAGGGACTTTATTCAAGGCATCAACAACGATGAGCAAAAACGTATGATGTTTTGTGAGCTATAACGTGTTTAGTCAGGACACACTGCTGTACTCAGCAGCAGAGCCTTCTCAAAGCTTCTCAGCCATGCAGAGAAAACGCAGTTTTGTTGCACTGGCAAAGGAGTTATGGAGAGGAACAGAGAAGAGCCAAAGGTGTTTCAGCACATGGGGAGAAAGATGAAGGGACCATGGGCAGGGAGTAGTGATCTCTCCTTCCTCCATGTACCTGCAGCTCCTACATGCATGTTTCTATCCTGCTGGGTAAAGGCAGCATCCCACTCCAACTTATTAAGCAGCTGCGTTTCACTCTCCTTTGGTTCCTGGGGTACAGGGAGCCACAGGAGTAGAAGAGAAGGAGGAAAGGCAGGGCTCAGAGAGGGGTGGAAAACCCTTTGAATGCAGCAGATGCCTCTAGAGGCAAATTGAGGAGGAGGTGGGCTTTCAGTGGTACATGCCCTTCTCCTCAGACTCCAAGAGAGAGTTCCCACAGGACATATTCTGTCCGCTCCCTTCAGCTACACCTGCCTGATAAAGTGGCCTCCATCTATAGCAGGCCAGAGTCTACTGGAGAGAGCAGAAAAATAATTTCCATGAGACAACTGAAAAAAAGAAAATCTGCTAAGGACAGCATGCTGTCTACCAAACTTGATCCTGTGCTGACTGGAACATCAACACCACTTATTCATATCCTCAGGGCACTTACGGAGGATGTGTTATAGTGAAAAATTCTGCATTTTTGAGAAAAATACGTGTGTATGATGGCTCTAATACTAGAAGTAACCATTCCAGCATTTGTTTTATTTTAAGACAGACATGTTTTTAATGAATATTTTGCAAGTCTATGAATTGAGCTGGCTTTTGATACTGAAAATCAGAGTTGGCTTAGGTCCGAGACTCACATCCAGACATGGAATGCAACAAGGCCAAGCTTCCTCCAAAGTAAGGACCTCCTTGGGTAGAAGGAATTACTGCATCAAAGGCATTCGTGGATGATAACATGCGTGCACAACACCTCTTTCTAAGTGCCGTCACTGAGCTGTAACAGAACTTCTTCCTGTACAAGAACAATAGCTGATTTTCACCATTTGTAAACTTGTTACTATACAATCGAGCTAGTTTCACACTTGACCACCTCGGTGTGGACAATTTAGAGGCCAAGGGCCAGGTTCTCAGTTGCTACAAGCTGACGTATCACCACCACCGTCAAAAGAGCTATGCTGATTTCCACCAGCTGAACGCAAGGACTTGAGTTTTGAAGTTCATCTACTTCTGTGCTGCGTGGGTAGAAAACCGCGTTATTGAAAGAGAAAACTTATTGAAACTTTTGAAAGAGAAAACCTCGTTTGACTGAACAAAGAGATTTTGTGCTCAGACTTTTCAGAACGTTTCACCAAATCTGAAGATTAGGCAGGAGGAAAACAGCGGCCTGAAGATGCCTTTTTTCCAGCATGATACGACCAAGCGGGATTAAAGAATTAGCACTGCAGTTGGTTTGTGGCCTTAATTACTGGTTGCTACCAAATCAGTAGGAATTGTAGAACTACAAAGTCATTGGCAACAGGTCCTCCCTGCTTGAGAGGAACAAGAAACGGAGTGCTTCCCTTTTAGCTAAAACAAAAGTTGCCCTTCTGGCCTTGCAAATGCAACAAGGATAAAAGCAATCAGTAGTATGGAGAGCGTGGCGCTGCCTTTTCCTGGAAAGATCACGTATCATTAGCAACTTCCTCATGGACACCTCAGAAGTGGGGTCTGCAGCTGCTGTTTGTCAGAGGGCATCAAATCACTTTGAAAGTGAGCCACGCTGCCGGCCATCTCCCAGCTGAGTCAGCAGCCCCAGTGGGAAACCGTGCGACCTGATCTCCCAAGGAAGGCCGGCTCATGGCATCGGAAGCAGGAAAAGAGCTAATCCCAGTTCTGTCATTTCTCATGGGGACCACACATTATGTTGACCTGTATTTTTCCAAACGTGGCCGTAGAAGTTAGGCATGCAAATCCAGCCAAGCAGTCCACACCTCCCACTGAGGACAGCTTCAAGATCTCTCTTCTTTTCATATTTGCGAGAGAAATCATTGCTTCACCCATGTCAAGTAACATTTGACGAGTCAGGCGAAGCCAGGGTTCAACCCTATAGGTCTTCAAATAACTCGCTTCCCATAGGAAGGCAATAACTCTGCTTAGGCCTACTATTCTCCAAAAAATTTCCTCCTAATGCTGGTGAATATTTGCAGCCCTCAGCACAAGTAATTAGGATCAACTTCGCAGAAGGGGAGGCTAGAATAGTTAACAGTCCCTCCCAACACACAAGCAGAGAGATGACCCAGAGGCTGGGATGTTCTAGGAGGACTTGGGAGATATCCAGTCACAATTTCCTCAGTGAATTTGGATAAATCACTTAATAAGGCATTCACAAAGGCGTAAAAAGCTAATCTCCCTAGGCTCCCTCTGCCCTCAGAGAGATAATCTTCTCTAGAGGACACTTCAGAGCAGATGCCTAATTTAACCATTTAAAATTGTCCTGTGTCTCAGGGCGTGTCAAAGTTTCCAGTTACATAGCAGAGATCCTAACACACCCTTAGCTTCCAACAGTATTGAAAGGATGAAGCTCTGGAGATTGCAAGGTGATCTGACACTACACTACAGAAAGCGCCCACAAGACACAACCTACAGAACATGCCAGGCGTGATCTCTTTCTAACAAACTCATTAACTGGCCTCAAAACGACTGCTTGGCAGTTACAAGGGATCTTAGGATTAGGATCAGACAGGAATCCTACACAACTAAGAGGTGGTCAAACCCGTTCTGCTAAGCCTCGCTGTATATTTGGTGACCTGCTCTGGCATGGAGTTCTCAACACAATACTAATGGATGAAGAATAATCATTCTGACAGTGATGATTTGGAAGAGAGCTACAAAGTCTTGCTGAGATGATACATGCTACGCATTCATCATCACTAGAGAATTAATTTTATTGTGAAGAATAGTGCGGTAGGCTGTTGCACTGCATATTTACAGAAGCTCCAACGTAGCTTTTATGAAACCTAAACTGAGGCCTTCAGCGAGACAAGAAAGATTTTCAAGATTTGTGATGCTATCAGGAGACCAGGCACTGCCAGAAAGCCTCCCGCACAACAAGCTGAGAGAGAAATTTGTATGCAGAAATTTGGAGAAAGGTCCCTTTGAAACTATGACCTGCCTGAATGCAAGCTTCTGAAGACACTTGCCATCATTTCACTGCGTTCAGGTCTGAAAATGAGGAAAACACATCTTTCACATGTCCACATTTTCGAGATGACAAGCCAGGAGAGCTGTCCCACGGACACAGGCTCAGTTAGGACCATTCTTACAGGATACAGGTCAGGGACGTCTCCGCATCAGCATTTGGAGTTGGTGCCTGTCTACTCTTTCAACACATACTTTCTAATGTTTCAGCTTTTCTTTTCCCATTTTTCCCCGCACTACTCCTCTGCTCCTTTCTCCAGTCTCCTCACCCTGGTGTTTTTCAAGTTTCTCTCCCTTTCCTGGGTTGCTCCAATGCCCGTTCCTATCAGGCCCAGTCATGTTCATACATTTTAAAGTTAGGAAAGATTTCTCAGATCATTCTGTCCAGCTGCCTGCCCCAAGGCACAGAAATTCACCCACTTCTTCTAGCAAGAAGCCACAACCAGCAGCCTAGACAGAGCACCTTGTTAAAGGAAGGTTCCCAGCTTTGGTTTAAGCAGCCCCAACTGCAGAGATCTACCCTCCACCAGTGTGTTTAATGATTAATTACCACCTCTGGTTAATAATTTTTCATGTTGTTTTAAGCACAAATGTTATTTCCTTTATCAACCAGCCACCAAATCGAATCATGCTTTTGTCTGCTTAGATTAAATGGTCATCTGTTGTTAGATCCCATCTCCTTGAAAAATTATGTTGTACCTGCTTGAGTCTCACTTTGTACCGCTTTTGTTCCTAGTCCAATACTTTGCCACAAATCATGGAATGGTTTGGGTTGGAAGGGACCTCAAAGATCATCTAGTTACAACTCCCCTGTCATGGGCAGGGAAACCCTCCACTACACCAGGTTGCTCAAAGCCTCGTCCAACCTGGCCTTGAACACTTCCAGGGATGGGGCACCTACAACTTCTCTGGGCAACCTGTTCCAGTGTTTCACCACCCTCTGAGTGAAGAATTTCTTCCTTATATCCAATCTAAATCTCCCCTCTTTCAGTTTAAAGCCATTGCTCCTTATCCTGCACTACAAGCAGCGAGCTTGCAGCGAGCAAACAGAACGCTGCATCTTCCTCTTCTGAGGCTTAGTGGTTAACACCGAGGTGGATCTGGCCGACACTGTCCCTTTCCATTAGCAACTGAACCACTTTCACCACAGAAATTTGCTTTTCTGTGGCAAAGTGGAAGCTTTTGAAAAGCAGGGAGGTTCGTCCCCCCGCCACATCCTCCCACCCTCCTTGTAAAAAATTTCTTCCTTATATATCTAATCTAAATCTACCCTAAATGCCCAACGCATGGTGCCAGAGAGGGAAACAGGGTATTTTCAGCAGCCTTTAAGAGGTCTGGCAGATGCCAGATCAATAGCACTGTCCTGGGGATGAGGCCAGATAGCACAGAAGTAGAGCCAGGAGCAGGAACTTTAGGTCCAAGACTAAGCATGAGGAAGGGGGAAGTAGGAGTTGGGAGGGAAGGATGGAGGACCTGTCCACCAAGAGTTGCAGGAATAACACGGCTCCTCAGGGACAGGAGAGATCGCACTGGAGGTGATTCCAGGAGCTTGTTCTGTTAGATGGGACCAAGGAGCCTCCAGCATAGTCCCGTGCTTGGCTGCTGCAGCAGCAGTGGAGCCATATGGCCTATGGGCTTCACTGCTTGCAGCAGCAGCACCCTGTCTCAGAACCACCCTGATCCACTCTCATCCCAACTCTTGTTTGAATCAACTTGGATAACGTGAAACAAACATAATTGTAAACTGCTCACATGAAGCAGTACCTACCAGACAAAGCAACGATGCTCAAGGAACAGAAACGCTTCTCTGAACCCCTGCTTCCAACGTTTCCAATGCTGAACTGGATGAGTGATGCACACATCCTGAAACAGCTCCCTATGGCAGAGGTCTGGGGAACCTTTATAAAAGCTTCCATCCAGGTAAGAGTGAGAATAGGCAGGTGTTCTCCTGGAGGGGTGTAAAATCTCTGTGGGAACTTCATAGAATCATGGAATGGTTTGGGTTGAAAGGAATCTTAAAGACCATCTAGTTCCAACCCCCCTGCCATAGGCAGGGACACCCTCCCCTAGATCACATTGCTCAAAGCCTCATCCAACCTGGCCTTGAACACTTCCAGGGCTGGGCATCCACAACTTCTCTGGGCAACCTGTTCCAGTGCCTCACCACCCTCAGAATGAGGAATTTCTTCCTTAGATCTAATCTAAATCTCCCCTCTCTCAGTTTAAAGCCATTGTCCCGTGTCCTGTCACTACAGGCCCTCGTCAAAAGTCCCTCTCCAGCTTTCTTGTAGCCCCTTTAGGTACTGGAAGGCTGCTGGAAAGTCTCTCCAGAGCCTTTTCTTCTCCAGGCTGAACAGCCCCAACTCTCTCAGCCTGTCTTCATGAGAGAATAAAACTTGACCTGGCAGAGCCAGGCTCAGGCCCTGATGTGCCACCAAACGTACCCCCTCTACTGACAATTTACTCAGCTCCAGCAACCTGTTAGGATCCAGGAGCTTGCCGGGCTTCATGAAACAAAGAGCCAACAACCCAAACAGGAATGGATGCATTGCTTCTTGTGAAACCCCTGGGGATTTGTGCATAGTCCTGGTCTTCAGCGACACTTCATTACTTTCCTAATTTATACAACACACCAGTATTTTTTGAATGCTGCAATGAGCCTGCTAGCTTCTTCCAACAGGCAAAGAGCAGGGAAGGACAAAACAGGTTGGTTAGAGCACCCTGGCAGTTGGCTGAACAAAGGCAGGGGATGTGAAAAAAATCACTACAGTTGGATCAGACCAGAGCAGGGTAATAAAAAAATAAATACATAAAAAGAAAAAACCCAAAGAAATCCTTTGATGATGAGATGGAGCTACGAGTAAGGCACTTCCACACTTCATTACTTGTCCTCTGATATAGGAATGGACTAGATGATGAACCCCAGATACCAGACCTGATGGGTGAGGCTACCTCAAGTGTCCTTAGGGAATATCTATCACTGATTACTTTTAAGTCAAAGTCATTGTAAGACCTTTTCACCTTATTTTTTCCTATCTGCAAGGAATCATCCTGTGTTTGCCAGACATAAGTGGGAATGCAGGGTGGGTCTGAATTTATGAAATGAAGGGCTTTAAGTCACTCGAGCATCTGGTTCTGACCTTTTGGTAGAACAACCACTTTCACATACAGTCATGAGAAAAACGGTAGAAGTGATTTACTGGAAGTGCTTTTTGGCTCGTGAGTGTACGTTATGAAGGAGCTGGCAGGAAAGCTTTTTGCAGGCTTAGGATGGTAAAACCATCTCAAGTACGATCTGGCAACCTACTGATCTGATGAGGGTCTGAGGAAGAAGGAGCCTAAAGCTCAAAGAATTTTCCCACTGAAGTCACCTATCAGTGTCTGAGATGTCAAGGGCAACTCTGACAGGCAGAGGGCCCTTGGACGAATCCTGGTCCTGATATGACCATGTGGAGCTTTGCCACCTATTTCAGCAGGGCTACGATTTCACCTCTCGAGTCTGCCTCTTGCCTGGAGAACGAGCGCAACACAAAGAACAAAGCAAACATGGAAGTTAAGGCATGTCTTCAACTTCACATCCGTTTAACTGAATTACAACAATTTTCCAGTAAGTTCACTGCTCATCAAAGTGAGGAACAAACAGTAAGTCTGACTGGTCTCAGACAAACGTGGCATAAGCAAATTAAGTGCAAATTTCTCCCATTCCCAGCTCTGTCAGGACAGCCCTGTTCTGTCCATCAACATGCCCTGGTATTCCTGCCCACTCTCCCCATCTGCTGATGTAGCTAAGTCCTGAAAAGAAGCTGCTATCACCCATGAATTTTTAATGTAGCAAGGAAAAGGCTGCAGGAAGAATATTTGGTGGCATTTACTCCCGATGATCAAAGCCATTTCATGTCTCTCGTGTGATATTATTAGAACACAATACGAAGTGAAAACACTGTTCAGACTAAGGTCCCTATTCACGAAACACTTTCCGTGGAGGAGAACACGAGAACCAATGCCAGCAGGCAGCCCATCTTCTCACAGCATCTCTCTGCCCATGTGTATCTGCACCGAATTACATGGCAGAAAGAGCCAAACAGGTACCTTAAACCAAACCAGTCCCCTCTTACCACAAACACGATGTTCAACGGGACATCTCCACCCATCTCCCTACACCCAAAGGCACTTGCATGGCCAGCAGCAAGAGACTAGGTAAAAAGGGACAACATACCACAGAAAGAGGTGGTATTAGGTCTCTGCTGTCACTGGTATTTGCTAAAATAAAACTCCCAGGTGATGATAGGAAAAAGATCACGTAACAAAAGCAAAAGTAAGCTATTAGCAGGAGTAGGGTACAGCTAGCTCTAGGTTCTCACGTTCCCAAAGCCAGGATCTATTATTTCTGTACTGTATGTTTGGGACACACCAAGCCACCACCTGAGAGAATGTAATGCCAGAGAGAAAGAGCTGACATGTCCTGTCTCTGTCCTGGCACTAGCTGGGCCAATCCTCCAGTGCTGAGAAGCAGATAAAGACCTTACAGGAAGATCTGTTAAGATCTCAGTCAGGAGAAAGGGACTTTCTAGCTAGCAGGAAAGAGGATACTGGGATTCAAACAGATTTGGAAGTCCAGATTAATTCCAGACCTCTCCATTCCTCCTCCCTACTAAAGGACAACATGGAGCATATACACTAACACAAGCTTTTGAAAAGCTTCTTCCTCTGACTTCAGACAAACTCTCTGCGTAGCCCTGACAAACATGGACACATGGAAATATTTCCCTGGGAAATATCTGCACTAGCTGAATATGCTGTTATTACAAATTACTCTGTCTTATCACCATCATTCAACCAACACTAAAACTCAGACACCAGCAGGCCAAACTGATCAAACTCCTAGCCACAAGCAATGTATCCCATGCAGATCACCCCCACTGTTGCTCAAGACCTTCTGAAACAAATGTGCCTACTGTTGGTGAGCGTTTGATGAGTGCTTCCTGAAAAGCTGATGCCTTGTTCACATTATACCTCTGATGGTGCTGAGGATGTGCTGTTCATACCAAGTGAAAATTTCAGCCTCTGTTCCATGGCTGAAAGATTGAGATATCTGTAAGCGAGCGACAAGGTCCAACAAGGAGTAGGGACACCTGTGCAAAAATATTTTCCTACTGAGTCACACTGCGGGTAATACAGGACTCATGACTACTCACTGAAAGCCACCGTGTCAACAAATCTGCACTAATATCACAAAAGCAAAATCAAGGGAACCAGACCTGAAGTGAAATTTAAGCATTTTGGTAAACATAATGTCGGTAAATGAATGCTGACAGCGGTCATGCAGATGTTGACAGAGGAAACAGAAAGCCTCTGATGGCCCCTGCTGCTTTTGTGTTCTTCTGAGCTGGAGTCTGATGAGGGCTCTGTACCGGACAGCTTTTTCTAGGCCACTGTGCAAATGAAGCAGTGCTGACTGAAGCAGAGAAAGACCACGAGCACTCAAAAACATCTAAAGGAAACTGCAAAAAAATCAACACGTAATATATAACGTGGTTGCAGTTCCTCGAAGCTTTGCATTAAGAAAGCTCCATGAAGCAGAAGTTCTGTTTACACACAGGAAAGTGGGAATGTGTTACAGCTTAAATCTTTGGACCGAAAAGGTGGTTTGCTCTTGCTGGCACAGAGAATTGCACGAAGGATTAAGGTTTCACACAGTCCACTAACACAGCACAAGAGAGCTGCGGGTGATGTACCAGGCACTGCAAGTCCCTAAGGGAAGAAACTTTGATGAGGGAGGGGCAGGGTACAGTCCTTTGTGGAAAGGGGCACAGACACCATCATGTTCTGTGTGTGCACGTCCGTGAGCGAGGCGAGATTGGCATACGCAATACTCCAACCCACCAGGATGGCTGAACAGGAAAAAGATAAAGTTTGAAGCTCTTTGGTCTTTTTGTCAGGGAATAATGCTTACAACAAGAAAATAAAACAAATCAGCCCAGACAGAAAGGGCAGAAAAACCCTGTTTCATCTAGAGATCAAGTCTTCCTTGTGACTTCCAGTGTAGTTCTCAAACTTTCTAAGGATCTACTCACTCTCAGAAGCCAATCTTGAAACACACTGTTTGAGCACCTTGGCCAGAAGAGAGACAATATCTCGACAACTGAGGAACATGCGATGCACTTATAGTTTGCCAGATGTGTTCAACTCCCAACAGAAAGATTCAGGATGTCGCTAGTATTGGACAGATGACCCTCAGCTTAGCTCCACACCCAAGAGCTTCTAGGAAGTGAAGCCACACTACCTTGTTTCTAGCTCCTGTAATATCTTTCCATAAAGCTGCCACGCGTTTGGACAGCTTTTATGGAGTTGGGTATACACAGAGAAATATTTTGTGATTGAAATATGATTGTGGAGCTAACGAAGCTCCAATGGCAAATGCAAAAAAGATGTGCAAGCTGCTCAACTTCACCTGATTCCCTGAATCCATCAGTTCAGGACAACTTTCCCTAACAGGTTATAGCTCTCATCTCCCCCAACTATTTTGCCATCATGGAAGAGAACGCCAAATACTAGCACGTCCTGAAAGATGCAAAGCTGTTTCAATGACTCATCTGGCAACAATAGCAACTAAGTCACATTAATATTAAGACAGAATAAAAAACATTGGAAAATTAAGGTAATGGGAAATCAAGTTTAAGACTAGGAAGTGTTTCAGAAAAAAAAAAACCAAAACATTCAGTATTATTTGTAGCTTCTCTCCTTTTGTCTTAGACCAGCCAGAGAAATGACGAATGCTTTCTGACTATTTGTTAACAACACTTGGAATATAAACAATGAGAAATAAAGAAGAAAAAACAATGTAAAAAAAAAAAATTCTTATTATTTCCTCACCAGACCTCCTCAAAAGGAAACAGAGGAAGCCCACAATAAAACTTACATTCTTCAAAAGAAAGTAAAACTCCAATCAGGGACTGCATTTAGGATTTTAACTTGGTATAGATGCTTTTAAGAAAATTAGTCGTACATGCCCTGTCTACAGTGGGGTTTACAAGGCAGTACGCTTCCACGACGTCTCAAAAATCAGTCAAACCTTGGGCTACTGGTTGCCATTGTGCTTAACACGTTAAAATTATATTGCCTTGTTTTCATTAGGCTGCTAATACATGGCCCCAGAGACAGCTTCACCTTAAAGCTCCCATGAGACAGGTCTGATGTTGGCAAACCCATCTGAAGTTGACACACTGCTGATGTGGCTGTAAGGCCCTTCCTATCTCTTCATTCCCCCCCAAAAACACTCTTGGCCCAAAGATTAGAAGGCCGGAGAGCTGCACCTGCACTTTGCCTCTTGCAGTGTCACGCTCAGCTCATGTTTCCTCACGCCTACGATTAGAGCAACAAAAGTTCATAGCATGGACCTGATCCTGGACACAAGGAAGTGGAGGCCTGCCAACAGGCTGGCGGAATTTCAACGGCTGTATGTCAATTCACACAGACAAACTGAGGCTCATCTTGAAATTGTCTGGGTTCAGCTCATGACTTCTGACCATCAGGTGGCTGCGGTGGGTTGACCCTGGCTGAATATCCAGGTGCCCACCAAAGCCGCTCTATCACTCCCCTCCTCAGCTGGATGGGGAGAGAAAACACCAAGAAAGGCTCGTGAGTCAAGATAAGGACAGGGAGAGATCACTCACCAACTACCGCCATGGGCAAACCCAGACTCAACTTGGGGAAAACTGATTTAATTTATTACAAATCAAATCAGAATAGGATAAAGAGAAATAAAATCAAATCTTAAAACACCTTCCCCACACCACTCCCTTCTTCCCGGGCTCAACTTCACTCCTGGTTTTCTCTATAGGGGGACAGGGAATGGAGGTTGCAGTCAGTTCGTCACTCATTGTTTCTGCCGCACCTTCCTCCTCGTGGGAAGGACTCCTCACACTCCTCCCTCGCTCCAGTGTGGCATCCTTTCTCTATGGGAAACAGTTCTCCATTAACTTCTCCAGCATGAGTCCTTCCCACGGGCTCCAGTTCTCCATGAACTGTTCCAACATGGGTCCCTTCCACGAGGTGCAGTCCTTCAGGAACAGACTGCTCCAGTGCTGGTCGTCTACAGGGTCACAAGTCCTGCCAGCAAGCCTGCTCCAGCCTGGGCTCCTCTCTCCATGGAGCCACAGGTCCTGCCAAAAGCCTGCTTCAGCATGGGCTTCCCATGAGGTCACAGCCTCCTTTGGATGCATCTACCTGCTCTGACATGGGATCTGCTCCATTGTTAACCTCCATGGGCTGCAGGGGGACAGCCTGCCTCACCATGGTCTTCACCACAGGCTGCAGGAGAATCTCTGCTCTGGCACCTGGAGCATCTTTTCACCTCCTTCTTCACTGACCTTGGTGTCTGCAGAGTGTTTCTCTCACATATTGTCACTCCTCTCTCCAGCTCTAATTGCACAGGTTATTTTCCCCCCAACTGTTCTTAAATATTCTCAAGGCACCACCACCATCGCTGATGGGCTTGGGCTCAGCCTTGGCTAGCGGCAGGTCCGTTTTAGAGGCAGCTGGCATTGGCTCTATCAGACAGAGGGGAAGCTTCTGGAATCTTCTCAAAGAAGCCACCTCTGTAGCCCCCACTACCAAAACCTTGCCACACAGACCCCATACAGGTAGGAAAGAAAAACACTACCTGTCCCAGTATCTCTGTGAATTCTGTCTGGTGACACATTCGCCGAGTGTGCTTCCTCTGCTTTACAGCTGACTCACATGGAGAACCATCAGGATTTCTCCAGGACAGGAAAAATAACTGCATATTATCTGTTTAAAAGGCTCCTAATCCTTAGGCAACAACCGAGTAGTAACTGCATTGATAGAGCAAATCTTTCTGCTTCATATTATTCATAAATTCATAAACCCAACGCACTATTACTGCTTGCTGCATCAAAGGCTTTTACATAAACTACTTTTTTTTTTTAATGAAAATAAAGAATACACGTGTGGAGGCACTTGGATGTTTAGGACTTTGCTTAGGTTTCCATTTGCTGCATCGTGTTGGCATTGAGGAAGTAGACTCCTTCACCAGAAATGAAACAGAAAGCGAGTGAAGAGTGCAAATGGGGAAAAAGCAAATCATCTCTGTATTTTAACAATCTGACATATCGTTTGCCAGACCTGGGGCATATCGTTTGCCTGATCTCCAAAGGAGTATCACTGTTATCATTTGAAGGAGATCAACTACCTAGTGTCAGTCTTGAAGTCACTGCTTGCCCTAGATAATTGCTTGCTGACATAGGGACACACGCAACCGTGACCATGAGGGAGTGACCTGCCAATGCCAGTTGTGTCTTGTGCAAGTGCTTTTTCTCTAGAAGGCATAATGCAATTAGGAAGGATTCTGCACAGCTCCATCTTATTCCCATAAATTGCCTGCACCAAAATGCAGCCCCTCCGAAGCCGAGTTACCCACTCATGACATACCCATGTCCCATGGGTGATGGCTGTGTAATATGAATAACTTGAGCCCATTTCCATAGATGTCCCAGTTCATACTTGGTTAACAGCTCAGGTCACTAACAGTTGGTCACTTCTGGTCCTGTACGGCTCCTTTCATTCAGTGAAATCGTGGCACTGGTATTTCCACCATGAGAACCGAACACCCTAGATCGGCTCGTGTATATCGTTTGCCTTGTCCTAATTCCTCCCTTAGGATATGTGTTAAGCTCCAGGAAGTACTTAGGCTGCTCTGGCTGTGTCTCGCCAGGTACTCTGTCTTTGCTGGAGTACCTTCAAAAAGCCTCCTAGATTTTTGCTGGGTAGCCTTGTAGGAAAAAACACATAAAATCATAGAACGGTTTGGGTTGGAAGGGACCTCAAAGATCATCTAGTACCAATCCCTTGCCATAGGCAGGGAAACCGTCATAGACACCAGGTTGCTCAAAGCCTCATTCAACCTGGCCTTGAACATTTCCAGGGATAGGGGATCTACAACTTCTCTGGGCAACCTGTTCCAGTGTTTCACCACCCTCAATGTAAAAAATTTATTCCTTATATCTAATCTAAATCTACTCTCTTTCAGTTTAAAGCCATTGCCCCTTGTCCTATCACTACATACCCTTGTAAAAAGTCCCCTCCTGCTTTCTTGTAGGCCCCCTTTAAGTACTGGAAGGCTGCAATAAGATCACCCCGGAGCCTTCTCTTCTCCAGGCTGAACAGCCCCAACTCTCTCAGCCTGTCTTCACAGGAGAGGTGCTCCAGTCCTTGGATCATCTTCGGGGCCCTCCTCTGGACCTGCTCCAGCAGCTCCATGTCCTTCTGATGTTGGGGACCCCAGAGCTGAACGCAGTACTGCAGGAAGGGGTCTCCTGAGAGCAGAGCAGTGGGGCAGAATCCCCTCCCTCGCCCTGCTGCCCACCCTGCTTTGGATGCAGCCCAGGGCACGGTTGGCTTTCTGGGCTGCCAGAGCACATTGCCAGCTCATGGTGAGCTTCTCACCCACCAGCACCCACAAGTCCTTCTCCTCCGTGCTGCTCTCAATCTATTCTCTGCCCAGCCTGTCCTTGTGCTTGGGATTGCCCTGACCCACATACCTCCAGCGTAGCCATGGGACTCCACTGACATAGCACTGGCCTTGGGTGAGGCAGTGATGCCCTGGGGAGGTTCTAGCACAGCCAGGCGCAATGGCTGCAAAGACAGGAGAGTGCTGAGGCCTTTAAACCACAGCTCCCATGAGAGACAGCGACACTGCCAGGCAAACAAAGTGTATCTGGGAACTGGTTGAACTAAAACAGTTTGGCTGAGTGGGTTTGTGTCGATCGGAAGTACAGTACTTCATTTAGACCTTCCAAGAGAAAGAGTAAAACGTACCGCAAATAAATAACGAGAACAGCAATAAGAAAAGAGGTGAAAAATCACACCTTTCCCAAATTTTTGGAAACCGCATTTTCCATTTAAAATTATTGTACAGAGCAAAATTCAGAATGTCTCACCCTTGCTAGAAATTCCCACTGTTTTCTCCCTAATATCCAGAAATTGGAGCTTTCCATCCCCTCTCTTCATTACCATCCTAATACTAACATCCTTTACAACTGCAGGCAGATTTGAACTTCCATCAGAGGACAGCTGCTGAGGATGGAGAGGATTTTTTTTCTTTCTTTCTTTTAAAACAATTAAAAAGAAGTATCTGACTGTTTCTACAAAAATTGTGGACTGGACAACATCTTGTAAAAAAAACATTGCTGGTTGAAAACTGGCAGTCGCTCCGTCAGTATGACAGAATAATTAAAACCAGGATGACAATAATTAGCACTTCTATAGTTCTTTTCATCCATGGATATCAAAGCACTTCACAGAAACAAGTGCAGCTACCTCAATTTTTAAAGCTGAGCTCAGAAAAAAAACAAATCAGAATTGTTTTTCCTTGTGGAAAATTCCAACAACTTCATCACCAGTTTGCATCCTAAATTAAAGTCAAGAGTTGAGATATTTTTAAAAAAAAAAAATAAAATGAAGAGTGCTTAAAAAAAAGGCAAGGTTGATTAGGAAATTTTGGTGTTTTCAATGGAACCAAAAGGTTTCACTGTTCTAAATTTAGTACCTTTTGTTTTGAGTTTCCCAACAATACACTGCATCCCTCTCTGGGAAGCGAATGCCTCCTGGGAGCTGTAGTTCAGGTTTTATCGCTGAACTTGGTAACTCTATTAGTTAGGCCTGTCCCCATCCTCCCCTAAGGCTTGTCCCACTGTTCTGCAAAAAAAAAAAAAAAGCCATCATCAAACTCTTCCTTACTGCCTCTACTTTGCTCCTGAACAGGAAGCACTGAGGGCAGCAAGGAGAGCTGGACAATTTAGCGAGGAAGTAAAGATAAAACCCAACAGCCCCAATGGACAATTTCATGCTTTAGAAGCCAGGCCAGCTCTCCTCCTATGAGTCAGTAAAGCATCCTACAGTCGATTTGACTTTTTGGATTACTGCTCTTTTGGGATGAATTCTTTCAGGTCAAGCCTGTGTCCAGATTGTTGGAGGAGCAAGTTTGTGCTGCTGCCGCCGCCTTGGCTTTATGCTCACAACTAATAGAGAATCACAGAACGGTTTGGGTTGGAACGGACCTCAAAGATCATCTAGTTCCAACCCCCCTGCCATGGGCAGGGACACCCTCCACTACACCAGGTTGCAGAGGGTGGTCATCCAGTCCTTATGCTTGCAGCTTACAGACTTGTTCTTTCAAGGACCTGCCTGTCTGGAACTGGTGGGGAAGAGGACAAGTCATGATTGCTTTGCAGACATCTTGCCTCAAACCAAAGCTGCTAAGGTTACCTGGCAGAAGCTTGTGATGGGTTACGTACCCAGATGCCTACTGACAGGCACCCTTCTCTGTAGGTCACATAGTTTTGACACAGGCAATGGCACAGGACTCCTCTCCACCACTGCATCAGGTACCACAAAGAGCTTCCTCTCCAGGGAGGTGGGAAAGGTGCACGGGACCAGAAGGAACCTGAACAAGCTGGTGCTTTCCTTAGGAAAGGCCACTTCCACACTGACCTGAACGCTTCAACGCTTCACTTGCGCTCTCCCTACGCAGACACCGAGGCCGTTTCTCTTGATGGTCCCAACCACCAGGATACCGAAGGGGGCTCTTTTTTGCCTAATCAAAGACGACTGCGCTGATTAAACTTTTGTTGTTTTCTCTGACTGTTCCTTTAATAATTTCAGAGCAACAAACCGCAGGGAGACTGCAGGTTCATGAGGGAGAAATCAAGGGGAAGCCGTTAACGTTGCTACCAATTTAGCTAACGTTACTAAAACCAAAGTAGATGTTCGCAGGCACAGAGTACGAGGCAACCAAACAGTATCAGCTTCAGCCTATTATTCACACACACAACCCAGTTAACTCTTTAAACCTGACCTGGTAAAACAAGGTGGCCAGATGTGAACAAACATCACCCTGGGGAAAATCAGGTCCAAATTCTGCTCTTACAAAGATGCCTTTTACCTGTATCTTCGTGTACTTTACAGATTTGTTTTTTTCCCCAGATACTTCCAATACTTTTGACAGTAAAACCTAACATATGTTATGGTACCTCATTCCCAGATGCTTATTGTGTTAGCCATTCCCATGTATGTCAGATCTACACCACCACTTATTAACTCAACACCTGAGCTACACACATAGCACAGCTCAACCTCACTCAGTATCATCATCCAACAACAATTCCAATAAACAATCAAAGCATTCTTGTATTAAAAAAAACCCATAAAATATTAATTTCTTTTACCTAGCACATAAAGATAGTGGAGTTTTCTGTGTAAAAGCCTAGCTCGTAACAGGTCTCTCAGGTCTGTATTTCCCTGCTTGCATATTTGCACAACTGAAGGGAGGAACGGGGCTCTCCCCAGCTTTACCTGTAAGCAACACACTCCATCACCTCAAATGCTGATGGCTGCAAAGGATCCGAGGAGAAAGACAAAACTTCTCTGATGACTTAGGACAGTCCTGAGACTGGTTTGGCATTTTTCAGTTGTAAAACAAAGTTCTCAGAGGACTTTGTAAGTAGGGGAGGACTTACTCTTTAAGGCTATACACTCTCTAAAAAGGCAGTGCTTGCATATTTTGATGGTAATTTGAAAATCTCCTTAATTCCTAGATTTAACAGGTGCGTGATGCCAGACTCAGACCTTTAATTCTCAGTTAAGAAACAAGGAACCAATGCGGATGTATAGATCCACCTTTTATGCGAAATTTATTAATATACATTCCTCTGTCAAAACATAAATAATGTACTGGGACAGTGTCACCTGGTGGTTGTTTGCTGACATAGCGGCCAACTGAGAGGGGATACTCCCTGTACGTAACCCCCTCGCCCCTGAAAGCCTTCGCTCAGAAACATCAAGCTTAAAAACTTCCTTTGGGGTCAAACAGGACCTCCACGATGTGTATCCTCCACGCAAGTATCACCAGCTTTTGCATCCATGCATCCTAAAAGCCTCAGAGAGATACAAAGGCATTAAACATCTGAACAAACTCCATAACGTGCACGGGCTACAAAAGTCTGGGAGGCAGGGATGTGCGAGGAAGGAAGCTGCTAAGTTCATAAATAGGAGCTGTAAGGCTGAGCAATAAAATTCCACTTGTCCCTTTGCGAATCTCCTGCCTTGCAAGGTAAATTCCAAGAACTGGCACATCTTCTTGCTTTTAGCACTCCAACCCGACAGAGAAAGAGGAGTTTGGAAACTCCGTTGCGTAGAAAGAGGAAAAAAAACACAGCCCTAATTCAAAGTTAGCACTAAGCAAGGAAATTCAGACACCAAACTGTGCTCTTAATGGAGAACTAATGGATGTTAATTAACCACCAATTGACAAAGAACATATTTACTGTAGTTTAACAGCTCTACAAATAGACACAAACTCATTTACACATGTTTAAACCTTAATAAATACATTTGCAGTCATTGGCCGCTTAAGTTGATGTTCCAACCGTCCCCTACAGTAAATCTAAAGGGATCCATTTGGTTGCAAAAGTTATTGCACATTAATTAAACATCAGCTCATTGCGGAAAAACCAAGTAAGTTGATGGTAAATGCCCTCTTTCATCAATACTGGTTTATTACACAACTATTAAAAAGCCGTATGCAAAAATGAAGAAAAACCACCGCGCCAACCAGCTTTCCCTCTGCACCTTTGCAAAGCGACCACGTGCACGTGTTCTCCTTATCCTCCCAGTAAGGGGACGTTCCCCAGGCATGGGGCAGGGGTGAGGAGGGCCAGGGTAGCACGCAGGGACATTACTGCAGGCAGCGCTCCAAGCAGCGGGTTTCCGGGAGCGATTTGATGTCGTGAGCGTGCAACAGGGGTTAGAAGAGTCCCTCCAAGCAGAAGGCATGGGATAGATGAATGTGTGGTGATGCTTCCGCAGAAAAGTGGTGGGAAGAATACTTGCAGAGCTTTCACACTGCAAACTTATTTCAGTCAACCCTGTGAGCCTTTTATTTGATTCCTTTCCTGGCTTTCTCTGTTTGGACAGTATCATCTTCCCTTCTGCTACTACCTTTGCTGTCCTTTAAAAATGGTGCGAGAACCTTCTCCTTTGCAGCTCTCACCATGATCCTGCACCCCTCCTCCTCCTCCCATCCCATTCCTCAGTTCATCCCATAAGGTTGCTTCTTAACTGGATCCATATGTTTTGCTCTGAAAGCACTCCGCTCGCTTTCCAAAGGTCTGGGATAAGGGTTAAGCCCTTGGAGTATGTCAAATGCTTTCAGATCCCCTCACAGAAAACGCTGGACTTGGACAACATGTAAACATCACCTCCTTCTCGCATACTTCTGGTAGGAATGCACAGCCTGGAACCAACTCCAATTGTATTTATCCCAGTTGCTTCATTCTCCAATGCTGTTGCAGAAGCCTCCAGCGGAGGGAGCTTAAAATTACTAAAAAAAGCTTTACTTCCAAGAGACAGACTGACTTAATTAAGTCATCGTTTTGTAGTTTATACAGAAAAAGAAAAAAACCTCAGGAAAGGAGAAAAGGAAATAATCAGCATTCATCAAATGGGAAAAGTCCAGATCAAACGGTGAAGAAGTGTTTTCAGACTTTGAGAGAATACAAATAGTGGAAAATAGAAAACACAAATTAAATTAAGAATCATAAAACTTTCTCTCTTCGCACAGCTCTGGCAACACTGTCTGGGGCAAATTTATTACCAGGCTCAACAACAAATAAGCTCACATGATTCCCACGCTGAAATAACCTTTACTCATTTCACAATAAAACTACCATAGGGGTCTGGTAAGCAAAGATGAATTATAGCTACCTGTCAGAAATAATGATGATAATCCTTTCCACTCCCACAACACCTGGAGATTACAACCCTTTGCAGACAACGCGGCCATCTCAAATACACCATGTAACATAACAGAAGTATATCATCAACAAGGCCACAGATGGAGAAACTGAGGCACATCTCAACACAGGGATTGCAGCAGCCCCTCGGCTCTGTGATTATGGGCCAAGGTCTTCTTGTGCCATGTGCTAAACAGAAAAAACCTGAAAGAGAGAAACGAAAAGGGATTTCCCTGTCCCAGAGCTTGTCAATGGAGATGAGAATGCATCCCTTTGTACTTCACACATGGCAACTGTGCCTGGAGACCACTGATCTGTTACTATCTGGCATAAGACCCACGGATTTGAGGACCTTGATGGCTGGGGTGAGTTTTCTCTCATGTCAAGTGTGTATGTTGCATCGCAGTGATTGAACCTAGGGAAGAGCACACAAGCTGAGCTACCTCCTCCAAGCTGAGCGATCTCCCCTTCAGCTTAAGGCGGCAAGACCTATAGTTGTGGGAACTGAAGGTGGCACAAAACGCAGCAAAAGCCTGTTTTTTAAGCCCTTGCTGCGTGTGTGTTGAGGGCTTTGCCTCTTGTAGAGCTTTAGCACAACAAAATCCTGGCTAGTCCATATCAAGTTCCTTCCAGGCAGCCACAATCTTGGCTGTGAACTCTTCTCTTAGATAACCAGCATGCCCAACCCAAACCTTTCCTAAATATAGCCCTATCTCACATCCAGTTTTCCTGCTGGGGCAACAACATTAATAACAAGAAGGAAGCAGAGCAACAGCAGTGCATCCAGGAAAGCGATACCTCTGGATCTGGTGTACTTTGAAGGCACCAAGCTGTTCTGCCTTCATGAGGCACATCTCACGTGGTATCTGTCAGCCAGAGGCATCCAAGTCAATTGTGCCAACACGCCTTTTTCTTCTCAGCTACACGCAACTGTGAAGTCCCTTCTCTTTCTCCAGATGTTCCTGCATGCTCCATTGCAAGAAAAAAAAAAAAATAGGTGCCTGTCAAAACTGTCCGTGCCTCCTCCCAGGGAAACAGTAGCCATCGGCAAGGTGTGCGTGGGAGTCCTTTTTAGAATCTGCAGCTTCATTAAAGTAATTGGCATCTGGACTTGATTTTGGAAACTCAATGCCAAAGTGGATGATGGGGCAACTAATGCTGTGGAATCAGAGCCAGGAACAGCATAGCAGGCTTTCGAATGTGGTCTCTGGCAAGATCTATGCAATGAAATGACATTATGGCTTTGCCATACATTACATGCAAATTAGAGGAGGCTGGCAGCCATGCAACTGGCATAGCATAGCAGGAATCATCCATGTAGAAGGCAAGGCTATCCATCCTCAACCCAGCACAGGGGCGGGAAAGGGAAGGACAAAGCTCCTGCAGTACAACTGGTTGCCTCCTTTCCCCTCCAAGCAATCTGATGGGGAGGAAGACTCTTCCCAATGCCCAGTCCCTGCTGTTCCCACCTAATTTTTCAACTTTGCCAGAAGGTGTGATTTTTTTCCTGTGCCTATCCAAAATTTGCTTCATGTGTCTGCTGTTCTCTGCCTCTCCTCCTCCCCAAGCATCCTCGCCTTAGTGCCGGAGAGCTGTAGGATACGCACAACAAAACGTCTGTCTGCAGGTGCTGAGCAGTGATAGATGCAGACAGCTGGCTGGCCAGCTGGGACTTCACCTGCTTTGCTGTTGATGAACTACTCTTTCTGTACATTAATTGCTTTTAATGCTCTCCCCCACTTAGGCAGCCATCTCCTGCTCTTTAACCTTTCCGATTTTCTCTGAACTGTCTGGTCTGCAGAACCTACAGCAAAACTCTCCAAGACCACATAGCACGATCTGATGACAGGACAGATGTCAACCTCCTGGCCCCTTGTTTTCAGAGTGATGAGTACTAATAATTTGGGGAGATGTTAGCGAAAGGAGCATTCATCCTTGCTATAACTTATTGTTCTTCTAGCATCCCCGAGACTGCAGGGACCTGCAATTTCTATGGTGCAGAGAGGTAAACTAAGGCGAGAACACACAGAAACGAAGTCAGAGCTCTTGCTAGTAGATTACAACAGACCCATCCAAAGCTGTCTTGGTGTCAGCAATGAGGTAAGAGTGACGGTATTCCTTCTTCATGTCTGTACTTGCACTATTGTTAGAGGACACTAAGCTTGTCAGAGTTTCTTTTTCAAACAAACAAGGCAGGTGGCACGAACACAGGACATCAACGTGGGTATTGTAGGTTTGATACTTCCAAACGTTCAGCCTGCTACCCAGCAAACATGCCCCAACACATCATTCCTCACATCACAGAGCTTCACAACACAACAGTCACGAGCATTTCCATGGGCTGATCACAGCCAGACGCTACCACACACCAGGACTCAAGTTTGCCCCGTGCCAGACAACTCAATGGCCTTTCAAAACTCCCTACTCCCTCCAAGACACCACCAAGGAGTCTCAAGGCAGAGAGAAGGCAGGAGGCAGTAGTAAGCAGTCTGAAAATAACTCTTATCTTGGATATTCAAGATAACAACAAATTTTATACTGTGTCTTGGATTAATGCACCTAATCTGTTGAAGCTCATACAGCTATACTTTTTTTTTTTTCCTACTGATTGCAGTGTCGCTGACTACACTAGGAAGCAATATCTTAGTTTAAACCAGTTTTGGTCCTTAGAAGGACCTCTGGATCAAGTCTAGCTTCTTGCCTCTGCAAACAATTTCATCACAGACATTTTCAAAACATGTGATGGGGAGTAAACTGGAGGACTGAGAGGAGCTAGAGGAAACAAATCCTGATCCTTTCCAATGTCAGTAGGTGCGCCGTTGCCTTCTGGTGGAACAGCCAACAGAATAGGTAAGAATAGGTAGTTTGGGATGCTATTCATCAGAAACAGCTTGTTGTAGCAACACTAAGGATTCTTCCTGTGTCCTAGTCTGCTCTTCTCAACTCCTGTTTCCAACCTGAGAGATGTCTCTGCACAGTACCAACAGGGGCTGTGGCCATCTAACAAAAAAAACCCTCTAAACAAATAACAAAAAACAAACAAAACCACACAACATAAAAAACCCCCACCCAAAAACCAAACCCAAAGTTCCTCAGATAATCTCCTCCACTTCCACTAGTGCTTGTGTCTAGACATTGGTGGAAAGAAAATGGCCCCAAAAAAGGAACAACAATCACAGTAAGATTAAGTGAAGAGTTATGTTGCACTAGTCATAGTGATAGAACCAGAAAGGAGACAGCCCTTCACTAATAAAAAGCAGAGGCTGTTTCCCAGATGAGACATAAAACAGCTGTGCCAAAGTCTATAAAAAGCAGTACCAAGAACCTGAGCATGTATTTTACCTTGCAACGTCCATACAGCTAGAGAAGGGAACATTTAAGACAACCTGTCAAGCAAAGGCTGAAGGAGCTAAAGCCCAGTTAAAAACCGATTGAGAAGCATTTAAGGGCTAGGTAATTTTACAAGGATTAAAGGTTTGTCCAGCAGTCAAGTGAAAACTCTGAATCAGTCTATAACATTTTGTGCAAAAGTGACACCCCTGTTGGATTCAGAAAGGTCTTTATCCCACCCAGGGGATGTAGGAGTTGGAAATGGGGCACTTTGACCATTCCAGGCAGCAGGTTGCTAGACAGGGCCATGGCAGATGTGATGTTCTGGAGTCATACAAAATTCAGAGACTATTATATTGATATGTGACAGATGTTATGGAATCATGGAATATTCAAAGACCAGTGCATTAACTTTATAAATATTACATGCATCCTTATGGATTTTTTTAGTGATTATGTGCTTGGCTCTATAAGTTAACCAAAGAGAGTTTTCCACGCATCCTAAGACACCCTGCAAAGGACTAAATGCAAACCTTCCTGTGAAGGAAAAAAACCAAACCAACCCAGAAGTAAAAAAGTAATTTAACTTTTGATCTATATCAAGAGAACAAAGAATGCTAAAGTCATTAAACAATATGAGCTCCTGGCCTGACCCAAAAACACGGCTGACTTGAAAGACTTTAGCAGGTAGTTGAGGGTGTAACCTCTACCTGCACTGTGGAGCCTGTGAACGTTTCCCAAGATTAAGGTGCATGTCCAAGTTGTGACAAGATATCCACATACCATTTTGCCTTCCTTTGTTGGAGCTTTTTGTTAGTTCACTCTTTTTTTCATGACAAGGACAGCCAAGCTGTCCTGACAAGCAGGCAGATGAGATCCATGGTGTGCCTGGGACAAGCACTGGGCCACAGATTGCGTGTGCCCTGAAATATAAATTAGACTTTGACAACCACCTGTGGAGTTCTACAGGTTCCAGGGAGCTGATAAGGATGGAGAAGAAAGTATGGAACAGCTGCACAGCATCAGCTTTGAGTAGATCTAGTTAGCAGTCAAGGTCTTGTCAAGAGCTGAAGAGTCATTCCCACTGGCAGCACCTGGGACAGCCTTGGGGTCTCCCCTCCCATTATTGCTCATGGCTGAATCCACAGGCCAGACGTGGCTCTAGCAGAGATGGGCACGTGGCATGGGACACACTCCTCAAGACTCAAACCTACTCACCACCTCCCTGCGTGCCACACGTTGTGCTGGCAGCTGAGCCATTGTTTACAAGTGTTATCATTTCCACAGGCTGCTGTTTTCCCACTGACCTCACCCTGACTCCTACTGCTGCACCAGGTACCCATGCAAACCAAAGTACCTTCCTACCTTCCTTATTGCCCATTTCCCATTATTAATTACAGACCCACGTCAGCTAAAGAGATGTAATTGCAGCCAAGTTCCTCCTCCGATCCAAAGATTCCCCTGAAGTTCCCTAACATTTGTACTGGAAGTACTGTTGAGCTTGCCACGTTTCCAGTCAAGATTTCATACCAAATGAGGTTACCAAATAATGACTTAATAGCGAACACGGGGTAATTTATATATTGAAATTAAAGATTAAACCTTAATCTTAATTAAATCTCACCAAAAAAAAAAGCTGCCCAAATTATATAAAAAAAAAAGATATATTGATTATTTGAGAAATGGAAATCACATTTAATAAATACAGGAGTGAGCCATTAAGGGAATGGGGAGACCAGAAAAAGCACTAACTGGTGATTAAAAGAAGATAAATATTTATTAAATGCTGCTGTGATTTATTAAGCTGTGTTGGGCTAAACAAATGTAATTTGATATCTGAATCATATCTCATTCTGATACAGCCTTCATTAAATCTGAAGTCTTGGCTTTAAATGGATATCATATGTTCCCTTCAGTTCTTAATCTCTTTGAAATATCAGTTTGATGCTGTGGAAGACATTGAAAGTCACGGAGGCTGAAGTCTCCTGCGTATCAATGAGGTGGTTCTGCGCTATAGGTGAGCAGCCAACGTCCCATTCCTCAGTGCTTTCTTACCCAGGACCTGCTGCAACCTTGCGCTGTCCCTTGGTGACGGCGCAACGGTTGGATTTTAAAACCCTTCTGTCAAAAGGCCAGACAGGAAGAGCACAAACTTCAAATTTCCATCAGTCCTCTGACAACCGGCGTGCAGCTCTGAGGCAGAGCACCCTTCCCGGGTTTTCAGGCAGGAGAGCCGGCTGCCACACTACCAGAGCTCCTGCCCATCAGCGGAGGTCGAGGAGGATGCAAGAACATCCACCCCCTTGTCGATACCCAGTAACTGGTCTAGCACCAAATCGCTCTGCTGATGCAACTTTCCAGCTGAGATGTTAATCACGCAGGAGCTGAGAAATTCATCCTTCCAGGGTTCACAGAGCAACCTCATCTCAGGCCCCTCGCAGAGGGAGGAGAAGGTCTGTTGGAGCATGATGCTCCATGAGCATGAGGTGTCTGAATACGGACGTTTGTCGAGGTTAGACAGCAAGTTGTCTCCATCTTAAATGCATTCTCACGCTCTCCTTTCAGCCTCTGTTTGGAAGAGGAGCTTCTTGTTGAAAATTACTGGCATAAATGAATTGCTGCTGATAATTAAATTTGCACAGAGTTAAAATGAAGTTACAGTGCTCTTTCCCAGTGATACAAGGCTGCGTTATAGACTGCTGGTGAGAATCACTGCCTGTTACACTGTGAACCTGAAAAAAGGTCGTATGGAGAAATAGTGTTTGACTTCCCCAAGTCTGCTTGAATCTGAGTGCTGCAAGAACTCTAACATCCCTCCCAAATCCCTTGCCTCCTTCCCCTCACCACCAAAAAAAAAAACCAAAAAAAAGGAAAAGGAGGAAGAAAGAATGTGAAGTCCCACAAATTGGAGAGGGGCAGAGACAATCACACTATTCCCTTTTGTCCTTGCAGGATGAGGAACAAAAGCAGACTGAGCAATCAATCCTACTGAAATCGGAGTTCCACCTCTCTCATCTCCAGTATCTTCCTTCCTGCAGCCACATGAGTGCAGAGAAGTGGGATGGTGGGAGCAGAGAGTATCAAAGCCACTTCAGATCGAAGAGGACTTGACGTTTGGAAGGTAAAACCCAATCATTTTTGTTGGAAGCAGTTCTTACTCCTTACTGATGCAGGCACCCTGGTGAAAGCCAGGGTCCAGCCTCGAGGGCCAAGGAGATTCATTAAACTAGATTAAACATCTCGGTTTATTAAAGAGCAGCTGTGAGAGATGCCTTTGCATAGTACACAGCTCTCCCATCGGAATTCCATGAGAGCAAACGCCTGGCACTTCCTCTCCTTTGCGCAAGCAGGAGTCGATCTAGCAAAAAGTCATTATTTAGTATGTGCTTAGCCAGAAAAAAAAGGCACGACTTGAAAATCCTCACTACCAACACAGCCAAGCAGATTCTTCTTCTGGAACTCACTTTTGGGTTGAAAACATGAGCAAAAAGTTCAAGCCCCTGAAGCAATTGTCTCAGAAAGTTTTAAGCTACTGAAGATAGCGGGTTTAGGACCATAACTACAATAAACACAGCAAATGAATAAGAGTCTCCTGGCAAGAATAAACCAGAACTGCAGAGGCTGATGTTGCCAGTGAAAAGAACAGGAAGGTAACCAAGTGAAGAAACAGCATGAAGAGGATTATCCTTATTTGGAAGCAATCCATTCCAGCAACAAATTAAGCCAAGGATCTCTGCATCGGAAAACAGCAGGGCAACCTATTAAGCTAAAGGACAATCTGCTTTTTTGGTCACCTTTGAGCCCTGACTGAATGGCAAAAGAAACAAACACGCCGGAGATCAAAACATACGTTATTTCAATAGCGGTGATGGACAGCTGGAAGTCATAGAGGTGGTGGAATTCTTTCCTTGCCCATTCCTAGCACAAGCGCCCGATCTTCCGCAACAATATCGCTGGATTGCAACGGTCATAAGGACCAACTCACAGAAGAGGGCTTGGATGGAAGAAAAATGATAATTCGTGTTTTATGTCACAAACATAGCAGCTCCCACCCCACTGCAGTGATGGGATGGGATCAGGTGAAGTAGTGCAGAGCGGTGAAGCGTTTTTCACAGTGGTGTTGGAAGCCATAGTGGTAACAGAGGGGAAAAAAAAAAAAATCAACTCTACACACATTTGGCTCAAAGGGGTCTCTGGATGTGCCAGCTGCTGCACACAACAGCGTGTGCATGCAGGTGTGTTCTGGGGCCACGTTTCCTGCAGGAAAGCAGAATCCCCAATTAGGGGATTTCTGAGGGGCAAACACAGGCTGTTTCACTGGTCCCTGAAACAAATACACCAGACAGAGCAGGGAGAACACAGTTGAAAGAAGAGTACTAGCAGATCTCATATGGATATTAGCCACATGCATAAGGTGATCAAAAAGAAAGATTATTTGGATTTTGGATGATGTCCCTCTACACTGCTGCTATCAGCTGGACTTCTGTAATGCCCCTTACTCTCCTTCTGAACAACAGCCTGGCTGGTGCATTTTCACCTTTACCTCCACTACCAGCTGCTCTTCTAGTCAAAAGGCCCCAGGAGCTGCCCTGATGAAACTCAGAGCTGACACGTCGCTCCCTCTGGTCTCCCAGTCCCAGGCTTTCCCAAAGAAAGAAGAGGTACCCAACGATCCCAAGCCGTGCACGCTCCGTTCAGTGATGAGCGCAAACAACCTTTACCTGACAGATACTCGAGCATCTCCAGCCTCCTCTAGCTCCCGCTGTGATACTCACAGTGGTGCAAAATTCTTTTAGAAGAGCTCAAATTAGGCTGACAAACACAGACTGTGAAAAGGGCAGAGTGTCAAAAAAGGTTCCTCTCTTTTAAACACTGATGAAACAAGTAAAATAATTCCTCGCTTCCAAAGTGAGTTCTTGGTTACATAGTACTACAACACCTTCTTTTTCCAGCTCCCTTTAAAGTCCAGCTGGCGCTAGAAAGAAGTCCCAGAGATGTTGCTGGTTGCTCTTTCTCCTGTTGGTAAGAGGAAGCCAGTCCCACCTTGTGCTCTGCTGACCAGGGAAAAACACGTTGCTAGTCTGCATCGTGTTGCCCACCAAAAATCTTTTGAAGGGGAGATGCCAGCATCAGGTGACTAAGTCATGCATGATCCCGGACTACGTTATCAGGCCTCTCATGGAATATTTCTACCAATGATAAAATGTTACTGCTGCCATTATCAGGCACTTGGTCTTTATCTGTCAACCCATGACAGGCCTCGTTATTCAGGCAGGTCCTAGGACACCTTCAAGGGGAGATCTTCTCATCCAATGTGAAATACACCAACTTTCTTGACTTTTCTGATCCTCGTTTTTCTTTCAGCCCCTCCTGAAGCGGCTTACAATGCAGATGCATGCAACCCCTCCCCAACAAATCTCACGGGGAGAGCTGCAGGGACTCTGTCACACCACGTCTCTGACCCTGGGCTACCACAGGACTCCCCTTGCCCTCAAAGCGTTCAGACTGCAGCTATGGGGGGGAAAAACAACAAAGCAGCAATGCCCCAAGGGACCACAGCTGTGGAAAACCAAGGCAAGCAGGGAGTGAGTGAGGAGGAAAGAGCAGGGGCAGAAAAAAAGCGAGAAAGCAGGAGAAGCAGCAAGAAACCATCATGCACCAACCAACCCAACGTCCCACGCCACCCATCACCTCACCCAAGGACTGGCAGGGACTGAGTGTAATGTGTGGCAAAAACAAGGTGAGGTGTTGGACTGAAGCCGAGCCTGGGGAAGAGGAGGTAAGGGTTTTCTCCCCAGGTTTGTTTAATTGTTTCCTTTCTTTGCTTTTCCATACATAAACCAGTAATTAAAAGCCTATGTTAACTGGCAATAAAGTAAAATTCAGTTAAATTCCCCAAGCTGAAATTGTTCTGCCCATGACAACAGAAGTATGGGGAAGTATTTTACTGGAGAGCAGTAAAAGAGTTCAAGTAAACATGGAGGCACTTGCCAATGGTTGAAGGCTGCAATACTGTGGGAGCATGGTCTCCAGCGGCAGCTGCCTCCTTGCTCAAGCTTAGTCCTAGGCAGAGGCTTTACTCCAGGTGCTGATTGCTCACAAAGATTTGAAGGACAGTTATGGTGTTACTTTCAGTCAGCAGAAAGAATCTGCAGTTGGTTGGTATCCCCCCTTACATAGATTTTTCTATCTCTTGTCTCAAAATTTCTTTTGGGAGCTCATCTCATCTCAATAGGCTGGAAGGACAAGGTGCACCTCATGAAACTCTAAGTAAGAATTCTAAGAGCAGCATCTGCTGGTTTTTCCATGTTTGACCCGCACAGATACGGTAGAGCCCTTACTGTGTGTTTCTCCCAAGTCCCGTTCTGTTTTGTAAGACGTGATAGTCACGCTATGACTTTGAAGATCAAATGATGGAATCACTCCAACTCCTAGCAAATGCAAAAGTGTATGCCAATGTCACACTTTTTAATAGCGACATCAGAACTCTGAAAGGGAACTAAATATTATCTAAAAACCAAAATGATGACTGGGCTTCCAGAAAGAAAGAATGGAACAGATGACTGGCAAAACGTAGTCAAGGAGGCACCTAAAGGGGTGCAATACAGAAATCATGCTTCTGCCCATTCAGATGCTTTTATTACATGCACTGAAGTCACTAATGTACAAGTCATGTGGGTTACAGAGGCATCTGATCCTCTCCCCTTCATTCTAGAAAAGCCCACTGACATTCTTCAACACTGCTACAACTATCTAAGCAAGCACCCTAAATGAGACAGAAAATTGGCAGATAATTAAGTAAGACTGCTCTTCTCACTTCTACCTGACAACTTCCAAGAAGTTGTCAGCATGCAGTGTGCTGGGTTTAATTGATGGAGTTTTGGTAGCAGGGGAGGGGCTACAGAGATAGCCCCTGTAAGGAGCTGCAAGAAGTTTCCCTGACTCCAAAACTTGTTAGACCTGTCTCTGGCCAGGTTGGACCCACCTCTGGCCAAGGCTGAGCAAATCAGCACCTCTGTGAATGACATATTTAAGAAGGGGACAAAGGAATCTGTGACATGTAGGACCTGCAGTGAAGGGAGGGGGGAGGTAGAGGTCTGTCCCCCAGTTGCCCATGCTGGGCCAGCACCACTCGACCAGTGGTGGCCGCGGCAGTGTGGCTTGGAGAGCTCTGAAGTGCCCCACTCCTGGGATGCCTGATAAGCGGAGTTCGTTCCTGTTGGGACTGTCAAGGTTCTTTGGGACGGTCAGAGATTAGAGGTGGAACAGACATGCATCTGCAGTCCATGGGAAAGGACCCCACATCAGGGCGGGTGGCTGCGCCTTAAGAAGCCATGACTCCCTGAGAAAAAACCCATCCTGGAAGAGTTTGACGGGTAAGGACTGGATTCTGCAGGAAGGACTTGTATCAGAGAAGTTCGTGGAGAACTGTCTCCCGTGAGAAGAGACCCCTCTTTGGAGCAGGGGAAGAGTGTAGGTAAGCTCAGACTTAATCATTATATTCACTTTACAAGTGGAGAAACTTAGGCAGTGATAGATGAAACAAATCATAGGTATTAAGAGAGAGGGAGAATCCAGACTAGAGCCCCAGATCCCTTGCATGTTGCCCACTGGACTCTACCAGAACTTGCTGGGTACAAACATCTCCACTGGACTAGCCTACTGAAGGGCCCAGTCTAAACCAGGGACTCTTAGATTAGGTTAGGAACGTCTCGAGAGTTCAGGTGACAGAGGGCTGTAAGGAAGACACAAAAGAAACCTTACCCTAACATCATCACCCACAGCTGCAAGAGGACAGCTACACCACATAAGGATCACAAACACACACAGAAAGGGAAGATACTAAAAGTCAAGTCCTCACTGAGGGAGGAACAGATCCTGGGAGTACAGCAACTAGGTTTTTCAAAGACTGAGATGCTGAATTTAACTAATACATCCCAAAAAATCCAGGCTGTGCTTTCAAGGAATGTCCCTCTAACGATGTAACTACATGGGCAGCTGTAGGTCTCCCAGCTGGAAACCGCACATCTTTCCCCACACCCCGCTACCCCAGTCAGGAAGAAACAAAATTCAACCCTCATGGATGCCAGCTGGGACCTACCAACAAACACATTTTTCAGACACCTTTCAGAGAACCACCACATTATAAATAATACATTAATTGTCTTTATACACTTTGCTAATTATTATTCTCGTTTCCTGATAGGTCCATTAATCTCTCCCTTTATACCTATTGCCAAAAACCTCTGGAAAATGCTATTGGCATTGCTGATGCACTTAGCGTATGATTGCCCTTGATAGACTTGTCTTTCCCCTCCTTTTTTCATAAAAACACAATCTACAAGATTTAGTTCCAGGTTTTGAGACCATTTAAAATTTGTGGGTGTTCTGGCTAGTCTTTTCTCCTTGCCACTTCTTTTATATCCACACAGTTTCACATTCCCACCTTTATTCCCAGACAGAGAAAATACTCTGCAGATACTTGATAGCAGCCTGTTAACACACTTTCAAGCCTTTGCTGTTTAGAACATGCCGAATTTGGGACAGGAACTGTATTTCACCTCTAGGCGTTATCCTAACACTATAAATAATACAAAAAGCATTGTAAGGATTTCAATATCCTTACTTTTCCCTCTAGACTCTTAAAACTATCATCTGAGTTTTTAATAATCTACTTACTCGAAGTTTTGTGTCATGTCACTCTTCAAGTGACTCCCCTGAGAAGACAATAGACTTGGTCTATTCGAGTCACTCGTAATGATTGAGGCACAATAAGCAACACTGGTTGGAAAAACTTCTTTTGGAAGAACTCTATAAAAATGCTGTTTTGTGGAAATCAAAGTGTTCCGCAGGTATGTGTCAATCTCAGAGCTTTGGACTGTATTGTATTATTTTTCCTCAGAAATTTTCCTAGAAATTTATTTCCCGTCATCTGTTTGTTCTTGCCTTTCCAACCTTTCATCCTGATTTGTGTTGGTTTTTTTTTTTAAAAAAAAAAACACCTTTTAATTTTTATTTTTCTAGAGGAGAAAGAGACTCCAACAAGATACAATATTGGGTTTCAGAACGAACATCCAGAGTGCCTAAAATGAGAGCCAGTGCTCCTTGTTGTGCATTCAAGAAATTAACTGCTACAAACAACGTTTGCTTGAGCCTGATAAACTGTTTCTCCAGTCCATGTGCCACCGCTACGTGTGTTCCATTTCAGTCTGGATAATTCAGAGTAATCCTATTATAGAAAGGCACAAGCCACAAAGTTCTGTTCCAGTTGACATGTTCAAGTTTGACGGCACTCGCCATCAGGACTTCTAACTTCGGTGCAATTCCGAACTAGTATAGATTTAGGTTCTTTCCTAAAGTAGCAAAAGCCTGTCTTTGAGTGTCTCCTCACCGTGGTACTGCAGAGGCTGAAAAACACACACACTTAGGTCTTTGACATCCGAAATCTGTCCCACTGAAGGCTCTATGAAAACTGGTATTTTGATAGAACCCACGGAAATCGACACAGAATGCTTATCTGGGACCTTATCCCATTTTTCCCCACACAGAGACAGAATTTACGGTATCCCATTGATTTTTCCCAGTCCTTCTTGATTTAGAATTGCCATTTACTCTGTTGTGTATTTATTTTTTTTCCCCCCAATCCTGCCTCACTTATCTCTTTAAAAGTTACTTAGCCCTGGGAGTGTAACCCAGCAGTCTCAACAGAAAGAAGGAAAAAGAAAGTTTTCTTCTGCTGTGATTTAGTATGGGAATAACAAGAATACCAGGACTCATCAGCAGGTACACAAACAGGCTGAGCAAATACAATCATGGTGGGTAAGGGAGCATATTGTTATCCATATATTATATTTTCATGAGTATAACTAGGGCCCCCTGGCTCCCTGCTCTACAACTCAACAGGAGGGCAGATAAAATCCGTGTGAACTAATGCAGGGGAAATAAACTCTCAGACTCCATGGCTTGGCCCCCTCCTTCAGTTCTCCACTGCCTCCTGTGTTTTGCAGGTTTCTGACAACTTATTTCCAACAGTATTTTTAAAAGGCAGCATGTAATTTGAGCCAAGGGTTCCGTGTGTGAAAGCGTAGAGGTTTTATCCTACAAGCCCAGAGCAGATGTACCTACACTGATACAAAAGAAGGTTATGCTAGTACAGATCACTTCAATTCCTGCACAAAAGGAAGGCATTCCAACACAAACATACTCCAGATAGCACAGAGGTGCTCACGTGGAGGCTCGTAACGCTTCAGTAGAGCGTGTGTAGACTAGGTGTTATTTGGACTTCTCCAGGTGGTACCAAGTCACTTGATAAAGTCACTCATAATTTCATTTTGCTGAAATTTTGCTCCTGCTTTCAGCATTACTCCTTGACTATCCTTACCTTTCCAAGCTGTGGTCCGGTTTAGGCCCCCATACGTTATTCTTAGTGATAAAGATTTCATTTTCAGTTTTGTTACCACTATTGGATTTTATCACCTGAGCTGAAGGCTCCTCCGAATTTACTAGCTTTCCCATAGCTCCACACCAGATTTTTTTTTTTATTTTGCTTCTAACCGCATGTAAGCAGGAGTTTCTTAGAAACCAGCTCTTCTGCCTTCCTGCAGAAATTCTTTGTGATTCATTAAGGAGCATTTCCAACCAGCTAGAGGGAGAAACTAGCCAAAATCTCTGCACTAGCTAGAGGGAACATCTGCCAGGAGAACCTATCATAGAATGGTTAGGGTTGGAAGGGACCTCAAAGATCATCTAGTTCCAACCCCCCCTGCCATGGGCAGGGACACCCTCCACTACACCAGGTTGCCCAAAGCCTCATCCAACCCGGCCTTGAACACTTCCAGGGATGGGGCACCTACAACTTCTCCGGGCAACCTGTTCCAGTGCCTCACTACCCTCTGAGTGAAAAATTTCTTCCTTATATCCAATCTAAACCTCCCCTCTTTCAGTTTAAAGCCATTATCTCTTGTCCTATCACTACACACCCTTGGAAAAAGTCCCTCTCCAGCTTTCCTGTAGGCCCCCTTTAGGTACTGGAATGCTGCAATAAGATCACCCCAGAGCCTTCTCCTCTCCAGAGGCTGAACAGCCCCAACTCTCTCAGCCTGTCTTCATAGGAGAGGTGCTCCAGCCCTCGGATCATCTTCGTGGCCTCCTCTGGACCTGCTCCAGCAGCCCCACATCCTTCTTGTATTGGAAGCTCCTCAGCTCCCACAACTTGTACCCTGCAGCTTATGCCCAAACAGGAATGGCAGCACCTAGATCCTCATCAGGATATCCACTTGTTTACACGGGAAGTGCAGATGTGAGAGTGATTTCAGGCATATCTAGAGGCAGTTCACCCCTGACCATGAGATGTGAAGTAGCTTTAGTGCCTTGAGTGCTAGCCTAGGTAGACATACAGCCTTTGCTCCAGCCCTGCAACAGCTCCAGAGGAAGTCAGCCATTAAAAGCTAAATAAAGATGACTCTGACCCAGGAAATTATTCACCCAGCTTTTACTTTACCACATCAGCATTTTCTAACAGTTAGACATCCATCCAAACACACGCCGCCTTTTCCTCCGGCTCCGCATAATGGGCGTTAATCAGGCCCCTTGGCTTTAGCCTGTGAAGTCCCTGTGAGACCTCTCCTGTCGCTGGTGTGGAACCACAAGTTTCATTGGAGCTACCCAGGCCTAAGTAAACTCCTCTTGCCCTAATCCAGCCTAACAGCAAGAAAATAAAAAGTAAGGGAAGGGAAAAACAAGGAGGAATAAAGGAGGAAAGACTGAAAGGTTCTGGAAATAGCTGGGATTGCTCATGCTGAGCCATCGGGCCCTGAGATTTGAATAATGCATGTTCCATAAATCTAAGTGTCCCTGCTTGCCACGTTTTAGAACAGGGAGCAAAAATAATAGCTACTGTCCACACTTATCACCAATAATAAATTACAGGGCTCCTGTGTGCGGCAGCGATTAATGCAAAACGCAACCCAAAACACATAACTAAATAAATAGATAGTTTGACTTTCCTGGGGGTTATCTCTTTCCTTTTCTACACCCCTCACAGAGTCTCCTTCCAGCCAAAAACTATACTGGGAAAGACCCATCCTTACACTGTATCCCCTTCAGACAGACAGGCAGACTAACTCATGGTTATCTTCAGAATATACACCAAGGCAGTCACTGGAGCATATGCATCTCTCCAAAACAGGGCACAGCAATGCACTGCACAGCTTTTGGTTCTTCTGGAACACTACAGTCTTCCCAAAGCATCACCTGCCCCTTAAAACAGGGCACACACTCATGGATGCACCTCTCCAAACATAAGGTCCACCCTGCTTCCCGGAGATCACATTCTGATCTATAGCTGATGTGTGCATATATGAGCAACAGAGCATCCTTTTGGCAGCACTTCCTCTCCTTGAACTTCAAACAGTCAGCTACAGGAATGCTGGGGGCTTTTTGGCCCCAAAGCAGCAGTGTGGTAGCAGGGAAGTCACTCAAAAATGATACAAGGATAGGGTGAGGAACAAAAGGGGCTACACAAAGTCCATCACAGAACTGGCCTTTCCAGTGTAAGACTTCCCTGTAAGGACTCCGTTCTGCCCTCATTTTCACCTGGTTTGGGAATTCCAGGCTTAAGCAAAGAATAACTCTTCATTACCCATACCTGCTCAGCAGTGTGGGTCACCTTGACAGGGGTAAGAGCTTCCTGTTTCTTTCTTTCTTCCTTCCTTCCATCTTTCATTCTTCAAAGAAAACTGAACAGGCAACACAGAAATCCTCAAATAATTGGTAACTCAAAGGGAAGGTATGTGCAGCTACACAGGATAAGTATCTTCCTTAACATTACACCCCCACCCCCCCCAAAAAAAAAACCCAACCGACTAACCAAGAAAACTGTCCACTAAAGAAATGCATCTCCCCCACATTTAACGGGTTAGGTCATCGAGGCAGCGTCGGAACAGGCAGCCTTAGAAGCGACCGGGCACTTAAACAGAGCTGTAATCAGTGCTAGACTATGGCAGCTCCCAGGTAACCAACTGTACCGTAGTCGTTCTTTAAACATTTTAGTTCTGATACACACGATTTTGGTGGAAAGTTGTTTTTCCTTTTACATAAGTCGTCTTCTGTGCTTTGCCAGTCTTTTCCCTCTGAGGGAAGGGTGATCTGTCTCTAGAGAAATGTCTTTCGAGTAGAGACAACTTCCCCTCGGAGAAGCCAACCCTGTTTACAGCACGGACTTGTGTGCAGAGCTGCCCTTGGCATCCTCCCCTTGTAACCGCGAAGCAAGAAACAGAGCTGGAAAGGTCACAAAAATCAGAAAAAACTGCAGGAGAGAGGCTACTGGAACATCTATAAAGACAACTCGATGGAGCTTGAGACCCAAGGTACAACACTGTTACTTGACCTGACTGAACGTCTATGGTACCTGTTACACGCCCTCTTCTTCCATAGGGGCCCTGTGCTCTTCTCCCCCACATCCCCATAAGTCTACTTGCTAGACTGGAGACACTCCAGTTTCCGAAAGCAAAGTAAGAACAGAAATTGTGGGCTCGAGCAGCAGGGTGAGGGAACTCACACGAATGAGAGCAGGAGAAAAAAAAAGAAGGGAGCTCATACACAAAGCAGACACTATTATTATTATTATTATTAGCTATTCATTACTCATATGTTGGCATTATAGTAGGATCCAAAAGCCTCATTCGGTATCAGGGCCCCATTGTGCTCGTCTCCATGCAAATACAAAGAAAGCCGGGAAGAGCTCGCGGTCTAATTTAAGACAAGACCCAGCAGGTGAATGGAGCAAAAATTGGAGGGAGGGAGGGAGGGGAAGAAGACCATGTGATTTCACAGGCTAATAGCGCACTGCTGAACGCTCATTCCTGGGAGATCTAAAAGGTTATGGCTTAATAACCCTCAGGGATGCTTCCTACAGCTTCAAACTGTGAAAGCTCTGACCTCCTGGGTAACCACAGCACAATAATATTTCCTTTGGTTAAGTGAATGTCTAAAAGGTGCTTAATCAGTAGTCCATTAGCTCTCCACTTGCCTCATTAACATGCCTGTGGAACAGGTACTGCTGCCCCACCCCCACTGTGGGTTTTTTTTTTTTACATTTTGGGCTCAACCGCTGCCATGCAAAGTGTAATGCCTCGGACTGCCCTGCCTCCAGAAGCGTTTTATGTCATCAATGCATGTGTTCTGAACATATACCACCATCCCACCACCAGGTTTTCTTGGAATTAAGTGGGCTCCTCTGCTGTCTGCTTGAGCATTAGCTATTAACAATTCCTAATATTTATTTATTTTTCAAAACAACAGACAACTGGGGTTTTTTTTTAATCCATAAATGGTGGAAAGAAGCCAAGGATGTTACTGAGCAAAATGCCAGCGCTGGTGCTTTTGGCAGGCTGCCTTCCCAGGCCCCTCTTTAGAGGGTGTCTATAGCACAGATCCCATTTGTACAGCCTCTATGATAGTTTAATTGACAGCATATAACCTAACAAAATTGTGATCCTGGCAATCAATAAAAGATAGCCTTTACAGCCAATTCACCCGTGCCCCATTTAAGATTTCAAAAAAAGGTGAGTCCAACTAGTCCAAACAGAAGGTTACCTACTCCTCCCACCACTTTCAGCAAGTCATGTCACTCCTAGTCTTCCTCAAATATGAAGTGAGGATAACATCCACTCATCTTTCACAGCCATTAAAAATTAATTCCCAGACGCACGCAAGGAAGTCTGAAACTGAAAAGCACTTGACATCCTTAAACGTGGCATGAAGTTCAAAGCAACCCTGATGAAAATAGTTTGATACACTTTTTTTCTTTTTTTTTTTTAGCCAGTATTTTGACTTGAGCATCAAAAAATTGCTTACCCTCTAGGTCTGTGGCATACACAGTGCGGCTCATAAGCATTCAATATCTAAAATGTAAATATGCTTGAGTTGAAGTATTCAGTGCTGGTTCTTCTCTACCCTTTTACTGGGAAAAATCAAAGCAACTTCCAGTAGTGAGGCAATGATGCAACTAACATCCGTCATGGATCATTTTTTCTTCTCCTCATTTGTTCCCCTATATCAACTGCAGTACATTTGAAGGGGGAGAAGGAGGGTTGCTTGTTGGTTTTGTTTTGTGTTTTTTTTTTTTTCCCCAGCAGCTGTTTCATAGAATGGTTTGGGTTGGAAGGGACCTCAAAGATCATCTAGTTCCAAACCCCCTGCCATAGGCAGGGACACCCTCCACTACACCAGGTTGCCCAAAGCCTCATCCAACCTGGCCTTGAACACCTCCAGGGATGGGGCAGCCACATGTGTTTCATTGATCGTATACATGCAAATAACACCCACAGTAGAGAAGGAAAGGCAGAGGAAGTGTAGAGTGCACTTGGAAGAGAAGCTTGCAAGATTCGTGATGGTCACTCATCCCATGGCTGTTGTTTTGTCTATCTCACACCCTAACCAACTCTATAAACTTGCAGGAGAAACCTCTGCTCTGCCTGAGGTGAGACACCTTGATAACAGTCATCTCAGTTCAACTTGCAGGACAAATATCCAAACCTTGATTATGACGATATTGTGCAGGAAAAGCAAAGCTGATTTGGATGCCTCTGCTTTTTCAGTCTTAAGTGAGCAGATGTAGCTTTGGTCTGGCCCCTTGCTCATGTTCAGCTCCCAGCCAGCTGTTTGTGTCTGTGCAGTCATCTCATCCAAGAGCTCGAAACTTGGGTCTCAACTGCAGGGTAATGGAATGGGAGACCTGTCACTTGAGTTGACTTAATGATTGCACAGAGATGCCAAACAGAGACATTTAGCAGGTGTACACTCTCCTATTCAAGTGAGTCCTCCAGTAACATCCCTGAGCAGCCATTAGCACAGGGAGTTCTGTGGACCAGGCATCCCTAAAAGGTCTCGTTCAATCATCCAGGATATTCAGAAAACCTCAAGTAAACCAAAGCTCTAGATACATCCATTTTACCATTTTACATTGATTTGAGAACACACTCCTTCCCTACAAGACTACAGCATAGAGGCTGTCTATCATCTACCCCCAAGGCTTACCTCAGCTGAGAGGAGTGAGCTAAGAGTCTAGGCACCTAAGATGATTCAAGAAAGAAGAGAGAGGGAGACAGACAGACTGCAGGATGACTCTGTTACTATTACCACTAAAGATGCTTCTAAAGCCCATCCTCCTAAATTGGATACTTGAACTTTATGCCAGAAGTTTGTATAAGCTATCTCACACAAAGTTGTAGGTTAGCTTCATGTAAGTCGCTGAAGCTCAGACACAGAGTGTGTTGGAGAGAAACTCATGTTTCATCTCAGAGGTCAAGGCTTTGCTCACTATTTGCTCTGAACCAAATTTGAGCAGCTCCTCCCACCCTAGCCACAGTGAGTCTTAACTTTTTTTAAACAACTTATCTTTTTTTCCACTCTTTTTAATTTTGGGGTAGCAAAACAGATCTGCCCACACAGAACAACTGGCAGGACAGAGGCTTAAAATACTTTTTGTCTTCACAAGCATGGAGTAATTAATGGTTTCTCTTTGCTAGGCTCTTTCTCCGCTGTTTTCTTTGAAAGCCAGCCAGCCCCTTTACTTTATGAATTGGGTTTGCTAATTTGCAAGAGGTTGGAATCATTTCTCATGTTAGAAACTCAAGGTAAACATGCTGTGCTCTCTTTCCCTTTTTCCTCTTTCTTGATGATTTCTTTAATCTCCAACAAATGCCATTTTGGACTGAAAGTCCTTGTTTTGAGCACGGAGACCTTAGAGGTCAGTGTGGAGGAGTGGACTTGCAGAGTCCACACTTGCTAGTTAGATGTATGGCAAAGAGTCTGGAAATGGAAGCTGGCACAGGGGGATGAGGCCTCGAGGCTCAGAGATGGCTTTCTGGGAAAGCACTTCTCTAACAGGAAAGGAAGGTTCAAACTAACCTCAGTTCTTGGGCTGCCCGAGGCAACGGGCACCACTGCGGTCCAGAGCGGCCTTAGGGAAGCTGAATGCTGCATTTTTATCATTTCCTTACTGCTTTTCTCCTCCTCATGCACTAACTTTTTATTCTGTTGGGGTTTTTTGTTTGTGTTTTCTTTTTTTTCTTTCTTTTGTAAGGGAAAGGGAGAAAGACATTTTACAAGTGTGTTGGGTTTTTTTGGTTTTTTTTGGAAGAACTTAAGCCAACCACAAGGTTGGATCCAAGCAACCTGGAACTGCAGGAAGAAGCAAAGCCAAACCTTACCCCCGGCTCATCACTTCAGGGCAGCTCCCAGCATAAGTATCTTTTGGTATCTTTTGTCTTTGGAGACTACTGAATTTTTCTCTGACTTCTGCAACTCGAACCCTTTTCATTGTTTTCAAACAACAGTCCTGGAGGAGAGCCTGGATCTATGGCATGCCTTGCACTACAGCCCTTCAGCCTTCTGTGGCTGACTTGAGGGATTCACCAGGCTTTGTGAAGACTTCAGCGTTTCTTTTTTTGCTTGCAAAAGGGGCAAATGCCAGCTTGAAAGACATAGATTCCTATAAAAGCTCTATTGCTTCTGGATATACTACACCCTGGCTCCAGTAGCACTAAAAAATAAAATAAAATAAATCAAACACATTAAACAGACATCCTTGTCAGCAAACTAATAGCACCAAGCCAGTGTTCCAGGAAAATGCGAAGTGCTTTAATGATGTCGGTCTGTTTTAAGAGCATTTCCATGTGCAGCTCGGTCTGCGTCTCAACTTCTACCTCCAGTGGCCTCATTACACAAACAGGAGGCGGAAAGCTTGGGCTTCTGCGCTGTTCTACAATTGCTGCACAGGAACAACAACAACAAAAATTCTTCAAGCACCTCTGCTAGCATCAGGCTGCTCAGAGCCATTTCCAGGTGAACCAGCAAAGGGCTTATAGAGTTTATTAAAAAAGATTTTTCCTTTTCCTCTATGATAACTCATTTTATTGTTTTAGTTAGTGTATTGCAAACAAAGTTACTCCTCAATAACACTACACATGCAGGGAATAACACAATAACACCCTACACACGCACACTACAAGAGCAGAGCAAGGCACAAACGGATGCTGTTGCAGATTTCACACAAGAAGGTACAGAGCTGCACGCCTGGACCTAAAATTCTGCATCAGGACAAGCTAGGGTGTGTAACAAAGGGAAAGAGCTTTAATAAGATTTGAAAAAGAGAACAAGAGGGAATAAAGCAAAGCCAGGTGGGCTATACATCAAAAACATGCAACAATTGTTTTCCATGTAATCCCATGGGTTATTTCAGCAAGTAGGAGAAGGATCAGGCAGCACAAGCAGCTAATAGTGCAGTGGAGCACATCTTCTAGCAGCACCCAGCACAGACTACAAGACCCTACAGCTCTCCATTTAGCAAAGTGATAATCCTCATGGTTACAAACCAGCTCGGTTTTTTTCTCCCTGCTCCCCCTTACACCCCAGCATAGATCTACCTTATCCCTTTGCAAAAGCACCGAAACAACAACGATGATAAATACCAGCTCCTCTCTCAGGTCTCTGTGGGTATTGACTCTGAAGCCTAATTATGTCAATTTAAGTGTCGGTATTGTTAACTTGTTTTCAGCCATTCATTTCAACAAAAACAGCTGTCTTCCCTAGAATAATGGGCAGAGTTTCAGATTGCAGACAGAACACAAATAGAATAATTGACAGTGTCCTCCCACTCCAGCTCTGGGGAGAAGCCAAGCTAGGTGGGAGCATGAATAGGGAAATCTAACGGTGAGCACATTGGTATGGAAACCTTTGGTATTCAGTTGTCACCAAGCATTACAGACACCGTGAGGTTGTTCTGCCATTGTGCAAGTGCTGCACACTGATGGCGGGGTCCCAAGGGAGAACGTGGTGCCTGTTCTTACTAACATCTAATAAGGCTTTCCTGCTTGGCCAAGTGCTGGGGGTCCAAAGCTCCTGTGCATCTGTTTGGATGCCACATGCTGCCTGGCAAGTTTGTTGATTAGACTGCAAGCAGGTATTTAGTAAATCCTATTATTCACCTTGCCGCTGCCTGAACTTGCTGCCAAGCATCCTCACGTGTTAAGCCCCAACGCTCTCCTACATCCAGCCTCGCAGCCATGCAAGGCACAAGTAATGAAACCAGTCAGGGTGCTTCTAACGTGCCAACTGGTCAGGCCTGAACACTCGCTGACCTTTAGGAAGATGAAGCCTTAGATCAGATCAGGCCTTTGTCCCTTCCCAGAGAGGAAAAAAAAAAAATTAAAAAAATCAGTACAACAGACAGAGGAACAGTCCCGCAGTTCTGCAAGATGGCAGGCCATCTTCTTTGTGCTGTGTCTGCACGCCGTCTAGCACAAATGGGTCCTGGCACCTGCCTGCCCCGCTTCCTGCAGAGGTAATACAAACATACACGATGCCACTAAAGGCCAAGCAATCACATCAGGTGTGCTCTCCTACAGGGCACAGACTGCACAAAGCACATCGGACATATTCTTTGTGTTCTGCACCAAGGTTCAGGTGTCAAGCGATGCTGCAATTTTGGTTTCTCCGATGTGCAGAGGGAATAGTGCCTACCTCAGTCCTGATGCAGCAGGAGAGCTCACCTCCCTTCTTTCCTCCTCCCAGCACCACACCAGATGATTAACAAGGCAGCCAGCACTGGGATACCCTCCTCCAACTTCATATGCATCTTAGGTGCCTTCTGAGAGGACATTATAGCCAAAGGCCCCGGTAACACCCTTTACAGTAGCTATTCCCTAGATTAGGGATTTAAGGTGCAATGCCCCATCCAAGCCAACATGACTCCAACCAAAGGGTGCACCGCTGCATTTTGTAATGGGCTTTGCAATCCCAGGGCTGGAGTAGTCCCAGCATCTGCTCCCAAACCCCTCTGCTCTGTGTGCAGCTCTGGCAGGGGAAGAGGCTGAGCTGCCATTCTTTTTCACCTGGATTTGCTGTGTCCTAATTTTTCTACAGGATATACAGGGTTTGTTTCAAATTAATTGCACCTGCAAAACACATTCTTTAAGCTTGTAGATGCAATGGAAATAACCTTTGTGCATCAACAGTTCTGTTCGGGAGAGCCATCCATTGCCAGTGACAGACAACTCTCGTACTAAATCAGAGTGCACGGTTTTACAGGGGACCAAGCAGAACAGAGATGCAGCACTTTCTTTACTAAATAATAAAAATGTATTTTTATTTTCTGAAAGTTCAAAATGTAGTCTTCCCTGAAATTCAGGCAGAGCTGATTTCTCAGGAGACAATAATATTTAAAAAAACAAAACAGGAACTAATTTAAGAACAAATCCCAGTATTTTCCTTGTGGCACCGACTTGAAAAATTAATACGCATACTCTCATCTCTCTCTCTCAAGCTCTTCTTGAAAGGAATTAGGCCATGCTGGCAGGGCAATGAATTGCCAAATGTCCTCAGATGGAGGAGACCCTCATTGCAGGGATGCTTCCAGCTGGTGCCAAGTTGAATCCGATGTCACTGGATTCCCTCCGTGGGGTAAGGGGAGCGCAGGAGGTGAGACAGGGTGCAGCTGGAACGTGACTGCTCTTTGCCTCAGCTCGTTTGTCACCAGGGGCCCTGGGGTTTTGGCCAGATGGTTGAGTTTAAAGGAACTCACGGGCTAGTCTTCCCTCAAGCTGCTTTTAAATCATACATGGAGATAATATTAGTGTACAGTTGACTCCTAAGCCAAGGAGCCAACCACCAGCTTCTTTGTTAACACCATCCTCAGCTGCAGGCTCCAGCCAGAGTGGGAAAAATCTGTGCCACTGAGTGTATTTGTGCAGCACGACTGCAAGTCAGGCTTGAACAGAGGGGAAAAAAAAAAAATCCAGGTTTTCCTAACTTGACTAATATCCCTCACCAAGTCAGAAGCAGAGTTGTGCCTCATCTTTCTTAATTCCCTGTTGTGTTTTCAACCACAGAGTCTCTTCCTTACGCAGCTACTAAAGCCACTGCACCTGCTGGAATAAACCAAACCCTTTCAGAGCTGCAGTCACAGACGGCTGGATTTTATTTCCTTTCACTCACGGAAAAATATTCAGGATCATCACAGCCAACTCGAAACAGACGAGAAAAGTGAGAGTCACCTTTGCAGTGAGGCGGTTTGGGTTTATTTGGCTTATTTTGAGGATTAGAGAAAGCAAATAATTTCCAATTCAAACATGCTGCAGTTATTGCCACAGAATTTTAATGCTTGTATCAGCATGTCTCCTGATTTTTTTTTTTTATTTTTTATTTTAAACTGGGGTCTTGAACTTTAAAAGTCTTCCAAAGATGGGGGATAACTGGAATTTTTATTTAGACATTTTAGTGAACTAATGGCTGTTACAGCACTAAGGACACAGAGGGTGAACTAAGGTAAGGAGAAGAAAACGGATACTAGCTGTGCTCTCTTTTACCTTTTTATCCCAGTGGACCATGTTGTCTCCTGGGGTGGGATGCAGAAATGCATGCTCATAACTGTCGGGGCAAGTAGGAGAAGGGTCCTGGCCCCCACTGCTTGGGCTGAAGAGTTAGTGATGGCAGTGTTGGCTGTGGGTTAAGTGAGAAGAACCTCTGTGGAACCACTTTGAATTTGAGTTTTGCCTACAGAGCAGAGAGAGGTCTCTGCGCGGATGCAAAGTCTCAAGTCACCTTTGCGACCTAAACTTTTCTCATTTAACCTCAACGTTGTCCCTCTGCATAATTTGGTGTTCTAAGAAGAGACAGGAAACCTGGAACCTGTTTGCTTGGTGCCTGCTGAGGATTGTCAGGGAGGGATCCGTTTCACAGTGCTCCTTATAAGAATGGAAGCTGAACCAAATGGGCCCTCGCTGCAGCGGGAGGAAGTGCCAGACCATGCACGCTTCCAGCAGGACATGCCAGGTGGCCAGCCATGGGTAATCACCTATAGGCAATCATAGCTGACTAAGATTGACCTGTGCTGGAGCCGTATTAGTAACCCATAGGATCAAAGTACCATTTTTTGTTCTGCAGTGACATCGTTCTCTGTACAGCAGTATACACACATATCCCCCAGGGCTTCTCTGCAAACAAATGAAAATCCCACAGCCACCAGGTCACCTTCCTGTAGAGTGCCTCCTGCATTATGCTTGATCCTTCCTCTCACCTCGAAGACTTCAGCTAGCAGAGAGGACATATCTGCCTTTCCTTCCACACAGCAGTCTAGGAATACAGCTCGTTCTCAGCACTGCCTTAAACCAGAAGCAAACACGGGCACAGGGAACAAGTATCCCAGAAGACAGGGAAGGGCCTAACACTCTCCATCAGTGGAGAAAACTTCTTGATCAGATTTTCAGAGAAACCTTTCTGCCGGCTCTCCTTCCCTGCAGGAAGGGGCACTCGTGTCTCTTAGGAAACCTGAGGGCAGCCCCATGGTCACACTCTCTCAACTGAGAACAAAGAGCAAGAAGACCTGTAAAATACATTCCTCCCAAGTGGGACTGATGGGGGGCATTTATTCCTCAGAGTGATATTTACTGCCTTCCCACAGTGTTTGCACTGACTGGCAGCTCTGGCGAGCTAGACAGCTGTGTCAACATCTGCAGGTGTGAGTGTGTGGCTGTGTGAAAGGAAAGGGAAACAGGAGAGAGAAAAAAATGAGATGGAAAAATGTTTTTATTTTTTTGCCTTTTTCTGTATGCTTTTTGCCTTCTGCAGAGTAGAAGCCTTTCTGTGCTGATATCAGGAGTATATTCCTAATGATTAATTGATTTAATGCAGGAAGTACGTGCACGAGCTGTGCACGTGAGAGAGGCATTGGCTAGTATTTTCCTAACATTAGAACTGTTTCCCCTCCTTGATTCCCAAATAACCTGCAAAAAACCATGTGCACAAACAAGGAGAGGAAGAGAAGCAAACAAAAAAAAAGTGTGAAAACCCCAAGGCAGCAGGCACACAGCCTTCCCTGTAATTCTGGGCAAGGATGGAATTTGCCTTGACCTTTACAGGTTTTCAGGCTCGAGTGAAACGCAAAGGTGAAGCGAATCTTGCAAAGCTTCGCTGCTGCCCGATTACAGCTCCTCCTGTCGCACTTCTCCCAGCGGTGTTCCTAGTCTCACGCTGCCTCACGTGTGTCCAAACCCAAGCACCCTACTTCTTCATCTGGGGCTGCAGAACATGCTTCGGGGTCAAAATCCTACTTTGTTACCTCCAGGCACACCATGGACAACATTCCTTTCTTCATCACATGAACTCAAATGCATTATTCAGGCCAGCAAGAACCTACTGCAAAGAGCCAACAGGATTTCTGCTTTGTTTTTCTTGATAAAAATGAAGTTCCAGTCTCACCTTTGCAGATACCCCTGAGGGGCCAACCTGGTCTTGTTTTTGTAGGGGCTCCCAAGCCCCTTCAACCTCTGGTGTCCCAGCAGTTGTGTACTGACCCTCATGACATCTCCGGCAGGCAGGGCAGAGCTAAGTCATCATTCCTGGAGGACTAATTGCTAGATCCCTAAACAGAGCTTGGACATGTAGGTGCTATTGGCACTCATAAAACCACCACCTGGCTTCTGCTCCAAACCCAGTCGGAACCTAAGGTAATTCTATTGGTAATCTTTATGCTTATAGCTTATTGAGGCACCTATATTTCTGCAATTAAGCACATGTATAACCATTTAAAACTGGCAGATGTTCAGAACTTCCCTCAGAGACATAGTCTGGCTGAATTTGCATGCAAGATACTCCCTCTGTGCCTCATCTTCTGGGTCTTACACAGACAGTGTGTTTCTAGTGTGTCTTAACATATCCCTTCTTTCTTCCTCATCTCCTCTTCCTCAGCAAAGGTGGTAAGGAGAACCCTCTCTCCAACACAGCAGCACTCTTAAAGCCATAATCTAGGACAGAAGAGACCCAGCTTCAAATCCCTCCTTTGCTCAATCAGTAGTAAGGATTTAAATCAAACCAATGTCCTGAGGAAAAAGCAGTTTCCTAGCTATTCAGCAAGTGGAAGGAGCAGTGGGCAAGCAAGAGTCCTCCTGTCATCCTCCACCCTGCACCTTTGCCCCTTTAAAAAAAAAAAATAAAAAAGGGAGAAAGAACACATCTGGCTTAAGATCTGGGTGACTTTGCAATCCAACTGTATGGGACAACATACAACATTTACAGGGATTTTACAACGTCCATTACCCTGTGGCTTAGGCGAGTACACCTAGGAAGCCTTCAAAAATATGGAACCAAATGCTACTCAAGTGCTGGTCTGGTGTACTCACACAGAGGTGGGATTCTTACAGTGGGAATAAGAGGATGGCTTCAGAGAGTATCTGGTGGATGTATAGTTAAGAACATTAATAAGCTATCATTGCATGAACACAAATTGGATATATTTGGGTCTTTTTCAACCCTTCACAGTAGGCTTGACTCTAGCTTTCTTGGAGAATATCATCTCTACTTTTGTGAGTCATCAAGCCCAGTGAGATCCTGATTCCTTTTCTGTGCTCTAAACCTTTCAATATTCTTTATGCAAGACCCTTACTCCTACCCTTTCTCCTCAGACAAACTGTTGAAGAATAAGATTGTTCAAAAGTGTGGTCACTTAAAAAATAGCTGGATGTTATATGCATTCACGTTTTGGTCCTCCATCCAAGACTTTTAAACTGGAATAAATAAAAGTAGCTCCATCATCTCAAGAAAATTGAAGCTGTTTTACTCCACATGAGGACATTTCTATTTCCAAGGGTAGAAAGAGGGATAAAACAAAAGAGAATCAGACCTTTTTCCACTGAGAAGTCCAATTTCTACATTTAGATTTATCGACGAGTAATTGGAGAGAAGCATTTCACATGACATTTCTGTAGTATTAGATTTGTTAAAAGGAAAATTTTATAATAGAGCTAACCCTAAGTAGATGAGGTTTTGTCATAAAAAGAAGGGGAGGAAAAGAAAGAAACCACCACTTGGGAAATGGTCCTACTTCCTCTAACAGCATTGGAAAAAAAAAAAAATCTTGATTCCTATAGAAGTAGCAGACAAAGATTAAATAACCTCAGCCCTATTAAAAGTCAACATAAGCCGACTTCGTAAGTATACATTCCAGATGATATTTTCTGCTTCTTTAGAGATGGGAAGGAATGGGATGTCAGGTTCCAGCAGACTCGTTTCAACTACTTATGTGCAAGGTTTGGAGGAGCGTGAATCCAGAACAGAACTTAATCCCCAGCTACCTTCCATACCTTTCAACCAGAGCCTCACTGGCTCATTTTAATGGTTAAAACAATGGTTGAAACTCTTATGCATTTATACAGTCCCCAGAATCTTAGACTCAATAACATGTACACGCTTGCAACACCTGTTCTGATTTAAGAGAATGTTACAGCCTTCATTTTGCAAACAACAAGCTGAAGTACCAAAAGAGTAAAGGACTCATCCGAGAACTAATTGAAAGTGCATGAACCCAGGTCTTACAAGTCTCAGTTCCCTCCCTAACCACCATACTGTCCCACCCTGCTATGCAAAGTCTTGTATAAACACACCCTTACACCAGATGGGTAGTGATAGCAACTGCCTAGACATTTAGTTTATCTTCTCTTCAGCTGCCTTGTTTCATGAGCAGATGTCAAATTTTAATCCAATCCAAGCATGAGAGGAAAGAGGAAGATGAAGGGTGAGTCTCCTCATCTTAAGATTTTATATGACAAGTCACCACTCAGATGGATCAGGCTAGTAAGGAACAAATAAGGTTTTCACCGAAGAAAGATGGCTAAAGACAGAAGTGTATTAGGGTTCCAGTTTGGGCTTTTTGGCCTTTCATGCAAATACACTGTCCAGTGGAAAATAGGTTTCCCTTGTGGAAAACCTTTATGGAACTATCAGAGTGGATAATCCCCCTTAGGGAACAAAAGAGAGGGGAGAGGGAAAACAAGCCATCCTCAGTGCTCTCAGCTGATATTTGAGCTTCTAAACATTTGCACTTGAAAGTCTTTGGGCACCTTTGAAGTTAGATGTGAGAGATTTTCAGACCGCTTTTTCTATGGATACGGATGGCTCTAAGGACCCCAATTTTTAGAAGGTGGTTTCTAAAACGAATTCCTCTCCACAGCATCCTTGGTTCACTCCACTGAAGTATATAACCAATCGGTCCCTATAATATCCCCCACAATACTCCTCCCCCAACAACTCTACTGCATATTCCGGAATCCAACTTCCCAGATCCAGGTACTCTACGCAGAAAGTCCTTTTCACCCATAAGCCAGCAGAGCTGAATATAGATTACCCTGTATTGAAGTTTTGAATTTGGTCTTTGTGACAAACTCTTTTCCGTCTCTAATGAGTCTTGAAAACACACAGACCCTGATGTCTGGCTACAGAATGGTGGTCACTAACAGCCCCAAAGGACACAAAACCAGGACGAGTGGTACTCAAGGAACAATACTCAATCACCAAGATCTAGACTTGGCCATGCATATAGATAATTCCGATATACTTTTAAAACTCATTGTAAGGAATCACCTTTCTATGGCCACGCGGGATTCATCACAGCGAGTTCCTAAATGGCCAGTTGTCTCCAATGACCAATCACACTGCGGTCTGTGACTGATGTTCCCTCACATGCAAACACTTAATTCCTTGCAACAGCGTAACACAGCAGCCTAATTATGCAACGCAAGCCTTTCTTTCCCAGCTCCATCCCTAATAGCCATCCTTTTCCTTTGTAGCACTGCACACAAGTCCCTGTATGCTTATTCGCGCCACCGTCATGGAGCAAAACAAACAAGTGAGCAAAAAGGACGGGACGTCTATAAAATTGTCCCAAACCCTTGAAAATTTCAGCCACCGTCTTTGAGCCTCCGGCCTCCCGCAGCAGAGCAAATTCCACATGCCCTCCGAGCGCTGCGGGGAGGAGTATTAGCGTATTGGCAGGTAGAGCCCACAGTCTCTTTTGCAGAACCCAGCTGTGCCAAATAAATAAATCACCTGCGGCCATTTATGTGCAAATAACCTGTGCCAAGGGGCCTTTTGGAAGGAAAGCTTCGATCCGTGTTCGCAGCAGCAGTGCTGTAATGGGAGCAAATAAACATGCGTGCCTTCCTCCCTCTTCTCTCCCCTCCCACCGCGCTTTTGTAACGTGGCGCTTTCCCGTGCTGAGTTAAAGCTGAGAAGCAGCATTTTGCATTAAGCAGTTGGCTGTTACGGAGGAGAAAGAGCCACAAAGTGCACTTAACAAAACCCACCCTCTACTCCGACGTTGGGAGGTTAAAACCAGAGATGAGGGAACACGTCTCATTTCCCCATCTGTAGCCAATTCCCCTGACAGGCTCCATTAAAAAGCCAACCAATTCTGGCACTCCGGCTCCCAGAGGAGCCCTGCGACACCGTTATTAAATAAAGTACACTGGCTTTCGTTGTGAATGGGGATTGCTTAACATAAGTGCAGCACTTAGGGAGTCAGGGGAAGCGGAGACACAGAGGGTTTGAGCCTCTGGATTCTCTCACTACAGGCACTCCGCTGCCGAAGTCAAAGCCCTTCCCCTCTGCCATCATAGCTCCAGGCTTTCCTCATTCTCTTCTGAGGTTTAACTCTGAACAAACTAAATCCAAAATAATTACACCACCAGTCTCAGAATCCTCACTCCACAGGTCCCGCAAGCGTGCTCACACTAGCCACTATGAACACTGCAATCCTACGCACACACACGCTCCCATTCTGTCTTGTTTTCCAAAAGCTGAGTGGATAGTAAACAACACTCTCCATAAATCATTTTTTAAAGTTTTAAAACCTACTGTGCTTTGACTGCGCTCATGCCCCTGATGCGTCTGCTTTCCATGAACGTTTTGGTAAGCGAACGCTTAACAAGTTCATTCCTGGAACCACATCAATTGTCAGAGGACATGCAGCAGAAAGCAAATTCCAGACCCCAGAGGTAGCTGTTCTGGCAGTTTGCTCCTCTGATTTTATTCCCTGAGTGGGATGGCATGACAGGCACCCCGAGGCCTTGAGCTGCTTTCATATCCTTGTAACACTGTTTGATATTCAACCAAGAGTTACCAAGAGTTATCCAGACATTACCAGTGAGTTTCAAATCAAGAGAATAATCTAAGGAGATTTCAATCTGTTCATGACTATTTCCAACTGGGTATTTGCCAGGCTCACCGATATCCATTCCCTCTACAAGCACCTGACAACCACCACCCTTTGGCAGAGCCAAAGCTTTCTCAAGCATCTGGATCCTTTCCTAAACGGGAAGTTCAAAGCTTGCTCCCAGTTGCTCTGTGTGCTCTCCTGTTGAGACTGTGTTGCTGCACGTGTGGCATCAAACTTCACCCCACCTGAGCAGTGACCCAGCAGCCCCTAACTTGAACTTGTGCTCACTCCTCATCCAGGGCAGACCACTCCCTGGCCACCCCACATCCCCAAGGTACTTGGCTGTAGTAGGAGGCAGAAAAAAAAGTGAAAGAACTACATTTGCAAAAGCTGAAGGATCTGCATCTGCCCTACCCTCAAACATAGCCTGCCAAACCAGACCACCAGCACCACAGCCTGTTCAAGCCTACAGTTCCCCCACCACCCTAAACACATACGCACGGGACTGAGGCTCTCCATGAAGGCAGGTTGAGCAAACTTAGAAGAGGCTAGACAGAAGGAGATGGGATTCCCTTCCTCCATCCCCCAGGGAGCATATCCCACTCCACTTGCACTCACAGATTTATCAGGGTGCTCAAAAAACTGCAGGATGAGAGAGGAAAAAGGACAAGGGTATCTCTGGAATCCCTTCTTCAGCTGCTCCCGTATCCCTACATGTATTCCCCCAGGCAGAGAGTTTTCCAAAGCAAAATGAGCATGGTTAAAGAAAAACAGTACATAAAAGTAAAAATCTAGCTTTCAACTAAGTACTTTCAAACCTTATCATTGTCACAGTTGACATTTATCACAAGTCTTTTTATTTTTTTTTCTTTAAACAAAAAATGCACCACAACAAATAGGTAGAGTAGACTGCAAAAAATAAATAGATGCCCAATTCTGCGTGGCATTAACTAGCAACAAACCCCCGGAGGGCAGCATGTGATCCAGCTGGGCTCCACTGACACGCTCCCAGCCCAAGGAAGCATTGCAGAAGCCACGACAAATTGGACTCTGCTCCCAGGAACGGAGGGGAGCCGCTTGACTTCCCCTGCTCCCAGAAGCTGCGAAAATTCTGCCAAGAAAGTGTCTTCCTAATTTGCATTATCTTGGTCATTTACAATTCATCCAAACGGAGCTGGCAATTAGCAGTTGTTGGTAAACTCTGCTGCGAGCTCCAATCAGGCTTTGCTGCTCCAGCTCTCTCTATTTACAAATTCCTGCAGTTACAGCACGTTAGAGAAACAGTTTTGACAGTTTCTGTCCCATGAAGTTCAAGTTTTCCCCAATTACAGCAGATAATGAGAAACTCAAGCTCACTAAAACATACAGCCCTGTGACCCAAGAACTCCTACGCCCAATTTGTGGGAGAACATGGAATATCATGATACAGGCATTGACTGAAGGGGTGCAGAGCCACCGAGCCAAAGCAAAGGGAGGGATGCAGCCTTTCTTAGCAAAACTAAACTGCCTCTTTGCTACAGGTGCAGAGAAAAACACCTTGAAGCATCATGGGATCAGCTAATCCTCACGAGAACTAGCCTATGACAGCTGGGGAGAGTTACCAATAGCTTCTCCACCAGGCTCTGAAGCCTGAGGAGTTGGAAGGAAGCAGCATGATACAATGAAAGGTAAAGGGTGGAGGAGGGAGCAAGACAGAAACACCAGTTGTTAAGAGAAGAGTCTGATGGATGCCAAGATATAAACCTAAATAGACAGAGCTCTTGCATTATCTAACCACTGCTCTCCTCACTATGCACCGTCTTGCATGGTAGCCCTTCCATTGCTTCCATCCCTCTGAAAGCCTTCCCTCTGTGTGTCCTGCCTTTTGAACAGCCTTCTTGCATCCATCTGCCTCATTTACTCCCCTTCTCAGTTCAGTTCCTCTCCTGACAGCATCTCATATTCTCCTTTGCAGCCATCCTGCAGTTTTCCTCCTTTTGATCTCATTTCTCTCCATCAAGTATTTAGGATTCCCATTGGTGAGAGATGGGCAGTGTAACACTACAAAACAGCGTCTCAGAGCGTTGGATTTGCCAGTTCACAGCATTACTGACTGAAGCAAGAGGCACTGGAGAGACTCACATACAGAGGCTCAGACATCTGCAGTCTTCTAGCTCAGATGAGGCAGAGGAATATGATTTCCATCTTCCTTTACCCAATAAAGAGTTCTTTCGCTTTACTGGTTGCCCCAAAATACTGGTTAACATTGCTGTGTACAAGCCACCACCATGTCTATCCCCAGGTGTGGCAGATCCCCCGAAGTAGTTGCACACACACACAAGCTTTCAGATGCAGAGGACTAAAACCAGAGGGTTTAGATAAAACCTCTGTCTGGCTTTATTTTATCCACCCATGCTCTACCTGAAATGCTTTGCATTTGGGTCTCTGGCTACCCGCAAGCAAAGAGGTTCAAAAGATCGGGGAAGGAAACCAGTTTGTCTAACAGTGACTGAAACCAGGCACAGCTGAAATTGCAGCTTTATACAGAAAGGCAATGAGGACACTGCACAAGCCAGAGCAGCTGCTGGCAAGAACATCACTTTCTTCAGTCACCAACAGTTTGAGGGACCTAGGTGGACTGCTGCCTCCAATGCCACAATTCATTATTCAGTGAAATGTTTCATCCGTTTTCACCATGCCATGAAGCAAACGGAGCAGAGAGGCATGGATCATGACGGAGTCAGCGCAGCAGAGCCACAGGAAGAAAAATTCCTTATATTACCTCCCCTTCTCAACCCAGCTTCCCTCGTCCAACACATCTTAAAGATGAGTCAACACCAGTGCTACAGCTGAAGCCTGGAACAAATAAGACTTCTCTCCCATCCCAAATCCAATGGAACCATTTGCCAAGAGACACTGCTTATACAAACGCTGCCTAGAAGCCAAGCAATGTGGCGGCTGCCCTGGTTGTGCCGCTGTGGCCAGAAAACCCATGCCACGTGGCCGATATGCTGTTCCATTGTCCACACTCTGCAGCCCCTGCGACCAGGAATTCATCTGCAAGCTTTATCTGTCACAGAAAGCACAGAGCACCTGGTACTGCTCCCACCATCCTAAGCCAACTCCTGGTAGCTACTGGGCCTATCTCCCCTAACTTTTTTTCCCCAGAAACAAGGTACAAAGCAGCAGGCCAAAATCTAGTGGCTTTCAACCCGCCAGATGAGAGCAAAAGGTTAAGGACCTTCAGTCTCCTGTGCTCAGCAGCAATTAAAGTGATCCAGAGGAAGGTGAAAACTCCACCCTAATGGTCAATTGGTGCACGAGAGAGAAAATGAGCCATTTCATGGTCCCTGCGGTTATCATCTACCACAAAGCATAAGATTTGATTACCCCTATCTTAACACATAATTACAAATGGACATAAAATTATCCAGGCCCTTTTTGAAATCCTTTTACAATAATTGACTCAACGACCTCCTGGGGCAATGATGGTTGCATGCAGTAAAGAACGAGTTTATTCTACATTAACATACCTGTGCCTCATAATTATAATATCCAAAAAAGACTGTTCCAGGGATATCCTCTCTGGAGCAGCCTCAAAGGCTGGAAGAATCCCAAACAAGCTGCATAAAAATCACCTGTGCACAAGATGACAGCGCACAACTCAGCGAACAGTGAGTCACGGAAGCAACAGCATATAGCAAAGATTGCTGGGAAAGAATCAGGCACATTCATTTCCACAGGAAAAGTGCCAGCCCAGACCCCCACAGCTCACTATCCTACCGTTGAAAGACAACCTTGATTTTATCATCCAGAATATTAAGTGTCCAGGAATTACATGAACGTGTTGCAGATCCCAGGGTAAATGCTTTATTTCTGGCTCAGCTGCTGACTCAGTTCCGCCTGCCCATTCCTGATCTCATCTATAAAACCGAGATGAGGGGAATTCCGTTCCTCTGGAGTAAAGGAGTTCAACAGCAGCCTACAAGCTAAGTGCTAGTGATAGAGCTGTTCATGCTGTACAGATGCAAAGTGATCTGAGCTCCAGCCGCAGGGACGTTCACTGCATCTTGCAGCGTTTGTAGCCAAGCCATCCGTTTGTTAATTCTGTGACCCCAGACTTACACGTTCCTGCCTCAGCATTGCTTTCCACACACATTCTGGAGATGTGATCAGAGTTTGCAGGGAATGCTAAGGCTGAGTTACTATGGGAAGATGGAGCGAGCACTTACTGGGCTTTTTAGACTTGTCTCTCTCCCCGCTTCCCGAAGAAGCAAGGGACATATTTCATTGTCTTCCTCCACTAGCCTGTCTGGCAGTCCCTTCCCATGAAGTGGGCTGCTGCTCATGGCAAGGCAGCAAACAGGGAGAATCCAAGCCAAAAGTCAAATTTCAAAGGAACTCAGCAAGACAGGGCTGTCCTCAACACTACTGCAGGCCGAGGGCATCAGGTCTACCCCTGCTCTACAGATCCACAGGCTTAACAGTGCAAAGGTGGTAGCCACACCTGCGAGGTGTTATTTGCCCAGCCGATACACAGAGTGGCACATTCTCATAGGAAACTGCACCAGCAGATTTTGTCAATAACAGGGCGGAAGATGATCAGCTGCACATAGGGCTACAGGGAGAAGATGAGAGAAACTTTTCTTTTTTTTGGTCTGAAGTGACACTGCAGTCTCAAGAAGCCCTAATCAGACTTCCTAGAAACTAAACACAACATAGGTAGTTTCTTGCTTTCCTTACCTGCCCCTCTCCACCTCCATGAGACATTGCTCTTCCTCGTGACCAACAGTACTGCATCACAAAAGAAAGGAAGAACCATCCCAGCATCACAGTTTGAGTCAAGACCACAGGCAGAAACACAGCCCTCCGAGGCAGGCACATGAAAGAGGCAAAACCGTTCCTGTGTCAGTGACAAGATGATCACACAAGTCTGTTTTGGCCTGAATAAATCACTGACTATGAAATTCTGAGGGATCTAGGAAAAACAGAGAATTCCTAGTTCCCAAGCCTATGCTTGAACAACAGGGGAGAAACTACAAAACAGAGGAAGTCTTCATAAATGGGGACAGAAAAACCCAAAGACAAGGCAGATCTGTCAAAGCAGTAGCTGACTGGCCCTCTCCAAAACTATCAGGGAGTTAATTTGCTTCACCGTCCCCTTCAATTTGCGTTCCCAAGGAATCAGCTATCACAGGGTGAGTACCAAGTGTCCTGGTTTCACCCGATGCCAGATTCTCCCAGTTAACCAAAGCCCTCCAGGTTCTGAAATAGCCCAAAGCAGGTCACATAATCGACTCGTGCAGCTGGGTTGACCATGGATGTATATGGAGGCAGTGGGTGGCGGGGGGCGGGGAGGGGAAGAAGGGTAAACTTGAAGGGAGAAGGAACATGAGGAACCAGAAAGGCACTGAGCAGCCTCTGCCAGCTCATTAACCCTACCCCAGACTACTGGCTGGGTGTCAGCATAAAGCATCGCAGCAGAAGCAGAGGGAGGGAGCCCTGCATGCCTGCTGGGACTCCAGAGTGACTGGAGGGGAGAGACAGAGCTTGTTTTTCTTCCCACAAGGAAGCAAGAGAGGGAGAAGGAAAAAGTTTGACAATAGCAATTTTCTACGTTTATGAAGAGCTGAGAAACTTTGTCTGCTCACCAGGCATTTCCCACTGAGCTGTCTTCCCACTGTGAGGTTTCTATCTCATGCCTGACTGGCTCTTCTCTCCATTTCTAGTAATTAGGAGCCTTCCAGGCTGCCCAGAAGAAAACCTCTGCTTGCAGCATCCTTCTTTTTAGGGACCAATTGGATGCTATTATCTCACTGATTTTTAAAAACCTGTGACTGCACATCAGAGCCCCAGCTGATGGGTCCAAAGTACTTGCTTGACTCACCTCCATATGTTTCCCCTCCAAATTCAGCCCTTGCAAGGAAACAGCATAGATAAAACCCAGAAGGAAAAAGATAAATCAGAGCACTTGATTCAAACGCTGAGACAGGGCATTGCTCAAGAAAGAGGATTCACTGCAATGGAAGCGATGAGAATCACTACAAGCACCTCCAGGAAGCCTCTGCCTTGAAAACAGTCTGTACTTTACCCATACGTGTCCACATAATAAAAATAATTGCTACTTGGCACCATTAGAGACGAGCAAGGCAAAGCCTGTGCTTTTAATAAGCCGATGTGGATTTAACGTTCTGCTTGCTGTCTGAGCAACAGCAATTGCTACTTTCTTTGGAGATGGATTTTGCCTTAGGCTTGGTCTCAAGAGGTTATCTGATGAGTTTTGGTTATTTGGGAAAAGAGGACAAAGGACAGGCTTCCCTTGGAAGTGAAGATAAAAATGTCTGCGTGCACATCCCTTTTGCACTTTTTTTTTCCTTCCGTTTTCCTTAAGCCTTCAAAACAGCAGTGGAAGGAGCTAGAGGCAGACAAGATGGGGTTACAAAAGTCACAAAACAGACAATTCTCTCTCTACAGACTCTACTCTCCGAACAACTCTATCCATGTGTGCGTGTTTGAAAAGGAGCCATGTTATAAGAGATGAGGTCATCTTTGGGGGCCAACCTGTGGTGCCCTGAACAGCGAATTCTGAAAATTCAAGTCCTGCCAGTCTCAAATGCTGAGCAGAGAGCAGGGCATCCAAAATTATAAGCCACTTCAAGTGCTCCCTCTTCTGCAACACTGTCAAGTCTCTTTCCCTCATGGCCACAGCGACCTCCTAAAGCAAAGGTGTTCACCCCCAGGGCTTTCCTGGGGCAGGACAGTGTCCAGATTACTGATCCCACAGAAGTTACCTGGAGCTGTAGAGCAGCACATGGGAAAGTTGCTATGAGGAAGCGCAGCAACAGTAGGGCTGTTCCTCCTCATACAAAGCCATGCACTTTCCTTCAGTAAGGTCCAGAATTAACGGTGTTTTCAAGGTTTGGCATGCTGAGTGAATTTCTTCTTCTCCATACCAACTCTCTTGTATTACTGCTGGGTTGTACCTTACCGTGCAGCAACGAATCTCAAGTATTTTTGTATCTCCCCTTGAGGAGGAAATACAATGCAGAGAAAATTAACAAGTATGAGGAAGAGAAGAAAAAGAGGAGAAAAAGGCAGGAGGTGGGAAAATCAAAGAGTTTAGATGATAGTTTGTGTACTTTTTTCATGTGAGTGAGTGAGAAGGAGTGTCGTGGTTTTTGGACTGAGGGTCGAGACAAGAACCAAGAGGGAGCACCCACCAACCATGGTCCTGGCCAAAACATGACTCAGGCTTTCTTCTTAAAACAAAAGAACTTATTAACAGTTACTGAACAAGAGACACAAGGGAACAAAACCGGTTACTTGAGAGGAGAAAGAGAAAACAAGGCCAGATCTTAAAACAACACCTCCCCACCCCCCTATTTCCTTTCGTTCCCGGCTCTGCCTCCCACCCAGCGGTGCAGGGGCACAGGGAACGGGGGGTGTAGGTCAGTTCATCCATGATGTTACTGCCGCTCCTTTCTTAAAGGAGAAGGAGTCCTTACACCATTTTTCCCTTGATTCAGTGGATCCCCTACTCACGAGGAAAAAAATCCCCAAACTTTTCCAGCCTAAGTCCTGCCTGCAGGATTGCAATCCTTCCCCATGGATCGCACCAGTTCGGGCTTTACCAGTCTCGGCCCCTCAGGGAGCTGCTGCCACTCGCGTCGGCGTGGGTCGTCCCACGGACTCCAGATGCCTCCACGACCTCGTCGTGCATCCCATGCCCCACCATCAACAGTACCTGATCGTGCATCCCCTGCTCCACGACCTCTCCCGGGCTCAGGCATCTCTTTCCCCGACGTGGGTTTCTCCACGGGCTGCGAGTGGTCTCAGCTCCGCCGAGTCTATCTTGGCTGCAGGGGGGCCGCCTGCCAGCTCACCACCGATTGCAAGGGAAACCTCAGCTCCGGCACACCTCCTCCCGCTCCATCTTGACTGACCTGGTGTCGGCGTGGCCGTTTCTCTTAGATCTTAATCCTCTCTGGGTGAACTCGGCCCGGCGAGCACCCCGGGAGCGGGGCGCTTCCCGAGTGCCCCATGCGGCTCCGCCGGCTCGGCCCGGGCAGCTGCCCGGCCGGGAGCCGGGAGCGATGGCAGCGCCATCCTCTCCTCTCCTCGCTCCTGGGCAAAAGCCCTTTTCCCGTCCCTTTGTCCCAACTTAAATAGGGCAATTCGCAGAGGCGCCGATTTGGCGCAACCCCCCGGGGGGATGGGACTCAGATCTGGTGGCACAGGGAGCAAATCCCCTCCCCTGCCACCAGAACACCCCCCCACATCAAACTATCACAAAGAGTGCCTAAGCACGACTGGAAAGAGGTACAAAGGAAGTGTGTAAGGCAGGCAGACAGGTTATCTGTCATTCAGCTGGTCCTCCATTAATTTTTCTCTCTCTCTCTCATCTTTCCTCCTTTTCACTAAACTCTTCTCTTTCTCCCCTTCCCCAAAAGATTGATGCAGCAGTTCTCTATTTTTAGAGGAGGGGGTAAATAAAGAAACATGGAGGGGAACCACCAAACTTTCATTTATCCACTGGACCAAACAAGTGAGGCAAAAAGCTCATTCCTTAGAGCTAAAACATGCTGGAGAAACAAGTACTTCCAGTAAGCTGCAGTGTCTCTATCCCAAATGTGACACACAAGCACGAACTGTTTTCACTTGCCTCTACTTTTCCTCTTAGCTGCAAAAGCAGTAGGGAACAGCCCCTGGCCAGTGGTTTGACTTTTACCACTTGACAAGGCTTTGGTGATGGAATTGATAACAAAGGCACTAAGATGACAAACACTGCAGCAGCTCAAGCTTCTGCTATGATGAATAATCCCCTTGCAGAGTTTCAGCTCATTTATTTTGCCAAATCCCATGCGCGAGAAGAACTGCTGTGCCTTTACTGACACTGCACAGGCTGAAAACTGGAAGACACTGGAAGGCGACTGGGAGAACTGTCTGTGGGTGCTAGGGGTTTTCTACAGTTCCCGATCACACCTTCTCCTCTAAGCAGCTGGGACAGGGAAGAGCCATGCTCCTGCATCTACAGCAGAAGGAAACTCTGAATGCAACAGTTACAAATAGCAGAGCTTTGATCACTTCCCTAGCAACATGGCTTTCATACTGTGGCATATGTGCTTCATCCATCTGGGACCAGAGCATCCTACGGCTGCTGGTTTTGCCTGCTCCCTGCTGCAAAAGGTTACGAGTGGAGTAGCTGTGAGCTGCCCACTGGGAAAAAAAAAAAAAAAAATAAGAGTGCCATGTTACAACCTAAATGTCATTTACAACCTACATGTCATAAGAGACTTTTTTTTAAAAGAACTAGTTTTGCTAGTCAGTGTACAATAATTAATCTGCATGTTTGTCAAACTAATACTGATGCAATGGCTTGTTTATGCAAAATAGCCAAGCATACAAAAATCAAATGCATCCCCAACCTACCTCTTTCCCTCTTGCTGACAGCTGGTATGGTTTAGGATTATCTCATCGGTACTTTGTAGTGGACACGACACCCGTGTGATGTAATTAAGATAATATATTCAGTAATAATCTTGCGGTTCAGCCAATGACAGCTTGCTTCTACTTCTACCTTATAAAAATCAAGCAGCCAACAAGAAGGTGATGTCTCCTGCCGCATTATTCAATTTGTGCCACTGATCTGAAGCAACAGTGGAGCAAATTTTTTAGTCTGAAGCAACTAAGTGAAATTAGTGAAAAAAATACACCCAGGCTGCTACAGAACTGTATCAGAAGATGGACAACAACCTATAAGCTCTGATCTTAGCCTTCGTCCCCTGGTAACTAGGCACTCATCAACTACTAGGAGCAGGGTAGTTACCCAGGTGAGTGACACAGGTTAAAGGAACATGGTCCAGAGTCAGGCACAGCTATGTGACGACAACAGCTGCTGAGGTTTATAATGTGCTTAAGATTTTACTCGTGTTGCATATATAAGGGCACTCTCACTTAGGAAGGGTCATTGCACTGGAAGCAAGAAAAAAAGAGAGTGAAGTATGGAAGTGGGAGGAAGAGGAAAGCAAAAGATATTATCTTTCTTCCTTTCCAGACCCTGAGGGAACAAGCTTTCCTGTAACAATGGTGAAGTAAACAGGCATCCCTGAAGAAAACACGCATCCTCGAAGCAGTCATTTATATTTAATACTTGAGTGTTTACAAAAACAGAGGTGAAGGCCAGCATCCCGCAATGACTTTGTTATTTGCTTAGCGTTATGCTCCGTGTAGTATATACTCCGTGCAGTCTTCACGGAATCACCACCTCCCCACACATGCCTTCTGGCATCTGTCCCATGGGCAGGAGCAAACCTAACGGTGCTACAACAAGAGGAGAAGGGTGAGTCTACCACTTGAACAAGAACTGACTGTTTCAGATACAAAGCCGCCGCGCGCGTGTGCGCACAGCTTCGGCACGCTCGGAAGAAAACCGGGCAGTGTTTTTGAAGGGCCTACATCTCCTCGGAGAAAACGAATAAATAAATAATAAGAAAATAGCCCTGTCTGTCAGAAAGGAGTTCAGTGACATCCCCGAGGAAAAGGCATCCGTTTGAGGATTATTTGGCCTAACTGTATCATAAAGGAAAAAAAGTAGGGCTGATGTCAGAAGTAATAGCGTAAATAAGCGTGTAGACACACTGGAACATTAGCAAAGGTAAGAAGTTTCTGCTTTGCCTGGCGAAGGACAAGAACACTATCTAGACTAGAAAAGGAGATGTCAAGAATACTCCCTTGAAAAACACAACCACAACTCTCTCCATTACCATATCTGCTTCAGGCAAAAATACCCTTGTTTCAAAGGCTTCAGGAAGGCACGTTTTCAAACAGGAGTGCGGGAAGTGGAAGAGGAGTTTTTGCACTCCTCTGCTGAGGAGAAGAGCCCAAGAGGTCCTGCAAAACACACCATGATGAGGTCTCATGTTTTTATGATCCACTACTGTGCTTTTCCCAGCACAGTCCCATCTGGGCACGCTGGCAGCTGCCTGCTCCTTGCAGGTGAGAACCTCAGCAACCTCTCCTGTGTGCCTCAACCTGTCCTGTATGTCTCAGCGTATTCCCTGTGTGACTGCAGTCACTGTATACAAACTCATTTTCTGCAGGAAAGCCACATCCCACCCCAGCAACTGCTGTGCACTCTCAATGACAGGAGCTGCCCTCATGAGTCAATGAAAACACCAAGCCATGTAGCACCTGGCCAGTAGTCATTAGGTTAGACCAAGGGGAACACAGGTCTTAAAGGGGCTGCCTGGATTGCTGTTGGCCTCTAGAGAGGAGTCCAAGGCTTCAAGGAGTATCTTCTCTTCACAGTCCATACCAGAAGCCTACATTGAAAGTCCAGTCTCCTGTCTGAGAGGCAGCAATGAAAATGGTCACGGAGGAAAAAAGCATGGAAGATCAGGGGAATTCATCTATGTCTCAGCTCTGGTAGAAAATTGATTAAATCAAGATGCTCACACTATCCCATTATTTTTCAAACTGGCATTTTACTTCTTTACGTAAATATGAAGGGAAACTGACTCCAAAATACCATTCATAGAATCCCTAATTTGCATCTTAAAAGGAACAATTCTGTCTATTCTGCTTATTCTGTTCTTTAATTATCCTAATGAAAGCAATTGTGAATCCCCAAGGGTTTGGTCCCTTTCTGACTGGCTGCTTTTAAACTCGGAGACAAGTGGCCATCAAAACCTTTAGTTTTTGTCTGGCACATCTGGGGAAGACTCCCCTGGTACCTCCTGCATCGTGGACAATATGTTGCAGCAAGAAGAGAAGCTGAGCAAAAGCTCTAATTTTCTGCCATGTGGAAAGCATGTGAAAAACCAGCTTAGGCTTGAGAAAAATTGAGAGACCACTGGCTTCAAGCAGTGCAGTCCTCTTCAGATGTGCAATATATTACAGGAAAACCTTCCAAACAGAGAGCTAGTTGTTTGATATATTTAAAGGCTCCCATACAGCACCAGTTTAAAGACTTGATGCAAAGCGAGAGCAACAGCTTTGTTTCATAAAGGTGTTTGTGAGGGGCACTGGTTAAGTCAAGAAGTCAGGACTCGAGAGAGCTGGGTCCTTTTCCAAGTTCTGCAACTGATTTGCTGCTTCCTTTGAACAGACACCCACCTCTCAGGCAGAATATTAGGAGACAAAGTTTTCCTCCTACAAAGAATCTGTATGACACCTAGCAGAGAGAGGCCTCTAGCTGTTACTGTAATATAAATAATAAATGAGTGAAATAATAAATAGAAATAAGGCATTCTGTTGCAAACAAAGCCAACACATTAGCGAACGTGTTCAGTTTTTTAAAGCATATCCAAACACCACCCTAAGCTCCAATGGTAGCACACAGTGTCTCTTTCAAAGCTCCAGAAGTCCATGGGCAACTCTATTCAACCCTTCCAAGGGTTCATATCGATAAGCAACTCAAATCATTCACGTAATGGTATAATATCATCCTTAATTGCTTCAAATTTCATTTCTGCTGCTTAAACCTAGAATGCCTCAGCCTGCTCTCAGCATCACTCGTAAAAACTCAGTGGGTTTCATTACAGCTGTGGTGAATTCAACCCGCAGAATTTGCCTCATGCTGCTCTGAACAAGAGCACCACCAGCATCCGTGAGGCAGATGGTCTAGTTATTAACCACCCTGCCCAGAGCCCTGCTTGTATTCGTACCCGAGAGAAGGAACATGGTTCACTAGATGGGATAGCACTGCAAGACTCAGAATGTGTGCGTTCTCCTGCCAGGTACCCACCAAACTGATAACAGAACATGAAGACCCTGCTTTACTTCTTCATGCCCTCACTTTCTGCAATTTCACTCTAACAGCCTCTTGCTGCATGTACACGAACAACACACAGCATAGCAGGAATCTCACCATGGTGGAACGCTCTAGGTGCTGGTGTGATACACAACCATGGCCAAAAAAAAAAAAAGCACCTCCGTTCCGTTTGAGGCAACGAGATAGAAGGTAACCTGCCTGAGTCTTTGTGTACACACTGCTGTCTCGCGTGATACCACAGAAACATCCACTGTTCTGAAAACACCAGATAAAATACATTTTACCAGCAGCTGGATGAAAAAACAAGCATGAAAGATTCCTGTGTCTGTCCCCACACCCCCTCCACCGGGGCTGTGTTAAGATAAACCAGCAGCCATTCAAAGAAACAACTTGAATTTTGCTTGCTGGAAAAGAGGGAACAAGAAGAATGATTTCTCAAGTGTAAGTAAGCCAAGGATGAGACCGAGGGAAGAAGACCAATAGGATTTATTTGTAATGACAAGTGACAAGTGATCACCATAAAGATATTCTTGGAACAGAATCCTGCTAATCTCTGCTATAATTCTAGTCCCAAATAGTTTGGCTCTGGCAGCGCTCTTAGAAATGATATATGTGAAAGCATTGGGGATTGTCAAGTAAGGAGTTTTGCCCTGACAGTTACATTTTGGGCTCATTTTGTTTGTTTGTGCTTTCCTTGGCTCCCCCCTCCCCCTTTTTTTTTTTAAAGCTAAGGTCAGCTGCAATTAGTATACAGAAAAGAAAATGTTTATAACCTCTTGCTTTTATCATCATTAATAATGCAACGAATGTATTGAATGTGAGCAGACTTTTCAGCAATCCGTAGTGCTCTCCCCTCTCTGGCTCAGAAAATATGCACCTCTTGAGAGAAAATCTATTTCATTAGAGACCTGATAAAATGCCTAGAAATGACAACATAAATAAGCATTTAAGTGCTGCTCCCTCTTTCACTCTGAAGTCTTTTCCAGCTGAGAGAAGCGAGAAAGAAGCTGTAGTGGGATGGAGGGAGAGCAAGTTGATGAATATTTGATCACAATTGTCTTAAATAAATGCTTCTCCCAGACATCCCCTCTTGACACACCGGCTGCACTGTGAGCCTCACCTCTCTCATGCTGTCTTAAAGGCAAGTCCATGGCCAAGGTATTCTGAGTTGACAATGACAAGTCTAACCGAATGCTCCTTTTCCTTTTTCCTTTCCCTTCTCTCATGTGTTTTGTTGCATCACTGTCACTTCTTTTCCCTCTTTCGGCTTCTCCCTCCCCAAAACGCTTTGATATGTAAACTAGAGGCCCTTTTCCAGAGCTACCGTCTGGTCGGAAGGTGGTTTGAAATGCAGGTTACAGCAGTGGTCAGAGCCCTTCATCTGGCATGGCTGTGCTGAGCTTCTTTACAGGAGTCTCCCAGAAGGAGATGCCAAGGCTGGAGGTGGAGAAGGAGGGAAGCAACAAACAGATTCAGGGCCTTACCTCGGACCTCCACGGCCCCTCTATGCCTCAGCTCTGCCCAGTGATGGCTCACAGAGTACATGTAAATGTCAAGCAAAACTAGTCACCAACACAAACTGCATTTATTCCTGCTGTTTGTTCACAAGGCACTTCTTATAGGATCAGCAGGACCAACCGAGAACTGAAAATAAGTGACTTTGCCTTGGGCTGAGATTCCTTCTACCTGCTTAAGCATCAACCAAGGAGGCAATCCGAAACAAGCCCTCAGATGAAAACAGAAACAAGACAACCCTCTCCATAACAAACCAACCCAACCCTTGCACAGCTGTGTGCAGGGATAGGGAATCCCTGTTAAACTCATCTGCAGAGTGCCCCTCTCTCCCTTCCCAGGCACCACACGAGCCCAACAGACTTCCCACCTTTACCCTTGCTGTGTCTCAGGGGAGCAGTTAACAGCAGCGCCCTGCAACGTACACGCTGGGCAAAATAAGGTCATCATGAAGACCAAAAGCAAAATTCACCAGGAGGCTTTGCATTTTTCTAGTGACTAAGTGGCAATAAAAGACTCACAAAGGGTACAACTAGCTCCTTTGGGATTGCAAGCGTTCTTGAGAAGCCCATATTTTTTTTTTAAGCTAAAGAATATATTAGTTTTTCAAATGCCTAAATTGGCTGCCCAGATCCCTATGGATCTTGTTTCATTAAGCAATCCCCCAATTCCTTGTTATATCTCCCACTTGACTAAAGTCACACTGGAAAATATCGAAAACAAAGAACCTGATACAGACTTTTAAATCCTAAACTGAACACCACCTAGTTCAAGGCACTCTTGCTTTATCACAGTTGACTGACACTGTGGCCACACAGACACAACACCAGTTTTCTAAGTTGAAGAATTCGAGCACAGGAAGGAAGAACAGCATCTAAAAAAAAAAAAGAGATGAGGCCAAGAAATAAAGGTTTTGTGCAAGGGATGTCTTTGGAGAAGAGAGTCGGTGTTGTACGTCAAGGCCATGCCACTCTATAAATTTGTCTCAAGGTGGTAGGTTTGGTTGGATTATTCAGCTCTTAGTAGGAACCCTGTGAGGAACAGCAGGTTAGCTAGGTCAGCTAGAAGGTTACTGAGGTCTACCTGGCAAAGCTGCATTGTGGAAATTAATCAGAAGGGTCATGACGATATTACAGAAGATATTCAGAGGCAGTCGCAAAATTTATACGTTTTTCATATCAGTAAGACAGACAAGTCTCCCAGTTAACAGTAGCTATGCAAAGGCCTGAGCTATTATGCAGCACAGAGGAGCACAGTCCATACCAGAAAGCTGTCAGCAGATGCCAAGTAGAAACCCATCCAGAACAAGAACTGTAAGAGCAGGTTCAGATGGAGGTATTCAAATCCAAAAAGCATTCCATTTGAAATGGTGTTGTTAGCCCACCTCCCCTTGAAGCACAGAAGCCAACAAGGAAGCAAGAACTCCGTGATACTGAACTCTCAGCTCTCATCTCTATCCCATTCTCAGGTAGCCTTCTACCAAATTCTGTCCTGACTATATCCTCCTTAAACGACAAAGAAGTTTCAGAAAAGTTTAAATTAAACATTTAAAAGATGTTAACAAAGTTATGCCCCTTTGTATGGTACCACAAGTTCTTGTTTGGGAAGTATTGGGATAATTGGCACACATTTATGGAAGGGAAGACCTCTCCCTCTTTCATCAGCACACTCAGATGCACTAGTTTCACACTGTCATCTAAATATTTAATCTAAAGAGAAAGAAGTGAGCGGGACGAGTCTGGAAGGAATCACAGCAGCCAATGGTGGGGACTAGACTAGCTCCACAGCCCAACCTGAACCAAGGTGAACAAGTCAGAGGCTCCAGAACAAGTCAGAGGCTCCAGAACAAGTCAGAGGCTCCAGAACAAGTCAGAGGCTCCAGAACAAGTCAGAGGCTCCAGAACAAGTCAGAGGCTCCAGAACAAGTCAGAGGCTCCAGAACAAGTCAGAGGCTCCAGAACAAGTCAGAGGCTCCAGAACAAGTCAGAGGCTCCAGAACAAGTCAGAGGCTCCAGAACAAGTCAGAGGCTCCAGAACAAGTCAGAGGCTCCAGAACAAGTCAGAGGCTCCAGAACAAGTCAGAGGCTCCAGAACAAGTCAGAGGCTCCAGAACAAGTCAGAGGCTCCAGAACAAGTCAGAGGCTCCAGAACAAGTCAGAGGCTCCAGAACAAGTCAGAGGCTCCAGAACAGTAGGCTCCAGAAGTCAGAGGCTCCAGAACAAGTCAGAGGCTCCAGAACAAGTCAGAGGCTCCAGAACAAGCCAGAGGCAGCCACACTGCAGAATATGGCATATAAACAGCTGCAAGAGGGAGCAGACTTTGACTACCATGGCCCTAACACAGGTGGGGGTAAGATGGATAGAAAAAAAGGGATGTGATGCCTTCTAGTGACTAGGCAGAGATGCCATGTTCCTAAAAAATCTGCACACTTCACCTTCTGTTCTGCTTGGACTCATGCACATCATCCCAGCAGAGTTTCCTGCCCTGACCCTATCTCTCTTTGTAGTGCCCTTCCATTTGCTCAGCACAGCAAGGATTTACTGGTCCTAAAGCACAGGGACAAATCCTGGAAAGAAATGGAAAAAAACGACTAGTGTAAATCAAATTGAACCGTGGGTTATGTCTAAGCAAAAGGGAACAATTTTTTCTTCCCATAATGCTGGAAAATGTGTTAGTGATTTTTTTTGTAGGACATAAACTAACTCTTTTTTTTTTTTTTTTTCTCCTTTTTCTTTTCTTCCCCAGACAACCCCAACTGTGCTTGTTTTGGAAGTAGTGCTACTAAACTCCTACGCTGTTCACCTCCCCATCAAGAAAATCACTTAGAGCCAAAGGTGTCTGTGGTGAAACTCCAGCCGTGTCAATGGATGCAAAAGCCTAGATGAACTTGGCCCTTTATGTCTGCTCTAAGAGACAGACAGAGAGGAGAAAAGACAAGAAAAAAAAAAAGACAAACCAAAGAACCCTTGGCACAAACAGCTCCATCCTAGGCGTCAGAGCTGCACATTAACATTTCCACCTTAATAAAAGCCATAATCAAATCCTTAGTATTTAATGCCTAAATTCCACTTGGCAGGAAAAAAAAAAAGGAAAGGGGACAGTGAAAAAGGAAAAGCAAAAAGAAGCAACATTTTCTTTATATATTCAGGAAATCTTTTCTCCAGCAGATTCATGTTGTTTTTTTTTTTCCCCTCTCTTCCCTGTAAGACAGGATTAAGCAGCACCACAGCATCTACTGTCAGCTTGAATTCCCTGCGTCCCAGAATGAGTACTCGTAATTAAAAGCTTAGCTCACCTTATCCCTCCAGTTTCCCAGGCGAAAAGTCAAAGCCTGCATTTAATTGCATATATATGTGTGCGTATTTAAAGCCAAAGCTCTGAAGAGAGATGAGATTCGGGAGAGGGGAGGGGAACCGGCACAGAGGTGTTTGACACAGTCTCAAGCAGGGAAAAATGGGAAAAATGGAAAGAGGAGGAGAGCAAGAAAATGAGAGTGCAATTTCTCCTTCTCTCTCCCTTCAGTCCCCTGCTTTCTCACCTCCCCCATTTATTTTATTTTTTTTTTTCAGTTGGATACAAGCTGTCACTTTACTCCTGACTTGCTCCATTACATCTCTTTGGATCCCCAGTGGGAACAAGGGAAGCACAGGGAGGTTAAAACCCACCTAGGCTGTGGTTTAGTCCACGTGTTGTCAGTCCCAGTCTCTCCTGCTTTGACTTTAAGGTGAAGGTGATCAGTCACCAGTGCTAAGGGGGTCCCACGGGCATCTCCACTGGGCCAGGGGCTGTACCAGCAGCAAATGCCAGACAATGCCCATCAGAAACATTTTAGATCAGAGTACAACAGAATCAGCAGACTCTCCAGAAAATAAAGGCATCTCCTCCGAAGCAGAGTGGGTACTAGGCTAAAAATCACAAGAAGGGAACTGGGAAGTAACACATTGCTGCTAAGCAAATGGATTTGATTTAGAGGTTACCATGCACATCATGCTTCCAGCACTTTGCAGGCACCCTCTGTGCCCAATGCTGATCTTCAAAGAATAAAAGACAGCTGCTGAGGATACTTTTTCATTCCCCCAAAGCCATCTGCCTTCCACCAGACCACCTCTGCCCTCAGCAAGGACTGATACGTTCCTAAAGATTTTGCCAACCAGGCCATACATAGACTTTTACAGAGTAATAATAATGTGACTGCCAGAGGTAACTGAACTTGGAAAATAATTGCACAAAGGAATTCTGTAAGATGGTTGGCTGGGTTGTTTCAGCACAGGTCTACACCCAAACTCCCAAGCCCCAAAGGAAGAACATATCTTTTGCAAAAACAATACTTCCTCCAACCTTTCCAGCCAGCACCAGAAGAAAAAAGTCTTTATTTCTGTAACACTACCAATGCACTGACTTCTCCACTGAGAAGTCTAATCTGATCTACCACCATTAATGCCTTCCAAGTAATTCAGCCATAACAGCGGCACGTAATTTTACAAAGCACCCTGTAGGAGCAGCAGCATAAGAGACAACACACCTCCTATCCTTGAGACACCTCAGTATGGCATCTTTCACCATTTTCTAACAAAGGACGCTAAGTTTGTACACACCTGCGTTCATCAGGACACTCCTTGGATCTCCAACAAGCACCGTGGCCATGCATCCCACCACAGCTTGAATAAACCCAGAGCAGTTCCAGGTCCATAGTTAGTGCCTGCAGTTGCTGCTCCCCCTCAGCTACAGCTTGTTGTTAGGCCAGGAACAAAGACCAGGTTTCTAGGCAGAGCTACTGGCCTCAGAGCATCCTCCAGCGTGGTCCAGGCTATGTAATCCCTCATATGGGAGCTTATGCTCCTGAGAAGGTTTCTTCCTCTCCCTGGGGCTACCTTGCCCCTTTTTATCACCCCAGTGCACCCGGACTATCGGTCAGCTTACCACATGCTGTGTCCTCTTCTGCAGAGCATAATCACCTGGGCCTGAGCAAACCTCCATGTCCTCTATACATTGAAATCCATGAGTTACAAGCTGCTCCCCAGCCAGCACAGATCCCTCCTCATATGATTTCTGAATCTAATTGTCTCCTTCCTAGGTTTCTGCTGAGGAGGAGAGTCTTGAAATAGCAACTAGCCTCCCCAACAACTGCTTTACTCTTCCTGGCAGCAGCCCTTCATCCCAGCTGTAACTGGTTACCTGCTTAGTGCAGCTATGGGAGATCTTCCTTCCATTAACCCCTACCTCCTCCACTTTTTTTTTTTTTTTTCAGTTTACAATATCACTATCCTTCAAGTTTCCTTCTTTCATACTCAGTTGTCGGCACCCTAAGAGAGCATCAGCACCTGAGGACTAAGCCCCTCAAAACCAGCAAGCAGCTCTAAATTTCTCCCTGAAGCCACTAGTTTGCAGCACCCATCAGGGTTTGCCACTGCATCTCTGTGCTCACTTGGGTTGCTCAGAGGGGGCTGGGCTTCCTTGCACAGCTGTTGTGAATCCCTAAGCCTGCACGCATGGAGTGACGAGGCACTTTGACTAAACCAACACCATAACCTAACTGAGCCAGCTCAGAAGGTTTCATCCTTCTCCTCAGCCACCTTCCTCAGTATTTCAGTGTGCCACAGTGCAAGGAAATGGAATACTCGTGGAAGTGGGGATCCAGGCAAAGCCTTTGGAGCCCTGATTTTGTAGCTGTCCTGAGCACCTGTCTGTCACAGATGCCAAGGGCTCTGCTAGGAGGTTTAGTATGGATGCTAATGGGCACCCACTCAGCCCAGCACAGTTTCTTGCTTCACTTAGAAGCAATGAATCTTGAAGCATCTCTAGGCAGCTGGGGGCAGAGGGGGACAGAGGAGGGGAACAGAAGAGCAGGATTAAAACATTGAAAGTTAATTGTGGGGAAACTACAAAGTTCAATTATAGTAGGTAAGGAGCTATACTGTTTATTATAAGCAATATCAGCATATTTACTATATGTGATACTCTTACCATGCAGACTGCTCTCCCCAGTTACCAGTATGTTTATAGTACTGGCTCATCTCTCTTTACACACAGGCTGATAGAACTATTAGCATAACCATTGTATTATCACTATGTAATCACTATTAATTATTATTGCAGAACATCCTATGGGAGCACAGATATGCTATTTAATAGTTAAGCAAGCAGGTAGAGAGCTACTGCTGCCAATATCTTACCAAGTGTAGCTGCTTCATGGATTCCACCTCCTCCTCACCACTTGTTGGAAGTCTCTCACCACACTCATCCTTCACACATCAACAGCAATTCAGAGGAAGGCCTGGAGGCTGTGCTATAAATATATGCACAGCACAAGCAGCTGCAACCCCCTGACTGCTGAGGAGTGCTCCAGCCTCTGCTGCACCTCTGATATCTTATGCAACGTGCAGAGACAGACAGACAGACCGACCAACCAAAATGTCATTGCCCTGGGCCCAGGCAGAAAAGCCCCAGCGGGAGGTGCTCCCCCACCCATCTCGTTAGGGTGGGAGCAGGTGCTAATTAGTTAATGTGATTCAGGTGGTAGGTGGTCACTGCTGTGGCTGCAGCAATCGGCCCTTGCCCGGCTGACTCCCACCCTGGCACGACCCCACAGCACGTGTGCTGCCCAGCACAGAGCACGGGCTGAAGAGGCAGTCGGAAAACAGGACATGCTTTGGTATTTAAAAGCAAGAAGATGCCTAAGGAAGTATAGGGAAAGCAAAGCTAATGGCCTTGCTATTGCTCTAAAAGCCACTACTACTCTGATACACTCAGCTGCATCTCCTGTGCCTCAGACTGCCAAAATGCCAGGGCCCTCTCAGATCATTCCTTACTCTTCTGCATTGTAAACAGGGTGATTCATTTAACTTACAAATAGCTTTTCCTCCTTTGCAATTAAACATCTTCATTGGAATAGTTTTTACAGTGATTATGCCCTTTCTTTTCAGCAGACTAATTTCCTCCCAGGCTGCAGAAAGGCCTTTAGGGAGTTGGTAGGTCTGAAAAGGAGGAGGAGGCCACCACAACGCAGCCTGGTCTCTGGAGTTTGGGGGCTGCTACTGCCTGCAGAGAGAGAGACTGCAGGGAAGACAGAGGAGATAACAAACCTCCCAAGGAGAGGCTTTCAGATTGAGGTCCCTTGGGATAAAGACAGCTCAGCAACAGAGCCAGCACCCAAGCCCTTCTTTTTTGTCCTGACAGCTGGGAGACATGCCTGGCCGCTCGTTACTGCTCACTTCTGTGCAGTGCGACTTCTCCCCAGCTTCTCCGACACGCAAAGCATACACAATATAGCCATTAGCATTCTCTTCCCGCGCCCTGAAATCCCATCATAGCACATCTATCCTGCTTCATCCCTCCTTTGGTTCTGACGTGTTCACTGGATTTGGTTTCAATTTCTTCTTCTCACTTTCAAAAACCTACAGCAATTTCAGCCTGTCTGTCCTTTTCACCAGCTAGACCTCACCTCCTCAGCCTCCTCCTTTCCTCTCAACCACACTTGAGCTTTCCCCACGCTTCCCATTCAGTCATGTCCCACTGCCCCTTGCCCTGCCTCCTCTAGTGTGTGGGATCAACTCCTAAGTCTGCTCTACCAGAGCCTCTCCCTTCATCTTCCCATACAGCTAGACCAAATAAGACCAAAATAGACCAAAAGATCCATGTGTTAAAAAAACCCACCCTGGAACTCTGTGATACTTGAACACCAAACTCCCAGTGACACAGGTGACCCTTTAAAAATCTCCCCCCTGCACTAGTGAAATGGAGCCACCAACACTTGGTCACCCTCCTGGTCCTCCCACAGTGCTCTGCAAGCCCAAGGCCTTTTCAGTTTGAGATTGTGCCTTCTGCGTGGATGCGTAACTGAGCGCGTTACCTGTACGTAAAAAGGAATACCAAATGATGCCACTGGAACTGAGGGAGCCACGGCAGGCAAATGGACAGCAGGGCTTTCTAAGCCAAGGAGGTGAATCATCATAGTCACCAAGCTCCCTAACTCAACGCTCAAGCTAGCTTTCATAATGTCTTCCCATGGGAGAGGGCTCATCACGATCCTTTAAGAGACCCAAAGAAGCTTTTACTCAATCGCTCATCCTTTCCAACAGTCCAGAGTGCTCCCAGTCCCTCCAGCTGATGGCTGCAACACAGACAAACGGATACGGAGATAGCGAACACCAAGACTTCGCTGTTTTTAAAGAAGTTTAGATGTCCAATACGAATTTTCTTTGATAAAAGAATAAAGTGCTTCAATCCCAGTGGCACGTAGCAGAGGGGCCTCCAAGGCGATGCTCTACACCTCTCCTCCCACGGCCAGGCCCTTCACAGTGCCATCCTCTGCCAAGTGGCCAGGCTCCAACAGTGGAAAAATTAGTAACTCTTCTCTATTTGCTTTACCCCCGGTGAAATCAAGTCCTCTACAGTAGGTGGCCCCTTCTCCTGTTCATGTGGCGGTGGGGATGGCGGCTCCCAGGATGGTCCCTCTGACAGCCAGAGGAATGAAAGGGCTCCATGTCCCTCTGAAGTGACAGTCTTGCATTTGTAGCAAGGGGAGAGCGGCTGCTCTGCCATATGCCATGGGGAACCAGCATCATCGCCTTCGGTTTTCGTGACCCTTTCAGGCTTTTTCATGTTAGTTTAATTAAACATTTTTCCATGTTTAATTGATCACATTCCAGGTCTGATGAAGCTTGGAAACCTCCCTTGCTCACAACACTGTGATCTGAACTTCTCCCTAGCAAAATTGGTTATTTTTTGGTTTTCAGGCTTGCAGGCCCCACTGGTGGTGAGACCCCAGAGTGCTGGGTGCTGTGCAAGTACCTGGGGGACCAGACTCTCTCACCTGAACATGCAAGACAGCAAAAGGGTATAAAGAGGAGCGACCTGCCAAAAAGCCAGGCAGCAGAGTCAGGAACAGAAGCAGCCTCCAGCCATCTAGAAAAACATAGTGCTCCTTCAAGGAGGCTCTGCCTTCTTAATAATATCTTTTTTTAACCTCTTTTATGGAATGACTTTGTGAGCAACCCAACAGGGATCCTTCCTGGTGTCCCTCTCTACTGGGTGATGGCACAGGGGCATCATGTCCCCCTATATGAGGACTGCTGTTTACCCTCCAGCCCAACAGTGATCATCCCACCATCTTACTGTTCGACAGCTCTGCTTGGACCTCTGTGAGCCCTAGAGGACTCCACCTTCCCAACCTGCACTAAAGAAAGTGAAGGGCCTGATATTTGCGCTGGAGATGCAAACCTGAGAATGATTCATTTGCCTTTCTTACAGGGAGTCACCAAACCCTGAAGAGGATGCTCCAAAGAGAAATCCTCTGAACAGTGTATCAGGAAGGGAAAGAACTATATTAGTGTACACTCTCCTTGTCTAGGTAAAAAACTAGTAAGAACAGTGGGGTTAGAATCAGAATGGTTAGGGTTGGAAGGGACCTCAAAGGTCATCCAGTTCCAACCCCCTGCCATGGGCAGGGACACCTTCTACTACACCAGGTTGCCCAAAGCCTCATCCAACCTGACCTTGAACACTTCCAGGGATGGGGCAGCCACAACTTCTCTGGGCAACCTGTTCCAGTGCCTCACCACCCTCAGTGTAAAAAATTTCTTCTTTATATCTAATAGAAAGATTTTTTTTTTTTTAGGAGCCACTTTGAAAAGGCCCCTTCACTCCATGGTTCCTCTCTCTGGGAGACAGCTCCTTAAGCAAGAGCTGGGAGGGAAGCAAGAGTCACACAGATAACTGACAGTGCATTTCACTGTCTCGGTTTGCAGAACTCTTGTTTCCAGTAGTGCAGCCCACCGTTTTAATTTTCACTTTATCAGAATAAACTGGATTTGTTCTCACTCTCAAACCTTGCCTGGGAATAAATACACCACTTACACAAGTCATCAAAACCAAAGTGCTTTATGGCAGCGGTGGATAATAATTAGTGAATAAACACTGAAGAAGACCACAGAGAATGGCCTGGCAAGCACCTGCAGCGTCCCTGAGACAGAAGACATTAAAGGGGTCCCTATTTTTAGGATGCATGTTATCACGGAGCCTCCTGGGTGTTTTGAGGAGTGGCCACTCCAGACACCAAGGCACAGGGTATCGCCCTCACTTACGTACCAAGGAAGCAAAGGGCAGCTAAAAGGCAGAATCACACAGAAATGGGAAAGCCAAAGGCAACTTCCTAAGGATACAGCTCAAACTGCAGATGGATATGCTCTGGGCTTTGTTTGGCATCACCACAGAGGTAAGGCCAGTTTCTGTCTCCAAGCAAAATACTGCCCGCACAAATCAGGCTACAGGTCTGGTAAAAACCCTCCTTCCCTGCTCCATTTACACCTTCTCTGGATTCTCAGCAACATTTTGTTGCTGCTGTTGTTGGAGAACCCAGCCTTAGTCACTCTGAAAGGCAAACTAAAAAGGACCACAGAGTTCCTTGGATCTGCGCAGCAATGCAAGTTTGTATTATTACGTGGTGTCTTCCAGTACAAACCACATCAGGGATTAAACACAGCTAAATTTATTCAGGGTGTTACAGGTTCACTCAGCTGCTTCCTTACAGGTTGCCAGTTGGGGGAAAAACGCAAACCACCGTTCCAAGATTCGATCCACCTCTTGAGGAGGATTTGTGCTGACTTTCCTCTTCCTGTCATCTATCTTCACATCTTTGTCCTACTTTGCTTTTTCTGTTTGAGTTCTTGATTTTACCAATTTGTAGTTTTTTTCTTTCCTTTTTTCTACTTCATCACTTTTTTTCCCTGTTCAAGCACATGTTGGACAGGAGATGATTCCACTCCCCTGGAATCCTCCTGGGCCTGTGCCAGGTATTCCAGCAGGAAAGTCATGATGAATGTATCCTTTCATTTGTGACACGGACTCTCCAGCCAGGTAGATGGGGAGGATGATGGACTGACTGGAAGAATAAGAGGTTATCATGCTTCCTAACTATCCAGAGACTCTCTTCTTGCTCTCAGTAGCCCGCATGCCTTCCACAATAGGGTCTTTACACAGAGGGAGAGAAAACCCCACTACATGGTGCATTGGACCTGTTTCTTGCCTTCTGCAGCAGTGGTCCCCAATGGCAGGTTCCACTCGTTAGTCACAAGCATGTTACAGGTGAACAGAAAAGCCCTCAGTGGATAAAAGCTTATCTGGATTCACACTGGCTCTGCAACATGCCACCTCGTGTGCCTCTGGAACCAACATTTGGATAGGCAGCCAAGCCTGCCCTGGTGTTGGCAGAGTGGCAAGGAGGCAGCAGCAGCCACGAGGCAGGGAAAGTTGGGAGAAGAGGAAAAGAACCCACTGAGATGTAGCCCTTTTGATCTTGACACAGTGGCTCCCGGGAGCTGTCTGGTTTCAGGCAGGAGCTTGGACTGGAGACTGGAGGCCCAACGAGTGGTCCCCTCCAACCAACGTTCCTGTGATTATACACGCGGCCGTCAAACCCAGCTCTTTTATGTCAGTGCCCAGGCAGCCAGCTGAACTGGATTGCACAGATGGTCTGGATCTCCACTACCAGGAGTTACCAACCCCATTACCAATACCAGAAGTGTGACTGCAGCGAGCTACCTTCAACCTGGTTGTCCTGTTTGACAACAACTTTGACGCCACAAGGGCATTGAGTTTTACTTGCTAAAGACACACAGCTCTGGATAGTCACGTAGCCAACACAGAAGCCCAGGCTGCTGCAGTTTCGTTCCTCTTCGTACGTGAGATGGCTACAGCAACGACAGCGCGGACACACGTGCTCATACCATGGTCACACTTTGAGATCAGAGCCAAGATGAGTTAGTGGTCTTTTCCAACTTTAACATTTACCAGCACATGGATTCAGATGACAAATTTCCAAAACTTGAAGGTGTTTTGAGGAGATGTTTTGGTCTGGATCCTCACGTATTTGAAACCAGCAAAGTGCTACTGTTTTTCTTTTTGAAAGAGCACATCCCATCCCTGTTCCCTTTGGGTAAGAAGCTGCTCTTCTGTACCGTTTCCCATCTAGGGCTGACTAATGGAAGCCAAGAGGGTTGAGATGCTGCAATTTGCAGTCTGCTAGCAACCAGAACATTTCTCAAGGGCCTGGAGACATCAGCAGTTTCTGGAATCAGTGCCTGGGGTTAAGTGCACATTTGTGGGCAAAGCTTGCTTTTATCTTTGGTTTCTAGTCCAGTCTTTTTCCTGGACATCTGTGCCTGTGACATGGGGTGTTGGAGGGAGGAGGAATGCACATTCTCAGCCTGTCCCTTCAATTTAAATAACATCTTTTGCATATTTACCCATCTTAACAGGGAAAAGCCTCTTCTTTGCACTTAATCATCAGCAAACAGCAGTCACCATGGCTTTTATCAATAAGCCAATTTTTAGTGTAGTCTGCAAAAATAAATAAATAAATGCATACAGCAAGAGAGACACAGAGAGAAGCGACACCGACGGTATCATTTTCAAAGAGATTTTTTTAAACACATTAAAGAGCTTTTCTTCACTTTTTTTCCTCCCCCTTTTTTAATTTAGTGACAGTCTAGGAAGGAGGAGATGAAGATAAAGAAAAAAATAAAAAGAAGATTTAATGAGGATGAGAGAGAGAGAGACTGAAAGAATGTTTCCTAATCTGAACAAGCAGTTAAGGAGAATCAGGATGGAGGGAAAGGATGAATCTGAGAGATAATTATTGGGGATGAGTTGAAGCAGTAAGGGCAAGGGAAGAACGAATGCAAGCCTACATTCAGAAATTCAGCCAAACCTGAAAAAAAACCTGGTACCTTCTATTATCTCATCTCGGGGCAGGCCAGCGTGCCTTCCCGGGGCTAAGGGCACCCAGTGTGGAATGCCAAGATACCACCAGAAAGACAGCTGCTCTCGTCTTCCTTGAAAACAATCTTCCTTAAAGCAGGAAGCAGTGGAAATCTCCTGAGAAAGACTGTTCCCTTGATGCCTGTAAGCAAATCTGGAGTTTCTGATAAAGCCATTCAATCGAATCCCTAGCTGTATAGCCCAAATTTCATGCTGCTGGCCACAAGTAAGGAAAACTTGCTGCTACTTGCAGAAAGGATTGTTCTGCAGCCAAAGCAACTGATGAAGATTCTCTGTCTCTAGTTTGCTGCGTGATGCTGGACATACCACTTCGTCTTTCCACGTCTGAATTTGCCTGCCTCTAAATCACAGAGCGTTTATATCGCATTTGCATTTAATCCAGTTACCTTTATTAAAAGGGGTCAGAATTTTTCATCTCTCTTGGAGACCTTCTGCTTCTAATGGGAACTCTCCTCTCCACCTCCAACTGAAACAGGTAGAAGCTAATTTCCTGCAGCAGGAAGAAATGACTTCTATCCCTGCAGTGGCTGAGCAATTCCAACAGCTGCACGTGCTTCATAAAGACAAGTGCTGGCTGACATGGATTTGTGACAAGTCTTCCCAGCCTCACGGGGGGCATGGTGACCCTTCATTCACTCCCGTTTGCAAAGCACATTGAGATCCTTAGATGGAAGGGGTTATAAAATGCCAAGTATTATTTGCTACCACTCGATCCCTCCCGTTCCTCTCCCTCCCCTAAAAAGACATTTCAGACTTCTTCCTATTGTGAGCTCCGTTTTATTTTTTAATTTCCAGATGGCTGAGCTAGATAAGGGCCTGGAGAGACTGATTTACGAGGGGAGATTAAAACCTCTAGATTTGTACAGTTTAGTTAAATGATGGACATGATAACTCCTTACAGGGATCTTTTCTTTTTGGAGGGACAGAAAGGGAGGAAAAGGAGGAAATGTATAGCTCTTAAGTTTTATTTTGTTTATAATTTGCTTTTATTTGCACGCAGTAGGAGACACACAACGGCTGCCACGAGGGTGACGTAGGAACGCAGCGCAAAGCAGCAGGAAGAGGTACGGCAGGTTAATATGAAGCAGTTAAATTGCTGTATGAAGACAGTGAGCTGGAGAGGGATTAACACAGATTCCAACGCAGCTAATGAGAGTGGAGAATGAAAATTTGGGACCCGGATCCCGCAAAGTGCCCACACATAGTAATTTGCAAGATTCAAGAATTAAACTGAAAACTAATTAGCCTTACGACAGGCTTAAGAAAATGAATCGTGGAAACAGCTGCAATATATCATCGATTAGTAGTTTACAAAGGAGGAGCGGAGAGAGGAAACAACATCACATTAAGTCCAGCAGAGACTCATGGAGCAATACCATCAGGAGTCTCTTGCACAGGAAAAAGTAACTGGTGAGTTATCTTCCAGTGGTTTATTCCTAAGGGAGCTCTGCTAAGAGGATCTGGGGAAAAAATGTAAGAACCCCAGTTGTCTAAACAACAACCAGTGTCTTGTCTATGTGATGGATAAAAATGCCTGAAAAACAGCCAGCCTCTCTAGCTGCAGGCTCCTGGGACTGCAGAAGTACACAGGCTGCTGACCAGCCAAGCCAGAAAGGGGCAAAAAGGGTATAAAATTGCTTTTTGGTAGCAATCCCGAGCAAAACAGGTCAGAGTTTCCAAGACAGGGATGGTTGTTTCGCGACATCTAAACAGCAGTTCCAAACGTGTCTGTAGGGCTCCTAGGAGGAACATTGGGAAGAGGTAAAGTCTCCTGGGAAAGAGGGAAGATGATGCTGGACTTCTAGAACCAGAGGTGGAGAGGGAGACTTTTGTTATCAGTGCAAGCTGTTAGATTTGTCCTTGGACTACTCCTCACACTGCAGCACCGTATCAAGTCCTGAGTGTTCACCACTGCAGGGTGATAAATTCCTCACTCCCTCTCCTACCTCTGCCACCATGCAGATCTGCCGATATGATCTGATGCAGGGCACGGGGAACTCTGACCAAAATGCCTCCAAAACTTTGACAACTTCAGTAATGCAAAATAAGAACCCCATCTGGAAGCGGAAGAGGGCTCAGTTTAATGCAGAGCAATAGGGTGGATCAGGAGGAAGAGCAACAAAGCAAGAAACGTCCAGGTCTGGTCTGAGTGTCTCTCTGCACCACGACAGAGCACCGTATCGGTGCCCTTGTCATAAAAGCATAGGAAGCAGCTCTGCACAAAGATGGACTCTTCACTAGAGCGAACCCTTAGAGCCCACACCGTGAGAAACACCCTACGGAGAGTCAAACATCCTTTTGCCTAGCCAGGTGAACGGGCTCGGTGCTGTTGGCAGAACACCAGGTCTCAGTGGAGTCTGTGGTTCCTGCAGCCCTGCGTATGCCCAGGTCCCTGCCATTTCTGTAGTCACCTACCACGGGGCCACCTCCTCAGCTTGATAATCCCTCTTCACCGGGAGATGCATTTGAAACCCTTGAAGTGGGGCCCCAAGGGTGCACAGAACCCAAAAGCCATATCTGGCTGGTTCTCTGCAGCAAGCAGAGCCAGCTTGACAGCCAGCACAACCCAACATTGCAACAGCATCTATTTCACCTCTTTCCTGAGCAGAAGTTGTGTCCTGTTGTGCACTGTGAGTTGGACGTTTTTACAGAAGCTCCCCGCCCCAGCCCATCCCATAACTGCACGAATCTCTGAGGAGCAGAGATGTTTCTTGAAGAAGCGATAGGCAGCTGGCGGGTAGAAGCGATCGCTGCGTGGCGGATGAGATTCCACGGCGCACTGGAGATGGAAATATCACCTTAACAAGCATGGACAGCCCCCAATGGACTATAAAATTCATTTGGTGACTGAGATAATTCAAAAGAGCCAAGTGGCACAGCAATAAAAGCCGGAACACATAAATTTAAACTCAGAGAGCTCTGCAGTGCCCTGGTAATAAGTGACAAAACAACCCAACACCCACACAGACTTATCCAAACCTGTCTGAAAGTCACAGTCCAAGAGACCAGGGAAAGATGCACAGAAATTGTCTTTTTTAAAGGGGGAGGAGGGGCAAGGGGAGTAAATACGAGAAAAGTGCTTACACATTCAGAGGCTATTCATCCACAAGTCCAGAACATGCACACATGCCAAGGCAGCTGGGCTGGGTACTGTGCAAGCGGCTTTTTATTAATCACATTACCCAGTCCGAAACCAGCACATATAAGAGGCTAAATATTGTTCTCCATTATACCAGGGCAGGCCAGTTCAAGACAACCATTTCACACTACCTGACTGTAGCTGAGGCTGGATTATGGCAAACCGCCTTTATTCTGCTTTTATGAACAACACAAATTCTCTTGTCCTTCCTCTCTTTTGTCCTCACTGGGATTCCTCCCCAAACTGCTTGGAGAGTGCTTCCCAAAGCACTTCCCTCCCAAGGAGTTAGTTTGCCACTCGGAAGATGAACTGCCTACCATTGCGATAATAAAAACTTTATAGCCCTCCATCATGTTCATTCATGCTAATGTTCTCTCTCGCTGTGGATATAACAAAAATTGCAGCGTGGGAGAAGAAGCAGGAGGTTTCTGATGGCATCACAGGCATGTTTTTCAGTGCTCTAAAAACCCAGCAATACAACACGCTTTTACAGCAGAAGGTGTCCATCAAGGTCATTAATGACTGAGCGAGGAGACACAAGAGCAGAAAGTTGCTGATGGATGACGTGTCATAGTTTGGAGATGGAAACTGCGGTAGACGTGATCCATACATCTCCATGTCCCCACAGGGAGCTGTCCTGATCTAACAAGACAGGTGTCTTCATGGAGAGGTCCCCAGGGTGAAAAGGAGATAGAGGTCTGGCAAGTGACATCAGTTGTAACACGGAAAATTGGAGGGTCTGGAGATAGAGCTGATCTCCCCTTAGCACCTCAGCTCAAAGGTGGGGACTCCTGAGGCTTGAGGGACTGGGGTGGTGCAGAATGCTAATTACCCTTGATGAGGGAGGAACAGGACACTGGCTTAGCCAGCTAATTCATTACAGCTAGTCCACCAGTCAAGTGAGTCCTTTGTCAGGGTGAGGCACTGACATAACAGGCACAAGCATTTTGATTTCCGAGCTCTATGAGTGATGGCAGGTACCACACCTGTCCCCAGAGCTTAAGGCTGGCATCTTCAGCACCAGCAGAACCAGCCTTCATCCTAAAGGAGTCATTTTACTTTTTAATAAGTAGCAAGGGCAGACGGTGAAAGGAGACGACGACTTTAAGAGAGTACGGGAACATCTATGATTTGGGTTTAACAACCGCTGTTCTTTTCCTCTCCCACACAACCGGTCTTCCCAGAATCAGATCTGATTGTGATTTATTACGATCACTAATTTTTTTTTGTGTGGAGGCAGCACACGGGAGCTGTATTTGCAGAACAGAAATCCACTACAATGAGTATGACAAAGACCAAAGATACAGCCCCTGCTCCGAGTACATTACAAATCAAGTACAGATTAGAGACCGAGATAAATACTGCGCTGTGATTCACTGGAATTCACTGCTGGTTTTAAAACCTGCCTTTATTAAGGAAGAGAAAACACTTGTGAGGATAGGGTTAAATATATGTTTAAGGAACCACAACCCCTTTTAGGAGCAGCTGTTACTGGGGTGGAAACAGCTGAAAAGACATCTTTTCTAGGCATTTTTCTGCCTTGTACTTTCTGCCTTTTTTTTTTCTTTTTTTTTTTTTTTGTTCCTGCCTTTTTCCATCCTAATAAGGGCATTTGCAATGGAAACCAGGCTCTTTGCTGCCTCTAAGGTCATTTGCTCTTGCTGCTTATTTCCCTCCCCACACATCATCAGCCACTCTGTGAACCGAAGCTGCTATGGAGCAGAGAAAATGCCACCTCCCAGGAATGGAAATGGCACTGCATCACCATTCCTCTGCTTATGATGTACCATTTTTAAAAATTTTTTTTCTTTAGCAAGGTTTGGACTTTTAAACTGGTCCTCTGTACAGGATGGCTACCACTGAGATCAGACTTCAGAGTGTAGGTCAAGCTGGTCAATTCAATACTTTCTACAAGTCTGACTATCTGACTCAGTGAAATCTCATCCAGACGTTTCAACCAAACCAACTGTTAGACCTGTATTGGGTCTTTTTACCATTAAAGCTTCATTCCTTGAACTGAACAGGGGAAACTACACTTCATATCAATAACTCTTACAGACCTGGGGGGCTGCACCAGTTTAACCTTACAGAGTTCATATAATGTAACTAAAGCTGTGGAAAAACCCGTGAGCCTACATGCACCTCTACGTCCCTGCTGCATCCCCTTCGCTTAAGATCAGTCCCAGTCCTACTCTGCCCCGTACGATGAAGTAAAGAAAGCTAGCAGGAGGAATGCAAGCTGCTATCACAGGTGGCTCCCAAAGATGCCTCCTTGAAGGACACCAGCACCCTCCTCAGGTTGTGGCTTAGCCAGCTACCATCACCCTGAGATGAAAGGCTACCATCACCCTGCGGTGAAAGGCTACCATCACTCTGAGATGAAGAGCTACCATCACCCTGAGGTGAAAGGCTACCATCACCCTGAGGTGAAGGGCTACCATCAACCCAAGGTGAAAGGCTACCATCACCCTGAGGTGAAAGCTTGCCACTGCCAAAGCCATCTGTCCCTCCTCACTCCACTACACATCTCCTCTTGGAAAGTGTCCCTTGACTGCTCACTTGCAGAGAAGGATTCAGGGTTGAGCCAGCCCTCAGAGGCAAGGCCATGTCCTTGCCCTCATGTATGAGCAAAAGGGGCACCTAAGGTGGCCAGTGAGGAGCAGGATATCCTCTGAGCATCTTTTGCCTTCTGCATCTGTGTAAGCAGCCCTCAACCATTCCCTCCTGCAGGTAATTTTGATGGAGGTGTGTCTGCAGTGCCCACTCTGGGACTGCGAATAATGACAAAGCTTAATGGGATTCCACAGTCAATTACTCCCTACCCATTTTTCTGCAACAACACCACTGCACAACCACTAATAAGTGAATTACAGGAGATAAAGGCCTTTGCTTTGCCTAGGCAGGAGATGTGTCATTTGGCTCTTCAAGTGTACGGGAACAGAAAAGATTTAATTTTTCAGCCCCTCCCTTCCCCGGCTCTCCATCCACCACGAGACGAAATAAACAGAAGGAAGATGGGCTTTTTTGCGTAAATTGGGGATGTATGATTGATAACGTGTTATCTTGTCAGCTGGAGACACCTGCGTGGCAGGTATTTATGCTATCAGAAGGGTTGTAGCTGGTGAAATACAGTTTGGTGCTGATAAGGGGACCCAGGGACTTATGGTGCCAGCCCCATGAGGACAAGGGGATTAATGCTGATATTTTGCAGCTTGCTCTTATTAAATTCTGATTCCTTTTGTGAAGTGAGAAAAGAAGAGGGGAAGAGTGATTGGTTTGAAGCAGATAAAAGACACACGAGGGGTGGGGGCAGCTGGTAGAAAAGGGGCTGATGAATGGGAACACAGAAGGCCAGGAGATCTCTTGGGAATAAAAGGGAAAGTATTAAACAATTTTCTGATTGACTAGGTCTTGTCTGTCAGGCAGGGAAGCAGGGTAGGGGGAATGGGTTTGGGGAGTTCCTGAGAGTCCAAAGACATGGTTATATTAAAAGCAGAGCTAAATTATACAGCTGGGGGAGGGGGAAAGAGCCAATTTCCTTCTTTTGCTGGAATTTTTAAACATGCAGCACGACTGATGTTCAGGTGCCCAGCTCACAGCCCAGCCTTCTGCTTGTTGTCCCTGGCAGGGACCCCTGCTACACCCAGCGACTGAGCCCCCAAAATACTCCTGGTTAGGGTAAGGCTTCCCTTGAGCAGGCAGCATACACTGGGTCACGGCAGACCTCTGTGCAGGAGGTCCCAAACTGGGGTACAAAGGGCAGTGGGGCAGGAGGAGGGACACTGGCAAAGCTGCTGTGGGGAGCCCCAGGCTGGGGCAGCCACCGTGGTTCCCACTCGTCAGCATTTTCGGGATTAAACTCGTTGCTCTTTGCTCGTACCTGTATCTTGAAAAAAAAAATAAATCATTTTCAACACTTACAAAAGAAAAGCCTCAACAACTTCAGATAAGCCCAGGCAACACTTTGCATATTCCCCAGGAATTCTCCTAGGGCTGGAAAAGCGGCAAGAAAATAAAGGTGGAAGGAAGGATCCCATGCACCACAAGCATCCGTGGAGAAACCTACCACACTGACCACACGCTTTGCTGTGCGCAACGAGGGGTTTTATCGGCTGCAACCAGGATCAACGTTCAAACTCCAAAAGATGCTGAGAAATGCTGGAAACGGCAACGCCCTGCTCCAGGACGGGAAGGCCTGCGATGCAGACACAGATGGATCCTTTTGCTTATACGATTCTGTTTGTGGTTCTCTGGGCATGTATTATTAATACCCTACAGAGTTTTAATTAGAGCTGAGAGATTCATTCATTGTGAATAATTTATCTGATTAATTTTGCCTCGCTTCTGTTCATGAATTGTCCACAAGCAGTTTGTAATTTTCTCAATTTATTTGTCATTTGCAATTATTTGCTGGCTTGTCTCGGTAAATAATCCTCAGCACGTTGTTTGTCCACAAACTGTCCCCAGATAGTCGATATTCAAAATCGGAGCTGGGTTAGATATACTTTGGTTAAATATATACAGTAAATCCCATTGTATGTTTCTGTTTTCTGAGTAACCTTTAGGATCGGGCTTCCATTGAGAATACTACTTTTTATGAGTTCAAATTTTGCTTCCTGCAAATAGCCTCTAATATTTACATAAAATTCACTGTTCCCATGAACATTCCTGCCAGTCAATACACACAGAAGAGATCACAAAAGGAGTGTTTTATAGTTGAAGCAAATAGTTCTTTTGTTACACAGTGCCCCAGTCTGTTCCTAAGGGACCTGTCTGAAGGTCTGTTTAGAGACTTTTCTCCTGGTTTGTTTTGCTTTTCCAACTCTCTTGATCAGGGGTTATGTTCTCCCTAAGTCACTCCCTCATGCAGACAGAGCTGCACACTGACTACGTCGTCCTTCCTGTCTTGGAAGTCTCCCACCAAGGATGGGGTACTGGGGTGAGCACCATCCAACCAGAAAGAGTCACTGTCACTGCTGAGCCTGCCAAGTGGCATGACCAAACACCTTGTCAAGCAAGTCAATGCTTGCTCCAACATGTGCTCTCATGAAAAACCTGAGGAACAGCAAGCGCCATACAGTCAGGCTCACTCATGGGAATTCTGAGCCCCAGAACCCACTCTGGGGCAACAGGAAAAGCTTCCCTGCTTCGGAAGACTAGACCAAATTTGTACAGGATTTTCCTTGAATGCCACTTAAAATATTGTTTGGCACTAAAGAGAGAAGCTTCTCGGCTTGCAGTGCCCAAGATCCAGGGTGAAGAGTAAAAGAGTAAAGGACATCTTTCCATAATTACCAAGTAACCTCCACTTTGTAGGTTTGAATTATCAGCTTCTGGCAGGGAATTGTAGAGACGCATCACTGTCATCCAGTAACATGCTGCAGAGCTGCTTATATTTACATCAAGTTCAGAGTCAAAGATTCAGGTATTTCATCATCCCAGAGCAACTGGAAAGTTAGTATTTTTGTGAAAGTTCAGTGGATGCTTGTTAACCAGCACTCACTCTTAATAGGATTTGTAAGCACATGCAGTCACGACATAACACAGGCAGAAATAATTATTTATGCCACCTAGACCCGTACTAGCGCAGCCAGGCCCATATCGTTCCCTTCAGTGTTCTCCTACAGCCCAGTCCAGACTGGTTTTAGCTATTGCCAGCAATGAGATCCCTATTTCGATTTTTCAGGACTTCATATATTTCAGACCTCAGTATCTAAGTTCTTCCAGATGCTTTCCACCTTTCTCAGTGCAATTTTGCTGCTTTTAATTATTACATCCAGGGAGAGCAATAGCCTGGCATACCTGTGTTTTGCAGGTACATCGAGGGTTTCATACCACTCTCTAGCTCAGCGTACCGACATCTTCCATGTTTTACTCATGTGTCCCCTGTAAATCTTCATGCTCTCCAAACCAAATCCCACTGAGGTCAGTGCCAAAACCTCCCAGTTCTAAGTGGATCTCAGACATAACTTCTGATGGTTACCACATACAAATCTCGGACCTCAACAAGCCAAACACAGCTGTCTCCCTTCTCCCTCAAATCAACTGAGCATCTGGCTGCTCCTACAGCTCAAATCTGAACTTTCTTCAAGTCTTCCTATGATGTCCAGCTGCCTGGAGCAGAATTCGATATTGGAGACTAGAACGGACAGGGAATACCATTTCTTTGCTCCGGATTCACTATTTGCATTTCCTAGGGCCTTGTGGGTGTATATTAGCATCCTATGGAGCTTTGCGGGTACATGCAGTATTAACATCCTATAAGGTTTTGTAGACATTCATTATTAACACACAATAGAATCTGTGTGGATGCATTATTAATACCCTCTTAGCTGGTGAGAGAATGGCGATATTTTCATATGAGAAATGTAATTGTTTAATATCAAACAGTATTATTTCAAAGATTTAATTGCGTAATTGGGGTCAGTAATCGCTCGGTCGTTCTCAGAGCAAGATGAACTTGCAGGGTAAAAGATTTATTGTCCTGACAATAGAGAGCAAATTTTAATATTTCTGAAAAATTGAGAACTATTAATCCTGGCATGTGTTACTCTCAAACACAGGGAACTGATAAAACTTTGATCTAATTTTCTCTTTGAAGGGGCTTTGGTGGGGTGTGGGGAAGACTGTTAACTGTATGTGGGCTGCTGCTGGAAGCCCGGTGAAGCACAAAGGCTGGCCACATTCGGCTTCACGGGAGCTCTCAGGCTGAGCACAAGACAGCTACTGCGAGAACAAACTGTTCCAGTCCCACCGTGCTGGAAGGGGAGGGAAGACAGAAGTGGTTTCCATGACCACAGGCAGCTTCACGGTCATTTCTCCAAGGGATGCTATTTGCATTTGCACCCACTGTGCACACACTTTCCCCTTTCTGGGAGTGCCAACCAATATTTGCATTCCAGATCAAGTAGTACCTGCGTCAGTGGATGATGAGGTGCACACATGCCAGTTGCAGCAACCATTTGGGTAATTTGTCTGTGTGAAGCTTATGAACTCTGTTTGATACTGGGGGCTCGAGTGTTAGTGGAAAACATCATGCTTTGTTTTAATGAGAGGCTCCGATTCCTTCTCTGCTTCTGTCTGGTTGTTTCGTATTTTCTGTTTTGGGTTTTTCTGCATCTACGTTGAGCTAAAATTCACAGAAGGTGACAACGACAACAAAAGAGGCCTGTTAAACTTTGATGGCATCCTCCCAGACGGAGCACAGAAGAAAACCAAGTGGCTGCTGCCTAGGGCAAGCCAATTTTCCATGTCAAAACTACGTCTGGAAGTGAGAAGCAAGAAAGAACCAGACTGCCTGACTTGGTGAGGCAGCAGTGGGGACGTGCTGCAGAGGTAACCAGTCATTATAAAAGCAAGAGTATTTCCTTGGTCGTTTGGAGAGGAAGGTGAAAACAGAAAGGCTGCACAATTTCTGCGATGGGCACACGATCACAGAGTCCTTGGATGGCAGCAGGGAAAGGTAGCGGGGCATGTATTGTTTTGCCATGCCCTGCACGTACCACTGCTAGTAAAGGGAAAGAGTTCCTGGGATTTCTGAATCTTTACAGCTGTGTATAACTTTGCTTTAAGCGTCGTGGGTCCCCGAGGAAGTGGACTGTAAACTCACCTTGCCTACAAAGCCAGAGCTCTGCTCAAAGGTGGGCTTCAGCTAAGGAGCAGTGAGAACTGCTTGCAGCAAACAGAGCATCAGGCCCAGCTTCTGCAGAAAGAGCAAAAAGCAGACCCAACAGGACAAGGGGAGGGAAGATAAATGAGGCAAATGGCCTATGCAGGCCAAGAGAAGCTTATGAATACAGAAACCCAGGACCTTCTGGACACAGCTGCAGCAGTCTGGCATGGAACCACCTATGGAAACTATATCAAGGCTGTGCAACAGAGATGAAACAGCAGATACCAGCTTGCAAATACAGATGGGCTGCTTAGCTGTTTGCAGATGTGGGCATTACTTTTGCAGCTGAGTCCTGGGATCTGCTAATGAGAAAGACTATCTGAGAGGTAGAATATAATGAATTTATGATACTCATCACCAGGCACTATGTGGTTTTCAGACATTGAAAAAAAAAGAGCTATCCCTGTTAACAATATTTTAGTATCTCCTTGATTTCAGATTATTCTCCAAACTTTTTGAAAAACTTGGGAGCAGAAACAGTTTCTTCCTCTCACTCTAACCTTCCCTTTCCCAGTTACTTTGGCTGGGTACATAGGAATAGCGAAGATTTAGACCCGGATCTGCACTGGTCTTGAGATCTAAAATTCAGTGACTGGGAGCCAAATTTGCACAATCTCAATCCTACCTGAGAGCTCTTGCTAATCACTTCTGGATATGAACTTCTGAAAGGCTAGAGCCAGCTATGGAGAGACTTTAGGCAGAATTTAAACCATGTGTATCTGCTCAATGTATCTAGCCAAGCTGGCAAGACATGAGAGCCTTATCTTGTTCTGAAAGACAGAGGCACAGTTTTGCCCAGCTTGAATGACAAAAAATATTAGACTTTGCAGCCAAGACATTTTGATGTGGGTGAAGACATTCGGCTCATATAAAGATGACACTTTTTTTTTTCTTGAACTCCTTGTGCGACGTACGTAACGTTTATTTTTGTTTCCCAAAGGTTACAGGGAAAGAGATACAGGATATTCCATGAGAGAGAAACTAACACTTGCAAAGCAGGTCTTTGGAGCCCAGAAAGGACATGCTCACTGAGTCAGGCTCCATGATCCCAAATTCAATTTCTTCTGTGTACAATCTGCCCTGTGGCCCGTTAAGTCAAAAGCTGAGACCTGCTGCTAAAAAACAGCAGCTCCTGCAAAATGCTACTCTGCCGGTTCAGCCTGGAGGTCTCCCTGCTCTTTCTCCAAGCAATGCTGCAATTTACTGTTTTCCCTGCGTACAATGACTGCCATTCTCTGCTTTACTGAAATAGCTTCCTCTGGCCAATGCCAAAGACTGTGTTATTAGACCAGTAACTCACTCCTGAACACAGTGATCCAGGTATGGCAATCCCCCAGCGCCTGCCTCTTACAAAAAAGAGCAGCAGCAAAACTGGAAAACGACTCCCTCCCTCATTCCTTTCCGAATGGTATGAATGTCGGATCCAAATCAGGGCCAGCAACGGAGAACATGGAGGAAATTTCCCTTTGCTATGTCATCTGAAAGCAAAACAGCAACTAGCAAGCCATGCCAAGGGGATTAAATGAAAAATCACTACAACGTGGATACTGATGCTGTTAAAAACACACATTGCATTAGGACAGACGGTGGCTTTACGCAGTGCCCTGCACCGAGAAGAGAGGTTCACAGTGCAGCAGGGATTCTCCGACGGGCTCAGGCTGACCTAGCCCTGGCAGAGCTCTGGTTTCGATGAGAGCTGCTCCGTCGTCATTGATGGCATGTGGCTGTCACCTCCCCTCTCTGCCCTGACCACATCAGCTCCACCGGTGCGCACAGGTGACCCGCTTTGGTCTTCACCTTATCTCTATGGCCCCCATTAGGATCAGGTAATTCTGGTACCTGCGAGTGAGCCCATGGGTGGCCACGTGTACGCACACAGAGATGCATGCATGTGATGGATACAGCAATGTAACTCCCTTATTCAGATGGATTCAATGTGCAAACCGTAGGAAGCAAGACATTTCTGGCCTAGGTAGACCTCCAGATGCCTAGGGGTTAGATGGACTGTGAAATCATATCCCCAGAGTCTTTTGAAGAGGTGGAAGAGTTAAGAAGTCACTGGGTTGAAATATTTTCTCTAGGACTCCAAACCCATCAGTATGGCCTAGGAAAAAAACCACTACAAACTGTTAGAAACATAAAAGTGCCAGCATCTCTTGTGTTTGAACTGTGGAGGATTCTCCATAACACCTCCCTGGTCTGCAACCATTAATCTGGCCCTCCTTCCCTTGCTCCCCACAGGCCAGCGTGAGGGCATCTCACCTTGCTTGTAGGAGCTCAGAAAGATGCAAAATATGACAAGCCCCTAGAAAAAAGAAATGGATACATATTTCACTCCTGAAAGGGAAAAGAGAAGAGGGCTCTAGCAACGCTAGACTATAAATAGGTTTAAAATGCTTCCATCTAGTCCTGGTGTTCCCTTTTGTGCCTGCACAAGCATCTTAAAATGAGGTGGGAGGTAAGGAGGAAAGGAAAGCCAACACGTCCACCTTATGGCAGGACCAGAACCCCAGCATGGTAATCAAACTGCTCAGGCAAGTCTGTCAGCATAGGAGAAAAACAGGGAGAAGAAAAGAAATGAGAAGGTGGAAAAAAAAAAAAGTCAGGCCTAATGGCAACTTTGAAGCAGAGAAGTGAAAAAAAGAGATGAGAAACATCACGGGAGAGAAATGACTAGCTGAGGACTAAACGTATTAAAGGAGCAGATTTATAGTCTAAGTGCTCATGCAAGTCTCTTACGGGTTTGATAGTAGAGTAAACCTGTCATGGATGCAGACTGGGTCTGTAGCAAGGCAATCTGTGGGAAAAAGCTTTGCTAATCCATCCAGGCGGTCCCCTGTGGGATCTCCGGGATGCTCTCCCAGTGCCAACCTACCACAAAGCACAGTAACGGTGTCAGCGAGGACCCTGCTGGGCCTGCAGAAGCTGTAATGCTGGAAAGGCTCCCTGGAGAGACACGAGGAGCACGTGTGTGCTGCATCACTCGCCAGGCAGAGCTACAAGTTCTTCAGCTGTGAGTCACGTGCGTGCGTGTGCATGAACACGGCAGCCAGAATTCACAGAGTGGATGTCATTCAATCCCACTCCAAAGTCCTGCCTCTTCTCATTGCTGTGTTTTGCTGTTGCTGCTCCTAACAATTTAGGATTATTTCTGGAACAGGTTGCCTAGAGAAGTTGTGGATGCCTGGAAGTGTTCAAGGCCAGATTGGATGAGGCTTTGGGCAACCTGGTGTAGTGGAGGGTGTCCCTGCCCATAGCAGGGGGGTTGGAACTGAATGATCTTTGCGGTCCCTTCCAACCTTAACCATTCTGTGATTCTATGTGCCCACTTGCAGCCACTGCAACACAATTTATTCAGCACACCAGTAATCCTGAAGCTGGCCTAGCTTGTACTTTGATGCGCACAAAGCCCAGGACATAGAGTTAGTTCCCAGTAAATTCTTAATTCACAAACCAGTTTAAAACCCAGTAGGGTAACTAATCAAGGCTACCACTTGCCCTCCTCACAAAAACACCAGAGTCTGCTGATATTCCCAGGTTAGTTTTAGTTTGGTCCATTTTCTCACTCTGCACAATGCATCAACTTGCTCTCCGAAAGCCAGCATCTCAGGCATGGAAAGCGATTCTCCATGCTATCTGCAGAGGTTTGGTCATGGGATATTCAAAACCCATTGAAGCTATTAGAGCTATAAAGAGGGAAGGGGGGAAGAGCCGAGGAGAAGACAACACACACAGAGATCTATTTCTGACTCTAAGTGCATAACGGGGGAGCAGCCTTAAATACCCTGATGCCTGAGAAGGGAATGCTGTCCCTTTCTATTGCTAAGCCACTGGGGACACACTATTTGATCTTTGCCGTTTCAAAACCAGGAATACCTGTAGCACCTCAACTGTGAATCACATGCTGCTGTTCAGTGACCCAAAATAGAGGAATGGGAAAGCACTCAACGTAGTTGTGTTAATTGCATTTGTACGTCATAGTGTTCCTACTTACTAACATGCGGAACTCACTCGTGCTTGGTATTGGTAGACCAAAGACCAACACCCTTTTTTTTTTTAATGCTAACGTATGAGAACTTTCAAGATATGAATAAAAAAAACTATTACCCACTACTGGTGTTTCATGTGGGTACCAATGATACAGCTGTCAGCAATCTGAAAAACATCAAAAGGGACTTCAGGGCCCTGGGTGCAGCAGTCAAGGACTCTGGGGCACAGATAGTGTTCTCATCAGTGCTTCCAGTCGAGGGGCAGGGACCTGCAAGGGCCAAACGTATCTGGCAGGTTAACTCATGGCTCAGGGACTGGTGCTACAGCCAGGGCTTTGGGTATTTTGACCATGGGGTAACTTTTGAGAAGCCTGGGTTGCTAGGGGCAGATGGCGTGCACCTAACCGAGAAAGGGAAGAAGGTGCTTGGACAAAGGCTTGCCAGACTTGTGCATAGAGCTTTAAACTAGTATTGCTGGGGGAGGGGGAGCACAGTTCAGCCTACTGCTGTCAGCATGGCGCCAGTGCCAGCACCGAGGGTCCAGAGGCTGAGGAAGGATCACAGGTATGTTCAAATGAACTTATGCTGCCACCCAAGAGAACCCCTGTCACTCCAGCCAGCGAGTCGGCTTTGTCAGGAGCCCAGCTAAAGTGTATGTACACCAACGCACGCAGCATGGGAAATAAACAGGATGAGCTGGAGATGCGTGTACATGAGCAGGGCTACGACCTTATTGGCATCACGGAGACGTGGTGGGATGACTCCTATGACTGGAGTGTCAACATGGAGGGGTATAAGCTTTTTAGAAAGGACAGGAAGGGGAGACGAGGAGGGGGTGTTGCTCTCTACGTCAGCAACCGGCTGGAGTGCGTGGAGCTTCACCTGGGGTCGGAGGAGGAGCTGACAGAGAGCTTATGGGTCAAGATTAGAGGACGGGGACGGATAGGGGATGTTACGGTAGGAGTCTGTTACAGGCCACCTGGCCAGGAGGACAGAGCAGATGAGGCGCTTTATAGCCAGATAGGAGCAGCCTCGCGGTCACAAGCCCTGGTCCTCATGGGGGACTTCAACCACCCTGACATCTGTTGGAGAGACAATACGGCAGGGCACAGGCAGTCCAGGAGGTTCCTGGAATGCGTGGATGACAACTTCCTCCTGCAGATGATAGAGGAGCCGACAAGGAGGGGTGCCATGCTTGACCTTGTGCTCACCAACAGGGAGGGACTGGTGGGCAATGTGAAACTTAAGGATAGCCTTGGCTGCAGTGACCACGACACAGTGGAGTTCAAGATCCATGGGGCAGCAAGGAAACCATTCAGCAAGCTCTGTACCCTAGACTTCAAGAAGGCGGACTTCGGCCTCTTGAAGCACCTGATGGGCAAAGTGCCGTGGGAGGTGGCCCTGGAGGGACAAGGGGCCCAGGAAAGTTGGTCCACATTCAAGGAGCACCTTCTCCAAGCTCAGCAGAGGTGCATCCCGACGAAGAACAAGTCGGGCAAAAAGACCAGGAGGCCGGCGTGGATGAGCAAGGAGCTCCTGGACCAACTGAAAATGAAGAGGTTAGCCTACAGAGGGTGGAAGCGGAGACAGATAGCCTGGGAGGAATACAGAGAAGCTGTAAGAGTGACCAGGGATCAAGTGAGGAAGGCTAAAGCCCTGAAGGAATTGAATTTGGCAAGGGATATAAAAAGCAACAAGAAATGCTTCTATAGGTATGTAGGGGACAAAAGGAAGTCCAAAGAGAATGTAGGCCCCCTCCGGAAGGATACTGGTGCTCTGGTTACCCGGGACATAGAGAAGGCTGAGGTACTCAATGAATTTTTTGCCTCAGTCTTCAATGGTAAAGCCTCTTGTCTTACCACCCAAGCTGTGGAAAGAACTAGCAGGGACTGTGAGGATGAACCACCGCCCACTGTACTTGAAGACCAGGTTCGAGAACATCTGAGGAACTTGAAGGTGCACAAGTCCATGGGACCTGATGAGATCCATCCGCGGGTCCTGAAGGAACTGGCGGATGAAGTTGCCAAGCCACTGGCTATTGTATTCGAGAAGTCGTGGCGGTCTGGCGAGGTCCCAGATGACTGGAAGAGAGGGAACATAACCCCCATTTTTAAAAAGGGGAACAAGGAGGACCCGGGCAACTACAGACCGGTCAGCCTCACCTCTGTGCCTGGCAAGGTCATGGAGCAGATTCTCCTGGGAACCATGCTAAGGCACATGGAGAACAAGGAGGTGGTGGGTGACAGCCAACATGGCTTCACCAAAGGCAGATCGTGCCTGACCAACTTGGTGGCCTTTTACGATGGGGTGACAGCATCGGTGGACAAGGGTCGACCAATGGATGTCATCTACCTGGACTTGTGCAAAGCTTTTGACACTGTCCCACACGACATTCTTCTCTCTAAATTAGAGAGTCATGGGTTTGATGGATGGACCACTCGGTGGATAAGGAATTGGCTCAATGGCCGCACTCAGAGAGTAGTGGTCAACGGCTCAATGTCCAAGTGGAGACCGGTCACAAGTGGCGTCCCTCAGGGGTCTGTGTTGGGCCCGGCCCTCTTCAACATCTTTGTCGGTGACGTGGACAGTGGCATGGAGTGCACCCTCAGCAAGTTCGCCGATGACACCAAGCTGTGTGGTGCCGTCGACACGCTGGAAGGGAGGGATGCCATCCAGAGGGACCTTGACAGGCTGGAGAGGTGGGCCCGTACCAACCTCATGAAGTTTAACCAGGCCAAATGCAAGGTCCTACATCTGGGTCGTGGCAATCCCAGGCATAAATACAGACTGGGTGGTGATTGGATCGAGAGCAGCCCTGAGGAGAAGGACTTGGGAGTACTGGTGGACGAGAAGCTCAATATGAGCCGGCAATGTGCTCTTGCGGCCCAGAAGGCCAACCGCGTCCTGGGCTGCATCAAGAGGAGCGTGGCCAGCAGGTCGAGGGAGGTGATTCTCCCCCTCTACTCTGCCCTCGTGAGACCTCACTTGGAGTACTGCGTCCAGTTCTGGAGTCCCCAACATAAGAAGGACATGGACCAGTTGGAGAGGGTCCAGAGGAGGGCCACGAAGATGATAAGAGGGCTGGAGCACCTTTCCTATGAGGACAGGCTGAAAGAGTTGGGGCTGTTCAGCCTGGAGAAGAGGAGGCTCCGGGGTGACCTTATAGCAGTCTTCCAGTACCTCAAGGGGGCCTACAGGAAAGATGGGGAGAGGCTGTTCAGGAGGGCCAGTTATGATAGGACAAGGGGTAATGGTTTTAAAATAGAGGGAGGTAGGTTCAGGTTGGATATTAGGAAAAAATTTTTTACTATGAGAGTGGTAGAACACTGGAACAGGTTGCCCAGAGAGGTGGTGGATGCTCCATCCCTGGAGACGTTCAAGGCCAGGTTGGCCGAGGCCCTGAGCAACCTGATCTAGTTGGAGATATCCCTGTTCCTTGCAGGGGGGTTGGACTAGATGACCTTTGAAGGTCCCTTCCAGCCCTAACCATTCTATGATTCTATGATTCTAAAACTTCTACAAGTGACTGTAGGGGTGATAAAAGAACTAGGGAAACACACCTTCTTATTCTTCCCAAAAGATTCCCTATCAGATCTCTACATGCTAAAAGGAATTTAAAATGCTGCACTCTGACTATCTAGCAGCATCACCAGCTCCTACCTTGCAGCTCTGTCTGGGCTTGCTCGTCCAGGACTCAAACCAGAGAGGACAATGATGACGGCACAGTGTTTCTGTAAGTGTGCATATTCCCATTCTGGATGTGAAAACGGATCTCTGCATCACCTCACATCAGATCCACATTCATGTGACAGATTGGTCCTATGGCGCAGAACTTCAAAGGGAAAGTGGAAGAAGACTCAACACACATGCATACAAGTGGCAGCACCCCAGTAAGAAAGCACAGGGGACACAGGTTGAGAGAGCAGGGGACACGGGTTGAGGGAGAACTACACGTTCTTGCCTCTCCATGACTGCATCAGGCTAGTAAATCATGAGGGAGCACTATGTGGTCTCAAAAGGTGCAGGGAGCTGCAGCACATCCCCAGCTGTGCCCACATCACGAGTTGCTCTGATAAAGCAGTTGCTGCTGGCCAGGAGACAACTTTCTACCGACTTGCCCATCAGGCATCCCTGCTCCTGCTGAGCTCACTGGGAGCCGTGATGCAGAAGGCGAGTCACAGAAGCAAGATGGGGCCAACCAGCTGATGGGTTATACCGTGCTTTCCAGAGAAGCAACAGCTCCTAAATCAGCAGGTGCTTGCAGAAACCCAGCAGTAGTGGCAGCACTTGCTGAGATCATCAGAGCTCTCTGAACAGAGCTGTTTTCTCCAAAAAGTGAAAGCATAGTTATCTCCACAATAAAAAAGTGGCATGGTGACATACCACCTCATTCCAGCTTCAAGCAGCAGCTCCACCAATAAACAGGGGTGAACTCCTTAACTCCGTGCATGTGCGTGCACAGAATTTGTGCTCCATTGCACCTATCAGGGGCACCTCTCTGTGTATGCTGAACGGTGCCCTTGCAGCAGAAGTAGAGAAATCTAAGCTCATTCGTTTCTATCAGAGGAATTTCAGTGGATGATTATTAAAGAATAATGTCTGGGAACCAACCAAGAACGGTCTGCAATTTGCCAGGCATTGCCAAAGCCCTGAGCAAGAAACAGCTCCTGTTCAGCTGCCCACAGCCTAGTAGCTGGACCATCAGCTGGACCTGTGGCATCAAACGGTTTCCGACACAGCTGGGATGAGGTACATGAACTTGTTTCTTTTTGGGTACTTGTGTTCTCTTGCTTGCTTTTTGTGAGATCTCAGTGCCTCGTGGTTCTCATAGCTTCTGCAAGGGAGACACCTTTGCCATATGGCACGGGTGAACTCGGGCAGGAGGCGCCAAATGACCTGTCCCACGTCACACAGGCTGTGTGTGACACAGTAGGAAATTGGACCTTCATCTCTCGAAGGCCAAAAAGCCTCCTAATTCTTGATTCTTGGGCATCTCAGCTAGTTCATACATAACAAGGCAGTTCATTCCTTCGTGAAATGTGGGAGCTTTCCCCCTGTGATTTCCATTCTTCCCAGTGCATCCAGTGTTTACCTTAAAGATCCAAGCCCCTCTGAATGCATGTACTCCTCATCTGATACCTGGACAAGGCTGGAGACCTGCTTTGATGCTTTTCCTTTCTCATGTTGTCCAGATGAGGGAAACATGAGAGCCAAGAGATAAAAATGCAACTAAGTAATAAGCTTTATAGTCATTTTGGGAGAAGAATAGGTCCTGTAAAGCAGATGATCCTTCCAGGGCAGCTCAATAAAGCTGAGGGAACTGTTCCTTATATCAGTAGTCACTTTGTCCCCATAACATCCCCCCTTTTTTTCTGCCTTCTGCCCAGAACTGGGGCTGAGCCTCTGCCGCCTACTGCGCACCGCTGTGTGCTGCTGCCTGAGGTGCTGGGCATCAGGAAAGCTGGAGAGGGACTGGAGAGGACAAGGGCATGTAGTGATAGGACAAGGGGCAATGGATTTAAACTGAAAGAGAGTAGATTTAGATTGGATATAAGAAATTTTTCACTCTGAGTGTGGTGAGGCACTGGAACAGGTTGCCCAGAGAAGTTGTGGATGCCCCATCCCTGGAAGTGTTCAAGGCCAGGTAGGATGAGGTTTTGGGCAGCCTAGTGTAGTGGAGGGTGTCCATCCCCATGGCAGGGGGGTTGGAACCGGATGATCTTTGAGGTCCCTTTCAACCCTAACCATTCTATAAGCACAAGTTGCCATGAGCTGGAGAGGCCACCTGCCCGCTGGTCTCCATGGCTTTGGGCCACGGACACGCAGGGACCTGTTCCAGAGGGTCAGCGACTTTTGGTACGCAACAGTGCCAACATGCCCAAATGCTTCACATTCGACACACGTGTGATTTCACAAGTGCAAGTTTCCCAAGGCTTGTGTGCACCACCATGTTTGGAGGGCTCACCAGAACACCCTGCCCAGCTGTCTTCTGCAGCATGAGGACAAGGTGCAGCATCTACACTCTCCTCCTTTTAGTACCCTAGATACTCAGGCCCTGGTAGCTCATTTGATGCTTAGGTTATGAATGAGTGGCATGGCTGGAGGCAGGTTTCTGGTCACTGCTTTTTTTCCTGCTGCCCTAAATACTCTGGAGAAGGGCATTGCAAGGGGGGGACTGGCATCTTTTGTTCCTAGGCTGAGACCACTCAGCTCATATGACAGAAAAAATGACTTGTCCCATAACAGGAGCCTGTCCGGGATACATCCCACAAGCAGGTGAGACAGCAGAAAGGCCACAACAGGCCCAGCTGACTCTTCGTAAGCAAGCAACCACCACCATCTTTCACAAAAGGCATTAGAGCTCAGCTTTCCCCCATGAACGACGGAGGAGCGAGGGGGAGTTACACCATCAACCTCAATTCCCAGTGAAGTGGATTTATCCAGGCAGGCAAAGACTTCTCTTCCCATCTTTAATGAAGCCATTCCCATTCACCTGCCTGAGCAAAATTCTTTCTAATAGTCCCTTTGGTTAAAGGTCCCAGTTGATGCTATTGGCTTTGTTTTCAACGTGCCCTTCGCAGTCAGGCTGCTTTGCGTTCCTTTGCACTGTGCAATGCAACAGTTGCACAACAGTCTCCATAATGATGTCTCCCTCTCTACTTCAAGTCAGAAATGGAATGTAAAAGTCAGAAGGAAAGTTCAGCCATCAGCGTAGCCTGCATCTTTTCTCAATGTTATCTTCACCTCATGCAGGACCTACACACGTGCCCTAGCTCTCAGAAGCACAGGCATTTTTGGATGAACTCCCTGGGCTCCCAAGACAAACACAGGACTCACGCAGTCTCTCTCTCTTCCATAGTCTCAAATCTACACATCCGTTCCATGTCTGTATCACTCACACCTACTGCCACACAGCTGCCCAGTCACACACACTCGTGTACCTTCACGTGCACGCAGCCTCTCTCAAACTCACATGTGCTGTCACGTTGTCGGAGAGACATTTTGCTTTCCTGTTCACCCTACGTGTACGTCTCTCCACCACCACCACTTGCACGGGTCCCCAGGAGGCACATCAATACCACCATGCTAGCTGGAGACTCGAGCTCACCCTTGAGCCTGGACACTCTCTTTACCCTCATCACCTTCTAGTGCCTTACAGTACTGCTCAAGCCTGGACTGTGCTGTGCTGTTACTGAGAGAGAGAGAGAAACCGTCTGGATTGGGAGAAGAGGGATGATTCAAACCCAAACCCTGCCCAGACAGTCGGAGAAAGCTGATGGCCACGTCTGAGCTCATGCTGAGGCACAGAGCGCAAAGACAAGGACTGATGGAACAAAAATGTCTCACTTGCACATCTCTCGCATGCTGTTATTCCTCCTCTGCTAGTAAATATGAATTTACTGAGGCTCCTGCCGAACGTCACTCGTCTTTAAATGCCTCTTGCCAGTACTCAATCTCCCATCTCTCACAGTTAGGCAGGAGTGATGAACAAGGAGACACACTCATCTCTGTTCCAGCCCTACAGTGTACTGCAAGAGGGAAACAGATGGTTTAATATATTCTCTGTCTTCCTCTTTTCAACAAATCCTGGTGCTTGCAGAAGTGTTAATCCGCCAAAGCCCCAGGGGGTAGCTTTTTGCCCTGCCCAGATAAACAGTTCCCATCCCATATTTTCCACTATCCTCACACTGGTCATCCTCATCAATCCTCCCCTGGAGAGATCAGTTCTAGGGGGTACGGAGAAGAATCAGCCTCTGCTACCATTTTTGCGTTTGGTCTCTCCGATGAACCAGTTGGAAAGGAAACCAGTGAGCAGTCCCCTTGCGCAGGTCCACCCTGACTAACACTAAACACGAAGAAGCAGACTCCCCTAACTGTCCCATGCAACGCCGCTGTACGACACGCAGTCCGTCACAGCAAACGGCACGTGTGTTGACACAGTTCTTCCCAGCCAAATCCACGGAGCCACGGTGACAACAAAATTACACAACAGCCTGGTCACTAAATTACCCAGCAGCTATGAGACGAGCCTTCTGAATTGCCTTATTATTATTTCCCTAATACAGTCTGTTACAGCATCTGGCGGTACGGGGTGTTTCATGGCTAAGCATGCAATAAAACCGTGTGATTAGATAGTCAACTGTCTCGTGATAACAGGGTAGGGATTTGCAACCAGTTAAAGGAGGAGGGATTCTCTCCAACGGAGCAAAATCCAGCCGTGAAAGCTCAAAACTCCAGGCTGAAAGGCACATGATCACCCACTCGAATAGAAAATCCCCATGTGAGGTTTCACTGGTGGGTGGGAAGGGGGGCAAACGTGTTTTTTTTTTTTTTTTTTTTCTGTTTCCTTTTTTTTTTTTCATTTTCCAGTGTTAATTCTCCTGTACCGACGGGTCAGCAGAAGAGCAGTGATCACCTCTGTAAGGCAGTTTGGGGAGGGCAGCTTAATGTGGTGGTTTCTCTAGGGAAAATGGTGGGGCCTGAGCAGTTCTAAGCCAAGCTCCTGGGGATCACAGTCATTAAGGAGCCTCTCATCAGACTCCTGTGGTTGTGTCAGCATCACCCATTTATCTGCAGGGGACTGGGCACACATGGGTTGACAACAGATAAAAGTCCACCCAGCCCTGGCTGCTTTCTCTGCCCTGATCCACAGAGACATCAAGTCCCTCTCAAGGGTGAAGTGGTGTTCCACAGGAGACCACGAGTCCTGTACGTGAAAGTGGAAGTCTTGGGCTTGGGGTAGGCAGAGGGGGTGTGATCAGTCTCACATAAATTAACCTTTAGAAAACATTTTCAGATTCTAATTACCTGGCAGCATGAAGGACCAGGTAATCACCATGTAGTTACAGGAAATTTGCCATGTAATTCACTGCGTGGGTGGACACTTGGGATACTCATCAGGTAATTACTATGTGAGTGAAGAGGGACATGCAAAGGTTTACCACAGATGACTGATGACTTTTACAGAATGAGAGTAGGGGGCAATCTGAGCTCTCACATCCCTTCTCTACCTGCCAGGAGGCACATATGATGTCCCCACAACTGACCCGTTCATTGCTCTTAGGATGGGGCATAGCTGGAGAGTAGGGTGCTTTTCTGCCAGTATCTGTGCAAACAAATAACAGAAGTGATGGTTCCTACCCTGAGGTACACAGCTCTCATCTAGCCCATGCTTAATAGGTCAGGCTGCCTCACAGTCTTCATAAGAGCCAGATGCTCCACAGATGGGCCCCCATGCATTTGAGACTGCACTGGGCATGAGGCCTCTTCACTCATAACCATCTCCAGTCACAGCTTAGTACCCTTTGCCTGGCATTTCTCCCCTAACAACTGCGGATTTTAGTTTTGGCATTTTATTGGCACAGATTTCTCTCCCCCTCCCCTCCCCTGGCCCTGCTAACCAAACAGGTAGGCAGAGCGTACGCAGTCATTTGCAGTTATTCCATATGCACCTCGGGGACAGTTCTGACCTTTTTCTGTTTGTCTACAGTCTGTTTGCATGTGTCCAGCAGTTTGCATTCCCTTGCACTTCAGACACACACGCTCCAGTTCTAATTTTTTTCTCCCTTTGCATCACGCTACGACAACTGGTGAAACAGAACACATAGAATCATAGAATCACAGAATGGTTTGGGTTGGGAGGGACCTCAAAGATCATCCAGTTCCAACACCCCTGCCAAGGGCAGGGACACCCTCCACTACACCAGGTTGCCCAAAGCCTCATCCAACCTGGCCTTGAACACTTCCAGGGATGGGGCAGCCACAAGTTCTCTGGGCAACCTGTGCCAGTGCCTCACTACCCTCTGAGTGAAGAATTTCTTCCTTATATCTAATCGAAATCTCCCCTCTTTCAGTTTAAAGCCATTGCTCCTTGTCCTATCACTACACACCCTTGTAAATACAAGAGTGATACATCCTTTGTTTAGAGAATTTTGTAAACCTGGGTTGGCTGGACAGGTGGCTGCTCTTGCTCTTAGCTGGAAATGGGTTGAATCTTTTTCAAATCCAGTAATTTCTCCAGCTCACACGTTCAGACAACTCTCAGACTCTGTTACATCTACCATAAGCTAAGTCCCAATCTTAGATGCCCCGCTCCCTTAAGGTTGGGGTAGCTCAGTGTCTTTATCTACTCCAAGCAGTCCTATTTCCCATCCCTCCCAGAAGAGAGATGCTCATGTCAGATCTCCACAGCAGACCTACCATGGGAGAGCTCAAAACTAGCAGTGGACAGATTACTCATTGCATACAGTTTTTTTAGCAGGGTCTGTCCTTTTTCCCTTCCCTGCTGATAGATGGTCTATGAACAAATTTTTATGCATTTATTATTGTTTATTATTTATTTATGCAAAATTGTTCAATGAATATTTTACATGAGCAAATTTCAGGCTGGGTGTTTGTAATGAGCTTTCATTCGATTAGAGAATTCTGAATATTCATGATGTCTAATTGGCCATCTCAGTCACATGGTATTTTTTTTCTGTCCCCTTACTGGATGACTTAACTTTTAACTACTTCTGCCCTAAGGAAATTTCCTCTCTGGATTAAAAGGATCAGAGCGACCAGCCCAAAGTTGTCTTTCTGCAACACAAATTGTTGCAAAAGGCAGCACCATCCACCAAAGGCATGATACAATAAATTGGTTTTAGAACACACCACAGTACAAGTGAAGTGGATGATCCTATCTCTGCTAAAGAGCTAAAACAATTCACTGAAGGCAATCAGTCAGCTCTGGCCACAGGTGGCCCCTTGCCCAAGCAGAGTTATTGCCATGCAACATACAAACTTCAACTGGGATCCATGCTGTCTTCTCAGTTCAGGCACAAAAGGGCCACTACCATTCATACCACTCACTTAGCCAAGAGAGGCCAGGCAAGTCTTGAAGATTGGTTACTTCTCACGTAGAGAGGTTTGATTTGCTTTTTCCCATGGCTCCCAAGTAGATCGATATGGGGCACCAGCTCCAGGTTCTTCTTTCCCACATCTGTTCCCAGATTTACATGTCCTTTTCCAACAGCACTAACAATTACAACAGAACGAAACGATATTTTTGCTAGTTGCTCCAGCAGCCGAGTCCAGCTCCAGCTAAACTCACATTCATGCTAAAATGTCACGTGCTGATTAGAAGTGGTTGAAAACATGCCAAATAGTGCAAACCATACCCAGTAAAAGAGAGAGTCCTGTGCCAAAGAGACGTACTCTTTGACACAAAGCAGAGCTTTGCCAAGATCTGCAAGCCAGTTTTGGTACCAGACGTCTTGCTACAACGTCTTTGTAGCAAGATAGCACTCCAGCCAGGCTCATGGAGGCTTTTTTCTCTGCGGCATAGCCAAGCAGAACACTAGGCTGGCATACAGTTAGGGTATTAATGTCTTGGCTGGGTGTCTTTGCATATCATTGCTATCTACTTGTGATATACTAGGGCTAAATTTGACCATGTTTAATGCAGAAGGCTCCTCTTGAGTTAAGACCACACTCCTAGAGGTCAGAATGGACTTCCAACACCCAAATCATCCCATCCTATCGCGAAAATCAGGTGGAAATATCAGATAAACGGCTTCCTAACTGTGGCTATCTCTCTCTTGACTATAAAGAACCTGCAGCCAACATGGCTAGAGGTTGTTGTGCTTTAAGTTTAATAATTAGTAATAGGCAATTTCCCTTATTCTGAATAAGAGATGGAAACTATCTAGCTGTCCAATACTCAGGAGCAGGCATAGTAGGAGGAAAACATATTTGAACTACCAAGAGCATGGTGAAATCTCAAACCAGCATCCCATTCACTTGGTGATGTGCACAGAGTATCAGAGCATATCAAGGAAGAAGGAGAAGAGTGGAGGGTGTGGAAGTGGGAGAATTTGTGGTATCGCCCACAGGTACAGTTTGGTCATTTCAATGCAACACTATCCATCTGGAAGGGTCACATCACACACCAGGGAAAATGGCTTGCTAAGGTACTAAATCCCAGACCATCGATTTCTACCCCTTGGTTGCCTGCTGCATGATGGGATGCGGGAGTCTATGCCACTGTCACGGGGCACACACAAGCACCTGAAGAACAGCACACGATGCAAAAAGCCTTCAAGTCTGTGGATTGTGGTGACATTCAGGCTGTTGCTCTTCTCTAAAAAAAACCCTCCAGCTCTGCTGCTCTGATTCTTTAGTGTGGGGCTAGGAATCGAACTCATTTTGGTTGAACATGCAATTGAATGCAGGAACACAGACAATAAAATACTCCAACACTCTTTCTTCAATCAAGGAAATTACATGATGCTAATGCAAGCTAGCTCAGGGTTGACTTTACCTGCATAAAAGTCAGGAAATTTAAAAAATGATGGTTCCCACAGCAACCTTAACTCACCCATGTTGCACATATCTAATAAGGCAGAGTTAACAGCATACACATGAATATAAAATACTACTCAAGCAAATCTCAGCCATCAGATTGCATTAATATTGATTTGTTTCATTTAATAATAGATTGTCCCATCATTGCTTTCAAGAGAGCTTTTCATGAAACTATTTTTTTTTTTAAAGTTAAGATTGAAAAAAAAAAAAAAAAAAGAAAAACCCAACATATTTTATTCACGTTTGATATTTTAGAGAGCCGACATTGTTTCTTCATATGAAGACACTGACAAGCAGCCAGGTAGAATTCAGTCCTTGCTTTTCCAATATTACAGAAATTTCAGCTACGAGGTTTTTAATTAAAAATGTGAAAGCTAAGTTTAATGACAGCCAGAAGGGACATGAACAATTTTATTTAATAAACTTGAAGTATGAAATATTAGTCTCCTCCTTCACAGCCTCTGATCCCTTTATTTCTATCACTGTGCTGAACCCTGTGCTGGGGGTAAATCACCTTCATTGATGGGCACCAGCCTAGGATACAGTTCATCCGGGGCTACGCTAGACTCATCCACAGAATAGTAGGATCACAAAACCACAGAATGAGAAAATAAAGTCAAAAAGGACCCCAGGATGTCACCTGATTCAACATCCGAACCAAAAAAAGGCTAGATAATGTTAGCTCAGGTTGCTCAAGATGTGGTATCTGTTTTGAAAGTGGCTTTTTGGTACACAAAGTTCGGCTACAAGGTGTCCTGCGAGAGACAACTGAAATGCAACAGCAAAGCTGTGTGGGGATTCTCAGCCTAAATAACTGGAGATGTTGGCGGTCAGGATGCTGGTTGTGATATAACCTGAGAACACTGGCCGCTGGTATAAGCTATCACCTTTCAGAACTTGGCTTACAATGGGTCAACTGAGTAGAAATGAAAGCAAATCGTACCGAGAGATTAGGACTCAGCAGGCATGGTCACCTGGGATTGTTCCTGTGGTGCTGCAAAGGTGGTTTGGGCAGCCCATGGCAGGAGAGCCATGGGAGGCTGCAGGGAGGCACTGAGTGAGTGGTGCAAAACAGTTTGCACAGCCCCCTGGAAACCCTGGTAGCTCTCCTTAAAGGTGTCAGAGCATGTAGGTGACCACCAATTTTAGCAGCTCTCTGGCTGAGAGCCACGGCACTCACAACCCTGCGAGCAGATCTCACCGCGCTCCGCGGTATCCCTCTGGAGTCACTGCAGCACCAAGCTCTTAAAAGGCACCCTGAGGCACAAAGGGAAATCATAGAATCATAGAATGTCTGGGTTGGAGGGGACCTTAAAGATCATCTGGTTCCAACTCCTCTGCCATGGGCAGGGACATCCTCCACTAGATCGGGTTGCTCAAAGCCTCATCCAACTTGGACTTGAAATGAATGAACTCCAGGAATTTAGCTGGCTCCTTGGGTTTCATTCGGTCAAGGAAAAAAAATAATCTCCTTCTTCCTAGATCCTGACACCTGACTCAGAATTTGAATCATCAGAAAAAAAACCACACCAAACAACATCCTAAGCTGCATGTCTCGTTTTGCCATTATTTTTTTTTTTTTTTTTTTAGACAAATAAACCCCTTAATTTGGTTTCAAAGCCCCATTTATTTTAACTCGCCAAGTGTATGAGTCCCTGCCTGGCTGGAGGCTCCATCGGATCCATCGGGTCCATCGGAGGAGCGTGGCCGGTCACGTGGCAGCTCTCATTAGCGAGTGGCAGGGACTCAGCTGCGACAGCTCTGATCAGCCCAGCTCTGTGCAAAGCAATTAAAACAGCAAAGGGCCCTTTTCCACCCCTCCTCCCCATCCTTTTTCTTCCTCCTCCGAAGTTGAATAAAAATGATTTGATAAATTATTCTTTTCGGAGCTAAACACTCGGGTGAAGGAAGGGGGAGAGGAGAGGAGGGAAAAAACTACAGAGGGGGGAGAAATCGCTCCTGAGGACCCGTTATTGGGGTCTATCCCCAGCCCGCTGGCCATCAGGACAAATTCTGCTGTCTGGGGTGGGGCAGTGCCCCAGCCACGCTCCTGCCCATTCATCTGATGCTGGGTGCGCACCACGCAGATGGGAGTTGGGGCAGGCGTTTCAGACAGTTTTGACCAGTTTTTTTTTAGGCTGCCTGCCTATAGACACGTAAATACAGGCACAGCTCCATCCTGGGTCCCTCGGCATCACTTGGACCACTCTGATTTACGCCTGGGGAAAGAAGCCCTTAGGAGGCTGATAACAGACACGGTTTGGAGGCACCTGGCTGTGCTACCATTGCCACCATACCAGGAGCCAGAATTGCACGTTTGAAACAGCCCTGGGGTTTTGCTCTCTGCATGCAGCGCACCAACGTCACTGTGCTTTTCTGGGACTCCCGTATGCCGAAACAAACTCCTGTTTATGGAAGAGTAGGAAAGGTGGGAAAGCTTGGGTACCACCTAGATTAGACTAAGCGATGCACTGAAGCGAACTGCCTACTGATTAACGGGGAGCTAACACGAGACCTCCTGCAGGAAGCAAAAACAAAGCTGGGACTGAGGGATTCAGGAAGAAAGGAAGGGTTGGCATGGCAATAACACAGCTCACAGTCAGAGACCTGCTTCTGCAAACCGGCCTTGGCAGTCGCAGAAGGGAGCGCCTGATGGCTGGGGATTGAACGGGAAGGTTTAATTGAGACTGCACCATCCAAGAACAGACACGCTACAACAGTGGCCGGTACCTAGGCTCTGTCTATGTTTTCCAAACATATCTGGAAAATTACTTTTATTAAATGGGATTCTGACGAGTACTATCAGGGGGATCAGCCAGCCACCTCTGAAACTCTCTGTCTCTTCTTACTTTGTTTCTCGCCATAATCTGGTCTGGGGCCAAGGCTTTCTAGCACCCATTTGTGGTCATTTTCTGCCATTTCCCATGGCATTAGCAACTGCAGTTTGTAGTGAGAAGAGAGATGCAGAGAAAGAGAGTATTTGGGGAAAAAAACCCTCAAACAACAACAAATGAACTCCAACAAAAACACCACACCCAAAGGTTTCAAATCGGCAGCGCGTACCCACAGCAACCCAAAATAAAACAACTGCAAAACTGCACAATCCTACTCCTTTTTCCTCATGCCACAAAGCTGTCTGATTCACACCAGTCTGCCCGCTGAGTAAACAAGGGTTAACATACATGATGTTCTACACAATGTGACCAGAGCAGAATTATCTCTCTGACTGCACCTACAGAAATGCACAGTTCAGTCATTTAAGTGACAACATCCCTGACTTAGAAAAGCAGTGTCAAGAAGGGGAAGTATGTCAGAACATCTTGGAAGTTAAGAGGGAGAGAAGCTGGGATTTTCCTGGCGGCAGCAGGTGGATGCAACTGCAGTGATGCATGATAAAGAGGCATGGAGAGGGAGGCAGAGGGTGCAGAGGACAGTGCAGTTTCCAAGTGATCATCCATCACCGGTGGCTCTGCCTTCTCCTCTTCATGCCAACAGGTGATGGAGCCTCATCCATAAAACATTACCTGGGTGTCACTAACTGGAAGACGCATTGGAGGGTTACACTCACTCTGCATAAGAAATCACTTCCCAGATGAAGGAGAGAGCTGCCACTTTTAAACTGTCTGTGCTTTCCTCCTCCCCACCCGTCCCTGCGTGCTGCATCCAGAAATCATCTGTCTCTCGCCACCAGCATCTCTTCTCCTCACCAGCTGCTGCTATGATCCATACCACAGGCTCCTCTTCCGTAGGTACTTTTTATATAAGTATTTTGGATATGAATTTTGTGTGTTTTTCTAAACAGGCTACCCCATGTACAGAGACCTGTGGAGTCTTCTCATGATCTGCAGAGGAAAATCAAGTTTTCAACATAGCCAACAGCTTCTCCAGCTCCTAGCTCCTTCCAACTCATCACTGTCTTCTCACATGCTTCTGAACTCATTCCTGCCCTAATTCATACTCTGTACATTTTAACCTCTTTTTCAACAAAAAGCTCCCAAATGTGCACGTTCAGTAAAATGCAGCAACAGCACAACTTCTCTGTTTAGCTTAGGTGACAGGACCCTACTTGTAACCCTTGTTACAAGAGTCAGGGCTACAAGATCTCTAAAGGTTCTGCTCCCCAAATAATTCAAACAGAAAGATCTGGGAAGGCAAAAAAAAAAAAGCTTTCAAGCAGGGCAAAACCACTAATTGAATGATTTTCATTTACTTACGAAAAAAATGGCTGGGTGATTCCTTAAGTACTTTGGATTTAGGATCTGAAATATGACTATGGTTACACCTGATGGGAATCAGCAGGTTTTCCTGTAATGTTCTGGAATTGAACGATCGTTTTGACAAACCACTGCGTGCATCAGCAGCATTGGCAGCATCCACAAAGAAGAATGAAGTCCTTAAATAGCAGGGAGAGCACAGGGGGCTGCTGGGGGGCCACGGCAAAGCTGGGGTGGGGAGCACGAGGTTGGGAGAGCTGGGGGGGCTGCAAGGCAGGGGGTGGCATTGGCAGAGCTGGATATACTAAATGATGTGCAGCAGCTGTTTGCAGCCAGCTCTATCACTCCCTATTTTTCACTAGAATTATAACTCAACCGTTCTTAATATCAACTCCTGTGCCATTTACTGCCTGACTTACCAAACCCAACTCACTTCTGCACTTGTGTTCCTACACAAGCAAATTGATGGTTCAGACTGCCAACCTCAGCTGTCAGCCGTCCAAGTGTTTCTAGAAATGTACTGCGCTCAGTGTTAGACACTTGTCTCCTGAAGGAGAGATGGAGTATCTGGAGAGCAGATGAATCTCACCTGTAATTAAATGCTTCTGAGAAATAAAATGGCTACAGAATTAGGGTGGGCATGTGTCTTGGAGATGGATACATGCTCTCTGAGAAGGCTGCCTGTGTTTTGGAGGATTAAACAGCATAAAGCTATGGGGAGATAAGGATGCAAAAGGAAATGATGAAGAGAGAGAAAAAAACAGAAGAGAAAGAAGACCTAGGGACAGCAAAGTATGACAGTGAGGCAGAAGAGACCACCTGAAGAAAGGAAAGCAGCTGGAATCACTGAACAAAGAGACGGGAGGCAGACAGGAAAGCTCTATGGAGAGCTACTGAACACAGTACCTCGCCTTCCATCCCCTCCAGAGGAATAAATGCTGACCCTACTTCTTTCCTGGCTTGTCAGGGGCTGTTTGGCTGAATTAAGTCCAACCCAGCAGCCCTCTCTCGCTCTCTGAGCATTAATATATTCATTTCATTATTCAATTATTTAAAACATTTCTTATGTTCCATCTATTTCACACAGATGGAGGTAGGGTGGGCTGCTCCCTCTTTCTGTAAAACCTGCACCGCAGGAGCCTTGAGGAATGTAGGGCACAAAGGCTCTCCCTCCTTCACCAGCTCCACCACCAAACACTTTCTTACCTACACCACAGACATCTCATTTAAAAAGAGACCAAGTGAACGATGGCCACCACCGCAGGGGCTCCTGTGCGGCATGGGGTGCTTCGTCCTGTTGCAGGAGACCGACTGTGTGTCAGGGGGAGCAAAGTCGCTCCCCTGTCAAACTCTGCTGGTCCCTGCAGGCAAGCTGCCTTCTCCTGGTGTGTAAAATGTAAGGCTGCAGGTTAGACAGAGACTCTTTTCCTCTTCATTTCTCTACCAGCTTTTGAGGGACTAATTAGCTTGTTAGTCAGGGTGTCTCTCTCAGACTTGCAAACCACCATAAATCTCCTTCTCTCTCTCTCTTCCTGTTCCAAGGGAGCATTAATTCAGATTCTTGGATTTGAGACCTCCAAAGACAACCTAAGGTGCTGAAGGCAGCAGAGTTCATGAGTGAGCGGCTGTCATGCCTCCTACAACATCATTAGTCCTTGTGAACCAAAACGATGCTGAGAAGGGCCTCCTGTACAGCAGAGTTCTCGACCATTTGCAATCACGAGACTCAGTGGCACCACAGGTATCACGTAAAGCACAAAGCACGCTACTAGAATCATATGAAGTAAAGCTGGAAGACCCCTGTGGAATCTCCTAGACATCCCCTATCCCCTGGAAACATCAACTACATTAAAACAATTCCTGAAACTCCCAGTTTCTTCCTGAAACTGTTCTAAACTCCCAGTGGTGGACAGTCCACGGCTCCTCAGGCCCTCTCCTCCGGTATGTCATAACAGCTGCTGAAAAATGACCTCACTATCACTTCAAACAGAAGTGGCAGTTCTCCTTCTCCCCCCCAATGCACTCCCAAGAAACCACTGCTGTGTACTCTCAACTCATAATTTTGACTTGCATCAGACTTTGTTCTATGTCACTGTCAGATGAACCAGTTCTCAAACTAACTCCTAACTAAAGTTAGGCTCCCTAACTAAAGGAATCTCATGCACAAAGAGATTGTCTCCTCTTTTTGACTAGCAGTCCTTGTTTGCTCTAGCCTACAAACCAGCCTGGCCTGTCTTCCGCTCTTTGTCTCCAACACTGCCTGGTGTGGGCTGCTTGTTAAGTGGCACTGAGGAACAGCAACTTCAGCAGTACCATCAGTGCAGGGTTTGCCTTGGGCTTCCTGCTGATTATCACTAGAACTGGTGGGTGGGTGGACTTAGCTCCGAATTCCTCATTTGAGGCAGAGCTGGGTAAAGATTTTTTACAGGGAATCAGCCAGGTATTTTTAGTTTAGCTTAGCTATTTTTTTTTTTTTCTGCAAGAAAGAGTTAGCTATTTGACAAGGATTTTGCTGTACCTTTATTAGCAACCTTTATTGTGTTCAACTCTTATGGGAGAGTTCCCTCCGTGCAATTTCATTCAGGCAATTCTGCTAGTAATCTGCATGGTTACCAACACTAAAGCATCCTGGCAGAGAAGGAAAGATCACCTGGGGAATCCAGCCCTCCGCTCTACCGTAAGGATTTCCTGCACTGCATTCTCAGACTTTTGTCCAGTTCTGTGACAAATGTTCTCAAATGATGGAGTGTTCAACCCTTGCCTTTGTAGGAAGAGTTCCCGAGCCAAGAACAACTCACTGACACAAAGTGAATCTGGATAATCAGCCCCATTTGCATTCTTTCCCTCCTGATGCTAGCTAAAGCTGGGTAAACAATCCTGAATGAATCATTTATTAGCTTAATTCTACCTCCTCAAATTCATGAACTGTCCACTAGCGCTTCCCAGTTTCGTTTTCTCCAGCCTATTTTCTCTTCAGAATCATTTGGGTATGAATACAACACAATCCACTGAAGTCAGCAGGATGATTTCTTTGCATAAAAGTAAGCTCGTGCTTTAAAGCTTTTGCTGAACAGGGCTTGTCTTGATGGATCTTGGTGGTTTTTTTCTTTACGAACTATCATTTCTTTTCAACTTACTTGTTAGCGGCGAGTTGGAATTTTACAACTATCTTTCTTGAATACAAGAGCCACGTGGGAAGTTTGCATATTCTCGAACGGATGAAAGCATCTCCTGGAGAATTTAACTTCCCAGGAAACCACCGCAATTTACGTGTTTTCTCAGTGCCACATTGCCAACACCGCAGTACAAAAAAGCCCGGAGTCAGGCCCTCAAAGCTGAAAATCACAAGGCTTTGGTTTTTTTTTTTCCAGAGCAATAAACGTTAGGTTCTTTTCATTAGTCCCCTTGCTTTTTAACGTTTCAGGTCCATTCTCTTTGTCAAAAACACAAGGGCCAGAAACACACTGCTTCAATGAAAGAAAAAATATCTTGACTTCAACGGCAAGGCTTTCGGAAACACGGTGAATACCACTACAGGCTTCGCGACAAAACATGAGCACTGGCAAGACCTAATGAAACAACTGTGCAATAATAATGCAAACTAAACATTAGTTTGCAATGCTGAATTAACTGCCACGGTTTCTACAACTGTTCCAGTCAGGGGACTTCTTTCCTGAGACAATCACACACAAATCAAACTCTAAAGGGGGAGAACAGTATCAGGGCCAAATCCAACACTCCAGCCAGTGCTGGAGGAAGTATTTGGGCTCCTCATCTCTATTTACTCCCTAAGCATGGTTGCCCTAAGCAATAACTTTTTGTCCTGCGGGTTTTTCCAATACATGATCAGTAGCTACTATGGTAACTATGCAAACATCTCCCTTATCTTCCTTTGGAGGGTGGTCCCTTTGCTTGTCGTGACAATCTCATTCCTCTGTCAGCTCAGTCTAATAGATGAGCATCTCAGGGACTAATCAAGGACCGGACTACTTTTTCCAGGAGTGCCTAACTCATCCCCTAAGCAGCTCTCTCTCCCTCGTACCTGTTTGGAAAGAGCAGCAGTCACATCCCTCTCCAAGAGTGATGTGAGCGCTCCCTCTGCTGCTAAATGAGGGCTTCAGGCAGGTGTGGCCCTACAGCTCTCTGCGGCTGATGCCTTCCCACAACTAATAGCTATTTGGCTGGCATTTGTCTCACAGTGGAAGGGTTACCACCACACACGCTGGGGACGTCTGGCCACAGGAAACTCGAGTGATGGAGTTGTTTCCAGTCCTCTTGCCTCCATCAGGCCCAGTGATTTCTAAACTGAGAGCACACATGTGTTGCCTGCACTCTGTGAGATTCAATTTAGACCGGTAGACAAGAAGTCAAGTTCATGATCCCCAGGACAGGAGAGCAGATGGCTTTGTGCTTTTGATTTTTTCGAGTGAAACCATCTGGCTAATTCTCTGCAGCTCGTGCGTGTGTGTGTGTGTGCGCGCGTGTGTGTGCTAGCAGGGAGAGACACAGCCTGCTTCCCTGTCAAGGCTGTGCCTGCAGTCACAAGGGAAGAATTTGCTATTTTGGAAGTGGATCCTGCCCACCCTAACCTCTTCGGACAGGGAAGAGGTACCGGTATGGCTTTAGCCACTAATACCAGTAGATGAGATGTGGTGCAAAGTTGTGGTCCCCCGTTAGTCAGATGTTGCCTTTCCTTATTTTCCCTCGAGACCAAAGCCTCCTATGGCAATTCCCACACACCACCTAACAGGTAACGAGCCAGGAGATCTGACCCAATTTACCACTAAGGCTGAGAAAGAGTGTCCTGCCCTCTGCCCAGCACTCCTCCCCTTCCTCCTTAGGCCATTATGTCATGCTTGCCCACCTTCCAGTCACCCCGGTCTGCTAGTACCCATCCTCCCAGCTCTTCATCCATACAACACTCTGGAGAGCCAGGGAAGTGCTGCCACCCCCATTTTACAAATGGGCTAGAAGCCCAGACAGACTTCTCTGTATCAGATGGGAAATATGTGGCAGAACACAGCAATGAACCAAACCCCGTTACCGAGGTTAGCTGCCTGATACAAGAGATGGTAAACATTTCCAGTCTGCTGCCAAGTTTGTTTAAAACAACCCAACAAATAAGCTATGAGCCTTATTATCATTGTTTCCACCCCAAGTCTTAGGGAGAGCCCAATTTGGCACTGGTGACACTGGTCTGCTGATGCTGTTATATCCACTGGACCAACATTACCACCATGACAGAAAGCTCCTGAGCTCTCTTCCCACTTGAGGCAGGGTGTCTCTCAAAGTCTCCTGCCAGCACGACCAGACTCAGCACCTGCAATAATATGGCATCTCCTCATCATGGCCACACCACCCTGCTACCCCAGGAGGAAACACGCAGATGCTGCTCCAATGTAAGGCCTGTGTTTCCAGCCCATCAACCCATCTCGTGGGACCAATCCTGCTGTTGTGTTTACATTCAGGTGCTACGGGCCCTGGGAATCCTGCTTCCCATTGCAGGCAGGCTGAGGCTCATCCTACCAATCCCTGTGTTGCTAGTACAGCTTCCTGCCAGCAGAAGAGATGTCTCTTGGGCGGTCAAACAGGTCTCCTGAGGGTATTCCCAGTGGCTACTCACTGAGTTGCTAGTAAGATTAACATCCCAGATGAGCAATATACCCCGCATCACGAACAGAGAAATATCTCCCCTACTTCATTTTCCTTCACTGATTTTGAAGCAGTCCAATCCCCTGTTTGCAGCAGTGCTGCTCACAGTGAACGGGGGGCTGGCTCCCCACGCAGGGTCCCTCACCGCAGACCCCCGTGCCTGGGGCCAGCATGTCACTCTGCTGCAGAGGGGACTGTGAGTGCAGTGCTTGGGGCTCACTCCGGCACCCGCAGCCAAAAGCATGGTGGGGGAAACCAGTCCCAGGTGGACAAGGAGTCACAGGGAAGCACTGTGCACTGGGTTGGGCTGTGGCCGGTGCATGCATGTGTGGAACTATGCTGCTCTCTGTTGGCTGCAGCGCAGGGAACAGACCCCATTTCAAATGCTGCTGCTGCTACTCATATTCAAGTGGGTCCTTTAAAGGGCTCTAAGAAACAAACAGGTATTTGGGAAGTGGTTTGCAGCTTCCTACATCACAACGGGAAGCTGTCAAGGCTGAAGGTGTGTGAGTTTTATCTTCTGTGCCGGGCAAAGAAAATTCAGCTGTTGGTGACTATGAAACCGCTACCTTGCAAAACAGGCAAAAGACATCCAGACCATGCAACTTCCATTGCCCTACCCGACCCCCCCTGTTCTGCTCCATCCCTTTTTTTATCTTCCCTTTTCCAGTTTCTCTTAGCAAATTCCACATCCTTGCTCTTCGGCTCTTGTTGCCAGTGCCTCAGCTGGCAGGGCTCTGCCTGAAGCACGCGGGTAGCGCAGGGGATGGGGAGCCGATTTGGAATGTGCTGCATTTGCTCATCAGCTGGGAACTGGAGCTCTAAGGACGGTCAGAGACCAGGGCAGAAACAACGAAAGAGAAAGAGAACGCAGTCCCTCAGCGCCAAAAGCTATTCAAAGTGGTGGGTCAGTCTTTATCTACAGAGGAGCTACTTTCTCACAAAGAAGCCACTGTCTCCTTCAGAAAACTCTTACCTATGAGGCCTGTGCACTTGCAGATGTGACCAGCTCCAGATGCCACCTCACACACATGCTGCCCTGTCCTGCTCTGCTCTGTGTGGAAGCTCCCTGATGTTTCTGGCTCCTTCTCCATGTCCTCCCCTCCCAAACTCTTTCTCACCTGCAGCTTTTTGTCCCAAGCGGCTCCACAGCTAGAGAGGGCTGTCACATTTTGGACAGCTGGGTTGCTCTCTGCCCATTGGCTTGTAAAGGTAGGGATGGCTTTCAACGAGAGGAAAGCATACCTGGGACTAGGTTGTAGTGGTGATCGATAGTCTTGGCTGGCTGGTGATTAGGAATAGCCAGAAAGCAAGAATCCTTGGGAAAAGATGGTGTTTTTGAGATGTGTTTTGAGGCTGTTGTGAAATAAAGCGAAGATTAACAGAAAACATCTGTGAAAAACAGGATGAAAAAGACAAGAGGATGAGAAGAGACACAGATGCCACTTTTTGTTTTCAGGATACCATTCAGTCTGCTGTTTCCTTGTCTTCCCCACACCAGAAATTCTCTCTGGGATCTGAGAAAGTTTTCACAGCAAACTTTCATCAAATATACACCAGTGGTCTTGACAAAGAGCATTTTCCATGAAAGGAAACAATCCTTCCCCTTCATAATTTCACCTCTCCCTCCCATCATGACCATTTCTGAAGCTCTAAAGGAGTAGTCCACATGCACCCTACATGCCTCGTGGAACCTGCTTGTTTCCAGCCCAGGATCAAATACCTGCCTCCAGTGTAATCATCCATAGTCAATGCAAAGAGCTTGTAAGAGAGGGGATGGAGATCCTGGTGCCCTCAACTTTCACTGACTGATGATTAGCTGGTCTATTTGAGTAACAGGATCTGTTTGAGTAACAGTGCCCATGAGAAAAGATGGCTCAGAGTTATACTGCTGGCTGTGCAGAAGAATTGCTGTGCCCTTCTGGGTGCTCCCCTTAACTCTGTTTCTCCTTCAGAGATAAAGATAAAGATATAAAGACTGATGGGAGATTGTGAGAAAGGACATCAACTATACCTTCATTTTTCTGGGGTTAGAAGACCCAGGGTTGATCCCTTCTCACTTTCTGCAGGTAAGGAAAGGTCAGCATTCTTCTGGGAGCACTGCAGAGACAGCAGAGTACTGCTCTTCTGCAAGGGCAAAGGCAACTAACTCTGCAGCTGGGTAGAGAAAACCTTTAATCCAACACTGTGAATGCACAGGGATTATAGTGGATGAGGCTTGCTCAGTTCTTTAGGGACAAGGATGTGTGTGAACATTTCAGAGGGATCTTTGTAACACACACAACTCCAGCTTTTCTGTGCAGAGAGGAGCGTAGTCCCTTCTGCAATGCTTTACGTGAGGTTGCAATGCTCATTTTCTCGAGGCATCGTGGGGCTACATCTTCTGTCCCACCTGGACTCAGTGGTGCCTACGGGATCACTAAGAAGGACCTTCGCATCCACGGAACGGGAACTACTAAGCCGATGTCAGGCCAGGGCTTCATCCCTACACCTGCTGGAGAATCCAGGGCAATGAAACCTCCACGTACAAACAAGCCGTCCAAATCGGAAACCCCACGTCACGCACACTCCACCACCAGAACATCCGAGATGAAGCAGTTCATGGCATTTCAGCCGCTTTCAAGCCAGGAGAAAAAAAAAAAAAAAAAAAAAAAATCCCAAACGCCATCAAAAGGCAAGGTCCTCCTTTGCCAGCAGATGGCAATGGTACTCCACGCCATCTCCCATCGCCTTCCTGGAAAAGGACACATCGATGCCATCTACAGAGCACTCGGGAGAAGCAAAATCTTCTCAAAAAATGCTTCAACTCTGCGCAACGAAAACACTTGAGAAAAGCGTGGGAGAGTAAATAAGGCCATTTCATGCGCAAACCCACCGCCTAGAAGCCTGGATGTGATGGCAGATTCTTCCTGCACGGGACAAACTGTAGGATTTTTCTCATTCTCCCTTCATAGAGATTCAGCCTAAAATATTATGGGAACAGGCTTATTTATTTATTTATGCCTTTTCAACTCTCCTGATTAAAGAGATGGGGTTTCCCCCCTTCCCCTGCGCATTCCAGGCTGCGCAGAGAAGAAGCAGTAGGAATTCTGCAAGGATCAGACAATCTCAAGCAACAGTACGATGGCAGCTCCTCCTCCTCCCACCTGTAAGGCCCTTCTCTTTCTTTCTGTTTTGAATGAGTCCTTGAAATGCCCTTGAGCTACAGTGCATAATAAACTAACATTTATACAGACACACGCTCGGCAGTTCAACGCGTTCACGTGGAACTGAGACTCTCCCCAGATAAGGGTAAACCCTGGTGCAGCCCCTTCTTCTGCCTTCCGCCCCGTGAAAGACCTGGCACCTCAAGCTGTGAGGCTGTTGTGGATGATAAAACCAAAGGGAGGCCCTCCAGGGCTTCAACATCTCCCTCTGAACTACAGAAATAACTTGAAACCTGCCCCCAGCTGTGGGCTCTCACCGGAGAACTTGGTGCAGCCACAGGGCAGAAGGGGAAGGAATCATCAGTGTGGCACAAAGGGCTGCAGGCAGAAGGCAGCTTAAATGACAGCCGGGCAGGAGAGCCTGGGGCAAGTCCCACCTGCAGGAGGTTGGACCTGGCACCGCAGGAGAAAAGGTTCTGGAACCTGTGAATAAGGAGGACGAAGGCATCCTCATTTGGATGGCCGAGCACAGCGTCTCTGAAGTGAGCAATTATGCTCATCCGGACACTGCAGGTCCTCCAGCAGCCGTCACGGCACAGGGTCACTTAAAGATTAGGCTGTTTAATTAAAACAGGGTGTGGAGAAGATTCTGGGGAAGGGCAACTCACTCAATGACAGCACGGACTGCACAATTTCTCTGGGAGAGGAGCTGATTAGAAAGTAAGAGGCATCTCTGCTGCAGGGAAGGGGACTCCTCTCTGAAACTCCTCAAACAGGCACTTCACAGTGACCTGTCTCGTTAGCAGCAATAAAAGTCCCATCACAGGGCTTGGCTGAACTGGACATATTTCAAGCTCCTCTCCAGCTGGCTGAGTGATTCCAAAGTGGGAGGAGAAATGTCCTTGAGATATGATTTCTCTCTCAGATATTCCACCAGAGGCAGAAGTAAAACCACACCAACACAGCATCTCTTATCACACTGGTTAATAACCTACCCCTGCAATCACTCCCCAGGCAGGGAGGGCTGTCCTCTTTATGGGTTCTACTGGAAGACAAAAGACTTCAAGTGGCTCAACATGTTGACAAGTTTAAGGTACCCTGAAGGAAGAAAGCACAAGAGAGAGAGAAAAAAAACCACACAACCAACAGAGGTAAGACACATTCCTCAACTGCAGGTTGCTGCCTACCTCTTACTGCATCTGCTGGAAAAAACTGAGCAATCCTTTCTCACTCGCCTTCTGTTTCTGAAGTTCACACAATGAGAAGAGAAACACACAGTGAATTATTGCCAAATGGTGAAGACCAGTGCTGTGGTTCAAAAGGGGAAGAGCCAATAGATCTCTAAATGCTGGCACGTTGTGAGCCTCTCAGCCTTTACGGAAACGGTTATCTTGGATCATAAACCAGCCCGTTTCCTGGATCACAGACAGGTTGCTTGTGGCAGGCCAGCAAAGGGAGGGGGTTTGTCCCCAGGCACACTGGTGCTCCCAGAGCTTACCTAGTGCCACTGCTTCATCCATCAGCAGGATGTTCCAGCTATGGATGGGAGGATTTACTGCTCTACAAAAAGGAAGACCAGAATAAACTAAAAGGATATTTTTCCACAAGAGTTCTGTCTGTGCTTCCCAGCACCCTCCCATCTTCCCCCAGCTCTCCCAGCCCTGGGCTCCCCCCCAGCAGCTCTGTCAGTGCCCCCACCACCTCTCCCAGCCCTCCCCTGCCCCAAACTCCACCAATGCCTTCAGGCATTAAATACTGTTCTTGCCGTTCACTTTTCTCCGTTGCCTCTTTGGCAGGGAAGCTGATGGTGCTGTAGAAAGTCTAATGTCATGACTTTTTATGCAAGTGAAGGGAGACTCATCAAATACATTATCTAAGGTGATCTCACTCAGGATTTCATCTCAGCATCACAGGGTAACAGGCACGACCCTGGGTACACACAAAAAAGCTCCTGCCACCTTGCACGACGCTGCTTTGCACACATTCAGCTTCCTATCTGCGCACTCGAAAGGAGAGCCTGTCATGGCAAACTACACCAGAAAAGCTAATTCCATGTGACAGAGAGTCTACGCCACGTTGTGAGCCAGCAGTTGGCTGGCATCCTGTTCTGGGAGGGTGCTACAATCCCAGGGCAGGAAAGCCAGACACGCATACACATACACACATACACGCATACTCCGAGACGGCGGAGTGCGAAAGGCAGTGAAATCCCCGGAGCCTGCTGCAAACACCACACGGGCACACGTTTGAGACAACCTATCCATATGCTTCTTACATGCAAATGCAACAGAACATCTACCCTCTTGCAGTTTAAAGCCATTATCTCTTGTCTTATCACTACATGGCCTTGCAAAAAGTCCCTTTCCAGCTTTCTTGTAGCATGGCCAGCAGGTTGAGGGAGGTGATTCTTCCCCTCTACTCCGCTGTCGTGAGACCTCACCTGGAGCACTGTGTTCAGCTCTGCAGCTCCCAACATAAGAAGGACATGGAGCTGTTGAAGCGGGTCCAGAGGAGGCCGCAAAGATGATCTGAGGGCTAGAGCACCTCTCTTACAAAGACAGGCTGAGAGAGTTGGGGCTGTTCAGCCTGGAGAAGAGAAGGCTCCGAGGTGATCTTATTGCAGCCTTCCAGTACTTAAAGGGGGCCTACAGGAAAGCTGGAGAGGGACTTTTTACAAGAGCATGTAGTGATAGGACAAGGGGCAATGGCTTTAAACTGAAAGAGGGGAGATACAGATTAGATATAAGGAAGAAATTTTTCACTCTGAGGGTGGTGAGGCACTGGACCAGGTTGCCCAGAGAAGTTGTAGATGCCCCATCCCTGGAAGTGTTCAAGGCCAGGCTGGATGAGGCTTTGGGCAACCTGGTGTAGTGGAGGGTGTCCCTGCCCATGGCAGGGGGGTTGGAACTAGATGATCTTTGAGGTCCCTTCCAATCCTAACCATTCTATGATTCTGTGATTCTAACATCATGTATGGGCCCCTTCACAGACAGAGAACCAAACTGTGCCAATTAAATCCAGACAGATAAACACCCAGTGACCTCAGCTAACAACTGTGGATCACAAAAGCAATAAAAGAAATTCCTTGTATACTACCAAATATGTGCAAATTTAGCCATGCACTTCAGACAGGACTGAATGGCGATGCACATTTCAGTGGCAGACACAGATGTACAAATACTTCTGTGCACCAACACAGAGCTTCATACAGCCTCTGGAATATACATTGCCATACAGGAGCATAAACTAGAAACCAGGGGGTTACAGAAAAGCAACCTCCAGTTAGAACTATAGAAAGAATTGTTCAAGGTGGTCACCTGGCCTGGACACTCCTCCGAAGCAAGAACACCAAGTGTAACTGAAACACTGGCTATCGTAGGAGCAGACAAACTGGGAAGCAGCGGTAAGGAACATACAGAGATATCAAGGCATGAAAGAAGCAACAGAGGTAGGTACAGCACTGGGGAGAAGGATACACTCACAGCATCCTAGGGCAGCATGGACAGGAACTGACCATCCTCGGCTGCTCGCTGCAGAGATGCCCCGGTATGGCAAGGATGAGAAAAAGCAGATGCTCTTTCTCTCCACCATTTCAGAACAGTAGGGGCTCCTGCCTCCTGCAGAGTCCTTTGAACTGCCCGGCAGCACAGTGGCTGTTCTCAGCATTTTGCAAATTATATTATCGCGCTGTCAGCCTTCACAAAGCCGATGGGAAAGGGCCATGCAATCAGGTGATGCAAATCAGTTTAGCTTTGCTGAAGCCATCAGAACAACACCATTCCCCGCTACCTGATGCTTGGGCTTTCATGCCAGTCACTCCTGAGGCCAGGAGTGGAGCTGAGCTCACAGTGGCCCCGTTCTGACTCCTGTATTCTCTTAAGTAAGTTTTATGCAACTTATTACGTCACGTGGTTCTACGCACGCTCTTGGCACTACTCACAGCACCATGTAAATCCTCACTTCATGCAGTTTTCCTGCAAGAATGTAAACAGAAACCACTGATTTTCTCAGAACATTTTGGTAGTGGGGGAAAAAAAAAATCAAGGGGAAAACGCTTTCATTGTGCTGATGCAACATGCGCTATGTACCCCACGCAGTAGCACTGCCCACTACAAACCACGACCATACACTCACTGTCATTATCGTTCTTTCAGATCAAACCTCTGTGCCCCATTCAGAGGGACAAAAGGAGCAGAAGACCTGAAGTGACCCAATCATCCTTATTTTTATCACAGGAGACTCAACACTTAGTTTCCAGGAGTTGCCCCAGAAGGAGACAGAAGCATTTGTGCACAGACAGTCTTAAAGCCCCTGAAACTACCTGCAAGAGACCACACTGAAGCCAAAGTCTGCAGGTTATTACTATCCAGCAGGCTTCTACCAAGGCAAGTGAAGGCAACAGCTGTTGCGGGGAGAAGCCAGAAAAGTAGATGGACAGACGCACCAGTAAGTGTGGATACGCATAAATGAACAAAGGCAGAGGAGAAAGTCTGCTCAGTGAAAAGGCTCCTGCACCATCAGAGCAAATAGGAGTTTTAATTTGCCGGGTTAAATGGATGCTGAGGCATCACCCACCAGCAAGAATGTCTCTGCAGCACGGCTGGATTTGACCTTCTGCCTCTCCTCTCTGTCCACAGAGCAGAGAAGCTCTGGTTCCCTCACACTACTCTACAGAACAAAAGGAGGAGGAAAAAAGCACTCTCAAAGAGGCCCTAACTCATCTCTTACTCTTGGATAAGTCCAAATTTATGGCTCTGTCTGCCTTTGAGTCTTTATTATCTCCTTAAGTGGCTAGCTTTGTACACAATTTATTATAAAAGCCTGGAATCTACAGTCAAATTACAGATCAATGGAAAACTACACAAAAAACAATTAACATCTGGCAGCGGTTTCATCTATAAAGCTGTCACGGGCTTTGCCAACCCTGAATTCCTCTTCTGACACCCATATTTCCTCTCCCCAAACCCAGTTTCCTTTTTTGCATCTCATGGGTCTGTGGGAGAGCTGCATCTTCTCTCCTCAACCCTGTGGTGGCATATGGCTGGCCCTGTACCAGCAGACCACCATGTGATGTAGGAAAACCAGGCTGAATATGGCATAACATCTTTTTGTCTCCTCTAAAGACATGACTTCCATCAAGTACTACAGAGGGAAACTGAAGCTGGGACCGCCCCGTCGTACCAGAACTTCCACCTCCTCCTGAGCAGGCGGAAGGCAGGAGCAGGCCAGGAACCCCGGTCTGTGTTTTGCCTTCATCGCTGCTTATTGACCTGTTCCTCCATGTTATCAGAAGCCTACTACCTTCACAAGCATCTCTGTCCACTTCTAGCAGCAGTCCTCTGCTAGGCAGCCACGTATCGCTGGGAAAGACCAAATACTGGTGTGATAGACATAACACCATCTTCTAAGGAGAAGCCTACCTCTCACAAGGTCTCTCAAAGCATTTCCACTGAGAGCCAGCTTCTCCCTTCCCCTCAGCTTTCCTGTGTTTTAGGTCAGTGAAAGGAGAGCAATAAGAAATAGAGATGGCCACAGGCAGCTTTTTTTTTCTGTGGGAAAGTCTGGCCTCCTCTGGGGTCAGCGCTTTGGTGGCTGATGCGTGCTCTGATGAGACCTTCAAATAACGTAGAAAACAAATGGAGAAGCAGTGTAACGTTTGCAGGCACGCTGTCCTTCTAAAACCCTTTCAACCACGCATTCCTGAGGATAAAAGTTGTCTACAGCATCATGTGCCTCCAACCTTATTGCCAACATATCATTTCCTCACCAGAGTTTTCACTGCTGTTTGGCAAGGCTTTTCCATTTACTGGTGGAATATGAGGGAGTTGGAGTTCAATGATCCTGAAAACCACTTTGTCCATTCTCTCATTGTCTTCCTGTCTCTCTCTCCAAAGACCTTCCATGGATGATTCCTACTTCTTCATCTCATCTGCACAACACAAAGATTCTGCTAGTAGAAAGCACTTCAATGGGCCCTGAGGCAGGAGCACTGGATAAGCAGGTAATACTGGTTTCAACAAACATCTAGCTTGGCTTTCCATTATGTGACGTGATGGGAGTACAAGAAAAGAGGATATCTGCTGAGTTCATACATGCTTCATGTTGTAGAGTTACTATCAACCTTTGAGGCACAAGTTGATGGACACTGTCTCCCACCCAATGGGCCACGCGCTGCTTATAAGGGGGTTAAAAGGAACAGAGGTGAGGGTTCTGACCGCAACATTTCCAGCCATTACTTTTTAACAGTACTGCTGTAGAAATAATTCACTTTTTTTGCTGTGTATTTACTATAGTTTTCATTCCAGCTGAAATGCTACGGTTGATATAAACATAAAAACCACTGTAGTCAACATGAGTCTGCAACTCATCATTTTTGGAGCAGTGGGGCAAAACGCACTTTGGTCTTTTTACCCATCCTCCCCCTTCCACCACTCCCCAGACACATATCCGTCCTTACCGAAACAGCAATAACTTCCTGCAGAAGCAAACTCCCTGTTTGGATAGCAGGAACACTGAGCTGAGAGTGACTGGCAGGAATGGTTGCACAGGAGTAGCTCTGGAGATGCTTGTCTCATGGAAAGCTGGGGAGAGGAAATGGATGAGTGGACCATGCAAGGGAAGCCTCCGCCCTTCACTGAGCCAAGAACAGCTGTTGTTGATGATGATTGCTTCCTAATTAGCTTGCTCTTGTATAAGCTTGATAATTTTATGTACCTCCAGAGGAGCAGATTAGCTCTGAATTCACATAGTATCCATTTGCGAAGAGTACCCTATAAATTATTTACCTAACTCTCAGAAATATTAGATCAAGAAGACTCTAAGTATGTCTAATTATATGGCAAGAATAACACTGAGTAGAAAGGCTTGCTGCATTTCCAAGTGCATAGAAGTGATAAACTACTTTTAAAAGTTACCATACATACCCCAGGATGTTACAATTTGCTACAGGACCACAGTTAGGCTCTTATTACTAATATTTCTCCAAAGCAGTTTTCGTTTGGCAGGAGCACATAGAAACCTCAGCCACAGATTCGTCCTTCAAGAGGGAAAAAAAAAAAAAATATGCAGACCCAAAACAAAACTAAAAAACAGTCACTATCCCCAAACATGTAAGGTTATCACAGCCATAATGAAACAAAATGAATTTGAGCGTGCACTGGTAAATGGCTCTAAACTTCATAAAGACTCTATCAACCTCTCCCAAGTTGCTGGCTCTGATTCACTACTGGTTTAAGTAGAATAACATAGTGATGAATCAGCTATGCTATAATTTTCACTCAATTTTTTGCTATGTTAGTACATTGTTACTTCATTATTATTGAACCACTATATTTTTCCTCTGCTTTGTGACCAGCATTCTGTTAACCCACGGTGAGCCTGCAGCCACTGAAACAGAGTTAGCGCTGAGTCTCGTGGCAGTAGCACCCCAGTTCTTACTTGAAGATGAGACGTAGCACACTGCAATATTTACAGGTCCATTGACCTTATTTCAGGCTGAAGATGACATTCAGATGAGAGAAAACAGAATGGTACCAATTAATGCCAGCTCCAATTAGGAGAAAGAATATGTAACGGAACATGAAATTGATACAGGAGAAAAGGTATCAGAGAGAAACAAATCCAGAGAGGGGGCACTATGAAGTGCAATGGGGACATCCTTCCCCATCCTTCCCATGGAGGACTTTCCAGATTACATTGCCAGTGGGTAGTAAACCCTGGTTTGAATAGACCTTGGTCCCTTGGGCTTCTTTTCCCTCCTTTTGTATTGGAAAAATATTTTGGCTCTTGCTGTATTCAAGCTACTGAATACAACAGATTTTTTGTCTGGTTCGATATCACGTTAATGAACAAAGGTACAACTCGGAGCAGCCACAGTTCGATCAGCGGTCTAATCTGTGAACATCCTCTGAACATTTATATCTCTGCCAGGTATCGATAAAGCTAAATGGCACCTTCAAGAACACAGATAGGTGTGGGAACAAGTTCGGTTAGGAACATGGGATGTGGCAGAAATGACCAAGAAACCAATGAGACACTACAGATCTAAGCAGAATACCCAAAGCATATTGTTTACATGTTCCACTTCTGCAAGAACAGTGCTGGAATCAGGCTCTGTGAAGCACAATGCATGATGTATGAAAAAAACACCTCTTGCTCATCTCTTAAGTAGTCTCAAATTCAAGTACCCCGACTCTGCTCTCATTTTGCCCAGAATTTATCTCCCCACATTGCTCATCTTGGCTTTTCTCTTTTGAGCAAGCACTACTTACACTCTCTTTTATTTAAATACAATAAAGAAAAGCTTCCCCAAGTGTACCAGCAGCATCACATCAACGGTCCGCAAAGATGTACGACTACCTATCAACAGATAGTGGCTGCCTGTCACTTAGAATCATAGAATCATAGAATGGTTAGGGTTGGAAGGGACCTTAAAGATCATCCAGTTCCAACCCCCTGCCATGGGCAGAGAAATCCTCCACTACACCAGGTTGCTCAAAGCCTCATCCAACCTGGCCTTGAACACTTCCAGGGATGGGGCAGCCACAACTTCTCTGGGCAACCTGGTCCAGTGCCTCACCACCTTCGGAGTGAAAAATTTCTTCCTTATATCTAACCTAAAACTACCCTCTTTCAGTTTAAAGCCATTGCCCCTTGTCCTATCACTACATGTCCTTGTAAAAAGTCCCTCTCCAGCTTTCCTGTAGACCCCCTTTAGGTACTGGAAAGCTGCTATAAGATCACCCTGGAGCCTTCTCTTCTCCAGGCTGAACAGCCCCAACTCTCTCTTCACTTGTGGGAAGACAACTCAGAGCTTCACCGAACCGCTTCCAGGTTGGGTCCGCCATAGACCAGTATCTCCCCAGCCACATGTCTGGAAAAATGCATCACAAGATTGCTGTTGAAATGGACTTAGGGGTCTTCACAAGACACGCAAGGGCAAATGTAGAAACTGTAGAAGTCCAGTGCCACTAACAGTGTACTCTTTGCCTCGTGTTTTCAGCAGAGTGATTAACAGGGGACACACGTACCATAGCGAAGGAATGTTTCATGGTTGAAAGGTTAATTCTTAATTTGATTTGTTTCAGAAGTATTGGAGATTTGATGGAGGAGGGTGATGGGGTGGAGGATTAAGAGGGCTCCTGATCGAGGAAGAGAATGATTACAGAGATAGGCACTAATGTGCAGGGAGAATCGCGTGGTTCCTCCTAAAAATGTATCTGTTGGATATTTCTGGTAATGCTTTTCTGTTGCTGGCTCCAATCAGTCATCCTCAGTCTCCTAACATGCACAGCTTGCAGCTCTATTGCCCCATTTTTCCTGCCCACACACCCTTCCTGGGCCACAAGTCAGTTAAATGCAATGCGGCTGGATCTGATTTGGGAAGGTGGTAAAGGGTGGGGGGGGGAGGTGGAGGAGATTTGAGAGTGAGGGAGAGTAATTGAAGCCAAAATCCAGAAGTTGAATCTCTCATGCTGAATGTTAACTTACAGAAAAGTAACCCAACAACCTTGAAATAGAGCAAAGCCCAATTTAAATTCATTACATTTAAATTAAATTTAAAGCCCATGTAAATGATTGATTTAGTTAAGAATATGTCATGTGGAAGAGAAAAAGTGCAGCAGCGACATGCCAGGCAGCTTTGGCTAATTTTACAATTCACAGCAAAATCTTTATACTCTGATTGTGATTTAAAAAAAAAAAAAAGATGCACACAACTTATTAGCACCAATATTAGAACCAGTATTTACACATCTTCCCAAGAAATCACTGAACATTTTGCAAACTCCACACACTTCATCTACTGAAACGTGGCTGCTTTGTGGGGGTAGGAAGGACAGGCACCTCCACAGGGGGTATAGAATGGGGGGAAAAAAAAGGATATAGAAAGAATAAATGCAATTATTCCTAAGTGGAATTTTGCCTCTCTCTCAGGACACATGCTCTGAAGTGGGTGAAAATGCTCCAGGATCTTTAACTACCATGACCTTAATTCCAATGCAAAAGAACATTTTCACTTTTATTCAATAGAGAGAAGACTTACTGTGTTTTGAACCTTTTTTTTTTAAAAATGGTTAATCTACTGACAGTTACCACCGACACCAGTGGGCACTAGGTGACAGTCTGAAGGATTATGTCATTGGAACTTCACAAAACTAGGTGATTCATAAGAATATTAATGATAACATTAATAAATTAATTCAAAACATGCTCTGTGCCTATCTGTTCCCTCTCTGCTACCTCACGCAATGATTTTATTGGGTTGGTTTTGGTCTACTGCACCAAAATTGCTTTTGTTTATTTTTTTTACAGGAAAAATGGCCACATACAGACATTTATAATCTTTGATGTATTTCCGGCATGCTTGCTAAAATTTAGAAATAACAAAATTAGGACACTGTGGAGCTGAACTTTTAATCTGGTAATAATATAATACGTGGCCAGAACTGGCTAGTCAAGCAGAAACTGAATAGTCTTAAAACTAGACCGTTCAGGTCAAATAACTCACTCTCATAGTCTTCACTTCAAAGATAACTTTTCGTTTCCCACGTGAAGTGCAGCTGAGCACCTTGGCCGAGTGAAGAGTCCTACGGCAAGTTTGACCCCAATTTGACAAATAAGAGATTGCCCCAGTGAAGTGCCTTGAAGACAATGCTCTACCATAACAGGGGCAACAGCTGGGGATGAGAAAATACAGGTGTTTGGAGGGGAATGGGTTAACACTCAGACAGAAAAGCAACTGTTTCTGCTGAGAGCCATACGTTATTTTTTTTCAGCAGCCACTCCAGAAGTGTTATTACCTGTGTATGGCTTTGTTGCTTTTCTTGTCATCGTTTTTTCCAAGATGAACAGGAGCTGGGTATATCTTGTAAATAGAACAGAGTAAAAGAGAACTGTACATGCTTCTCCCTCAACGCCACGAGAAGAGACATGCTTTATAAATCTGTTTTGCTTCATTTCATCTTCTTACTGGTGCTGGTTCCAAGCAAGTAGGACTTCAAGAGTTGGTCAATTTAGTGCAAGAGGAATGAATGACGCAGAAGGTCATGAGCTCTGAATCTCATCTAAGCTGTGCTGCTGGGAATCAGGGGTAACACTGCTGAAAGCAGAGGACAGGCCCTTGCATGAAAACAGTGGGAAATCAGAAGGGCCTCTCTACAGTCTCAGTGTCACTCCCTTCACAAGAAGCCAATCCACCCAAGGCTGCAAATGCTTCCAAGCAGTATGAAATAACCACAAAGAGAAACATCATTTACTTGTAAACTGTGTGTCCTGTTCCAGCAATACAATGGCTCCCTTCCCTTCCCTTCCCTTCCCTTCCCTTCCCTTCCCTTCCCTTCCCTTCCCTTCCCTTCCCTTCCCTTCCCTTCCCTTCCCTTCCCTTCCCTTCCCTTCCCTTCCCTTCCCTTCCCTTCCCTTCCCTTCCCTTCCCTTCCCTTCCCTTCCCTTCCCTTCCCTTCCCTTCCCTTCCCTTCCCTTGCCTTGCCTTCCCTTCCCTTCCCTTCCCTTCCCTTCCCTTCCCTTCCCTTCCCTTCCCTTCCCTTCCCTTCCCTTCCCTTCCCTTCCCTTCCCTTCCCTTCCCTTCCCTTCCCTTCCCTTCCCTTCCCTTCCCTTCCCTTCCCTTCCCTTCCCTTCCCTTCCCTTCCCTTCCCTTCCCTTCCCTTCCCTTCCCTTCCCTTCCCTTCCCTCTTTCCCTCCCCTTCCTTCCCTTCCCTTCTTTTTATTTTTTTCCCTTTTTCCCTATTTTTAACATAGCCTGTAGTGGATCTGCTGCCATAGGTTGAACAACAGGACAAGTACATGGACAACAAGGCCATAAAGAAGTATGAAGGCAAATAGGCAGGAATATATTTTCTAATGTCCCCAGTCCAATGACTGTTTATGCTGGAGGAATATGATGGGAACAGACTGCAGAAATTGGTCAGATGCTTTTCTGAAAAAGCATCTTTTTTTGCACAGGTTGCAGACCAAATACTAGCCTACACTTCTGTTCTCACCCTTGAGGACATTGCTTATACTCCTGGACAAAACCTCATCCTTCTGAAGAGGAGAGTTGCATCATGGGCTGCTACAGGACAAGAAGAGTCTAAGTCAGGGGCATCCATCCTTCCTCTTCCTCACCTAATGAGTGGCATTTGGCAATCCTGGCAGCACAACAATGCATCCTTGGGTCTTGGGAAGTCGGTGGATGAAAGGGCTCGAGGAGGAGGTCACACATGGGAAACAACTTTGTCTCCCCTGGGTCTCCATAGCTACAGCACAGGATGGGGCTGTGGATGCAGCTGGGCTGGTTTCCAGCATGACCCAGCAATGGCATGGCATCTCTGGTGAGTTGTTTCCTCCTGCAGCTGAGAATCTGGATTACCCAGCAATCTTCACCAGCAGCACTCTGTTGCTGGTTAAGTGATGCAGCCCCGGTCTGAAAGCTGCCCTTGAAGCACAGCCAAGCAGTAGGCTGTTCATGAAGAAGAGATTCAGGCAAGCAAAGAGCTCAGATCTCTTCTCCCTACTCCCCATGGCTCAACCCTGAAGTGCTTTCTCACGTGAAGTCTCATGGCTGAGACGCAGCACAGAACCCCTTTAAAAGATGGCAGTGCCCTACCGCTTGAAGAATTGCTCTCGAAAGTAATCAAGCGTCTCACAGAAAGGGGTCTTGAAAGCCAGGCACACCAATTTAAAGATTTAGCTAGAAGATTTTGACAAAGCTCCTTTAAATGGAGCAGATATTTGTCTCAGTGAATGGAAAAATACAGCGCGAATTAAGTCTGCGGAATGAGAACACTGGAGGAAGCGACCTGCATTGACTGGTAGCCGATACTGCACCCCTCATGATGTGTAACTAATAACAGCACGCCAGACATTCAGCTTGCACATTAAATATTAATAACATTTTTCTTCTGACTCATCATTAAGCCAGAGCCTTGCTGCACAGCACAAACTGATTTACAGACCGGCAGCGGCAGGGTCCCATGCTGCCCGTGTCGCTCGGCTGAACGCACGCTATCCGGAGGTTTGCTGAGGGACTGGGAAGCTGGCTGGGTCAGAAACGGGAGGTTTTCAAGCAGAGGCAAACGACAACCCGGGCAGGTAGACAGACAACCAACCAATCCTTCTGACTGCACCACAAATAACGTACAGCATATGAAACGAACCTCCTCAGGGAGCCAGAGCTTCAGGTCTGGCTGTTCGGCTCTGAGGATGCTGCAGATGCAACTGGTGTGCGGTGTCCCCCTCCCCATTTGTTTCCTGGATAGATGTCATGGCACCTCTAAGCCTTTTGGGAAAGCCTCCCATGAGCAAGATATTTATAGCCCCTCCCCGAAGAACATGATGACTGGTACTATTTAGATAGTGAGGACTATCCTGTAGGTCGAGAGAGGTTCTCCTCCCCCTCTACTCTGCCCTGGTGAGGCTGCATCTGGAATATTGTGTCCAGTTCTGGGCCCCCCAGTTCAAGAAGGACAAGGAACTGCTTGAGAGAGTCCAGCGCAGGGCCACAAAGATGATGGAGTGGAGCATCTCCCTTATGAGGAAAGGCTGAGGGAGCTGGGTCTCTTTAGCTTGGAGAAGAGGATACTGAGGGGGGACCTCATTAATGTTTATAAATAAGGAAAGGGTGACTGTCATGAGGATGGAGCCAGGCTCTTCTCATTGGCATTCAATGATAGGACAAGGGGAAATGGATCTAAGCTGGAACATAGGAGGTTCCGCTTAAACATGAGGAAGAACTTCTTCCCAGTAAGGGGAACAGAACACTGGAACAGGCTGCCCAGAGAGGTTGTGGAGTCTCCTTCACTGGAGATCAAAACTTGCCTGGACCTGTTCTTGTGTGATCTGATCTAGGTGGTCCTGCTCCGGCAGGGGGATTGGACTAGATGATCCTTTGAGGTCCCTTCCATTCCCTAACATTCTGTGATTCTGTGACTAGGACCTACCATGGTAGTCTCAGCCATGTTTGTACTAAAAGAGAGTCTGGCTGCACCTTTATACCCCTTCTCTTCTCAGACAAGGTGGTTTCCATTTCAGAAGCTTACACTGCCTGCAGCTAGAAGGAACTGTTTGCCTGATCCATGGAGAGCACTTTGCAGGGAGACTTACACAAGCCATTTTTGAAATATGGGACTCGGCAAAATACAGATGATGTATAACGATTGGAAAACGCTCTCAGCGATTCTTAGTAACGCCCTATCGCAAAAGCAGCTCATCTTAGAAGCTTCAAATGCAGTTTCTTTGAAAGAACCTAGTGAGTTCCAGCAGCGCGGGACCAATTTTGAAGAGGCAAAAAGAAGACTTGAGAAGCGAGTCAGTGACGAGTTAGAAACATCAGAAGAGGGTGTCGGATTTTTAAAGAAGGTGCCAAACATCTCCTGAAGAACTGTGCTTTCATTTAAAAGACTAAATAAATAAAAAAGTAGTAGCTCTCTAATCCTTCTTGCCTGTGAAGTTTTCAAGACATAGGTAGATCAGTAGAGGTTTTTTTTCTTAAAAACACAATGAATTTTTTAGAGGAAAGGATGAGATTTATTTGATTCTGAGGCCCTTGGGGGCCAGGGGGTGTGGTGGGAGAGAGGTATGTATGAGAATTTCAGACAAACCCTTCATACTTTCTGCATGCTAGCTAGGAGTACTGTTCTCCCTCTTGCTGGTATGCAGAGATCCCAGATCAGCCGGCAGCATTTCTCAGTGGATATTGTGTTGGGCAAAGATTCAACAACACAAGAAGCACATGGAGCTGCTGGAGCGGGTCCAGAGGAGGGCCACAAAGATGATCTGGGGGCTGGAGCACCTCTGCTATGGAGACAGGCTGAGAGAGTTGGGGCTGTTCGGCCTGGAGAAGAGAAGGCTCCGGGATGATCTTATTGCAGCCTTCCAGTACTTGAAGGGGCTACAGGAAAGCTGGAGACGGACTTTTTACAAGGGCATGTAGTGATAGGACAAGGGGCAATGGCTTTAAACTGAAAGGGGATAGTTTTAGATTAGATATAAGGAAGAAATTTTTCACTCAGAGGGTAGTGAGGCACTGGAACAGGTTGCCCAGAGAACTTGTGGCTGCCCCATCACTCGAAGTGTTCAAGGCCAGGTTGGATGAGGCTTTGGGCAACCTGGTGTAGTGGAGGGTGTCCCAGCCCATGGCAGGGGGGTTGGAACTGGATGATCTTTGAGGTCCCTTCCAACTCAAACCATTCTGTGATTCTATGATTTAGAAGGCCAGAGCCCTATTCACCTGCTTGGGTGATCTTTGACAAATGACTCAAGAACTAGTTACGCCCAATTTTCTGGATCTGCAAAACAGAGGGAGTAAACTACACAGGCCTCCATCCTCATCCCTCTGAGGTCTCTTGCCATAGAGTGACACAGATCCAGGTACGAGTTTGCAAGTATTAAGCATACATATGTCTATATATATATGCATGCAGACGTGGACATTTATGTTTTCTCCCATTACATTCATTCATTCTTTCTCCAAGTCACAGAGGATAACTGCGTGTGTGCACATCCTCCATCATTTTCCACAGCCCACGTTTCCCTCCAAACGTAGTGCTCTGTTCTGCTGCACATAGCAACTGCCTCACTGAAAGAAAGTTCCAGTGCTCCTCCCTCCCCTCTTTTTACATGTAAAAGACTCATTAATACATTCTTCATAAAGATCCCTACCTACAACGATATCGCTGTGCTGCTCAGAAAAGATTGATGCTTCCAGGGGAGAGGTGCCGTACTACCAAAGTTTTACCACCTTTATGAAATCTGCTCCAGAGCATTACAAAGGTATAGATAATTTGCAATTTTCAAAATAAGTGAATAAAGTTCATTTTACAATTCACTGTCTTCGCTCTTTTTTATTACTATCGTAATTATCATTATCATCTCTATTCACTAATTTGCAGAACTGTGAGTGGGTGCCACCGTCACACACGAATTTGCCAGATTTTCTCCCATTTATCTTGTGCGTTGCCCTTTAGTGCTCGATAGTTTTGATGCACAGCGATGAGGCAGCTCTCTAAAAAGGGGTACTTTTTTAATTGCTTTCTGCTCAGGAGCAGCGGATAGGTCCTGTAACTGTTGGCAAAACTGCTGAATCAAAGCCTGCCAGCTACCCAGCCTTCTCCCAACCTCTCATTCCCTATCTAAGCATCACGTGTTTTTATAAAAGCACCGCAGAGGTTTGGATCATTACCCAGAAACAGTTGTCAATAAGCATTAGAAACAAATCAAAGCACCAATAAAAGACATTTGTTTCCAGATGAGGTCTCTGTGCCAATTAAAATACTTCAAGTTCTATGGAAGATGAGATCACTTGACCAATCAAAGCAGATAAGAAAGGAAACCAGGACAGAGGAGAAAAAAGGAGTGTCAAGGTAAAATGATCTCTGCATGGGACTGCTGTTCAGAGGAACCAATTTGTGTTGATGAGTTGGACATTTAAGAGCTGATAGCATGTTGTGCTGTCAGATACAACATTGGTGGTTACGGGATTTCTTCAGTAGCAACGTTATTCGCTAAGATCCAAGTACCAGACAATGAACTGCATAGATAGGCAGCATTTCTCTGTGTCAGCATTGGAGGCAGCAGCTTATCAGCTGGGCTTTCCCTGTTCCCAAGGCTGAAAGCTGTGAGGGAACTGAGCTGGTTGGGTCTTTCAGGAGCCTTCTTCAGACCACATCTTCTTTTGGCAGATGCTGGGGCTCATAGAGCACCCAAGCCCTCGTGGGCTGTTTTTTTCTGAGATGATTTGGCCTGTTAAGACATGATGACTGACAGGCTAGGAGTCCCTGCTCCCAGGAAGCTAAGGGAGCAAGTATCTGCTCTCCATCACCAGGCAGTGCTAGGGAAGCATACACCTCCCATTGCCTCCACGAGACCTTTTTGTCCCAGCAAAAAAGTGCCAGGCTTTGAGCTCAGTTTCTTGTGAGACAAAGGCCTCTTCACAACTGCTAACTTTATGCACACCTAAAAAAAAAATTCACATCAGAGAAATGAAGGTGCTGTATCTTCCAGACACCTTCTTTTTTTTTTTTGTGCCATTACTCTCCTGCCCCCTCATCACCATTTTCTTGGGTTTTGTTTATTTCGCAGAGTTTGCTTACCTCTAATGGCTAAGCCAGAGGGAAAAAACACATAATCTTGCTAAATCATTTCAATCTATCTACCTGCCTCCTACTCTTACGGTGTACAGCTAGCATTTCAAATCACACAAAGCCTGGGAAAGCGTAACCAATAATGCCAATTTCAGGAGAAGAAAGCTTCAAGAAATAAAACCCAAACCCCAGTACATAAGGACAAGAAAACTGAGCCATCTAATTGCCTACACCAAATAAACTGGGAAGCAGGACCGGTGGCGATAATTTCTGAAAGATTTAGTTTTAAAATATTAGTATTACAGATAAGGGATTAACACTAATACTGTAGGTGACTAATCTTGACTGTGCCTTTCTAACAACGGCGTTGCTACCACCACCATAAAGGAAATTAGCACTGATAATTAGATAAAATTCTTTATGTCAGTAATCCCACTTGAAGAGATTTTCAGAAGGTTGGAGGTTTAAGGTAATTTCCTGTATGCGTCCAAGACTCATTAATTAATATTGATATTTAATGTGTTCCAGACTTTCATTTCTTGGTAATACTCAGAGCTGCGTCCAACTAACTCATTTGAGACAATAGTTTAGTCACACCAGAAAATAATTGCCTATTCAGCACCAAAGACTATCTAGCAACAAATCTTTAAACCTTTAAAATTGTCTTGAATATCAGGGAATTGGGGTTGTCTGCACACGAGCAATTTAAAGTTCGTTTTTTCCTTCTCATGGAAATGCCCTCAAAACCCTGCCATTCGAAGTAAAATCAGTCTCATGGTGTGTCAATATTCTCCTCAACGACTGATATTGCTTATGTCATCAAGATTTCTTCCCTAAAGAACCATGTCTACATTCCTGAAAATAAATATAGTGTCACTATTTTCTTTTTAATAATTTTAAACACCTTCCTGCTACAGAAGGAGGGGGGAAAGGGGGGAAAGGGGGGAAAGGGAGGAAATGCTCCAGACTCCCAATGCAAAAACACCCCAAAAAACCCAAATAAAAGTATATCAGTTAAAAACTTCACAACCATTCAAGTCAATCAGATGGTTCTGGGGGCCTCAACAACCATTTTCCCATGGTCCTGGCTGGCAGTATTGAGCAATGCCTCCTCCCCAGGAGAAGCAGCAGCAGAAGATACAGTCATGATGTTTGCTGGCAGCAATCAACCCTGCCAGATTCAGAAATGTGGTCAAACCATTCCGAACGCTTTAGCTCTGGCGCACACCTACATCTCCACAGCATTCTTCAACAGGCAGCACAGAGAACAATGTGAAAGGAATCGGAATATGCAACAGGCAGTGCCCCTCTGTAAGCTGGCCCTATGTTTGGAAGAGCTTTGCACAGCCTGCCTCCCACCGTGCCAACAGCCTTTCATCTTTTTGTTCCTAGCGGTTGAGGATCCACGACCAATCTCTCCCGCCACTGTACCTTTAGCTCCTTATTTCTCGGCACCTCGGAACGGCTACACTAAACCGCAGAAATCAAAGAAGAGAAATTATTGTTTGGTTAAGGTTAAATCCCGGTTCACCTATCTCAAACCTCCTGCTGAGGTGCTGTACAAACCTGGATGAGGAAAATACTTCAAGGTGCTTAGAAAGAAACCATATCACAAAGAGTACCTTTGAGAACTGAGTGTGGCTGACTGCTCACCAGTCTTACAAAAACAGGAACGGCCACTTACCTGAAAAGAAAAAGAGAAGACATATCTATGATTATTCATTTTTTTTTAAAGAAAACTACACTTTGTACAAAAGGAGAAAGAATAAAGTGATTGCAGTGCACCAGCGGGCTGGGTTTGGAACGTCCAGGGCTGTGAAAGCAGGGAATCAACCTCAACATACAATAGCAGAACTGTAGGATGAAGGGAGGACTGAAACAGGGAAGGACATGACTGGAAACCATAAGGGTTCATTTGTAAACCAGTAGCAGAATATGCAGGCATTTTTCTGCCCACAAAGGATGTCCCAAATATAGCCAGCAGTCACACTCTCTGGGGTTTCCTTCTGATTTTCTGCCCTTCTCCCATTTCTGCTGCGGACTAGTACAGAAAATTTTCTTCCAACATGCAAGTCAAACGTTTCCATGCTTTGAAGGATTCATCCTCTGCAATAAATGTTGAGTTTAGTGAAACCGCTTCCGAATCCTTCCACAATATTCCTCTCCTGCCCCCTCTCCACCAAGAAAAGCAAAGCAAAAAGTCTGAGGAACCTGCAAATTAATTCCTTTCTGTGCAACATGTGTGTACAGTCCCATTAGCAGCAGCACAGCAGGCCATCGATTGGGGAGGGGAAAGCAGCTTTGTTTATGGTAATGGATTTTGAGACTCCTGGTGATAATTTATTTATTAGGAATTTTTGCAGAGCTGGCTATTACGCTGATGGAAACTCTCAGAATGGGCTGGTTTTAAAAGGGGTGGGGAGAAAACAAGTGGCATTGCTTATTTTTTGAAAAATATTGTTATTAACTAATTTGAAACACGTTGATAAAATGTGTCTGAGAGTTACGCTGCTGTCATTTATAATACAAATTGCATTGCTATTGACAAATGGCAATTTAATCCAGCGATTAACTTCAACAATGTGAATTCCTCTGTTGCTTTTTATTTATTTATTTTTTTAAAGACATAGTATATAGCACATGAAGCAGGACACGTGCTGAGATCACCAGATGCTGTGCTGTTTCTGGCCTCAGACTTATTTTCTGCTTCATCTCCCCAAAGGACACACAACCGGGAGTAACCTAACCAACTCCCTTATCATCTTTAACTATGGATCAACCCTGGGAAGTATCCATGGGGATATTAATTCTGCATAAATACTTGGTTTCAAGTTAAGCATATTCTTGCATACAGAAGTCATCCTGTCTAGTCCCATCCCAAGAAAATTCCCATAGGGGATAAAACCCCAAATAAATCCATGACTTGCTTGAAATTAATTCACCTAGATGATTTAAAATAGAAAAGAGATCATGATCTTGTCCTTGACGTATTCTTAAGGAACAAACACTCAGTCTGAAGGACCAAGCCACCCACTGTGCTTTCTCTCCTTTTGCAAATACATCCCAAGACAGATGCACTCATCAACTCAGAGATGCCAAGCCCTTTGCAATAACACTGCAGAGCTACCAGCTGTAATGGGATACTGGGAAATCAGATCATCCTACATTTAAACTGATTTCTATCACTGATACTCTTTGCAGTACAGAAGTAGCGTTAAATGCAATAACGTGCTGTTGCATGGTCACTTAATTCTAGAAGTAAATCCAATATTTGCTGGCATCCCCTATCCAGAGATACAAAGTGTACAAATGTATTGGAGCTGTTAGTCAGAATTACCTTTGCAATGCCTCCTGGGGAAAACCAGAACAGCTTAGGCATCTGTCTGGGAAGAAAGGGTTGTCATTCTCACCCTGTACAAAATTGTTTACAAATTCCTGTGGCTCTTGCTTTGCATTACCATTATGGCCCTGTTGCTGTCGTGGACGTGTATGGGGTTTACTACAAGAAATAAAAGGGACCTATTCCCATTGCTTTTAATATTTTTGAAGAAGGAGCTGGGGTAGAACAATGGAAACAAACACAATGTCTTTGTGATACCACTTGTACGTAGTCAGGAGCAGGTACGGAACAACGCCAGTGTTCTTCTGATGAGTCAAGTGGAAAATGATTTGTTGGGAGAGCTGTTTCCCAAGTCTGCTACACAGAGCCCCATTAAGAGCTCTTAAGTTCTTCGTTTAAGATACAATTTTATCACTGTATTTTGGAGCCTCCTTTTCTGGCTGAAGTAAGGGCAGGGAAATATGAATATGAAAAATACTGCAGACACATGAATTTAGTTTTAAACCTCTAAATGGGTTCAGTCAGATAAAGGATAGGATAATTGTGGATGGAGATTGTCGGACAGGTGTAACCTAAAAAGAAGGCCTGGGTGGCTGAACACCTGGGTGTTGGGTTCAACTCTTACCTTAGCTCACTTTGTGACCTTAGCTAAGCTGTAACTATTTTGTGCCCTTTCCTGTTAAACCATACTCATCCAGATAGTTCCAACACTTAAGTCTGTTACATTGTTTCAATACATGAAAGGAATTTTTTCCAGCACACAGGAAGACCAACTGGCGACACTCCACTGCTGTAACAGGACACAGTAGACCCATGACAAAATCCGCTTTCTGACCCAAAGTAAGGATACAAACTTTGGTTGTATTTGTTCTGAGAAGGATCTCCCTCAATCTCTCCTAAGGAAGCTGTTCCACTTCAATTAAACAAATATTACTTGCCCCGAGCAAGACTGAGTGTTCCTTTGTTGTAATTAAGGCTTCCAGTTCTGGTTTCAAGGAAACGAGCAGGATTTTGCATCTCCAGTGACTCGCCCCACTCCTGCAATGAAAGTTTCCCTAGTTCAATTCAAACATCTGCAGGGCAGGCGACATGAGTGACACTGCATTTTGCAGCAAATACACATCTTGTCAAAAATAATTCCTCTGACTTCTGCTCTGTGTGTTTGCGGGACAAACCTGACTGGGTTCATCGCGCCTTTACGGAAACACCAGTGGCTGAGCACGACCGTGGCTGAGAAAAGCAGCAACACGGACTGGACCTCAACACTTCTTCTGCCAGGGCCAGGTTTTCCGTGAGGTTTCCTTTCCACAAGCTGACCTATCCTTTCCCCTGCTTAGCTTGAGAACCCTGATGAGAAGAGAGCCCGCGGTGGGATGGCTGCAAATGTAATGCAATCAGAAGATAATGACTTCAGAAGGAGAGGGGAGGGAGGGGATAATCAGCAGAGGCAGATGAACTCCCAAGATATATAAAAAAAGACACTGTTTTCATGCAGATGTCCCTGGTAATGAAGAATGAGGGAAGAGGAATACTGAGAAAGAGGTGAAATGGAAGCCGATTTGTTTCTAAATAGCACTATTTCAGAGTTTTCCATGGGGTGTAAGTAGCTTCTTAAACTAAGAGTGTCTGGAAATACCCCAGACAAATTCAGACCTCTCAGCTGTCACTCCCTCTCTCTTTATTATACACATATCCATGCCGCAATTTAGAGTTAGCTTTCATGGGAACTGAGGATGGGAATATAAAATATGCAGGGAACATCCCTGTCTCCCTTCAGGCTCAGGTCGAGCTCAGTGTCTATGAAAATATTATGCAAATGTGACAGTGTTTTCTTTGGGCGAGCCATTTAACTGGAGCTTTTGACACCTCAGGAGCCTGGAGACAAAGGGTGCAGGTAATGATAAATGCAATTTATTTACAATGGCATAAAAGGGAAGGCAGAGGTGGCTGCTCCCACAGGTGCTCTCCCCTGCCTTCCCTCCTTGCTCCATCCCAGACTTCAGCCTTCCCTCGCGACGCCTGTCTCTTTCCCGGAGCCAGTGGTTTCCAGGGATCATTCTGATCAGAGGTTTCTCTCTCCCTGCTCAGATTCTGCATTTTACATTCAGGTATGTGATTTCCACAGGCAAGAAGTTTCAACTTCTAAAACCAAAGCAGTGAATGACCTGACCTCGGCAAGCCTCGCCACGAATATCGACCCAGGGTTCAGACCTGGAAGAACCCGTGAAGATTTTCAGCTCCTCTGAGAAGGAAACTAGACACAGCTACAATACTCCATGGTTCTCCTAGAAATCCTCCCCAGCCTAATGGTATCAATACTTCATGGCCACAGCTCCGAGCACTATACACGCGTTGCAGGATGTGAAGCTACCGAATCTAATGATAGACCAGAACAGATAGCTGGAGTACCTCGGAGGGCTACTGTGCAAAAAAACACTGAGCCAAAAGGTCTTCTGGTGCATATTGCTAAAGCCGGTGTTGTGGCTAAGAGAAAATCAGAGGTGACTTCTCAGGTGGTTCTTTACCTCTCCCTTCATCCCTCCCATCCATTTAACCGTAGGTGTTAGCATCAGCGTCCCAAACAAATTCCAACAAGTGTCTGTATGCTCTGCCTCTTTCCATTCCCTCAGCAGATTAAGTGGCCAAACTCATCTCCTCTTCTCGCTCAAAATGCCTGCTCTGTTAGCAAATTGAGTTGGGATGGCTGAGGGCATTATGGCCTGCAGCTCTCCATCAAACCTCTCTCCCAGAGATTGCAGCTCCCACATAAGGGACAACCAAACAGCTCCTGGGTCAGCTGCTGCGCTTTACAGCTCACTCGATTAGCATGAATCAAATTGATGTCGGCTTCTTTTACCGGGCTGGCTGTAAAACTGCGCTAGGGAAGGGGCTGCTTCATGAGCCATTCAGCTGTCCCTGCTGTGGGGTGGTAACATCTGGCAGAAGCTTGAAGCTGAAACCACTTGCACCCCACAAACTTCATTAGCTGCTGAGTGAATGTGAAAAAATACGCGGTGAGTCCCACCCCAGAAATAGCTCTGCTGCACAGGAAGAACAGTAGGTGAGGTGACCTCTATAAAACCACGCTTCCAAAGGATGATCAAACATAGGAAAGGTGTAATGAAGGAAGTTATTCTTTATTATTATTACCCCTGAGACCCCCTACCTTCTTAAAAAAATCTAATCCTTTTTAATTTGTTCTAAGTAAAACCATTACTTATAACTATGACAACTGTATTACTAATTATGTAAAAATTTTATGCTGAAGCACCAGTAAAAATGGCTTGAAGTCTAAATTAGGCCTAATAAAGAATTAATTTAATAAATCGCTTGGTCTCAAAAAAATTATTTACTTAAGATTAGAGTTTGCTGAAAAATCTTACATTATTTTTTATTAATGCCACATAAAGTAATTCTGTGATTAGAAATTAACTTACGAGGCGATGCAATCTACTTGATAATGATGCACAGCATTCACGCAGCACTCAGCAGCCAGAAAGATCCCAAAATACTTGGTTAAAAAAAGGTGTCAGGTTCTGAGTGTCACCTCACTCACTGCAGCCACCTCTGGGATGGAAGTGGGCAACCACTTATTTGAGTGTGTCAACACCCTGCAGCAATTTAGGAAGGAGCCTGAAGAATACAGCACCCAGCTACATGGGGGAAAGCAAAATATCGTCGTTCCTTGGAAATACAGTCGGGACACAGTATTGTTTCGTTCCCAATAAATTATCACAGGGCTGTACGAGGCTGCAGAGCATCATGACTTGCAGTCTGCCAGTGATGGGACCTCCCCTCCCAACCCAGCTCGGCTTAAACATTTGCTCCAGCACCAGACCGGGGTTTCATCGTGTGGATTTCTTTGTGGAGCTCCTTAAGGCAGTGTGGGGTTCCTCGGAAGGGACCTCTTCGACTCTGACCAGATTCAATCTCATCTAGTTTACAGTGTTTGATTAAACCAGAATCAGCAATAATGAAATTAGAAGCAGGAGTGAGTCATGCCCCTCATGGAGGGTGCACTTCCTTCCTGGTATTGTACAGGGAAATTGCCAGCGTGGAAAAAAAAAATACCACTTTTATGGATTTTTCGGGGTTTGCCTTGAAGTGCTTCACATTTTGTAATTTATTAAGCCTCTGTGATGAGTTGAGTAAATTTAACAGCTCTCTATTTTGGCATTGGAGCATATTTTGGCTCCATTTTACAGAGGAGACAGACACAAAAAATCAGTCCATTTGGGACAGAACGGGTAAAAGCACCTCATCCTCGCATGCACTTTAACCAGTAGCTCACCTATCACACTTGAAAATAAGGAAATTTACAGTGGATTAAATCTTTCCCAGGACAAAACATATTTTTTAAAGGAAACCAAACAGCCAGATCACTGACATCTGCCCTGGACAAGTGATGCTCCACAGTGAAGAAGCTGGTGTTGGGATTTGCCTGGAAATTTCTGCGTCTGCATGGCTGAAGGGGAGAGCCAGGAAATGATTTCTTGTGGATTCTACTGAAGAGAACTGGTGCTGTGAATGATGCCCCTGCCTGTGTTTGAAGGATCACATGTCATGCCTAAACCACATCCGTAAGAAAGCAGGAAGGAGAAGGCCGCGATGGCTTGACAAGAATAAAAGAAACAAAAAAGAAAAAAAAAAACCACACCAGAATTACCATTACTTAGCCCTGAGATGAGCAACGTGGGCAAAAAGGGGAGAGGCTGAACGGACTTCCAGCTGCAAACGATTCCACAATACTTCAGAGTTTTTTTAAAACTCATTTCCATTCCTTTTTAAAGGCGCAAAATGAAAGAAACAAAAATATGTCATTAAATACTTCCGCTCGCAAACTGGAAACAGATTATGCCAGCTAAAATTAGCCCAGATTGAAACTTATTTGCTTATGATCTCTGTCAGTAGTTTCCAGTGCACTGTTCAAATGTAAAAGCCTCCTGGCAAGATGCACGTTTTAAAAGTTTGAGCAGTTCGGATGGGACTCCTCGGTCACCCGGCTTGTTTGTTCCCTCCCTTCCCTGAACGAAGCTTACCTCCTCAAAGCTAATTTTGAGTGCAGATATTGCCAATTGTGAATTCAAAATTTGTTGACAGTGAGCTTTACCCGAAATCTACTCTTTCCACAAACCTTCCTCATCATAAACGTGCTCACTGGAATAATCACAGGATGTGGATGCCAAGAGAGTGTCAATGCAATCAAGACAAATTGGGGAAAGAATTGAGAAAACTACTTGACAGCACTCATCCAGCTTGGAAGACGACTACTTAAAGACCTCCTCTGCTTTCCTGCCCCACAGGAGGTCCTCTGGCACCAGTGCTCTCGTGCTCTGCTACGCGCCGCCAGTCGCGCCAGGCCCCCGCGTCTCCGCCGCCGACTGCGCGGGACTCGGCTACCTGAACTAAAACATCTGCTAGTTGGCTGCAGCTGGAGGCTTTTATCACAGCTGTGCACCAGCCACGAGAGAGGGACGTGGCACACATTTATCCAACGCGTTACATCGTTCCGCTGCCATCCCCAGCGCACGGGAGTTCAACTCCCCCTGCCCATCTTCCGCTCCGCAATGACATCAACCACGGGTCGTCAGAGCAGATCGAACACAGGAAGCCTTTGAGAAAGGTTGAAAATGATATTAAGGACATTACCATGAATCATCTTGGGATTGATTAAACATGGTGCCATTTTGGGATGCCTCAGCCGTTGGGATGCGGATTGCCAAAATGAGAAATACGGACTAAAATCTTAGAATTGGTTTTAAGCTGAATACAGTTAGCAAAGAAATTGTATGATATAACTGCCAAAACCAGCAAGGGTTTCAAAACAGACACCTAGGGCATTTTAAATCTTATATAAGATGTCCTCAGGCATCTGACAGATCTTTTGCTTGCGAGAAAGCTAGGTTGCAATGTTAAGCCTTTTTCTTGAAATTCTGTCTTCTGTTCCTTTTTCTACCACTCTACATGCTTCCCCCACCTCAAACGCTACAATGTCAGTGCTGAAATTTTAGGATCTTAGAGGAACCTAACGTTTCCTCTATTTCTGAGTACAGCAGCTGTTAATTATTTAACAAGCATCATTTTTAAATGATCTGGAAGAAGCTGATTGTTGTACCTGGCACGGTGTGAAAGACCAATGGCTCAACAACTATCAGAACGCTCAGGATGTGTGTAGCCAAAGTTTTTGTGCACAAAAGCTACAACACCGAACCAGCAACGCAGGCACAGGGCCAAACAGACCCAGTATGGTCCAGCAAGGGATTGCTTTGGTCATCACACCTACAGCAACAGGACCCCATAGTGATCTGCTGTGGGATGAGCAGCAGAGGCAGAAGCCATGCTCAGCATCTGTTTGCTTGCTTGTTTCAGTGTCATGTGGAGGTTGCAATAAATATAATTTATTTAACAATGAGATGTCTTGCAAGCTCTACTGCTATAGCAGAGGAATTTCAAGTAGAGTTGGTGGAACATTTTCAACTAAGTAGTTTCTGGTCAAAATGTGATGTTAAGTGGAAGCCAAAACATTTCAAGTCTAGGGCAGAGTATCTGAGTGCTTCCAAAGGGTGACAGAGAGACCCAAAGCAAAATACTTCACATTTTCATTCCAAAAGCAGAGCAGACACTTTAACACAACTGTGCTTCATTAAAATGCTTGAAAAGTTTTGGGTGTAATCCAACATGGATCAAAAACCAAATTCAGAAACTTGGAAGTTGTCATGATACAGAATTATCATTCTCCAGCCTGCTCGAGTTCTGAAAAGGCTGAAGAAGGGGGTGAGGGCTGTTGTTGCTTTTAAAAATTGGCATTGGAAATGGACTGATGCCAGAAAAAGGAGATTCAAAATTCAAACATGACAGAGTTCAGAGGTGTGTGGGCCTAAGTTTGCAGTCTGGGCTTCTAAAGAGATAACACACAGGCTTGAAGGCACTTCTAAAATTATCCATAAAACCCAGGATGTCTCCTTCAGAGACAGGGTGCAAGTGTGATCACTGCTGACAACAGCTCTGAATCCAGCTAGTTAGCGCCCATCTCTATGGATTCCCAGATACGCTGATGAGCTGGCAGTTGACAATGTGTGTGTCAGGGATAACGTTTTGTTATATGCATTAATGACGGCATTTAATTTCTGCACGGAATATCTGCATTTATTTTCTGCATGAAAACTGTCCAGCCCCCTAAAGAAATGAAATACTTGTTAAAAGAAAGAGGCTGTTTGATCTTCCCCTGGTGGAACTTTAAGCCTCTGACTCGCAAACCTTGTTCGACTATCATCTCTGAACTACAGCCCTAGCCTTCTGTTTGCACAGAGGCTGACGCTAAGTTGACGGATACCAGTTGCCCAAATAGGCTGCCTTCTCACCGACAGCACTGTCTTAATGGTATAAGGAGTGAGAATCAGTTCTCGGAATTTTTAAGTGGGTTCAGTTGAGAGAGAGGCTCTCAAGTCCTGAAGAAATGATAAGCTGTACAATGCCGGGAGGAGAGGTACATGCACTGAGCTGATATCCTGTCCCCAGCCTCCAAAATCTGGCTAAGTATCACCCATTTTGCAGCTGGCTTCACATGTAAGTGTAGATGCGTGCCCTTTGGTACTCAGCCTTCACAGAACATACTACAATTAGGCTTTTTAAGTGTAATTTTAACACATGCCAGCTCACATACTCAGAAAGTACAGCGAGAACAAGACACATGGACCTTAGCTTCCCTCTTCTAGTTCCTCTCAAGGCTTAAACTTGCTAAGTGCAACAGAAGCTGGAGACAACTTGCCATGCCTTGACTAAAGGTTTTGAAGATGTGTGCTAGCTTGATGTATCTCACGTGATCCACCATTTACTTTTACATTTTCAATTAGAGACTCTCTTCTCAGTGGCGAAGATTATCACCTGGGGCACAAATGCTTCCTACTCTTGATTTTCTGGTAATAGTGACCAATACAGCCGAGTAAACAAACGCCTTCTCAAAATGGTTCTGCGGTTGAAACATCATCTTTTTTGTTTGGTTGTTTTGTTTTCCTCAATCAGCATTCATGGGAAGGGGTAAGGAGAAGGACAGCAGTGAGGTAGAGGAAGACAGATGTGAAGAAATTTCAGATCCATCTAATGGTGTTGTTTGCCTCTCTCGTTGCTTGACATATCTAATGGTGTCTGTACAATAACGGTTCTATGATAGAAATATGATGGCAGAAGAGAAATGCAAGGAATAAGCAAAGCATTTCCAAGAGAGACCAGGTTTGGTAGATTCATATGCTTTAAGGTCAGAACAGAGGCTTAAACAATCCCTCCTGGCCTTCTATATGTCACAGGACTTTAATCTTCACCCAGCTATCCTTGTACTCAGCTCAGTGACTTTTCCTTGGCTAATATGTCCTTTCTTTAGCAAGGTATCCAGTCTTGATTTGAAGGTGATGAAGAGTTAGCATGTCCTAAGGGAGTCTGTTCCAGTGTTTGATCACCTTCACTGTTGAAAGGTTGGGCCTAATTTGAATTTGTCTGACATCAATTTCCATGTCTTGGTCCTTGCTATGCCTTTCTCCACTAGATTAAGCATTTTGTAGCACCCATATATATATATTTTTAATGAAGATACTTATGCTCTGTAATCAAGTCCCTCCTCAATCTTTTCAGATAAATGAGACTAATCTTGAAGTCTCACTGCAAGTCATTCTCTCCAACCATCAAAGTCATATTGAAGACTCTTCTTCTGCACACAATGCTATAACATGCTCTGAAAATGTAGATACCAGAAAAAGACACAATATTTCCAAACCAGACTCAACGATGCCATATGAGAGAGAAAACCAGTTCACGTTACATTTCGTTGCTGCTGCGTTCATAAATCTATGGTCTTTAAGTCCCCTTTTACTACTGCACCAGTTGGAAATCTAAGATCCACTTGTACAACACCTTATTCATCCTTTCCAGATATAGTCCTGCCATCTGAAAGCATGATCTGCTGTTCTGTCTCCCTAAATACCCAAATTAATTTTGGATGTGCTACATTCCTTTGTTTAAGGGATGCAGCCTTTCTGAGCAATCTATGCATTACGTTTTTACTGACATTATTTTTTGTATCCTTCTACTAATCTTTGTGTCATCCACAATTTTTATCAGCATACTTATTCCCAGATCATCGATGAAAATGCTGAATAAAATGGGGCTTTGTACTGATTTCTTAGAAGCCGGTCTGGAACGCTCCCATTTGATGATAATTCCCCATTGACAAGTGCTTTTTGGGATCTATCATTTAGCTTTCTCTCAACTCATTTAATCTCTGCTTTATTGGTATTGTACAGTGTTAACATTTTACCAGAATGCCATGTGGTATTATATCACGCTAGAAAAGTCCAAATATGAAGTCATCTTTATGAACTAGGCTTGTAATTCCACAGAAAATAAAAAGCCGATTTGTTTGAAAAAGCTTATTTCCTTAAATCTGTGTTGACTAGTGCTAATGACATTCTTACTGTCTTATTCTTTAGTTGCTGGATTATATATAATCATTTTTTATTATTTTATTCTGGCACAATGTCAAAATTATCCTTTGATAGGATGACACTGTGCTTTAATCATGACCCCACTGTCACTCAACTCATCCTGGTTGTTTTGTTTTGAATCCAGCACAACATTAACATTCTTCTAACACTTCTCTTACTCTCCCACAAAGATTTAAAGTTAAGATCCGTGAGCTGGAGATCCTCTCGATCAACTCCTGTGAGCGATTTGGCACAAGTCACCAGGGCCTACAGATTTCAAATGCCTACCCTTAGTAAGCATTGCGTAATATCCATCGCAGTTTTATTAACAAACTGGAAAATACCTCACCATCCTCATAGCGGAGGGACAGCTGCCATGTTCCAGCCTAAATCACCTGCAACAAGCTCCTAAAACCTCTTCTACATTCAAGACTTCAGTGCACTCCACTAACATGCCATCCCACCTTGGAAACACTCCAGTAGCTTCCCTTCACACCACGGAAATGCCCCATATGGAACATCTAGGAAGAGCTGGCTTCACATGAATATGATACGAGTTTTTTCTCACTCCATCAAAAGAGATGCAAATGAATGCACTGCTGAGCTTGAAACTGGTGGCTATGGTTCAACATGGGCAAAAAGAAAGCCTCCCTCTGAAACACTGAAATGATTTTTCCATCACTGTAGACTGTACCATCAGCCTGGCAGCCATCCCTCTCACCTGTAGGTGTTAACCTGTGCGTTATCTTCCATTTAGACCTCTTTGTGGGTCCTCACACTTGGGCTTTGTACAAATCTCAAAGATTTTTGCTAGAAAACATGTCTAAGGCATGAATTCCTGATCCATTTTCACTGGACAGGCTCACATCAGCCTACCCCTTCATCACTACAACATCCTTTTCCTGGCCTTAACACTCCTAACTTGTGCGGCTCAAGTCAGTGCAGAACGACAAAGGTCACATTCCTTTGCTGTTGTTTGGAGCATGTTGTACCTTTCTCTAAATGTTTCTTTCGTCTTCCTCTCTTCTACTGCATGAAACACAAGCTGTTTGCCTTCACTCTCAAGATGATGCTTACCCTCCTGCGAGCATCATCTCTGACTCCCTACTGAAAGGTTAGCTCCCACGTCTGATGGACAGTGATGCCAGACACCGCCAGATCCGACATGTTTTCAACAGCACCTTTGAGCTTTCTCCACTAAACTTTTGCAAACTTACTTCATTGTCCTCCTCAAAACTCTCTTTATACTAAACCACAATGCTCACAAAGGAATAATGATGACTCCTAGGCTTCAGGTGCTCTGGCACCTCTGTCTCTCAGGCTGAGCCATACTACTACCTCTCTTTTTCTTTTCACCCACTCATCTCTTCCTCTGGGCCTGACTTTATCTCTTGCCTTGTATTTAGTTAAAATATATAATCTGGGCTTTTTTAGAAATGATAATAATGATTGTGTAAGACTTTCAACCACTGTTCAACCGTGATAATCTTCCTAACACCCCAACCACTTCGCATGCATTCTGATAGGTATGTTGGGGAGTAACACCGTTTTCTGGAATGATTGGGTGGGCTGGCAGGGTGCATCTATATTCCTAAGTGAAACAGTGCCTGGAGGAGGTCCTGGGAACAGAAAAATAATCAGCTGTACTGTTAAACCGTTAGCATGGCCTCAGCACAGCTGCGTAAGCACCCTCCCAAGTAACTCTCAGATGCAGCTTGTGAAGTAGAACATTCCTGGAGCCAGTTTGGACTGGCAGGCTGCATCCAGCTACCCTGGTTTAAACAGTAAGAGCATTTATCATTGTGGAAGTGGCTACTCTGAGCCAGCTGTTCTCCGTACACAGGAATATTCCTGAACACTTTTAGTTTATGTCTACAGAGATATTCTCACAGGTTGTCCTCCTCCTAGGCTTCAGCGCTTGGCTGTTTCCATGCATGACCCTGCAGTTTTGACTTATCAAGAACTGTGAAAGGCTGAGAGCAGCTTTACGCAGAGTACCATTTCAGCTCTGTTATTCGTTCCCCTGTTCCTTAATGGCCAGGGCCACATCTTAAACATTATGATCAAGTGCTTTATCCCACCAGGTTTTAATCAAGTCAGTTATGCCAAAATTATTCTTGTCAATGAGCGTGTCCCATGCCTCCTCCTCACTGTCTGCAGTCCTAAGGGAGTGGTGCTCATCATAGCAGAAGAATTTCTTTCTATATGTTATCTGCTATGTTGGTTCAACCTGAACCTGAATTCATACCGTGGCTGCCACCTTAGCAGTATGGTAACATCCCCAGCCACTCACAGGCACTGCTGGGTAGGGAAAGAAGCCCAGAGCAATTGTTTGTTGTTCCTGACTTTGGAAGTGGTTATTTGCCAGCTCCACTGTACACCAGAGCCGAGTACAACCTCAGGACTACCCTGAATTTTGCTACTTTATAATGTGCTCTCAAGGCTATTATTACATGGGAAGGATACGGCTGAAGATAAACGCACTCTAGATTTTTTTCCTATGCCCTAATACATTGCCAGCTGCATGAAACTGGTACTAAACAAATAAAAGATCATCCTAGGCCAGTGACTTCTAAAGTTTAGCTTTAAAAACACCCCAGAGGAGATTTTATAGGTGAACGATGAGCACAGCATCCCAGTGCAATTTGCCACCATCTCTCAATTTGATTACTGCTAGGGTAAAGCTGGGGGTTGGGAGGGGAGACAGAAAAACCACCGAGATATGAGACATGATTAAAGCACAGTGTCATCCTATCAACACAGGCAATGTCAAATTTGACTAGTCAAAACCATCCCTCGAAGTGGCAAGAGCCCTCAGTAGGAGCAATTCTGCTGCAAAGATATTTCTGTTGAGACAAATTCTGAACCCAAGATTTCAGGTCAAGGTGACCCACAGTATCTGACACCTGTAAAGGGCAATTTGTCCTTCCCTCCACTGGAAATCCTGGAATCATTAAATGCATGGAGCACACTAACAGCTCCACCTCAACTCTTAACTATCACTTGACTTAAAGCTGCTCTCATGGCCTCACAGGTAAAAATATTCTTCTTTAACAGCCTCAAGCACACAAATAAAGCATAGTTTTGGTTTTGCCTCTCAAAAAGCCCTTTCAAGAGCTCAGGCCTCTGATTCCTTGAAGTAAGTATACTTTGAAAAAGGAAATCTCTAGTCCAAGATCAACAGGGGAAGAATCAGGAGTCTGGAAAATAAGATCAGCTCTTAGCCTGAGGAGAGTGCACTCAGTGAAAAAACCTGACTGGATTTCATAGGGGAACAGGGACATTGATGGCTTTCAAAAGATCACAGTTTCTGGTTTCAGTGAAGGAAGCTTTTGACCTTTGGTAGGGATACATTAGGCGACTCCTTGATGTTCTTGACTTAGTCGTTTCCAAGGACAGCAGCACCTGATGAATTTGCACTCCACTTACTCCTGATTAGCACTCAAAAGGAGAAAAAGACTCCTTTGGAGAATAAGCCCTAAATTTGGAGTTGGCTCCGACAGCCTAGTCAGGGTAACGGAGGAAGGAATTCACTGTACTGCTGAAAAAGCCTAAACTTCCCTTCAAACAATAGTGCAGGTATTTTTCCTGCAAAGAAGAGAGAATTTCTGGCAAGACGTGTGTCTGACAGATAGTGCCCGAGCGGGCCCAAGACGGGCACACTGTGAGCAAGGGCCACGCAAACCATCACCAGACAATCTGCCAACATACCTCAAACCTCACCAGGGGAGCCATGGACTGGCATTCTCATCATGTTTTTCACTGCTACCCTGTCTGGAGTGAAACAACTGAATTCACTTAATCCCATCCTTACTCCCATGTTCTCTCCAGAGAATACTGACCCGTGCAATCCGTTCCTGTTGCCATTTGCAAGGGCTGTACACAGGTCTCCTACTACATCCCAGTTCAGGACACTGAGCACTGCAGCCTACCTACACTTCTTCTGACTGACAACCACTCTCGTCAGCATAGAGATTCGGGTTCAGAAATCACTAATTCAAACAAAACACGTGGTTCTTTCAGACATAAAACAATAAAACAGCTAACAGGGGCTATGTATGACACGCTAAGACACTGGAGTTGTCCATGGAAAGATTCATGTCAGCCCAGTTTTGCAAACCTGCATCTCTGACAGTCCACATTGGGTATGGAGAATGCAAAGATGAAGGGAGATTTAGGGAAGTGATCACAGATAGGTGAAGCGAGGAAAAATAAAATCTTGCAAATCCTTTACCTAAGAGCTAACTTCTGTGTAGAACAGAAAAGGCTGAGCTAGTGCTTTTGGGTTTGATTATTATTTTTTTTTTCACCTTTAATTATGCATCGTCAGTGACAAGCTCATGTGGAGCTAAAAGCGAGATCTGGGCATGAAGCTAATTTTTGGAGCTCTTGGCTGTTCACTACCAGGAATAAAAATGATTCCTTGTCTTCCTAGATTTGGTTTAAGGAGCAAAACCTCTTTGTCTCTCCCTCCATATTAGCTGCCTACAGACAGCTCCATTTTCCATTTGTGCATTTAATTATCCCTTCCTATGTGAACTACTTTACATTTGTGCTTATTGAATCTCAGCTTATTGATTTCAGCTCACTTCTTGAATTCATCATAGTTGGAGACTCCGGGCTAATCCTATTCTCCAATGCATTGGCGATTGCTTCCAGCTTTGCGTTGCATATGAATTTGATTAGCATACTCTCCATTCCGGTCTCCAGTGAAAAAGTTAATGAAAACATTGAGCAGTATCACATCTAGAGCACATACACAGAGGGCTCCATGCACCACTGCCTAACCTGACTCTAAACCTTTAATAACACCCAATATTTCTAGGGTACAGATGGACAACCAACCATCACTTGGCCAAGAGATTCGCCGTAATTCAAACGAGTTTATATTCTGCAGGAACGACTTACAAACCCAGATCAAATGGAGGGAGAGGTCAAGGAAACGGCGTTTGAATCAGGAAGGTATAAGGGTTTGATGTTCAATTAGAGTTAAGAGTTCAAATTCAAGGACACCACAACAGTCCCTGAAATTTCAGCTCCAAAAACCACAAAAACCCCAAAAGGCACACTTACATTTTTGGCAAGTTTACTGCTATCTCAGGTTTAATTTCACTGGCTCTTCTCACACACTTTAAAAGGATGCCAAATGGCAAAGTAGGCTGGTTCTGGTGTGGATCTAGCTTTCTAAAAATAAAATGATTTAGGATTTAAGGGTTAGTTCATGCTGATCTCTAATGGAATGCTTCATTGTGGCCAAGATACAATGGAATGGACATAACTGTTTTCATATTCTAACTTATCTAAACCAAAATAGAATTTCCCACTTTTACCAGCAGAATTAAGCTGGTTATATCCATGACCATTTCTTAGCCATAAAGCTTGGAGGTTTTGTCTCTGTCTTTCAAGGGTGTGTATATGTGTGAAGAAGCCATATTATTTTACATCTTAGTTCCCTCCAGAAAGTCTCCCATGGGTTGGTTATCAAGCCAGGCATTCACCAGTGTCGAAGTTTAACACACCAGTGCTCAATTCCCATGTGTCCTCTTGTTTGCAAGTTTAATGCTGCTGTTCGTTCCTCTCTCCTCTCTTTCCTCCCTTGGGAGATAGTGCTCTTCTCTGACACAGTAGAACCTCAGCACTCCTCAGAAGAACCCCAAACACTAATTCCTGATAGCAGTAAAGACGCAAGACACACAAAGGACAAAATGATTCTGTTTATGGTGAGACTAACCTCTTTCTGAATACCAACAGACAATCCCTGGAAGGGTTAGCTTATTCCTGACTCAAAAAGACACCTCCAAAAAGGGCATTTATGGCCTCTAGAATGTACCAGATGGCACAGATTTTTTAAAAAAGTTTCCTAACTCTTTTCCAATCCTGCCCTCATACTTCTGTGTTCATAAAAACTGTCTCTCCCAGATTTGTGTTGATGCAGGACTTCATCACTCTTACGGTACCTCATACAACAGCTCTTTGGGTCATGCAGCAATGTCCAGGAAAGAATGCCGAGTATTCATTTCCAAAGCCACATGCACCCAGCCAGGTTAATTTTCATTATCAGCAGTGTCTGTTGGGATCTGTGATATTGTAACATGATTTATTTCTGAGGGAGGCTCACAAGTGGTTGTAAGTAAGCATAACTAGAGTGAAGGTGCTATAAAGTTTGTTCTACTTGAGCAAAAGGTCTTTCTGACCTAAAATGTGAAAGAGATCTACTCCAGCTTTTGAAAGGTTGCCCTGGAAACCAGATGCAGATGGTGCCACTGAGCATGATATAACCCTGCATCGATTGTCCTGTTCTTATCATCCTTTCCAGGAAAGTTAGAACTGCAACCTGTTCTTGGCCTTCTCTTATTTGCTCTCACTCTCTGTTGAAAATTCCATATATTTTACTTTTAAATCTAATATTAAATCTTTAATATATCTATATATAAATTATGAGTATTAACAGAATATCTGCTAGTTAAAAGCACTGCTCAGATATCAACTAGCATTCCTTTTGCAACCTCACGTGATGGAAATCTGTCATTTGGGCAACTCTGTTGACAGTGGAAATAGCCTTTTCAGTCTGCGGAGAGCCACTGCAGTCAAAGCTGGTTAGATACCATAGTGTTAGAGCAGTGGGAGGTTTTCTCAAACACCACCACGTTCAAGTGGCCTGCGTGAGGTCAGCTGGATTTTCCTTCTTACTTGCAGCTGAAGTGAGGGAAAAAAAATGCATTAAGTGCTTGCTTAATTTCAACGTCTCAGTATAGCCAGAAACAGCACCCAGGATGTCGTTCAGTCAAAAATCATGGAAGATGCGTTTAGCATCGCGTTGAGTAGACAAGAGCAGGTGTTAACCTGCACAAGCTCCATTCTTCCAAAGGAACAGATGGCCTGGAATATGCTTGTCCTTTCTCATTTTTCAGCCGCCCCATCCAGTACTATCGACTACTTTCCTCTTCCACTCTGCAATACTCTTAAGCCCAGTAGGCAATTCTCATAGCTACTACAGAGGGGCTTTTATTGTCCTTTCATTTAAGGGACTTTATACGACCCTGTTTATAACATACCCATGTTCTGAATAAGGTAGCAAGGGAAAGAAAAGCTATTGCCTGAATGGCACAAAGTGGAAATGGAAGCACAGAAAAAGCTTCTGAAAAGACTTAAACGATGCCTAATGATGGGGGTAATCACAAAGCAGCTTCTCAAAGGCACATGAATACCTAATCCTTATTGGTTGAACTGAAAGGTGAGAAACCTAATGGTGTTTTTTTTTTTTTCTTTAGCATTTCACTGTGTACCTACCTGCATCATGAAATGCCTGAATACCTTTGAAAATCTGACCCTTGGCCTCTATCCCATTTCAAGAAAGAGAAGTAAGCAACCAGAAACGTAAAGCAAAGGAATTTGGACTCCTTGGTGTACAAATCCTTCCTGAAAAACAGGTGTAAACTCTGCCTTTATTAGAAAATAGTACCGTAAGAAGTTTACTTGGAAATTCCAGAGCTATTAACTGATCTGCTTGACCTCACCAGCCCACTCATGAATTCATCCTTCTCATTTCCTACAGACTCATGAGTTGGGTACTATTGGCACTGTTTAGATTATGCTTTAACGAGTGCTGAAAGCTTTGCCATTTTCTTAATGAGAATTGAAGTGAAATTGAAAACTATGGGCTTTGTTTAAACAAGAACAATATGAATCTGGTAGAATTCAAACCAAACTACAACTGAAATATTGACATATATAAAAGCTAAGAATGGAATAAAAACATGACTTAAAGGCATTCCAGCAAGATACAAGCTTTAACTGAACGGTGTCACATGCAGAAAGAGTAGCTGCATATTTGCAAATATTACACACTTAGTAGTGCACAGAATTCACCTCTTACTGTCTTACAATAAGCAAAATAAATATCAATTTAAATTTGTAACAAAAGGCGTAAGGAAATCAAACAGCTTAACACAGGTGAAACTGTAGATAACTGAAAATCAAGATGTGTAACTCTTCAGATATTCTTCCATGAAGAAATGAGCTGGAGAAAGAATAGAAGAGACTATGAGCAGGGACTAATTCATTGTTATGGAATTAAAATAACACTGCCTGGCATCTCATCAGCTGAGCTTGGAAAGCCAGGGCAATGCTTCGCCATCACTTGGCTTGTGTCCTTGGCTTCTCTTATCCTTTTGTGCTATTCCAAGCTCTGCTGGACTATGTGTCTTCTAGTGGAAAGGAGAAGTTGGTGAGACTGAGGGCAGAAAAGGAGTAAGGTACATTATAAAGCAAAATTTGCCAAAATTTAAGAAAGAGTCTCCCTGTTTGTTCACTTCTCCAATGCTGTGTGGGCTCCACACTGAGTGGGCTGGTAAGTTTATGCCCCTTGTCTTCTTACAACCCTCTTTCCCCATCAGTGGAAAGGATACCACCATCGCCATTCACAGCTTCCCATCGTACAAACTGCTTTGCAGTTCTCCATTCCTACCTCTCCTAATCTGCTTGCCTCTTCCTGTCACAATCTATCTGTACACCAGCGTTATCCACAGGCCTCACAAGGTAGCAGAACATAATCGCTTTTATGTGCTTGTCTGCCTTAATCTCTGGAAGTGTTCCCTGCAATCGCTCTCTGGGGGATTCGTTTGTTAGATCATTCCCCATCTGGGTGAGCTGTATTTAATGTTTATACTATGAAAAAGATCACTGGTGGGTCTTTCCAAACCCTGCTCTAGTTGGTGGAATCTGTGTACATGGCAGAAAGGAGCTGGCTGCACTTTTTTGGCTGGGGAAAAAAAAAAAAACAAAAAAACACACCAGCATTGCTTTTTAAATAATTTCTTTCTTGCTTTAACAAGAAAAGAATAAACTAGGCAGAATGGGTCAATTTCAAGATTACTCCTCTATAGAGGGAAAGTTTTTAAACAGATCTGTTCTGGTGTTGAGTGATGCGAGTAATTTTCGGGTTATTGATCTCTTCCCAGCATAATTTCTTTGTGATTATTTTCCCTCTCCATTCTTGCCTCATCACTCCTCCATAAGGACCCTCCAAAGAAGTGGTGATCTATTCCCCTTTTCCATCACATGTACTCCAGCCTGCCTTCTGTAATTGCAGAAACAATGCTCAGTGAGTACCAGAGGTTCGGAGACAGACTTGGGGAAGGAATAAAAGAAGTTTTTATGTGCACTGTTCATTTTCTACTTTCCAAGCCATAAGGGAAACAACCATCCCAAATTCATGCTGATAAAACTTTTAGATCCCACTATGAGTGTATTCGATAAAAGCGGGTGACAGGAGCTTCCCACAGTACCAATCTGTTCTAATCTTTCCCAACAACTGCACTAAACCAGCAACGGCAGTTCCACCCCCACAAATGCTCACAGCGATATCGCTCTCAAGACATAGCTGCCCAATAAACACCGAGCACACAAAAGACCTAAAAAACCCCCAAAGACCTAAAATAAACTTTCTGCCATTAAAAAAAATCCTTTTAGAACAAGTCTCAAGGCTATATCTTCGAACAGGTTCAGTCCCTACTCACTCCAAAGCAGACCAATGAGTTAGTTTGGCTGTTCCCATGCTGGCTCATGTAAGGTGGTCCTGAAATCCCCCGAGCAGATGTCTCCACAATTCACAGGATACCTCTGCCAGTGCTGCACCATCCTCCCAGTGAAAAGCTTTTTCCTAATGTCCCATCTGAACCTCCCAAGCCATAGCTTGTGGCTGTTACAAATGTTCTACTGTCTGCTGCTCTTCAGGAGAGTTTGGTTCTGTTGTCTTTGTAATCATTCTTCAAGTGTCTTCCAGCTCACCTTTTAGCCTCCTATTCACTACATTAAACAAGCCTAGATCCTTCAACCTTTCTTCATAGGACATGTACTATAGGCCCTGATTATCTTAGTAGTAGTCTCCACTAGACCCTCCCCCGTTTCTCAATATCCTTCTTTTATTGTTGAGCTTAAAACCAGACACAAAGTCCCAGGTCACTGGGCTGAGGGAGATGATGAGTAGAACATCAGTCAGCTCTCATCATGAAAACATCAAACTGGCATACTGGGCTACAACAGGAAGAGCGCGGCCAGTAGATTAAGGGAAGTTCTTACTTCCAACAATTATGTGAAACTGAACACAAGTGTGACCCACTTCTCCATGAGATTTCGTGCTTGGCAGGGAACTCTTCCTACTGTCTGAGAGTTTCACACTATGGCTTATGTACCTTGTGAACCCCAGAGACAGAACACTGGACCTAAAGGACAGCATAGCTTTGTGAGTAGGTTGCTATTATTGCAGGTAAGGATTGGGTTCAAGCACCTTGAAGCAGAGGAAGGCCTGAAGCTTGGAGTTCCCATGTCCATGGTGGACGTTATCTCCACTAGGCCTTTGAGCCAAAGGAGAGAGGGTTGTGTCACGTTTTGAGATCAAAAGACCAGTCTATCAGCTCCCAAGTCAGGCGAGACCCTTGGGTCCGACTCCCCCTGCCTTCCCTTGGCAGCTCAGTAGGTCGGAGGGTGATTCGCCCACTTATTAAGGGATCGTCACTAGTAGTACTATGGGCCAACTCCTTATAATACTTCAAAAGTTTCCGGAAACATGCATATATATTTTATTTGTGACAGAATACAGGTTCGAGGATAGCCGGTGATAGTGACTGACTACAAAAACAACTTTAATTGAAATACTGCAGTGATAATATATAACGATTACTGATCAGTGATAATACTAAATAGGTAGCAAGATGTTAGTAAGTAATTAAGTAAGTACACATAACACAGAGTTCTTACCCAATAGGCGTCCCTATGGGGGGGAGAAGAGGTTCAGCCTGTCGACTGATCCCAGACATTCCGATGGGGGGGCTTCTCCCTAACATCCCCTTTGTTTGCTGCCATTTTATACTTTATGAAAAAAGTATATCTTTTAGGTGGAGCTCGAGTGACTCTAGTCATACATAACTTTTATTAGGATTGGTGTAAATTTCTCTCGTGAGGGGTGTTCACAAATTAGGATTGGTGTAAATTGCTCGTTTGAGGGGTGGTCGCAGCTCGGAGGCGGGTGGAGGTGTGACTTAGTAGCTGAAGGACACAATTTCGCCATCACTGCTGAGACAGCGGTTGTGATTCACTTCCCTCAATGGCATTTTTATGGTTATCTTTACCAGGCGCCTCTCATCCCTGATAACAGGGATGAGCCATGATACCTCCGTACCACTCTACTCCCCATTTCAAGGGTATTGCGTGGGCCTTGTTCGTTGTTTCTTGTCCCCGATAACAGGGCTGAGCCATGATACCTTCGTATCACTCTACTCCCCATTTCAAGGATATTGAGGCCTTGTTTGTTCCTGAGAGCAGCAGCTGTGCTTCATGTCAGAGCTGCTCTAATATTAGCTGAATTCTGGGGAACAATATTCTCCCATTCCCCTCCAATTTCAGTCATTTTCCCACAGGTTGTCTTATCTATTGACTTGAGTGAGCTGCGCTTAAACATGGGTGTTGGATCAGGCAACACAAGGAAAAGAAGATGGCTGAGGGCTGCCAGTACAGAAGTGGTTGTATATGTGCTGTTCTACTGAGAGGTTACGCAGAGAAGACTCCACGTCCTTATGATTAGTAGTGAGGTGGGTTGCAAGTGCAAGTTTCAGCTGCTGGCAGTTTGGGGACCTCCTTTTCCCTCTATGTACCCAGTCTGCTGGCAGAAAGGAAGATGACCAGCACTAAGCTGTAGCACGCGAAAGTAACAGCTTCATGAATTTAGTTCAACATCACAGGTTCGCAGCATGAAGGGCAAGTGAGCATCTTGAATAAGCCCATTTTCTTACAGCCTCCCTGCCTCGCAGGTTAAGTCACTGTCAAACAGGAGCCTTTCTCCTTCTGTTGCTCTAAAGGAAGCTGTAGGAGATGCAGACTGTTTTGTTACTCACACTGGGAAGTGGTATTAAAGCAGAATGAATGTACAAGATGCATATGCTGCCGCGTGCATCAAAGTCTGCTGATCTCCACAAGCACGTCTGGTCATGAGGGGTGGTTTTCCCTGAAAGAACCATGAAATTAGATTGGGTTTTGGAAAGCTCCGCCTTAGACAGATGAACCCTATTTTGCAAGCGTGGGACAGCACTTGAGAAAATCTCTCCTACTGTCCTGGAGAAAGACCAGCCCTAATTATCCTACAAGAATTCAGCGATTTATAAGCCAAAAAGAAAGGATTATTTTATAGCATAATACCCCACCCTCCACCCCATTTTGCACCTCTACGGTGCCTGCTATGTTCAGCTGAGGAGACTATTGCCTTCAAATGAGGAGAACATTGCTTTCAATGACAGATACAAAGACAGTCTGAAAAAAGCTTCCAGTTTTGGATGGAAAATAGGTCAGAAAGCAGATTTGCATCATCTCGGGAGTCCGGCACTGCCAATTTCAAGAAGTCATACAAACTTTTAAATTTGCAGTGATTAAATAATACTCCACTCTTTTATGGGATCTGAGTACACTGTGTAATTTGGCATTTCTCCCTGAGGATGAATATGTTGCCTGCGATTCTCTGCAACGTGAAATGAGCAGGCCACAGACTTAACAAGGTTTGGCTAAGAACATACCAGCAACTTTTTGTTTGCTTTCAGAAAGCTGTTTTCTCAAGCAAGTCTCACGACGGTACGAACAAAGCCGGTCACAAGAGCCTTGTGACCTACAGTATGCTTTTGTGGCAGACCTTTTGTGCTACAAATACATAGAGCAGATAGCAAAGAGTAATTCTGCCTGTTGAAGTTGAGGAGGGTCAACCTTGAAATTGCATAGATCTGGTATAAGTTCAATGGTGGTGAATCTAAAAGACTGAAACAGTGTTGATAGTTCTTAGGAAATAACATAGACGACCTCAGAGACACAGTTCAAGCTCAAAACCAGAAATGGTCTCAGGCTGCAGGGAGTGCCAGAGCCATTCACTGGTAAGGCATGGCAGTAGTGAGAACAGCTGTGTGAGGAGTGACGAGGTGGACGATCTGTTCAGCATGGTGTCAGAGCTATGAGAGGAAGTAGAAAGGTTCAACAACATTGTCCCACACAACATCGTTGCCTCTAAATTGGAAAGACGTGGATTTGATGGATGAACCAGTCAGTAGCTAAGGAATTGGCTGGATGGTAGCACTCAAAGAGCTGTGGTCAAGGGTTCGATGTCCAAGTAGAGGCCAGTGACAAGTAGTGTCCCTCAGGGGTCGATATTTGGGCCGGTGCTGTTTAACACCTTTGTTGGTGACACGGACAGTGGGATCGAGTGCACCCTCAGCAAGTTTGCTGATGACACCAAGTTGTGTGGTGTTGTCAACACACTGGAGGGAAGGGATGCCATCCAGAGGGACCTGGACAGGTTGGAGAGGTGGGCCTGTGAGAACCTCATGAAGTTCAACAAGGCCAAGTGCGAGGTCCTGCACGTGGGTCAGGGCAATCCCAAGCACAAGTACAGGCTGGGTGGAGACTGGATTGAGCAGCCCTGAGGAGAAGGACTTGGGGGTGCTGGTGGATGAGAAGCTCAACATGAGCTGGCAATGTGCACTGTATGTAGAAAGAAGAAAGCCAACCAAAAGAAAGCAAGCCAGCTGTACCCTCGGCTGCATCAAAAGAACTGTGGCCAGCAGACTGAGGGAGGTGATTCTGCCCCTCTACTCTGCTCTCGTGACATCCCATCTGGAGTACTGTGTTCAGATCTGGGGTCCCCAACACAAGAAGGACATGGAGCTGTTGGAGCAGGTCCAAAGAAGGGCCATGAAGATGATCAGAGAGCTGGAGCACCTCTCCTCTGAAGAGAGGCTGAGAGAATTGGGGCTGTTCAGCCTGGAGAAGAGAAGGCTCTGAGGAGACCTTCTAGCAGCCTTCCAGTACTTAAAGAGGGCCTACAAGAAAGCAGGAGAGGGACTTTTCACAAGGGCATATAGTGATAGAACAAGAGGCAATGGCTTTAAGATGAAAGATGGTAGATTTAGATTAGATCTAAGGAAGAAATTCTTCACTCAGAGGGTGGTGAGGCACTGGAACAGGTTGCCCAGAGAAATTGTGGATGCCCCAGCCCTGGAAGTGTTCAAGGCCGGGTCAGATGAGGCTTTGCACATCCTGGTCTAGCGAAAGGTGTCCGTGACTATAGCAGGGGGGTTGGAAGTAGATGATCTTTAAGGTTGCTTCCAACCCAAACCATTCTATGGTCCTATGAGCAAGAATAGCTAAGTCCATAAGACTGGGTGGTGAATGGATTGAGAGCAGCCCTGAGGAGAAGGACTTGGGAGTACTGGTGGACGAGAAGCTCAATATGAGCCGGCAATGTGCTCTTGCGGCCCAGAAGGCCAACCGCATCCTGGGCTGCATCAAGAGGAGCGTGGCCAGCAGGTCGAGAGAGGTGATTCTCCCCCTCTACTCTGCCCTCGTGAGACCTCACCTGGAGTACTGCGTCCAGTTCTGGAGCCCCCAACATAAGAAGGACATGGACCAGTTGGAGAGGGTCCAGAGGAGGGCCACGAAGATGATAAGAGGGCTGGAGCACCTTTCCTATGAGGACAGGCTGAAAGAGTTGGGGCTGTTCAGCCTGGAGAAGAGGAGGCTCCGGGGTGACCTTATAGCGGTCTTCCAGTACCTCAAGGGGGCCTACAGGAAAGATGGGGAGAGGCTGTTCAGGAGGGCCTGTTGTGATAGGACAAGGGGTAATGGTTTTAAAATAGAGGGAGGTAGATTCAGATTGGATATTAGGAAAAAATTTTTTACCATGAGAGTTGTAGAAAACTGGAACAGGTTGCCCAGAGAGGTGGTGGATGCTCTATCCCTGGAGACGTTCAAGGCCAGGTTGGACGAGGCCCTGAGCAACCTGATCTAGTTGGAGATGTCCCTGTTCCTTGCAGGGGGGTTGGACTAGATGACCTTTGAAGGTCCCTTCCAGCCCTAACCATTCTATGATTCTATGATTCTATGATTCTAAAGGCCATAGTCCTTCACTTAGCATTTCCCAGCAACTACTTCAGGTGGCTTTCTCCTTCGCATTCTGACTTTCTTGAGTCACATTGCTGTACATTTAACTTTTTCTTATACAGTGGAGGAAAAGCATATGGGCACTTACTTCACTCAGGATTGTGGAATCTCCAGGTGGAAGCCATCACATAGGCAAGCATGGCACTAGGTAGCCTTTCAGTGCCCAAGCCATCCTCCAAATCAAGCCATTACAACTCTGTGCATTGTGAAAGATCTGTGCAGTTTACAAACTGTACTTCCACAGAAGATATTCTTATCCACAGTAAACCATCAACAACACTAGGAACAGGTTTCCTTTAGTATCGTCCCTTTAAAACACAGAGTCTACATTGCTGTGTGTAGTAAACACCAAGTATTTGGTGCTGCAAAGGCCACAGATGTTGAACTGATGTTGACAGGGAACCTTCCACCTCGGCAACCTCACCCTCCCCCAGTGGAAGCGATAGCGTCAGGTCAGTCACTTCACTGTCGGATACAGCTGAAAGGATGAAGAGCAAAGAGTGTGGAGTCAAGACACAAAGTACAAGTTCAAGTCTCATTTCATTCTTTACCAAAGTTTGGTGGGGAAGAATTGGCTGAGGGCCCATTTTCAGTTCAAACACCAAATTGCTTCGATAATTAGCAAGTCTATTGGAACATGTGCAGAGCCTAGGCATAAAAGACAAAGCAGATGATAGCATGTCAAGAAATCATATTTGATATAGATTAAAATTACTGAAATATAGGGAATTATGGAAAAATACAATCATTTTGCAATTAAGATTAGGACTAAAAAAGGATTTGCATTCATTGTAACAAGCAAGACCAGTAACAACTAACAACCACCTACGGAGATGGAGCTATTAACATGCAAATGATCATTATTCTGACCGAGGTATTTCTACAGAAAATGTGGCATTTATGCAGATTTCAAAGAAGTTTTTTGAAGGAAGGTATGTATGGATAAAGAGATGGGAGTGGGAACACGGTCTGTTTACTCAAGAAAACAGTTCTGCCTGATACAGAAGAAAACCAAGAAACACAATTACTGAGTTGGAGCTGGAACAGACACGGTGTGGGATTCCAGCAAACCTCCCTGACAACACGATTACAAAGAAGCGAGCTTCGGGGCCAGAATGTTAATGCAAGAAATGCAAACCTTTATTTAATGACTTAGAGAAATATAAACCAGGAAGGAAAGAGGATGTCACTGACTTGAAAGTAGGAAATAGGAAGAGAGAGGAAACTTTTGTGGAACAGTACAAACCCCTGAGCTCTACAGGTGTAAGCAAACAGGAGTTTGTGCCTGTGGCCGCATGACTGCGTCTTATGAGGAGAAAGCATTTCTTGAAATCACACTAAATATGACTTCTGCTATCAACACTGGGTACGATTACTACTCTAATTTCAGTGGAGCTTTGGTTTCATCATAGCGTTTAGGTCTTGACAGATTCATTGTGGTCCATTCCTACAGACAGGGGAAAAAAAGACCACTGAGCCCTAGTGGGAGGCAAAAAAAAGAGCAAAGAACTCATTCAGGGTACTCAATGAATGGCAGGGAGCACAAGACTCTCCGTCTTGCCAGTGTGCTGTCAAGACCTTGGCAGAGGTCAGTAAAGAAGCAGAAAAGACAAGTATAGCAGCCACCAAAACTGACAGGGGAGAGCCAGCCATATGTTGCCATGGGAAAATCCTGCCTTCAAATAAGATCTAGGAGAATGTTCTTCTGCACACTATGGCAGTGCCTTTGAGAAAAAGGATATCTGCAACTGAATTTCACTGCAGTTCCCTTTTACACTCATAGAATTTCAGATCTATAAGATTTCAAGCATCAGGGAAATTGGCCGCTTTTTAAAGGAGTCTGGTTTACAGAATTTCCAAAGGTCCTGGAAGTCTGTTTTGCGACTCAGGTAGGAGCACTGTCTTTTGAAATTGCTTTACATGGCCTTACCAGAGAGCTTTTAAAAGATACTGTAATGTACGGTTTTGACCTATGTGGTAGAAATGAGGTGGGAGTGACAGCCAAAAAGTGCAAGAGCTGGGGATGGGTTACATCAATTTCCCACCTAGGAGACTGCACTGATTTTGCAATCCTAAGTAATCCAAAATAAGGGAATCTTAGGAGGAGCTGACGTTGCAAATGTTGAGTTACAATTCCATATTACGAAGTGCACATGATGATTCTTTCAGCTCTGCAAAGGGTGTTTGCCAAAATCTGCTAAGGCAAAGAGCATCACTGAAAAAAAAAATTAAAAAAGCCACCCACCTGCTGCTGAGACAAAAATAAAATAAACAGGCTCAGTTGGCGGGTCTAAAATCAACTGTGCCAAAGCCAATGAATGGACATACTACACTATGCCCTCTTCACTGGGAACTCTGGCTGTTTCATTTGTCTATTCTAATGTGAACACCACCAGATAAATGCTGAAAATCCTGATACTGTGCTCCCACAGGGAATGAGTAAGAGATGGGAATGACGGGAACACTAGGGTTTTTTGCCCCACAGTGAATGTAGGAGCAGCTGTTGGAAGAAGAATTTGAAAAAAACTTTCTTTGGTCTAGTCAGTAGTAAAGCCAGTCAGTCAGCAAATCAGTCTTCTAAGGTCTTGAAAACCTCCTAGATACTTGGATTACACCTACTTCTTGCTTCTCTACAGCTGTCAGAAGTGTCATACAACCCCTACCAATGATCACGGCATAGAAAATGTCATGGGGCATCAGTGAATGGTTCACTTGGCCACCATCCAAACTGGTATTAGCTTGGATGAAGCAAAGCCACAGATCTCCTACCTCCTATTACTTTGTGACTTGGAGAACTGACTGTAAGGGAAACACAGCACTTAGGGTTTAGAATAACTTGTCCATACTGGATGACTCCACAAACTCAGGAGCAATTTAAGGAAAAAAGGACAGTGCTTGGCTAACACACCAATTATTTAATATCTCTTTTTAATCTCAATAGTTAGCGTGCTGCCTTCCTTATTTCCTAAGTCAGGAAATTCTGTTATCTTCATTTCAGCACAAACCTTTCAACCTGCACAGTGATGAAGTGGGGAAGATAAATATCTAAGTTACTTGGACCGACGCTTGTCGGCTGAAGTTTGAACGAGTCAGTGCTGCTAAATCTTACTTAGTGGTACACACAAACTTCTCAGCCCCCAAATTCCAAATGCTCTGAAAATCTAGAAAGTGTTCTGCAACATACACTTAGTTTTTACAATACAAATACATCCATGTTTCCTCATCATATGCTTCCTCAAGACTACAGCTAAAAGCATGGTCAGCTCCTGTGAGCTTAAATCGCATATCCTGAGCCCAAGATGCTGACTCAAGCTGTTACAGGTTCCTTAAAACCATGGGTGTCTGGTCCTAAATTCAGAACAAAGACTCCTGCCAACTCATCCTCAGTATGGATCAGTATGGAAACATATTGCATGCTCTTCTTCACTAGCACATGACTGCACATATGTCCAGAAATATGATGCCACACGTATATAATATGAAGACCTAAAAGGATGGAGAGGGGAGAGGGACTTTTTACAAGGGCATGTAGTGACAGGACAAGGGGAAATGGCTTTAAACTGAAAGAGGGGAGATTTAGATTGGATATAAGGAAGAAATTTTTCACTCGGAGGGTGGCGAGGTGCTGGAACAGGTTGCCCAGAGAAGTTGTAGATGCCCCATCCCTGGAAGTGTTCAAGGCCAGGTTGGATGAGGCTTTGAGCAACCTGGTTGCCCAAAGTGGAGGGTTTCCCTGCCCATGGCAGGGGGGTTGGAACTAGGTGATCTTTGAGGTCCCTTCCAACCCAAATCATTCTATGATTCTACGACAAGCAGCAAAAAAATGCCTTTTTTTGCCTGAAGAAACTGCAATTATACCGATCAGCCATTATCCCTCTCCAGTTCTCTCCTCCATAGGACAGTGAAAATGAACACAGCATAATTACTACCCCAAGGCCAGGATAGTTTGGGACATTCAATCTTTTAACATGGTTCCTGCCTCTCAGTCAGTGTTTATAACCAGGGAAGGTCTGGAATCCTAAATCTCTGTTCTCTTGAACTCTGAGAATCTGATCAAAAGTGTTTATTTGGTCTCACTGGATATTATTTTATTCAACTTTGTCTTGTCAGCCAGGGTCGTCTTCTCTGTAGCAGACACTTAGAATCCTACTCTCATGCACCTTTCTGGTCTGCAAAACAGCTTCTACATCTGAGCCCACATGCTCAGCTTTTATCAAGTAAATAAATTCAAGCCTACTTTGAGTGATCTAAAACACTTGACAACCCCTAACAATTAACAAATAGTCTTTCTTTAGGACTGTGAAAGATTCCGTGGTCCTAGTGACTACAGCCACGTGTCAGATAAGCTATAATAAATAAATAGGAATAAATATAATAAACTACCTTTTCAAATACACCAGTATTGAAAGCAACCCTTATGTAACCCATAGAGAAACTGATGGGGTGGTCAAGAATAGAGGTTTATTTTGGTGGAGTGAAAGGAACAACTAAGAAAAAAAAAAGGGCTCTAGAAGCAACTTTCCTTCATTATATGTCCACACACTTGCAATTCACATTGCTGCAGAATTACATGTTTATTTTTGCAGAGTTCCTGAGCTCTTGAAAATCTGCCCACTCTCTAAGCTTAATTTCACTAAACTGAGTTCCTTCAGCAGAGCCAAGCAGTTATGAAGACCCATCTAGTTGACACTACATTCTTGCACCAAAGCTTAACATAACACTTGGGAGAATTTAGCTAAAGAAAGGAACCCTGGGAGACATTTGCAAAGATATTTGACCAGTGATAACATGGGCGAGTGACACTTAGGAGTGCCTAATGCTCTTGGCATTGGTTCTTTTAAAAATTCACTGAGCCCAATTCTACATCTGTAAGGATCTTAACAGTTTGAAAATATCTGTGTGTCCAATCACTTTCAAATAATTTGGTGTGAAGAACGTTTTGAGCAGTGGTCAAGGAGATGCCTGATCTTGTTGAAAATGTTTGTTATGGACAGGCACAAAACACAGATCTAAAAGCTCACGGAGGTTTGTATACAGAGACTGAGCTGTGTATCTGCTGACCATTGGATAGAAAGTTTGTACTCAAATGGAGGAAGCCTTATGTATTCACAGCCAGAACTTCAATTTTCTTTTCAATGTTGGTAATTTTAATACCATCTAGAACATGGATGGGAGACAAATGCCTGGAAAGCAGCATTGCAATGATCTCCTCGATGAGCAGACAGTTCACTTTCCAAACAAAATGAGTTAAGGAACAGAGGAGGGATGATCAGCTGTTTGCAGGACTGATAGTGTCTTTGCTCAAAGCATACCAAACCCGTAAGGTCGTGGTACTCTCAAGAGGATTTCTTAGACTGCAGCAAATTCAAGTTCAGCTGAAATGTTCAAAACCTCCTAGCTTGAGAATGAGTTATGGAAGCTGAAGATCTGGCTCCTTAAAGATAAAGGGTGTTTCATATTGCTTTCTTAATTGTTCTGGGGAAGAAAGCCATTTGCAGCGTGCTCTGTTCAACCTTGGGACTAATGGCAGGCATGAAGGAGTCTTGTTAACAAACAAGAGGCTTTGGAACTTTGTAAATGGAGAAATTCTGCCTACAAAGCTGAGTTTTTACACCGAGTTGGTTATTTTTAATCTTACAGAAACATGGGAGACATGAACAGCAAAACCACTAAAAATATACAAGTATTGTTTTCCACTTTACGTTCTGAATTTTTTTTGCTTTTTAAAATTGATAAACCCCCCCGCAAAACTCCTCAGCAAAAGTTTCCCATCACAGAGAGGAAAGTGGGACAAAGAGGGGCAAAGGGATTTAGTAAAGTGACAGAAAGTCAGTGGCAAAGCACTATACCCATATATCCAGCCATACATTAGGACTTTTCTGCAAGCACTTGTAAGGCAAGAGGGAGACAGACTGACTGCTCAAAGACAGATGGAGAACTCCCTCCTCCCCTCTTACATGGGAAACAGCGCAGAAACTGGAACGTATTTTTGACAGAGGAAGACTGCTCAAAAGATCTTCGAGGCTTTCTGCTCTATTGCAAACCTTGTCCACCAATCCTTCCGACTAGCAGAAAGCAATGTATCCAGCGAATTCCATATGGCGATACAGTTCTACCAAGGAATGGAAATTTCTTCCCTGTTATGACCTAATTTCCAAAATCCTTGAGGCAATTTTCAGCCTGATAGTGGCAGATGTTGCACATTAGACAACCGTGTTTTGAAGTCAGGATATTTACCTGGATCATAGTATTTACGCTGTTCTCTACTTTCCTGTGCAATACCCATCATCATGTTATTCGAGCACTCTTGGTATCACTGTATTGGGATAAACAGGACTGATCACACTTATTACAGATTATAAACCACTGTCACATCTTTTTGCAGAACGTAACAAAAAATAAAGCAAGCAATAGTTCCTTCTCTAACTCTCAAAATTCAGCAGTTTTGCAGTACCAGGTTAGAATATAGTACATAATCTTACCAGAAAACAGCAGACCTTTAGTAAACCTGGAGTGAGGTACTTCTATTAAGTACGGCTCTTCTAAAAATCTTCTGCAGATACTGACAGAAGGAGAAAGCATCATTTATTTTCGACATTATCTACAGCCCTTAGTTGTCCTCTGAAAGGGTTGGCCAGCTGATTGAGCTTTGGACACAGCTAGGCCAGCAACCAGTAAACGAGTTAAGAGAAAGGCTTACATATGGCTAGAGGTGTGACAAGGGTAGACACTCCAGTGCTGAGTCCCTTTTCCCTCTTGCTGGTTTATAAGGCAGGAAGAGGATTGTGGCCGTAACCAAAATCATGGCAAAGTGGCAGATTTTGCCTCAGACTCCACAGAAGATAAACCATCCCTGGTTAAGCTGATGACACACCTGCTGAGCAGCTGATCAGAGCCAACAGCGTGGGCAGCACCTGGGCTGAGAGGGCAGGTGGGAAACAAAAGTAGCCCTGCTCCAAACCGAAGAGATGAGTCCCCCTGCACCAACTTTGTGTCCCCACTTTCACACACCGCCAGCCACCATATGTGGGATGCTTAATGCTGAGAGGGAGGATGGCGAGAACGCTCGTCAGCCTTTCGTCTCTCCCCGTCACAAGCACCATCCCTGCTGCTGTTTATGCCTCCCAACCCCAGGGACCAAAGCGCCTATTAGGCTCATCATCCTCCCTCTGCGGATGCTCCCCCTGGGAGGTTCATCAGGCCCTGCTGCCTGGCAGCAGGCAGCCAGAGAACCAGGTGGCCACCACCTTCTGCAACATCAGTGTTATTTCTGAAGGGTTAGACTTGCTGGAAAGAAGCTTTTAAATCCCCTGTTTCCCAGACACAGGGGGGGCTCCATAAAACCCTCCCCGCACAGATGGATTGAAGAAAGGCATTAGGCTGGGTACAATCTCTGCAGGAGCTCATTACCAGAGGGAGAAGAGAAGTGTGAAACCCTCAGTGTCTGCGAACAAGCTTAGAAAAGCAGTTTGTGCTTCCCCGGCCTCGCTCCTACCACAGGATCACAAAGCTCTTTATGTGCGTCACTCCGATGTACTTCGCATCCACCACGTGACAGTATGATGGTGGTGTAGATGGAGACGTGAGGCTGGTGTCCATCTACCCCTGAAAGAGGCAGGGTGAAAATAGAAGCAGGAAGGACTATCTCAGACATCATTGCTGCTACTCTTTCTCCTTCAAAACCGCCCTGTAACTCTCAATGCAATATTGTCTTACTTTCTTTCCAAACTTCAAATCTATTTTATAACCGTAGTTAGAGTTTATGAGCTGCTTGGATTTTTGGACACAGTCTAGAAAGCCAGGAAAACTTTTGGCAGAAAAGGTATCAATATTTTAGGAAATAGTGGAAAGGAATCTGAAAGGAAGGACTTCAACAGACACTGCAACATCAGTCTACCACCACTCAGCCTACTTTTTCCTGCTTACACACAGATGTTAGACTTCTTGTTCTTGTTACAGACACTTCATGTTTCTGCTTCCACATGTTACAAGAGAGATATCTTCACCAGGTAAGGAAAATTCACCTTTCCACCCTGCATTGAAGGAGGGTCCAAGAGGATTATTAGCTCAGTGATTGCACTTCTTTGTTCGTTATCAGTTTGTTTAATTTGGCTGTTGTTAGGAGTAAGTGCTCTTCCCTTCTAGAGCATGAGGAGAGAAGAGGAATTGCTAAGACTTTTAAAGGGGGCTTTCTCTGTGATGAATTAAAAACCTTACAATAAAAAAAAAAAAATTATGCAGTACCATTTTTCTAATGCGCTATTTTCAATAGAAACTTTATTTATAGAGCAGCCATTTGACAGGGAAGTGTGGGAATCACAGCACGTCAGGAATGAAACTGGCCCTGTAGTTGAGAAAAGCGACAAGAAAAGAAGAGCTGGATGTTAGGCTGAGAAACTGGATGACCTCAGGCACGTCATTATACCTCCCTCTGCCTCACTTTCCCATTCTGTTTTAACATTGACCTGGCCTGAACAAATGTAATCAGTATGGAAAGGGCTCTGAAGTGGACGAGCACTCATCCCATCCTCATACAACCAGTAGCACTGTTGGGAACGAGCAAGAGGGAGGTAGCAAGGTTCAGTGGCAGCCTGTCTTCCACTGCAGGCACTGGATATACTTCGGAATCCTAGAGACTATGTGCTTAGATACATTCACAGCTTGCGTACGCTCAGGGCAGACCCCTTGCCTCAGGACTAAAGGGATGACATGGAACAGCTAACTGCAGACAGGTAAAGGAGTCAGAAAGACGACAAAGCCAAAATGAGGACATCAGAAGCAGTGAACCATGGGAACCACCATTTCCACTAGGATCTATGCTGTTCAGAGGCATGCATCCTGGAAAAAAACACTGAGAATCCAACACCAGTTTGGATGGGGTGGTTGCAAGGCCACACCATATGGGGTAACCATGCTGCACTGGCTGATATTAATAGGGGAGATGAAAGTACCTTTCAGATACCAACAGCGCATCGCTCATGCACGCACCCAGTTCTGCAGCACATACAGCAAATACGACACATCGGTCAGGCAGGCAAGGAGTTTTGGGGACAGAGCGCAGGCAGCACATGAAGAGCTTCTAGAAAAAAGCATTATACCCGGGCACAGAGAAGACATGTATACTTCAGAGAATCCCTTCCGCTCCCATAGGGAAACGGGCTATTGGCATTACTTATGCTCTTTGGAGTAACCACCAGCTTTCCCTTGAAAGACAGGGGGACCAAAAGGGAATATGGGCTGGCTGGTGGCAGTTGTTTGTCCACCGGGGGTGCATAAGGTCCTAATACATAGCATCCAGGTGAGCTGTGAAGATCGGGAAGCAGGAAACGTGGAATACAACAAGCAGACAAAGGTATGATTTGGCTGCAGTCTGGCTAGATGATGTACCACTGATTTGGGAGTGGAGTATGTTATAGACAACTTGGGGAGTGAATTTTAGAGGCATGAGCTGTAGGGCAGATCCCCAGGGAGAAGTTCTTTATAGCTATACCGGATAGATTACTTGAAAAGAAGCATGCTCTGAATTCAAAGGAAACTGAGATAATATCAGTAACTCGAGGCCTATGCATGCAGAATTCAGCATAAAGTAGTTTTTTTCATTATTTTACTGCAGAAATAAATTTGCAAGCACTTCTGGTTGCTGAAAGAGACTTAAAAACACACGGATAAGATGAGGTACAACAGAACTGTGTCTATGATTGGAAAGACTGTGCAATCAACGTATAATTAACCTGTGAAACTTGTTGCCAGAGGATATTATAGAGGAAAACAGATTAGCAAGATTCAGAAAAGGATTAGACCTTACAAGAATAGCATCTGCAGCTAGGCTTGCTAGAATAAAAACCATATGGGTTATTAGTCTTCCCACTTCAGGGTACAAAACGATCGCAAGCTGGGGTCAGAAAGCAATGTCTCCCTATTATGTAGCACTGTAAAACTGGGCACACCAGGGGGCTGTTACAAGTCTATGTAAAGCATCCAGCACTGGCAATGGTTAGGAGAGAATACTGGACTGGATGGGCCATTAGTTTGATACAGACGAGCAATTTCTTATACCGTTCTGCCCTCATTTCCTGGGAGAATTCCACTCCCCAAACAGTTATGCACTCCCAGCAATTGAAATTCAAGTGTAAACATGTTATTGCTCGAGCAATTTGTGGGCATACAGAGGTACAGAATAGCAGTTAGACCCCAAATAGAGGCGCCTTGTGGAGTAAGAGATTTTTCTATTACAGCTTTGTGATCACCACCTACAAACTCCATGGTTGTCATTCAGCTGGTCAGCAGCGGTGGAAGCGCAACCAAAATCCCTCTTACACAGGTTCTCAGTGTGGAAGCAGTAGAGAAATCTCCTGAGAGTAGGATGAAGCCTGTGCCACTTGCAGCTGTGTGGCTCGTCCATCCAGCAGGAGGAAGAACCTGGCTGCAGCAAAATGAGGCAGACCAGCATTCCCCTCTCCCTGATGTTGCAGAGGTTTTTCCTTTCTGTGTTTCACTGTGGGTAGCAGCTGCACCCTTCCCCTGGCTCCTTGCTGCATAGCAGGTGAGGCAAAGAGCATCTCCCTGCCCTGCTGCATCAGATAGCAACAAGACTCGGGGAAAAAGGGCCAGAGGTGGAAGGGGTGGTGGGGCAAGAGCAGAAGGTCTGCAGAGAGGCAGCGGGGTAGGTGTCAGGAGGTAAGGCAACGAGCAGGACTACGAACACGTGGCACGAGTGTGAGAAGCAGAGGGGGAGGCTGCTGTGGGTGGGGATATGCAGTGAAGGAAGCAGAAGGAGTTGCTAAAGAGACAGAGGGTGCAGGTGGATGCCTGCAGGATCGCCCACGAGGTCACGCAGCGCAGCAGCAGAGGCTGCCATCCGTGGGGTGCCGATGGACGGGCAGGCAAACACGAGCAGAAGGGGAAGGTCCAGTGGGGCGGATGGAAAACAGTGTTTATTAACTCCGTGTCCTACACAAAGTCATGGCCAAAAGCAAAGCAAAATGGCAGTGCTGGCAGAGGTGAAAACATGATACGCAGGTGGGGACAGTGTGCCAGCGACGCTGAGAAAGTGCATTGCTACAGGCACCTGCTTGGAAGGGGTGGCGTTGTCCTTACACCAATTGGAATTTGGGCAGCATGGGGTAAGTGCTTCATCTCTAGCAGGACTGCAAGGGGCAGGCAGGACATGAATCTCCTCGATCCCCCTCTCCTTCCCCAGAACAAACCACTTCAGAATTCAAATGAGATACAAGACCATCACACTAGGAACAGCAACAACATTGGGCGACGCATTGTTCATGCCGTCCTTGACATAGGTGAGTGTGCACACACATTTTAAGGGGATAGGGTCTGCCTTTCACCTGAACTCCTGAAGTTCACTTTCTGACTTTACTCCCAGTCACTCCAAATGGTTTTCTGAGGAGTTTAGAGCCCTTTACCTCCCATCTCCTTGAACACTGGTCATAGCCTTTTACAGCAGAGACCATAGTTTCGGGCCATGTCTAGTACAACAGGGACTGGACCCTTGTAGAGATCATTCAAGTTTCCTGAAAAATACAGTTAAATGTGTTCCACCTGCACCACCACCATGTCTCAGCCCCGGCTCAAAGGTCAAGTGTCCACTCTGCATCAGATAGCCTGATCTTCAAAGACTGCATTTACTCTTATAAAGGTCAAACTCGTAACACAGCGATTTCCCTCAGAATTTTCTGTGATCCTGCGTCACCTTTGCAAATCCAGAAGTCAGCTCTCTGTCTTTTGAAACTCTGGCCTATTAGACTTGGCAGTTTTCTCTTGCCTGACGGTGACCAGCCCCTGAAAAGTTTCTCTCATTCCTAGAAAGGTCAGGTGCACACAAACCCACGTTCCTACAAACACACGCAGGTGCCAGGATTCACAGATGCACACGCAGCTTCCTGGCTCCGCGCTGCTGTTTTCAGCAAGGACCACTCGAAGCGTTTAGCCCAACGTGCTGTGATGATGATGTAAATGGAAAAAGAAAAGCCCTTCACCTGTGAAACTAATTAATAGTCAACAAACTTGCTTCAAGGTAGGAGACCTGGCACTGAAGGCAAGAAGCTGCCTTGGAGAGCGGCAGGAGCCCATCTCAGCTACTAGGTGGCAGCATCCATTCACTCACCCGCACTAATCGCAGAGCTGGGGCTCGCCGAGGTGCCCGTTGGTTTTAATTCTGTGAGAATTTGATGCTCATCAAAGTCAGCGACTGTTATAGTCCCCACCACAGCCAAAACGCTCAAGGCTCTTGCTGTCGCTGCCCATGACGGGAGCATCCATAAACACAAAAAGAAAGGCATCCTGGCTTTTCAGGCGTAGCACAATTGGGGTTGCAGCTTTTTACGGGGACGTAGCTGGACAGACACCTTGCCATGATGCTGATGAAATCACACCTTATCAGTAGGCAAAGGGGCTGCGTCCTCCTCCACATCCATTCCAGGACCCTTTATCGCCGACCAAAGCGAATACTTATCTTCCAAGGGCTTTTCAAACACCATTTAATTAGTCCCCCCAAACCTACGAGCAAAGCAGGGAAGCCAGAGCCTTGTGTTCTCCGGAGCAATCGAGACTGAAACTCCGTGAAGGGCCCCAAATTAAAGCAACCTCTAGTGCAGCACATGGGAACTGCTGCGACAGATTTAGGGGCACTTTTAAGGATGCCAGTTGAATATTGTATCCTCGTTATTCATGTAATTAATACTGCAACCACTACTGAATTCCCTGTGTTATTTCTATAAGCATTACATTCCAGTTATTTTCTGCAGCTCTTGTCTTTTTGACATGCAATAGATTTTCTTATGGAGACCGTGGGCCTGCATCACTGAGGACCCACGGGAAAGACGGATTTTCAGCAGAATATGGTTAAATATTCTAGTCCCAGGGTCCTATTTAACAAGTGCTGTCGATCACGGTTTGCAAACTGAAGGACAGAGATTTAAACTCCCCTGTGTCAGAAAGGCTCCCCAATGTCCATTTGCTTGCAGCCAGCCACAGTGTCCAGCCATTATGGATAAATGCTGACCCTGCACGCTTTTTGCTGGCATGAAGAGCAGGGAAACAGGAGAGAACATTGACATTAAAATCAAGTCATTAGGTTTCAGGGTTAACAGGGTTTTCAGGGTTAATGTCTGGAGGTATATCAACTCTCAGAGAAACTGATTCAGGTAGATACTATGTCGATCAGGCTTAGTTCATGCTTGGAAAACTTTCTTTGCAACTGCAACAAAGAAAAGGGGGGTTTCAGGAAAAAACACCACCCTTCTTTCTCTGCAGATGAGGAGGAAGCACTCTTGCCCTCTGCAGGCAATTTAACAAGCTCAGTGCGAAGGTGGCGTCAGCGGTGTTTGTGTCTGCTCTGCTTAACAAGAACGGACATACTTACTCTGAGCTTCTAAATCTTCAAATAACCACACAAAGTGCAAACGGGAAGGTCAGATGCTGTCCATCCTTCCCAGCCTACAAGCAGGAGATGTTCGCTCAAGCCCTCTGATGCAAGGAGGAAACTGGACCAACATGATGTCTCTTATTGCTAAACAAAACCAGAGCAAGGACTGGAAGCAAGCTCTGGGCTCTGCCCGCCTGCAGGATTGAACAGTTACCTCCGTCCCACCGAGTTTTGCGGTGCTCCAACTAGCACCATATCAAACCAACCTCCCTAGAGGCAGCTAACTGGACACAGTGGATGGAAGCCAGTCCGTGCCATGCCGCCAGATCCTAGGCTCTGCTCTGTTTCATGGTGTAAGACACAAAGACTCCTTTCCTGAGCGTTTGCTTTAATCGCTGCACTAGTGGAGGCTGCCCTCTGCCACTTCACAGAAAAAAGAGCCTTTTAAAAAAAAGCATTTTTTTTCAGAAGAACCCTATAACAGGGGAAAACACTTGCAAAGCCTCCAGACAGAAGTGAGTTTTAAGTCCCTGTTATCCTTCTCGTTAACCAGAGCGGATCCCGCTGTGGGCTCCTTTTGGGGGAATGCCATTTTGAGCTCCCTAACTTCCCCCATACGACACATGGCAAAACTTGCACGGGGCTTCAGGCTTCTGCAGGACCAGGGCAGGGGGGGGAAATGTTTACTCTCAGCTGTTTGACTTTGGCAGAGGGAATTCTCTTGCAAAAAGCCATCAGTCTGCTCCTTGGCAGAGGGCTAGAAACCACTCCCTGTCCCCATGCTCATTAAAGATACCGTGAGGTGCCATTCCTTGAGGACTGGCTGCATGAAATTGGTTTATTCTGACTCACTGCCTCCAAGGAGACTGCTCTCTTTAACTTTGTCTGTTTTGCCCCACTCGCTGCTCTCCCGTCCTTTCAGCGCAGGATGAACTTAATATTCAGGTCAAAGCAAAAGTTCACTTCGCAGCACTTAATATGTCAAGCTTTCAAGTTACAGGTCGGAGCCAAAAAAAGAATAATAATTAAAAAAAAAAAAAAGGCTACAGGTAAAGGAAATATTGAGCAAAACTTAGAAATATGGATCCAATCCAGCTGTAGAGATCTTGCCTAGGTCTCCTCCGAAACGCCCGAGCTCTATGAGAGTAGCAATACAGGGTTCATACAAGCACGCTGGCTTCCTCTGTTGTAGTTCTCTACTCCCAAACGTGGCAAGCGACCCATGGTCTGGCATGTGTTAGACACAGAACAGGTCTTTGGGCAACCTGGTGTAGTGGAGGGTGTCCCTGCCCACAGCAGGAGGGTTGGAACTAGATGATCTTTGAGGTCCCTTCCAACCCAAACCTATGGGTTCTATGATTCTAGGTGTCACTTCATCCTCCCCATTGGGTACTTTGCTCTTTACCTATTTCTCAACTAGAACTATTTTCAACATCTCAGCCACCAGCTTTGATGATGCTAAGATCACAGGTATTCTCTCATCTCTTTGAGTGCTTCCCTTATGCCCAAATCCTCAAAATCAATTTGGAAAACTGGTGACTGATCCTCTGTGCATCTGTTCTGGTCCAGGCAGACAAACCTCTTTCACTTTTTTTTTTTTTTTCCAAACTCCTCCCAAAACCATCAGTCTGAGGTTTGCTCCCAAATCAAACGTAAACACCAGGTTGATGAGTTACGAAGGATAACTCTGCAATGTGAAAGAGTATTCCTCAATTCCTGCCTAGTTAGCTAAATGGCACATGATCCATGCAAATATAGCTGCTGTCTGTTCCTAAGATGTGCGGCTTGTTCCTAGTGAGCCTGTTGGTTAATTTTCTCCACTCAGTCTGGACTGTTTAATTTATAAATTACATTAAATAAAACTAAAATCCTTTTGGGGCTACTAATATATCATTCATTAAATATTATGTAAAACAGCAGAGATACATATTTTCTGTTAAGCTCCAACACGTTACTAACTCCCTGTAGAGATCATGTGTGATATCTTCGGTTGCAGGCATGCTGCCTAGGTCCCCCCTGAGGACAACTCGTCCATCCTCCCACCAGCTGTCGGCGTGCCGGGGTTCCTCCATCACACCTAGGCAGCGAGCTCTGGGCTGTGGATTCTGCTCTGTGGCTCCAACACTCAAAGTTAAATGGGCCTTAGTGCCCTCCCGGACGGGCTGGAGAGGAGCTTGCACCCCGGCATTTCTAACTTTTGGACTTCTTCGCTCCACAGACTTGGTGCAAAGTCCCTGGAGTGTCATTAAACCTACACTCTGAACAGATTAGAGATGCATCTCCATTCGTCCTTCTTCCTTCTCTGCGTTCCCCTACAAGGGAACTTTCATGAAAAGCCAGGAACTTTACAAAGTGAAGTGGAGCCCATCTCCATCTATTCCAGGTAACCTCTCTCCACCTGTCAAACAGCTCAGCTCTCATCGAAGAACAAATGGAGCGATGCAGGACGAAGGGGGAGGAAAGAAATAAGAAAGAAAAGCATCTAAACTCTGGGCAGAAAGTTTCTGTTGTTCTTTCTGAAGTGCGTTTAGCATGGAGACACACTGTACATTTAGCACAAGTCCCCAGGACCCTAATGAGCTACTAATGTACCCCATACTTCAAGGCTTTTCCAAGGAGGCCAGTAACTTAGCAACAGCAGCAAATCCTTGACAGGAATAATCAGTATTTGTGCTGCAGCTTTAGGCTTCCCCTCTTCCTTCCCAATAAGTGGAAGGTGGTTTTGCCTAGGATTTCTTCTCTGCTTTATCATTGTTCTTATTCCTTTTAGGAGTTTCTTCAATGTTTTTTTCCTTAATCCCTTCTGTTCAGTAATGCAAAAAACCACCATCAGTGGCTTGCAGGGAGCAGAGCTCTCGGAGCCTGGAGCTACCAAGATCCTCCCGTGAAGAGTTTTGTCACACTAGGGAGGTACAGAGGTGGCTCCCCAGGGATGCCACAGGCAAGCCAGGGCTGGCAAAAGGAGTGATTTTCACACGATAGCCAGGGCCAGTGGTGCCTCCTCAGGGGTACCAGCTCCTACAAAGAGCCAGGAGATCAACAATGACAGTTCTCTGCCATGGTCGTAGCTCTCAGCTACAAGAAACTGAATCACTGAACTCCAAGGACATTATCTTAAAAACATAAAGCAAATATTGTCAGCTAACTGTATTTCTTGAGGCCATATGAGACAGCAGGCTCCAGAGGAGCATGAGGTCCTTCTCAAGGAGGCTTTGCACTCTTCCCAGCGGAGTGCCACCATGTTCAAAGCACACGCTTCCCCTGCCCACATCTCCTGTCTGTGTCTGCCCTGCCCATATCTCTTGGTTTTTTGCTAATTGTAGACGTACCACTGGCTTTGGAAGGAGGCTGCTTTCCATCCCAAGCAAGGAATGTGAATGACTGATTCACAAGTTCAGAGAGGCTGAGAGAACAAAATACATTTGGGTGACTCCCTGGCATCAGAACATCAGCATATTAGATGTTTAAGAGGACAATCCATTTTAATATCACTAAGAAAATCTCCAGAATGGATGTGCAAAAGCAAAATGAGTTTTCCAGTACCACAGAAGGTCTGAGAGCAGGAGACAACCTATCTTCAAATAATTTCCATATACTCTATAAACATTCCTTAATAACTACACGGTAAAAATGCACAGGATGAACAGTCAATTTTGAACTAAAAATCACTGAACAGCCATTCTGGACCTTGGCTAGGGTACTTCCAGCAACCAAAGGGACAAAACCCACCATTTCTGTAGGTCCAAGTGTAACTGGAATTTTAAAGACATAGCTTATCAATGTTTTTTTTTCCTGCAGCGTTGAAAGGATGGAGGGTTGGTGACAGCAAGAAAGAGCATTTAACAAGGATTTCTTGACATAGTAGTGGCCTTTGAGATGTTTAAGAATGGTCAACTCAGGCTAGGAGATCCTCTGATAAATAAAAAACATGGTATCATACCCACATCTCTTGCATTTAGTGAGAGAGGCAGACTAGGTTTACACATTCACCTTGTGAATTTTTAGAGAAGTCAGAGGAATAAATAAAATTCCAACCACTTAGAGCCAACCAATCTTATTTACAAAATATCAACAGACTGAGCATGGAAAATGAATGAAGAAACCTTTGCCAGGAGGAGGCAGAGACTTTCTTTTAGGTGGCTGTCCAGGCAGTAAATTGGAATAATATTGTGGGCTAACTCAGCTGAAACACTCCTGAAAAAAACAAAAATTCCTCTACATCCAAAGCATGCTCAGCACCATGCAGGAAATTGCCCACCCAGAGCAGGCTCCACACCATATAGAGCTGAACCTCAGCACAGTATGGACACACCAGCGTGCTGTTGCACCCAGCTAATGGGATCTTCTCCACCGTGTTGTATAAACCCATCCCAACTCTGTGAAGTAACAAGGCAAGTCCAAGGCAGGATACAAGGATTAAATCTGCTACCCTAAGCAAAGTTGGTGTTCAAAATCCACCACAATATTTCAATTACCCCAGACAGGCATCACAGACTCAAAGACAAAGGAGGGGCGTGTGGAAACTCTTGACCCCTGGGAGAAACCTGCTGGAATGACGTGAAAATATCTCAGTGACTCGTCCTTTCGTGTTTTTCATTACATGTACAGCAAGGCGAGGCAAGCCCCAGACCTGCCCACGCTGTAACTTGGCCTACAGCATCAGTCAGTTAGGTCTCCACGAAGCATGAGAGAATCATTAACAGCGTCACGTTCTCTCACGGCCAACTTGGCTTTACCCAACCAGAAACATCTGCAGGAAAAATCTGTGAAACCTATTAATGGGGATAATGATGCTTACCTCCTGCAGAAAGTGCTTGGAGACTCATGGAGGGAAAATTTTGTTAAAGGTAGGTATTTATTGAATCCTTTTAGTCTCTTGTATCGAGGATCCATACCACAACCCTACACTTTGACGTAACTCCTGCTACCATTAGAGACTAGCCTCTATAGACTGTATAAGACAAGTCTATACGGCATGGTTTGAGGTCTATGGCTGTCATGTCTATCTTACAGACAAGATGTACATCTCCTAGCTAGTTCATGCCCACACCTTAATGAGCAGTGATCTTTTCTCACTTGCCTTTCAGAACACGTCACTTTACATTACGGAATGAGACAGACAAATCATAGCTTTCAGGTGAAATCCAGGCCCCCTTGAAGTCAATGGCTAGGTCTTTCTGACGCAAATGGGGCCAGGATTTCATTCCCTGCCTGAAATTTTCTTTGATATGAAAAAGCATGGTTTGTTTTTGTGTTTTTTTTTTTTTATATCTGACTTACAGAGTTGAAGGAATGTTAAAGCTAAGTGATGAAACAGTGCTAAGAAGTTATGGGGCTGTTCTCACCTGGGACTGGCTGCCCCAATTCTGGTAACCAGATAATCTGCTTATTTGACATTTCTGGTGTCTCAGTACACTCTCTCATGACAGATCTCTTCCTCCTCCTTGAATAAAGCTCAGTAAAACATTTGACCTTTTCCAGCCTTTAGAGTTTCATTGTGTTTTTAAAAAGGGAAGTAAAGCATGGAAAAACATCTGCCAAAGAGAGAATTTTCTCATTTGGATAACACACCTCTATTTAGTGTAAAGAAAAAGGCTCAGAGAAGGCTACGCCTATGATTTCCAATTCAGGACAGAGGGCTGCAAAAGTGACTTCATTCCTAAACGCACGAGCATCTCCCCAGAGGAAGATTCTAAATCAGAAAGGACCATAAGGGATCAGTTGGCAAATCATTACCTCATCAGGAAACTAAAGTTCATTGTCTGGTTTCTGTCAGAAGCAACAACGAATTCAGAAGGTTTGATCCCCCCTAGACCCTTCACAAAACCTGCTGCACAGCTCAGCATAAGTTTCAGTCACTAATCAGGGGGCACCCAAGCCTGCAATATTAAAAGGAAAGTTGAAGTCACATCAGAAATGTGAAAGAACTGGTGAGAGGAGCGGAGGAGGAAGAATTATTAGAGTAGGACATGCCGCAGGGTCAGCGTGAAGGTGCATTTAGCAGAGCAGTATGTATGCATGGAACTTGCACCGTGCTCGCCTTCAGCCCGCAGTCGCTGTCTCTCACTTTTTATGAGCACTAGAATTCACTAAGCCCAGAGAGATAAAACTGGTGAATTAAAAAGCAGTTCTCTTTGTTTGGTTTTGAGGCAGGGTATAAAACACAGGTCTTGCTGCAGCTCCTTGCTGCTTGGGAAGCAGTCACGTTGGTCTCAGTGCCTTTCTGATATGCCATCAAACTAATTACCTGCCTAACGGGAACTGAAATAGATTTCCATTCTCTTGATGTGTAGGAAGATGAGGAGATGTGTGCGACACGGAGGAGGGCATGGGGACTACATCAGATGGGAGAGCCCGAGAAAAGAGCTCTAAATGCAAGAACCTTTAGGGGCAACGTGGGAGGCCTCAACCCAAAATAAACACCTGATAGCTCTGCTGGTCTGGCAGCAATTAAAGACCTATGAGTAAGATGTGAAGTTCTGCTTGAGTTCTCAAGTATTAAGCTGCCTGAATCCAAGATTTTCCTCAAGGATCATCTTTGATGTTAATCTTGTATTTAGATACGTGACTCTCGATTCCTTAGATTCTAATGCTCTTACAGTAGGACACTTCTGGAAACAGGAGTTATATCAATAAAGTGGATCATTATTGCAATTAATTTCACTGAAAGACAATTGAAACAGAATGTAACATCAAATCCCCATCTGCTCATGGCAAACAGCTAAGCCAGTCCTAAAATAAAACTAAAAACAAAACAAATACCTGCTCATAGGCTGAAGCAGCCTTGATTACAAAGAGGATGGAGGGGAGGTGGGGAAAAAGGGAGAGTAGAACGTATTCTTGAAACGCCAGGAGCTTCTCTCTTCATCTTGGCTCGTTTTCCAAAATGTATTCTTGAGATGAGGGGGTTATTTTCCATTTTGTTGCTTCATGATTAAGTGGAACAAGTGCCTTTGCTCTCATTGGATAATTAGAGATACCTGCTACGTAGATGTATCTTTTTCCAGTCCCTTGCTTCTTAGCAAATAAAAAATCTATTTTGGCTTCCCTGCGCTGACCCTTTAATTGAACTAACATGGGTTTTGTTGCTGTTCTTTGTTTTTAAATAAGCAATTTTGTACTTGCAGATTTTAATTTCCCACATGGCAAAACACTTCTGAATATTGCCAAATCCCAGGCACTGAGGCTAGAGAAAGTACATCTCTGCTTTCCCACACCCCATAAAAAAAAAGTTATCATCAAGCATCCCTGCCGACCAGCCCTTTGCCATGACATTCTGTTCTTTTCACGTGAGAGATCATCTTGATGTGCTATGCTAATTCTGTCATTAATTCCATTATCAAAGTTACGGAGATATGAGATGAGAAACCTCTTACCTGCATAAAGCCCAGCAGATTTCTCTCTCCCTCCCCTCCAAAAAAAGAGAGAAGAATCTTATTATATGTACGCAGGCTATTTACACTAGGCTTGCGGAATTCTACTCAACACTCACTGGAAGAATAGTCCTTTATTGATAGAGTATTAGATGGGGGATTTTTGGCTGTCTATTGTCTTCACCATCACGGTGCAGAGGGAGACATCTGAGACCTAAGCTGGCAATTTTTTAAATGACACTTTTATGTTTTTATTACTCTTGTTTTCCTGCCAGGTTTGTTAGGCAGGGAGTAGGTAACAACTTGCAATCTTGTCCACTGGCATGTACACACACATTAACGGGCCAGATGGAGCTGCAGTGATTTCAGCAGCTGAGGGTCTGGACTATTATGTTTATACAGGTCAGGGGAGAGGGGGAACAGACAACTAATTTAATATAACTTTAGAGCCACAGTCTTCACTAAATTGGACATAGGATTCAAAGTAAAGAAGAAAGAGAAAATCTGGCTCCTTTTCTTGGCTCTGCCACTGATGTAGTTGGTAATTGTAAGCAATTCTATTCACCCCATCTGCAACACGGTCGTAATGTTTCTCCACATCTCTGTACAGAGTTCTGAGAGGGAGACACATAAATCAGATGGACATGTGCACAGTCAAGTTAAAATAACCCAACAACCCAAGAAATGCCAGTTAAAACTGGGCAATATTGCCTTAATTCTCTACTTGTGCATGCCTTTTATTACTATCTTAAACCACTAGTAGGAATGTTTTCTCAAATTTATTTGACATTTTTTCCTTAAAATTTCAGATGTGTAAGTTGCCCCTTCCGTGAGTTTCTTTTTTATGTTTGACAGTTGTACTTATTGTATTTCTCTTCTAGGCTTGCCTGTGATAATTGACAGATTTTAACAGTAAATTACCTTCTCTTTAAGGTATGTATTGTAATAATTTTGCCTGCACCGTGCATTATATTTTAAACAAAAGATTTAGGTTTCTTTATTTTTCCCTTGAGATTATGAACACTTCTGAATAGTAATTTATTACTGTAGAATTTCACAATAGTAATTTATTACCGTAGAATTTCACCAGCTATTTGCTCTAACAGACGCACGGAGTTGCATTAAGTGTGCGTGGTTTGTGACATCTTGCCAACCTTTTTGTGCAGACACATAAATTAATCGAGGCTTACACATAATTTGTTATCAAACTGTATCAATAAATTGTAGTTAGTTTCTCTGTACATCCAATACATCTAAACCAAAGCAAACCAGCCTCAACTATTTATTTTTAAATTGCTAGCAATATTCTGTTTGTATGTGTCTCCTGGATCATAGATTTCATCCCTGTTACTCAATACATATTGCCCAGGTCATCTGCATTCACAGGTTTCCAAAACCTTTTACCTTTCCCTTATTGCTACTTTCAACAAATCAATAAAACTTCATTCAAAACTTGTCCTTGCTTCTGTCCCCTGTCCCCAATCCACTTGACATTGTAGGAGGTAGAAGGGGAGAGAGAGAGAGAGAGATGGTCCTTCTGTACTACAGATTGTAACCAATAAGCCTATGACAAATCTGAAGTAGCCTGAAATAATTTGTGCACATTGCATGAAAAACTGATTATTTTTAGGACGATTTTCTGAATGTGTATGTTGATTTAACTCAAAGACTGCTGTTCCAGGAAGGGAAAAGTAACACAGCAAATGAGGTGACTTAACCTCGAATACTAAAGGATTTATGCAAGGACCGTTATGCTTGGTCCTGGCTGACCCCAACTCATGCTGGTCCTTGTGAATTTCTTTAAGAAGAATAAAATCTTAAGTACCGAAAGATCCGTCACGACAAAAGCAAAATGCAGTTCAACAAAAAGACGACAATTTTCTTGATAAAAGGAACAGGCTCCAGAATCTGTCAAAAAAATGGCCTTCCTAAGTCCCCTTTATAAGACACGTGATTTCAGGTTAGACAGATATACATATGAACAGCTCATTAAACACTTTTTTTTTTCCTACTAAATTTTTTTTTCACTTTTATAAACGCACAGTATTTTTGCTTGAAGAAGCTATGATACAACTATGAACAGAAAGGAGTCCTGAAACATGCTGGGCTTTCCAAATAATCATTATTAACATGAAGGACACTATAGCCCAGGGCCTGGTTTAATAGTGGTAAAATCAGCAGCTCTGGCAGCAAGAGGCTGATCCACGACATTTGCGACTGAGCGAGCCCCAGAGAGATCAGAAATGGAGCAGAAACACCACGAGTCTTAGAGGAAAGGCCAGTCATACCCAGACAGTCTCCCAGCCTCTTGAACGTAGTCTCTTCTGCCACGAAATGCTGTGCTAAACCAGGGAAGCCCAATACATTTAATTGCATTAAATGCAAAATTTAATTGCAAAATTACAATGGAATACACATATGAAGAACAACACCAAGCTACGGGGCCATACTTTTTGAAACCAAAGGCCAAGAGTGATATGGAGAGCAACGGGAGCAAGGCTTTACCTGTGTCTGTAATGAGCTCATTTTGCAATTTATCCAAAACTCCGTATGCATTAGCACACACACACTTTGGAATATAATGGCCACTTTAATATCTCTTCGTCTATGACGCATTGTCACTTTTCTCAAAAGCAACCTTCATTAAGCTCTGTTTGTCTGAAATAACCAGAACACTGAACAGCTGCAAGATCCTGCACGTTTGTCATAGCTCACAGAAAAATATGAACGTCTTACGTTGTGCTTTTTGAGAATTGATATGTTATTATATTGTCTTTAAGGGCTTTATTACAATGCATCCGTACAGGAAAGGAGAGCTAAAACTAAATATTCATTCTTAATTTGAGGATTTCATCTAAGCTAAGCTGTAAAATACTAAAGATGGGCAAATGCTGCCATTTATTTCAGTGATCATTTACGTGGATGTGATTTATATACTTGTGGGTTTATGTGCATGAATGGTGGGTGACATGAGCTCTCTAGCAGGAAAACAAGAAATAAACAAATCCTGAGAAGGCTATAAGGTTCCAAAAAAATGCGGTCCCCTACTATGATTTTTTTACCCTCTTGATACTTTTTTAGCTGCCTCCCTTGACTCTGTGTTGTGCAAACTGCATCCATTCTGCGTCCTTATCAGATGCCAGATGCATTATATTGCCAGTTATAACTGTTTCCTGACCAAGTTAAAACAACATATCAGCAGGAAATGGGGTTTTCAGCAAAAAAAGCCCGAACAAACAAAGCTATTCTGACCTCCAAAGGTGCCCTTGAAACTGCTACACTTCCAGCCCTTGGTACTACATCACTCAGATCTACACCCCTGAAAAATCGAGGTGAGTTTTCTCATGTTACTCTCATGCTGTGTGGCAGAAAGCATGAAGTGCAAAAGACTTCCACAGCTCTCATGGTTTTAGTCACCCTGGCACTTGCCATTCTCCACACATTTCCGTTAGTATAGCTTTGGAGCAACGGATTAAGTCCACACGTCCCTCCTGAATCTTCACTATTTATTTTGATTCTTTACGTTAATAAATAAAGAAAATCCAGAGCCTTAGTTGCAGTATAAACCAGCACAATTCACTGCTGGGGTATAGAATTGACATACTAGATATTTCTCATTTATTAGCTTCATTCCTTTGCCTAGTCTCCTACAGTAATGTTATTATTTCCCATGAGGGTCACAGGAGATTTTTCTCTTGCTTGCTTTGTACGTGTCTCCGTGCGTGCGCGCGCTTATTTATTTAATCGGCATTTCCCCGCTTTATCTGCTACTTATTTCAAGCTTTCACTATACCCATTTGATCTGAATACATCGGCTACGTGTGGCCTGTTTGCAACCAGGTCTGCTCTTAACGGTGTATTTACACCAGGTTTTCACACAATACCAAAGAGATCCATAACCAAAGTGATTTAGAAGATCGTTTCAACGCGCCTTTCCCCAGAACCGCTCTCCCTTTCTCAACAAGTAGGAAATGGCACTGAAGGGAAAGGATTTGCTTGCAACTCTGCTGTAAAAGTACTTTTCTCTTCTTCAAAGCAATCTCCCCAAGGGACAAAAATTAAACCAGCATCTCAGAACAGGTCCTTACTCTAAGAATAGGCCTTTCTGGCTCCTGTCAGAAACAGCACTGGTTCACGGACTGTTTTTACAATGTACAGCCTTCCTCCCTCACCTAGTCTACTTCTCAGGAAATACAGATGCTCTGCGAGCAGCAGCTTTCTCCATCCTGGCCCTGTTCTGAAAGGCAACAGGGCAAGTTGAGCACTCGGTCAACTTCTAGCCATCTTGCTTCCCTGCTCCCACTTCGAGGGGCTTGGATGCAGCCCCAGTGGCGCAGCACAGGACCGGACCCAAACCTGGCGACAGCAGTATCCGCAATGCCACTGGCATCTGCAAATTTGGCACTGAGATATGATCATGGTGGCAAGAAATCACTGGCAAATAGGATTAGGGACACCACTGAGTGGGAGACTGCCCATATGGCGTACCAAGTGCTGCGGGGCATCATTTCAAGGAGTCCCAAGTCAAGGCTCCAGTGTCTTCTCTATTAGCAAAACTCCATCGCCTTCTGCCCCTAGCTCTGCATCACTATCACCACGAGTACAACAGACAGTGCTGAAATTATTAAAGCCTTCATTTAGTTTTGTTTGACCTAATGGCTATAGGGCGCAAACGGGTTTATAGATTTTTATAGAACTGACACATCCTCACACAGTTCTGTAAACTGGTATATAAATCTGCTAAAGGCCTTTCAGACCCAGTCAACTCAACCATCACAGCAAACATCTGCTCAGACACCACTCTGCCTTACGTGGCTGAAGACTCAGTTTTGACAGGACTTAAAGCAGTGCTGTCTGGAAAGCTTTTAGAGTAGAATCTTTGCTCTAACCTTGCTGAAAAGGTCAAGCACTTTTTCCTTACCTCTTTGCCTTTCAGAGGCACTCAGAGATCTCCATTTTAACTTTCTCCTTGCCTCATTTAGTAACATCACACTTGTTGTCAACTCAGGAAATTCTTTGGTTTTCAATAATGAAGGAAGACTTAAAAACAAAAGCTAATCTCAGCCCTGAACGCAACCAAGATATTCTCAAGGGAGTCTTCTATCTCTTTTAATCTAGGAGAAGAAACAAAAATATCAGAGATATCAGCTTAACAGTATTTTGAAGGAAACAACTAGTCTAAATAACATTTTTCCCTCTTTCCTACTTCACAGGAAGCATTCAGTCACTTAAAAATAACATTTGTTGTTCACACATAATCCCAGCAAGAGCTCCAAACTCACCCCGGCTCCACCTGAGAGCCACTGGACAAAGTCAGCTCCTCTAGGAAGACCAGGCAGTCGGTCACCCCATCACAGTTGGAATTTTCAGCAAATCTGCCCAGATGAAGCTGCTACCCGCTATGCACAGTCCTCCTCAGCATGTGGCAATTAAGACTGGCTTCTTCTGGTTATGCTCTTCAAGCTGTCACAGAGTGACCACCAGCCAGGTATGGTCCTCCTGCCTTACAGGTCTTGAGGAAGAGAAGTGCTTCCATCATGGAAAATGTATGGGCACCCAACTTCTACTTAGGTGCCTGACATCCGTTAGCATCACGCAGTATCTTTGCAGGTTGTAGGAATCTAGACAGCCTGCTTCTGAGGGCCTTCACCAATAACTGCCAATATACTCTGAAAGGAAAAGAAGCTCACTTCTGAGAGTCACTTCTGACAATTTTTTCCCACTCCAGGTTTGAACAAGTCACCTGCAGGAAAATCTAAGCAGGCTATTATCAGTCTCCTGACACACAGAGGTTTTTACCTGCTTCTTCTACCAACAGGTTATATTAGAGTCTTTACATATCTTTAAGTCCTTTAGAAATACTGGAAAGGAAACACAAGTCAGACCCATTTTGCCAGACTTGTAAGAAAAGATTTCCATCACTGCAATTCCTGTAGTAAATTTTGGTTTCTGCAAGAATGCTGCTGTTGAACACTATTACTCAGTGTGGCCAGGGGCTCTCACTAATTAACAAAGCTGCTCTTCAGCTCCTCAAAGCTCTTCCTTTCCACCCCTAGGACGGGATTATCAGCACTTCATGGAGAGAAAACGCACCCCATATATCCCTGCTATTCACTTAGCTCTTCACTACCTATTTGCATAACAAACTTTGCATGTGACACGCTAGATAACACAGGCAACCCAGAAGGGAAGAGCAAACACAGTATTTGCTGGCATGTTGTCTTTTATTTCCTTTAGCCAAAAATCTCGTGAGGCAGATGTATGGCACATTAGGGAGAGCTTTACACAAAAGGCCTTTCTTTCAGAGGGGGTTTCTTTGAGCCTGTCTTGGCAGTTCACATTGCAGACCAGATCAAAAGATGTTTTCCTCCATTTTAATAGAGAAATCTGAGACAGATTGTATCAGGGAAGAAAGGGAGTAAAAGAACAACTGAGAGGTTACTTGGCAATTAGGAAATCTTGATTATTTCCTTCTTGTCTTGCTAAATCTTTCAGCTGGCTATTGAGTGGAAAAGATTTTCTATTCCATTTGACACCAGCTTCACAGCTAATTCGTTTTCCATCTATCTGCTCAATCCATTTTATCTATCAGTTCTAATTGGGCCCCATCCCCATTTTTATTTGCATGCTTCCCATAAGCATAAACAACAATGATCTTTTCTTCTTATATAGGGGAAGAAAAGGAGCACGTTTTTCAGGTAAGAGGCATAAGAGTAAGAGCAAAGGTCTCACTGTGGGGAGAGACAAAGATGCAGGTGCCACTTTTGGGAGGACAAGGATTAGAAACCTTTCCTCATGCACCAGAGAACTCCAGTATACAGATCCAAGTCACTGGGACTGCTCTGTCATCTGTGTCACTCTACCTGATCAAGCGTATAACGCAGCTACGTAAGGAAGCGATGCAGGAGGAGTTAGCAGCACTCTCAGGATTTTGGACACCAGATCGAAGCCTTTGAAGTCGGCCACGTGTCCAAGGGACAGCTGGAGAAGAGAGCGGCAGATACTGGTAACGTGTCCCTCAAAAGCTGTTTTCCTGAGCAGGTTTGCTGCCAACTTCTCAACCAATGGGTGCTTCTTCAGTTGTGAGGGCTCACTGCCAGACAGGGAAACTGCAGCCCCCATGGTGTGTCCATGACAAAACCACGAATTACAGTTTGGGCAGTTCAGCCATCTGGACAAATATTTCTCACCATCACAGGGGAAGTATTGTTGTCAACACACCCACTGGACTTTTTTGGTTTCTTCATAGAAGCCATCTCTATACTATCTTGGTCTACACCTCAAAAGAAGCATCAAGCTTCAGGGCAGAAAAGTTCTAAGTACTTAGTCAAAACTCTGCTGGGACTAACAGCTTGCTTTTCCACAGCCTTGGAAACCCTGTGGCTCACAATGAGCATGGGAGCCAGGATCACAAGGCTCTTATTTCACACCTGCTACTGCTGCAGTGCATCTGCCGTTCGCAACCAACTATATACGAATCAATTCCCCCCTTTGGTGTGAGAAGCAACCTGAGGTCCTCACTTTGAAAGGAGTAGAAGCACCAGGTATTACATTAAGGCTTTGATTCATAATTAAGTAAGCCTCGAGACTCATCTGGGAATTTTGCCAGACAACTTTACACATTAGAACAGGGACCTTGAGAAACACATTTATGGTGTCACCCTGAAAACTAGAGACATCTTCAGGATGCAGGTCCCCAGAGCAGGAGTTTGTCTTCTGTAGAATGACCTCTTTCTTATAATAGCAGCTAGTCGCTGGTAGAGGCTTACATGGATCAGATCACGGGAAAAAAACAAGATTAATATCATTCCTATCTATAGCCGTATGGGCTTCAGTGCATTCCTGAGAACCTCAGGAAGGGGAATGCTGTGGCCATCCTTTCCCCATTCCTTGATAACGTGTTTTGTGAGATGTCCTCCTTTCTTGTTGAGACCCCTCACTCCTTAAATGCTCGCTCTCTGTTTTGCTGGGGCTGCTGCCTTCGTTAGAAAGATTTTCAGCTTTGATTAATTATTGAGCCCATACTGCTGAGGGTTTTCTATTCTCCAGTTCTCATTACTGATGCCTTGCAGCCTGTGTGCTTCACTGGTCCCATTGCAGGATTTGATGGATGCACCCGTGAAGTTTTCCTGCCTGCAAAGCCAGTCTTGCCTTTTGCTGATTTTGTTTGGTGGGCAGGGAATTTTGCTCTTGGCTACAGTGAGCAGTAAAGCATTCGCGCTGGGCAAAGTATTATTATTATTATGGTGGAAGCAGCATGAAATTCTTGCTTCTTTGCTTTCTGCATATTTCCCCTTTAAATCTGTTTCAAAAATTCTCCCCAACGGCCATTTTATTCTCAAAGTTGCTGCATCTTCTTACGGAAGATTCACCAATACATTGCTCTCTCATGGGAGACCAATATTCTTTCTGGTTGTTTGCTTTAATCTAGAATGAAAAGCTATGCATAGTGAAAATATGTTTTGTTTTGTTTATACTCTTTGTGCTTGGCTGCATAATCATCACTAGGGCTGACTGAAATATTTTTCTTTGTTTTGATGAAATAAAACCGTTCTCTGTGATAACTCAGACCTAAGGTAAAGGTCTAATGCACTATGGCAGAGGTAGTCTGATGGGGTGCAGAGTCTGTAAGGCAGAACAGGGATGTGGTAGGTCCTGTGTTGCAGCTTCCAGGAGGCCCTGAAGAGACTTACAGATTTAGAAACCGGACCTGAAGCAAGTGAAATGCTTTCACCTTTTTGAGAGTCTTTCTTCCCCAGTGCTCACCATTTCAAGACAAATTTCTTCAGGCTGATTTACTTGCCCTGACTGGGGAGAAAGATGAGTGCTGAAATGTTTGCATTTCCCATAAGGGACACCTTGTGTTTATGATCAGCTCATTATTAAATGAAATCCATGCCACAACATCATTTATTTCACTGGACTAAAAGCTCAGGTGTCAGTGGCTTGTGCTCCTAATGATTTTACCCAGTTGGGTATCAATCCTCTGTCCAGCCATAACACTATTGTACATTACCTTACTTATCCTTTAGCAAGCAACACAGTCTGCTCATGAGGAGCCTGGCTCTCATTTGTGAGACAAATCAGCCAAACTATCTCAACACCTCTCTCACACAGTCCTGAACCCAGCGAGATATCAGACAGACAGCTACGTTTGGAGATCATAGAATCATAGAATCATAGAATGGTTAGGGCTGGAAGGGACCTTCAAAGGTCATCTAGTCCAACCCCCCTGCAAGGAACAGGGATATCTCCAACTAGATCAGGTTGCTCAGGGCCTTGTCCAACCTGGCCTTGAACGTCTCCAGGGATGGAGCATCCACCACCTCTCTGGGCAACCTGTTCCAGTGTTCTACCACTCTCATAGTAAAAAATTTTTTCCTAATATCCAACCTGAACCTACCTCCCTCTATTTTAAAACCATTACCCCTTGTCCTATCATAACTGGCCCTCCTGAACAGCCTCTCCCCATCTTTCCTGTAGGCCCCCTTGAGGTACTGGAAGACCACTATAAGGTCACCCCAGAGCCTCCTCTTCTCCAGGCTGAACAGCCCCAACTCTTTCAGCCTGTCCTCATAGGAAAGGTGCTCCAGCCCTCTTATCATCTTCGTGGCCCTCCTCTGGACCCTCTCCAACTGGTCCATGTCCTTCTTATGTTGGGGACTCCAGAACTGGACGCAGTACTCCAAGTGAGGTCTCACGAGGGCAGAGTACAGGAGGAGAATCACCTCCCTCGACCTGCTGGCCACGCTCCTCTTGATGCAGCCCAGGACGCGGTTGGCCTTCTGGGCCGCAAGAGCACAATGCCGGCTCATATTGAGCTTCTCATCCACCAGTACTCCCAAGTCCTTCTCCTCAGGGCTGCTCTCGATCCAATCACCACCCAGTCTGTATTTATGCCTGGGATTGCCACGACCCAGATGTAGGACCTGGCTGAGAGTTTGCCCCAGTATACTGACCATCATGTATGTAATCAATTTTTTTTCTTTTCATTCTGTTCCAGCATCTGTGTGCATCATAGCAGCCTTCCAGTACCTGAAGGGGCTACAGGAAAGCTGGAGAGGGACTTTTTACAAGGGTGTGTAGCAATAGGACAAGGAGCAATTGCTTTAAACTGAAAGAGGGGAGATTTAGATTAAATATAAGGAAGACGTTTTTTACAATGAGGGTGGTGAAACACTGGAACAGGTTGCCCAGAGAAGCTGCGGCTTCCCCATCCCTGGCAGTGCTCAAGGCCAGGTTGGATGAGGCTTTGGGCAACCTGGTGTAGAGGAGGGTGTCCCGGCCCATGGCAGGGGGTTGGAACTAGATGATCTTTGAGGTCCCTTCCAACCCAAACCATTCTGTGATTCTACAATCTCAGGCCCTGATAGCTCTGCGTTCAGGCTCCATGAGGAAAGGAGTGGTAGTCAGGATCTGGCCTGGTGAGAGCACCCAGGGCCAGACACAGACCTGGGATGGCCACACAGGGCCCTGGAAAGGGGTTGGGATGGGTTGAGGCCAGGCCAGGCCAGGCCATCAGCCTGCAGGCTGGGGTCAGGATCAGTGCTGGAGAGGGTACCCAGGGTCAGACATAGCCCTGTGATGGCTGGGCAGAGCGATGGTGAGGGAGCTGGGCTATGGACAGGCTGGGACATCAGCTGCAGGTTGGGGGTCCGGATTAACAGCGTGCACGGCCAGGCATGGCTGTGGCTGAACTGGAGACTGGCTCTCTTAGTGTGATGGAGCTCGGGCAGGGGCTGAACTGCAAAGGTTCAGTTTAAAAGCAACTCCCACAGGAAGGGAGACTGGTACTGCAGAAGCCTCTGACAGTGCTGCCTGGGACACTCTGTCCAAGGCCACCAAAAGAACGGGGACCATCCTCACCTGCACAGTCTCAAAGCTGGCTCTGAGCCTCAGCAGACAGACCTCTGCGAGAAGGGATGCTATCAGCATCCCCTTCAATCTCCTCTTGAGTCTACTCTTTGTTTGAAAGGTCCTGGAGCAACTGTCTGTGGTCAGCTTGAAAAACTCACATCTTTTACTTCGCAGCAACAATGGGAACAAGAAAAGAACTAGATAAAAGACTAAAATAAATAGCTTTGACACAGATAATCAGTTGACTGTGCTTCACCACCAGCTGAAGTTGTGCAACTCTGTAGGCATGATCTTAGCAAATACAAAGGACTAAAAAAGCACAATTTAACTACCACTGCGGATCAAGTCATTACCCCAAGGGCAGGAAAACATGCACAGACAGGCAGTGCTGGGTGAAATCTTAAGCCACAGAAACTCACCAGCCTGAGCAGACGACAGACGCACAGTCACAGAGAGCAGTGGGCACTCGCATCCTCTCACACAGACATGTATTTATTACACATGTACACAGACTCCTTTTTTTCTTTGCTGATTTTCAATTCGGGTATTCCCCCCCCATAATTATCTTGCCTCCTTTTAACCCATCCTGGACTCTGAAAACAGTTTATCAGAAACATCTGTCTTGATCCTACAGTAAAGTCAGAGGATGATTAGGTTGAGTTCTGTTTCCAAGGCAGAAAAGGAATATTATTAAAACACTGTAAATGCTAAAAATCAGGCTTACATCCATCTGATGCATCTCTAGCTTCCCCTCCAGCACTTGCTAAGAGCGTGCACGAGGAGAGTCAAAAAACTACAGCCAAGAGTACATCCATGACCATTCAATCATGGCTCTGAGCCCTTCACGAAATTTGCATCAACGCCATTTACTCCAACACTCAAGCACACAGCATGCTCTGCAAAACCCTAGCACAGCACACATGCTGCCTAGCTGCAAACGCCAAAACCATGGACTTACGCCACGCACGGTGCAAGTGCAGCCCAACCCACGTGCAGAACCACAGTCACCAGAACGCATGGTTACAAGGCTCAGGAAGGAGGTCCTGTGTGACAGAAAACTCTGTCATCAAAGCGACAACCTTAATTTCCCCATTTCTACCTCGACAGGTTCAGAGCAAGGCAAGCCAGGATGGCTGACCATCCCAGTTGTGCTTAGTTCAACCATCCAGTTCTGTTGAATATCTTTATCAATGACCTGGACGAGGGGTTCCAGTGCACCCTCAGTAAGTTTACAGACAACACCAAGATGGGTGGGAGTGTTGATCTGTTTGAGGGTAGGAAGGCTCTATAGAGGGATCTGGACAGGCTGGATCGATGGGCCCAGGCCAACTGTATGAGGTTCAACAAGGCTAAGTGTCAGGTCCTGCACTTGGGTCACAACAATCCCATGCAATGCTACAGGCTTGGAGAAGAGTGGCTGGAAAGCTGCTCAGTGGAAACGGACCTGGGAGTGTTGGTCGACAGCCAGCTGAATATGAGCCAGCAGTGTGCCCAGGTGGCCAAGAAGGCCAATAGCATCCTGGCTTGTATCAGAAATAGTGTGGCCAGCAGGACTAGAGAAGGGATCATCTCCCTGTACGCGGCACTGGTGAGGCCACACCTCGAATGCTGTGTTCAGTTTTGGGCCACTCACTACAAGAAAGACATGGAGGTGTTGGAGCATGTCCAAAGACGGGCAATGAAGCTGGTGAAGGGTCTAGAGCACAAGTCTTATAAGGAGCAGCTGAGGGAATTGGAGCTGTTTAGTCTGGAGAACTGGAGACTGAGGGGAGACCTTCTCGCTTTCTGCAACTACCCGAAAGGAGGCTGTAGCGAGGTGGGTGTTGGTCTCTTCTCCCAAGTAACAAATGATAGAACAAGAGGAAATGACCTCAAGTTACACCAGGGGAGGTTTATATTGGATATCAGGAAAAATTTCTTCCCCGAAAGGGCTGTCAAGCATTGGAACAGGCTGCCCAGGGAAGCGGTTGAGTCACCATCCCTGAAGGTATTTCAAAGACATGTAGGTGCGGCGCTTAGGGACATGGCTTAGCAGTGGGCTTGGCAGTGCTAGGTTAATGGTTGGACCTGATGGTCTTCAAGGTCTCTTCCAACCTAAACAATTCTATGATTCTATAAATATGCACCTGGCACCGCCCTTCCAACAGTTCTGCACACAAATGGCACCTCTCCACTCGAGGAGGGATCAGAGCCCTGAGGATGCTCTGCCAGAGCAAACAGCTTGTCAATCCCTTGCCATCCCCATTTCTGTGCTAGAGCCAGATGCCCGTGCCCTGCAACTGTGCGCTGACAAGGCTCAGCATCTTTCTTCATTTTAAAGGCACACGGTAGCTTTCATCTGCAAGTCAATATCGGTGAGAAGGTCTGCTGGGATCCAAAATAAGTAGCGTAGCTTTTCAGACACAGCAGCATTCTGATGGCATATTAAAAACCTGTGTGAATCATAAATCCCATTTCTTTAGGAACTGAGTCCCATCAGGGCACGGGGCTGCGGGGAAAATGGGCTGTTCTGCATACAGCTAGGAGATGATGATGATCTATGCAGGTAAGGCGCAGACATTCTGTTGTGAGTTTTTTGTGACAGTTGTTGCTTTTTAAACAAAAATTTAAAATAATGGCTTAGGCTTCCCCGTCACACACCGGAGACAAAATTCTGCTCGCTGTTAATAAAGGCGCGAACAAATTTTTGCAAGCTCTGCACAGAACTGCCTTCCTCCGACCAAAGAAGAAAAATGAAGAGAAAATTCCTTACACATGGGATAATCACACTGCTGAAGCAAACACCCCTCTGAACGTTGGGAGCAACGCAAGAAGCGAGAGGTGTTCAGCTGAAGCGCGTGCGTGTGTGCAGGAGAGAGCGTGCGAGTATGACAGAGATTGAGTTGGTATGTGCTGCAAAGCAGGACACGGGAAGAGTAGATCCAATCCTCGTGGAAATAAGCTACAAAAGCTTGAGGGAGTCAGGCTGCTAGCACGCAGGAGTGGGAACATTAATCTCAGAGTGTAGGCAGTGATGGACGGCAGGTGAGCAGATGGGGAGGCAGGTTCTGAGCCCAAAGATGACGGCTTGGAAGGAGCTCCGAGCTCTGCGCAAACACAGCTCGGCACAATAGTGGCAGCGGTATCCAGGGAATCAGCCCACAACGGTGCAGCCAGCTCACTCTCAAGGTAGTTAGTTACCCAGCATTCCTGCACGCCACCCATCTCCCTCTCTTCAGTCTTGCAAGCTTTGTCTTCTGCTCTCCTCAAAACAAAAGGTTTCCGGTTTTATGCGTAAGCTGGGACATCTCATCAGCTCAGAAACTTGGACTTCCTTCAGCTTGAAACCTGCTGGGAGCAGGACAGCCCCGCTCCAAAGGCACCTGCATGCCAAGATTCTCAGGCTGAAGTCCTCCTTATTTCCCTGGGCACCGTCCTCTCTCTCTCCCGCCTCACAGTTGGTTTGGAGAGAGTTCTCTGCCTGGCTCTTGGACCCTGATCAGAAGCTGAGCTGGGGCTTGGCCTTCACCATCTGTCCAGGTGGCTCCTTTGCAGCAAGATACCGTCCCACGCGTCCTAGACGCATCCATCAGATTCAGGCCTATGCCAGCCTGGCTCTGGGAATGAATCACTGCACTCTCCCTGTTTGAAAGGCAAGCTTGCATCAGCCACGCTCCGATCCTCTAGACGTGTGCTCTCCCTGGGCAAGCACGTCCCTGGCCACGTCTTGTGGTGGCCTTCACAGCCACCAGAGCACTTGCTGGCCACTGCACTTGTCTGCGTGCCATCCTCAGAACTTCACCCATCCCAGTTTCCACTGCCGAGTATTTTAGAGGAACAGAGAAAACACTTTCTATGTCCAAAACTTGTATTTTTTCACTCTTTTTCCTAGAATCTTCCACAGTGAAGTTTCAGGAGATCAAGAGAAAAAGAAAAAAAGCCTCTGCTTTTCTTCCACATACAAATGAAGCCTCACAATGTTTAACCCACCAGAAACATTCCCCTGTTGGAATGGGGAAGCACTTCTCTTTGGAAGAAATATGCAGGCCAGTCCCCTACCTCACTGTATCTCAGGGAGAGAGAACAGAAATCGAGAAATCTCTTTTTTCCTTGTCGAGTGCCTAGATGGGGCCAACTTGCTGCATATTTTCTGGTGAGGAGAAAGATAAAAATCTCAGCTATTTAAGCCTGCGTGCATTTGTCTTCCACACAAAGCTGATAGCACTTTAGCACGCACGCCGCGTACAACTGTATCCGCGATTAATGAATACTGGCATCGCGAGTACATTCTATAGGAAAAAGGGATCCTCTTCTCCACTTTGGGGACTTGAAGGGGGAGGGTGCGGGGAAGAGAACATGCAGTGTGCAACATGAACTGATTTGCTTGAGACTACCAGGACCATTGAGGGGCACAGCGCTGGTGCCTTCACCCAACTCCAGCCGTGGCCGATGGTGAGCAGAAAGGGCCAGGAGGCTGCTGAAGATGCCTGTATGGCCAGGGAGCAAGAGTGCTCTGCTCCAGGCTGGGGCTGGATGCTTCCCTGGCTTTGTCTGGAAGGGACAGTGCCCCAGCGGACAACTGTTCCAGTCTGAAAGAGTAGAGCTGTGTGGAGAGCGAAGCTAATTGCTCTCATGGATCCTTGTGCTGCACCTCGCCTCTCCTTGCCAGTCTCCCGCCTGCCTCGTACGCAGTTTGCTCATTCACTTGCTCGCACTCGCTCCTTCCTTTCCTCCCTCCCTCCAGCAGTGTCAGGGAGACAAGTGAAGGTTACTGTTTGGCATGTTTGTTTTTGCATTATTTATGTTGTAGAGGACAGAGTCAGACATCTAGAGGACAGTCTTAGGTCACATGTGAATCCTTCCAAATGGGACTCAATAGCACAACCAGCCAAGTAGAAAACCGACTTGGACAGCCCCATGGAGGGAGGCAGCATTTGGAAAGGGATGTTGCGTATCTATCTGGCCAAGGTACCTGGCAACGCCACAGGTCTGCTGGTGACTCCACCTTCCCTCATTTCTCCCCCTTCTTTTTCAGACACCTCAATAAGGTGGATACAATCCTTTTCCCCCAGAACTAAGAAGCGCTTCAATATTGTATGTACTTTATATCCACGGTGCCGCAAGGAACTGGGATCTCTCCACCACCCCAATTCCTGCCCCTTTTCCTGTAACACCTCCTGCTGAGAGCAGCTGCTCCTGGGTCGGTCGCACGTATCTCGGAGGAGCCATAAGCATCTCCTATATGTAGCTCCCCTGCTCGTTTCCTATGAGGCTGCCCGTTGGAAAGGCTGGTGCTGGAGTAGGTCTGAGCACCCCACAAGCAGCACTCTGGGGAGTGCCCCCCGAAATGCCTACTGGGGGAGCCTGGCACTCACATTAAGAATTCTTTGCTCACACTTCTCCCAACTTCATTTCTCTCTGACCCCTACAGTATTTAATAATAAATAGCTACGCCACACCCCAACAGAACAGAGGTTTTATGCTACTTATTTTCCCCATATTTTCCAGCAAAGCTAAGTCTCCCTCAATTCCTTATTGAAAATGAAATGGGGACAGTACTGCTTATACAGCTGGAGATAGTGATCACCAGTGTACAGAGACTGACTTATCAAGCAGATTCTTAATGCCATAAAATCAATGGGTTTAGAAATTCTATTATCTTGCCTCTGATAGAACACACTAAACTAAAGAAACTTCTTGCCCTTTTTCTTTTTTTAAAAGCATACTTAAATATAACATTACTGCTGTCCCCATGGTCCTCTAGTGGATATTACAGCAGAGCAAAGGAACAGACAGGCTGCATGGCAAAACAGAAAGGCCAGTTTCTTTCTGGGTTCTACCAGCAATTCTGGTACAGTGATCAGAGGCTGCTGGATCTCTAGATTTGACAGCAAGAATCATCCCGTGCTCTGAAGGGTGCAGGACTCAAAAGAAAATTACTTTTGCGAGAACAAAATGCAACAAAACCAAATATGGCTCGTGCAAACCCAAAAAAGCTGCCTGTATGCCTGAGAGGACATTACAGTAGATCCAGGTGAGCGAAGTAGGTTCATAGGTCCAAACACCCAAGAAAGCAAAGAGAACATGGAAAGAAAGGTCTGTGTATGGAAGAGAGGTCACAGAGATCAGGACACTGGCAAATGATGGGAAATGGTTGATGCTCTAGTGAAAATCGAGCAGGACATAAGAAGTGAGCCAGATGAGAAGACAGAAGGAGGGGATCAGATGGGACACAAAGTAAACAGCTGCAGCAGCTGGATGGGATGCTAAGGACAAATCAGACATGAAATAAAACAATACTTGGGTGAGAGCCATTCAATGGGACACAGAGGGCTTGATTTTCCCTTAGATTCAGCCTCCAACTATCCACTAGGCAAATCTTAAAAATTTATACTAGATCCCTTAAATTCCCCAAAGGGTTGTAAATAGATTCTAATGTAAAATGAAGTATCTTCCTTCGATCCACTTTTTTCCTCCCTCTCCTCCTTCCCCCCATGCCCTAAAATAAACTCCATCAGAAAAGGCAGGCAGTCACCTGACGTTTGGATAACAAACATGCAATTCTGGAAATTATTTTTTTCTAGTTTGGCAACAGATACAAGAGCCTGAAGAAATTGTTCCCACTCACTGTGACCCAGGATTGTCATTTGCAACACAGGGTTGCTAAGCCCTACCTATTTATAGGGCTGAGTGAGAAGGTAACATGTAATGAAAGTTCTATCATCCTGATGTCACTCAAAAGAAAACGGACTCCAGAAAAGTAAACAGTTTGCTGTGGGTCACATCAGTGGAGCCCCATCATACATACTCCGAACGAATGTGATTTAATCATGGAGTAGATCCAAAAGGGAGAGTTGTTTCGGCCTGATTAGCGTGACACAGTAGCCCACGGCACTATAAATCGTTCTCAGGCAATAAGCACCCATGACTCATGTTGAGACACTGGCTACTTTTAGCTAATGAAGGAGCTGTGCAGATCTGAAGACTGTGGCATTCCATGGGGCAACCAAGCAACCAGCCAAGGAAGAAGATAGCAACAGACTGGTCAAGATACCTTTTTGGTAGCCTCACAATCAATACACAGAGAGGCACTTTCTGCAGACGGCTTGTGGAGTACCACGTGTATGTTATTGTGCTGGTTTTGGCTGGAGGGGAGTTAATTTTCTTCACAGGATCTAGTTTGGAGCTATGGTTTAGATCTGTGCTGAAAGCAGTGGTGGTACCACAGAGATGTTTTTGTTGCTGCTGAGCAGTGCCTACACAGGGTCAAGGCCTTTTCCGCTTCTCACCCCACCCCAGCAGCGAGTAGGCTGGGGGTGCACAGGAAGGTGAGAAGGGACACAGCTGGGACAGCTGACCCCAGCTGACCAAAGGGATATTCCATACCATATGACATCATGCTCAGCATACAGAGTTGGGGGAAGGAGAAGGAAGGTGGGGACATGCGGAGCAAAGGTGTTTGCCTTCCCAAGTAACCGTCACACGTGATGGAGCCCTGCTTTTCCTGAAGATGGCTGAGCACCTTCCTGTCCATGGGAAGGAGTGAATGAATTCCTTGTCGCGTGTGTGGCTTTTGCTTTACTTGTGAAACGGTCTTTATCTCAATCCATGAGTTTTCTCACTTTTACTCTTCCAATTCTCTCCCCTATCCCACCGGGTGGAGCAAGTGAGTGGCTTTAGTTGCCAGCTGGGGCTAAACCACGACAGTTATTTAGCTTTGATGTGTCTTGTAGCATCCACATTAAAAATGCTTTGAAATCGTGAAAACCGATTTCCGCTTCCGATATCCATTCAGTCACGCAAATGTTTATAAAGGAAAGCTTTCATGGCTAGATTGCTCTGTACGGGAACACCTGATTTCATTCACAAGAAGGCAGTTTAGGTGGGCATGGACTAAGACAGAAACCCATGTGCTATCAGGATAGAAACCAGACTGCCTCTCAAGACTTAAGCTAGTCCGACCAAACTGAACAAGTGAAAATTTGGATCTGGACCCCTGCCAGGTTTTGTCGAAACTCACGTCCATGTCCTCTGTGATTAAATCCATCCCCTACTTCTTCCTGGAGATGTCTTCTGAGCTGAGATCTGAGGGAGAAACCATTCCCCTTGCATGAAAAACATACAAGCTCAAAAAGGGTCTTTGAAGAAGAGAATTTAAAGTGACGGAGAACTTCTAAAGCAGAAGCAGTCAAACAGCAAGATCATTTGTTCTGGATATAACGCTTTGCCTTCCTCTCTGTTATCATCAAAAGCTTCTGTGTTTGTGGAAGAAAATCTCTCCCCCACCACCAGCCTGGTCCTTCCTGCTGTGAGGTCACAGCCCTGTCTTTGTGACACAGCTGTCTGTTGCCATGGAAGTGTTTGCGCTTTCACAAAGTCAGCACAGTGATGACTTCACAAGCAAGGTCATGGAGGAGCAGATGGGCTTGGGAGGAGGGAGGGAGACAGACCCCTTGTTTAAACACAAATAGCGGTGATAATTAATTAACCAAAGTAGCAGGGGAAATTATGAAAAACATGTGAAAGGTAAATGGATTTCTGTTTAGCTGTCTTTCCCAAGAGGCTAAATGTCTCAATCGCAGAGGGGAGATCTTTACAATGAACTAATGAAACAAGGACATTTTCTCTGGTTTCTTCAAGTGGACGCTCGTGGAAAAAAATGCAAACAGAGCTTACACTTTGTCATCCTTCTCCCTTCCTTTCTCATCACTACTTGTTGACCTCAACCAAAAGATCAATATTTTCTATCAGAACCTTGAGTCCCTGCATCTTTTCAGCATACAAGAGCTGTGGTGGGAACAGACAATTATTTAGGCAGGAAGTTTATTGTTCTGCAGTGGCTTAACAACAAACATGCTCTGTTTGTAAAGGAAACTGTTCCATGTTTATTCTTCTCCTGACTGCCAAAGCCAAAATCTTGTCTTCAGAGTTGACCAAGGTGGCCTTTTTCTTTCTATGAACATATAACGTTTGTACAATAAGGAATCTGCAGCCAAAATATGCCCTTACTTCCACCAAGCTTTTATGTTTTGCCATAGCAGTGCTGGTCCTGCTATACACACCTTCATATTGTTGCCCAAGTCAGCAGATTTCATTCCAAAACACAAAAGAGCAAGTTACAGGAGGATCATCTCAACGTGCAAGTAAATCCTTGGAATACTTTTGAAGAACCTGGACCATGTTAAGTACAAGAACTGTTCTTTCTGCGTTCCTTCTCTGGACTACTTTTGTATCACACGTATGGGTCAATATACCTTCATCCACCTAAGATTTAAGGGGAAAGCAAGCATCTTGTGCATATTCTCTTCATTGTTTATTCTGTGAACACACAATTCTGCCTTTCTGCCTTTCAGGTGGAAGCTGAGATACTTAAAAAAATAAAATTCTGTGCTTACAAGAAGAGTAGGAAATCTTACCAGAAGGCAAAGTGTTTTTGTGACTGGCAGTTCTTTCATGCCAACAAAGTTTGGAAAAGTAAACAGCCAAGAGATGGTCTTCAGACACTTTTAAATGAGTTAAAAACTTCTACAAGGAAAGGGAAAGTCTCAGTAGGCTTTCTTCTGCATACAGGACTGTCCATCCAGCAGCTCTACCTTTGTTCTCTACTTAGAGCTTTGAACCTAACACAAATTTTGTCACATCAAGCATAAGCACCCAGACTCACAAGACAATAGATGAGATTGGAAAGTGACTCTGGAGTTCATCTAGTCCAGCCTCTCTGCTCAGAGCAAGGTTAACTAGATCAGGTTGCTCAGGGCCATGCCCAATTTTTAATGTCTCCACAGATGAAGGCTCCATAACCAGGACTTGGGAGTACTGGTGGACGAGAAGCTCAATATGAGCCGGCAATGTGCTCTTGCAGCCCAGAAGGCCAACCGCGTCCTGGGCTGCATCAAGAGGAGCGTGGCCAGCAGGTCGAGGGAGGTGATTCTTCCCCTCTACTCTGCCCTCGTGAGACCTCACTTGGAGTATTGCGTCCAGTTCTGGAGTCCCCAACATAAGAAGGACATGGACCAGTTGGAGAGGGTCCAGAGGAGGGCCACGAAGATGATAAGAGGGCTGGAGCATCTTTCCTATGAGGACAGGCTGAAAGAGTTGGGGCTGTTCAGCCTGGAGAAGAGGAGGCTTCGGGGTGACCTTATAGCGGTCTTCCAGTACCTCAAGGGGGCCTACAAGAAAGATGGGGAGAGGCTGTTCAGGAGGGCCAGTTGTGATAGGACAAGGGGTAATGGTTTTAAAATAGAGGGAGGTAGATTCAGGTTGGATATTAGGAAAAAATTTTTTACCATAAGAGTTGTAGAACACTGGAACAGGTTGCCCAGAGAGGTGGTGGATGCTCCATCCCTGGAGACGTTCAAGGCCAGGTTGGATGAGGCCCTGAGCAACCTGATCTAGTTGGAGATATCCCTGTTCCTTGCAGGGGGGTTGGACTAGATGACCTTTGAAGGTCCCTTCCAGTCCTAACCATTCTATGATTCTATGATTCTATAACTCTCTGGGCAACCTGTTCCAGCGTCTGAGCATCCTTGCAGTAAAATAAGGTTCTTTTCTTACATTTAAATGGAATTTCTTGTATTGCAATTTGTGCCCACTGCCTCTTCTACTTTCACTAGATGTCACTGAGAAGAGTGTCTCCAGTTTTCAGCTCCCTTTGCTGTCCACTTATCTAGTCTATGCTTTATCAGTTGGCCAGTGAGGATCTTATGGGAGGCTGTCAAAAGGCAAGACAGCGTCAAAAGGCTTTCTAAAGTCAAAACCGACAATATGCCCTGTCAAGATCTCCAATACATACTCATTCACTGAACCAGTCACCGCACTGTAAATCCACCCTGACTACACCCAAGTATCTTCCTGTCCTTCAAGGGTCTGGAAATGGTTTCCAGGATTATTTGCTCCACCACCTTCCCAGTGACTAAGGTATGGTCAAAGATCCTGTAGTTCCCTAGATATTCTTACTTGCCCTTCTTGAAGACAGGTGTGACATTTGCTTTCTTCCAGTCTTCAGGAACATCCCCCAGTTGCCAAGACCTTATAGGAGTAATCTAGACTAGCTTTGCAATAACATAATCCAGCTCAGTCAGCATTCATGGATAAGTCCTATCAGGTCTCAGGGGCTTGTTTGTGTCCAGTTTGTTTAAATAATCTTGCCTTGCTCTACCAGGGGTAAGGCTTCGTTGTGCCAGAATTTCCTACTGCTCTCAGAGGCCTGTGATTCCTGAAGGCAAATCCTCCTAGTAAAAACCAAAGTGAAAGCGGCATTAAGCACCTCAGTCATTTCCAAACCTTTTGACACCAGATCCCTGCTCCATTTGACAGTGGCCCCACGTTTTCCTACATTGAGCACACAAAGTTTTTAAATCATAGATTCATAGAATCGTCTGGTTGGAAGAGACCTTCAAGATCATCGAGTCCAACCATTCACCCTGCACTGTCAGGGTCCCTAAATCATGTTCCTCAACACCAAATCCACATGGTTTTTAAACACCTCCAGGGATGGGGATTCCACCACCTCCCTGGGCAGCCTGTTCCATAACTTCATAACCCTCTCTGGAAAGAAATTTTTTGTGATATCTAACCTAAATTTCCCCTGGTGCAACTTGAGGCCATTCCCTCTCGTCCTGTCATTCATAACGTGGGAGAAGAGACCGACCCCCATCTCCCTACAACTTCCTTTCAGGTAATTGTAGAGAGCGATAAGGTCCCCCCTCAGCCTCCTCGTCTCCAGACTAAACACTCCCAGCTCCCTCAGCTGCTCCTCATAGGACAAGTAAAGAAAGAAACTTTGCTGTCTGCAGGGTTAAATTAGCTGATACTATTCTTTTAAAAGGAGCACCATCTTCTACGTACTGGTATGGTGAAGTACCCTGGTTACAGCTGTCTTTTTTATCAACGCTGCTAACACATGGTCAGGGGGTAAGTTACTGCTGCCTCCTATCAGATAATTAGTCAGTAAATCATTCAACCAACTACAAGGTATAGTGCAAGGACAATGTTTCCAAACCATATTATCACCAGACATTTATATTGCACTTTATCGCAAAGGATTGGGAAGATTTACATACACCCTGTAGAATACTGGCCTTTTTTCACACCTGCTGCTGTAGTGCAGCCATCTTTGGAGTGGGATGTCTCTGGTTTTTTAAGAGTCATGTTATGGAATAAGCTTATCACAGGAAATTGTGCAGGTGACTTCGTATCTATTTGAAATTTTTACAAGAGGTCAAGGAGAATAATGGTTTAAGGTGGAATTTTGCAAGGAGACTGCAGCTAAAAACCAGTGCTTCCAGTTGTAAGGTAGTTATCCCAAGTAACAGTAACATGACTTTTTACAGGGTTTTGCAATTAGAGTGGTAGAAAATACAGTGTAAAAGAACAGGTTTGGAATTTATTCGTGTTTTAAACTGAGTTTTACTTTATCTTTTTGGTTCACTTATCTGCCATCCAAGCACTGCCAAGCAACACCTCTAATTTAAGCCTGATAGGACAGCTCTGGAGAGAGCCACCAAGAAGAACTAAGAGCTTGAGTCCTTTTGTGGTTTTGTTAGATTTGGTCATAAAAGGAAACGGAGCAAAATCACTGTGTCTCTGGTATCTGTCAGCTAGACCTAGCTCAGCAATACCAAGGGTGCAGCCCAGTGACAAAGTGGGAACAGTTCTAAGTAAGAATTGATTTTTGCAAACAGGCACCATCCATGACTAAATCTCACTTTCATGTGAAATGCATGCCATCTTATGTCACGTTACTTTGTGATACTATACAGAACCATCTCACTAAGCAACAGCGTGACTCTCTTTCCCAACACCATGGTACGCTGCATCACTGTGTCAGGAAACAAAACATCACTGTTTCTTGGGCCATCTCAGCCCCACTTTCCACAATGACCAACCTGTTTATGGTAGTGGCTCATCCAAGCCATGAGAAGATACAATCTAGAACTAGTGAACACTTTATGGAAGCAATGCACTGACCTACATTCACACTCAAAAGCTCAGAGAACAAAAGCTTCCAAAATCTGGCAGTTCTTTATTCAAATCCTACAAAAAAAGTTCCAAATTTCACAGGCATTTAGATCTGAGATTCTAATCTGGATCACTGCAAATGGGTCTAATTTACGTAGAGTTTTGCGACACTGTCTACATCTAGTTTATTTCCAAATAGGTAAGTCGTGAAAAAGAACTGATCATTAAACTGCTGATTGGAACCCAGTGGGGCCATTATTTTCAAGGACTATGACTCCTCCACAATCCAAGAAACCTGGTCATCATTACCAGAAATCTCTACTTAAATTCATAAAGCCAAGAAGAAAGCTGTTTACCTAGTACCCTGACGAATAGGAATGACAACGTGGGAATGACAATACTGCTGAAGAATTTCCTCTTCCCAGCAGCCAACTCTCATCTAAGCCTAAATTCCAAGAGCAATCCCAAAACTAGTTTTGAAGGTAAGGATCTCCCAGGACGTGAAGGAGCTCTGTTTTGCTACAGGCTTTTGGGGCTTGGTTCAGTTGCCCACACAGAAGTCATTCGATTTGCCCTACCCTATGTAAGGTATCTGCACAAGGTGGCAAATATGACATCAGATCTACGGGACACTTCCTCTACTCTGAGGCAGATGGGATATCCTAGGGCATCTCAAAAGGTAGCAGATAACTTCTGGTGTGTTTACATTAGTGTAATGTATGCTCAGAGCATAAACGTGCTATTGAAGTCAATCACCAGGTCATCCCTCCTCCCTGCGTCTGGACTGTGGACCTGCCTAGCAGTACACAGACCGGATTTCTTTCTGCCAAAATAAGATGCACATTATAAGTACTCCACCTGCTAATGGATACTGAATTCACAGCTACATCTGGTTCAAAGCAACTCCCCTTGAAATTTTTAGTCAGGTCCTCAGTCCTGATGTTTCAACTCTATCAATCTACTCCTACACAGGCAAATCGCTTGTCCTAATTACAAACTGGGATAACTGTTCTGGTCTAACTGTGGGGTATTGTGTAGATAAGGTCAGGTTGGATGAGGCTTTGAGCAACCTGGTGTAGTGGAGGGTGTCCCTGCCCATGGCAGGGGGGTTGGAACTAGATGGTCTTTGAGGTCCCTTCCAACCCAAACCATTCTGTGATTTTATGATAAGTAAATTCAAGAGCACAGAGTGCTCTGATACTGCTGGAATCAGAAAAAAAGTATGTTTAAGAGAAAGAAATGGAAAGAACCAGTTTCTTTGTAAAGAAATAGTGCCAAATCACGGACTTAAATTTCCATCTGTGCCCAAATAGGTCCTTAGCAAGGACAAATATATTAACAGTGGCAGTCTCGCTGCTGACATCAGCGTCATGACTGTGCTGCTCCCCGTGCCCTCTCATGCTTCCAATAATCTTTCATTGAAAATGACATTCTTGATGTTAAAAAGAACAATACGTATTGAGAGGAGAAGTAGTTTTTACCTTCTGCTTACAGAAAGTGATGTCTCCTCCACTGGCTTCCCTCCTCTGATCCTTGCCTACTTTTGCCCTGAACTATACCTACACATAAGCACACTTCCTTCTCTTTGAAGAAAACCTGCTGTTCCCTCAAGCCTTTTGCTAGCCTAAATTGAAATTTGCCAACCAGAACTAATACCACCTACTTGTAGACCAGTCCCACTTCCTTTGTGCCACTGTTATGAATGAAGGCAGAAGGAAGAATGGCCAACTAAATATGACTACCAGAGCTTCTTCACCTAAAGAGAAGCCACACTTTCTCTTGTCATGATTTTGCTGTATGTCCTTATCCTCTTCCCTCCCTTTCCTATGGAAAATCCACTCAACCACAGCATGGAAGATCAATTTTTTTACTTTTCTGTCTTCCACCTTCTAGGGCTATAAAATTATGTTCAAGTTCAGTTATAGGACAGTCTAGATCTATTTTTCTTAAAATATTATTATGACACAGCCAATATATTGAGGTTGAATCACAGACCTCCTGGAACAAAGACAGAGCTGCAGAACCATGGTTTCCCCGTTGGGGGTACAGCATACACAAATCCTCTTTAGAAACAGGCAATGGAAAAACACTTTTTCACTCCACTATACACATCCTGCTGGCAGTGGGCAGAGGTGATAGCAACCACAGAAAAAGTGCTTTTAAGAGATCCAGTAGAAGATCTTTGGAAAAACTACATTAAAATGACACTCCAAAGACCTGAATTCCTTCCTCCATCAGAAATTACATAGTGGGAGTGATGTCAATCCTTTTGGAGGATGCCCCAGGAACAGATGACGCAGGTCTGTTATGCACAAACGTAACCTTTTTTCTTCACGAAAGAACACTTCTCAGAGATGCTACACAGTGGTTCCCATATTTGGTGGGGTGAGATAGCTCAACTCCCCCTATAGCCCGTTCTTCCCATTCAAAAAGTCCTGGCAGTGACTTTTTGCATGGGCTGGTGCCATGCAAAAGCAAAGGAAGTTGGCAGCAGCTGATGCACCTCTGAAGTAAGATGAGCGGTACCAAGCAGTCTGCACTGTGCACCTAGTCCTTGACTTCTCATTCCCAAAACAACTAAAAGACATTCAAACAATCTCAAGCATGTGTGCATAAACTTCCTCCAACCTCATCAAAACATACTAATATCAAGTAGAGATGGACTTGTCACTGCTGCACCAAGGGGAGCCGAAAAATTCCCTTATTACACTTCCCTACAACCACACTTGCACAGTGCCTCTGAGGTCAAGAACAAAACACCCCTCGAAATGGGTGGCAAAGCAAATAAACAGGCACTGAAGCTTGAGACGATGAAATAGCATGGCCATAAAGCCCTGACATGCTCAAATCAGGAAGATACAAAACCTGGTCAAAATAATAGCTATACGTGCAGTTTTTCTTTCTGCTGTTAAGAAGCGTAGAGAATAAAAACAAAAGACAAAAGGAAAATGCATTTAGATAATTAGCCTTCGAGTCCTGTCTGTTTGGGTGGCTTTTATTGCAGTTATAGGTCTGTCTCTGTACAAGCACAGATATTGGCTATTAACTCTATAAAGCATTTTTCATTGCTGAGTACTCAGGTTTTGCTGAGATCCAATACTAAAGCATTATATCACCTTCCTGTGAATCAAATAGGCTTTGATTCAGTTTCCTAAATATAGGCAACTGATGCCATCTTAGGGACCACAGGGTATCCTGCTTGGATGTCCTGAAGAGCACAGGCCATATGTTGTATTTGCTGGCCTTCAATAGATACCTCAGATACCACAGAGTGTAAATCAGTACTAGATACCTGTACATAGGTAGATCCAGCCACCTATGTACTGACCCATTTGGTACACAAGCTCCAGAATGCAGCGTTTGATCACCAATGTCCTACACTAATCATTCATTACCTAAGGAGAAAAGAGGAGAAGAGTCACCATTAAAGTCAGTACAGCACGAAGCTTTGGTCTCAGGGAGGGGGGACAGAAGAAACTGGTGTGCCCAGGTGGGTTCATGCGCAACTGTGTGTTTTTTTCACACTGCAGCTTAAAATTCAGATAACCCACACTCCAGCTAACCCTGTACCCTTAAGTAATCCACAGACTCAAGTTACTCGAGTCCAAGGGTTACAGAAGAGCAAAACTGTAGGCTATGAACAGTTACAGAAAGGAAGACTACTTGAGCCAGAAGAGTTGCGAGGGTCAGCTCCATCATGTATTCCCTGTATTGCTGCTAAATCAGTTTTCCTTTCCTGGGGTATTTTTTTTCTTTTTAAATGGGTAGCCCATAGTCAGTCCATGTGAAAATACAGTTATACTTCTTGGGTGGGTTTTTTCGTTGTTTTTTTTTTGTTTTATTGCTTGAAGGGGTCTATATGAATGCTTCCACAGACACGACTGTCTGTGCAGGCAATGGCTACCAGTGCTGTGGTAGCCACGTGCTCTTCTGTTAAACTCAGTGTTTGGGGACATCCAAATCTTTGTGTGCAGCCTTGTGTCCCACTTTCACTGTTACGATAGATGCACGCATTTATATCGGGGAAAAAAATACCCCACTCTTGTCTACTGGAGTGTTGCATGATGGAAATCCAGGCAGCAGCAGCAGGAGAATGCGGATTCCCCATTCCCCCTGCCTCTCCTCCCCCCATATCTTTCCCTTCTGTCACTCAGATGATAATGATCTGTGCTGTGGGCATTTGCTGGAAAGCTTTAACGTAACCATTATTTTTTAGGTTGCTGGAATTGAGGTGGGCGTCGAGGACTCCAATGAATACAAAATAAGCTCAGATCCAAGCAAACTCCATCTTGTCTAATCTTTGCTGAGCAGTAATCTGGGAGGCACCTTGCTTGCTCTCATTTCGTATGGAAGGAGAGCAAGCGCACCACAGTGCCCGTATTACTGAAGTCTGGATTGATCTCACCTGTTCACATCCTGAGGTCTCCTGATCCTTCTCTACCTCAATAGCTATAATCTGTCCCGGGGAGTATTATTCCCAATGAGACAACTCCACCCACCCATTACTGGAGCAGCAGACGCAAAATTTATTTCTACCTTATTGAGTCCATAAACGTGTGCTCAAAATAGACACAAATCCAAGCTGCAAAATTGGGAATTTTGCTGGAAACTTCTCCAAGTTTCAGATGCAGAAGCTGCATTTGAAGCCATGGTTTAAGCTTGCTTACTTGAATAAAGTTGTTTATGGCCTCTTTTTAAAACAGATGAGCTGAAGGAAACAAAAACATGATGGAAAGTTGGGATTTTTTTTTTTTTAATGCACTTGAGTATTGGCTGTGCAAACCTTGCATGTTCTCTCTCACCACAAGATGACACCCTCGAATGATAGCACACAGTGCTCTTGTAGTTTCTGCATCCTAAGTAAGGAACGAAAAATCCCTGTAAAAAGGATGTTCATGCAACGGGAGAACCTATAAGGAACAGAAAAAAGAACTGAGCGATGAGGAATGTATACCCTCCGTGGTCCAGAAGTGTACAAATAAAGAGATACTCATCAAAAGTCAAGATATGCCAGACCTTGCAAAGGACACTTACCATTAAAAGTAGTAGAAAGACCCTTTGGTCATATCAATAAAAGGACAGCAAAGAAAAAGTAAGCAGGAATGCTATGCAGTGGACATGTAGTAGAGACTGAAGATAATCTGTGCATGTGCCAAAAAGTAAATGAAGACTTGGCTTAATTTTTTTTTTTTTTATGGTGATATGGAGTGTAGCACAAAGGCAGTGCAGCTAACGGGAATGAGAAAATAGAAATGATAATTCCCGGAGTGGAGTAAATTCTGAGATCATACTGCACTCAAGGAGGTGGAACAAGAGAACTTTCACCCCAGAATGTTTAAAGAACTGATAAGGGATATTGCAGGATAAGCTTCAAGAATCTCAGTACACCTATCAACAGAGAAAGGTATTATACGAGTGCAAAATGCCTGATTTAAAACATACAAGCGAGAAAAAAAGAGAAAGTGATCTAGGCAACTACAGAGTTAGCTATATGAATGATCCTGGTAGTATGCAAGGCTTGGGAATACATGCAGAAGAAATTAAAGATATCAAGGTAAGCAGAAAATAGGATAAAATGCAGTACAGCTTTTCCAAAAGCTTCAGACAAATCAACTGCCTTTTCTGATAACTGATATTATTGAATACAGTGTCTTATAGGGAATACTTAGTTAAGATGTAGATGATGTCATTAGTAAAGAACCTTAAGACAAACAAGGCACTGACAAAAGAGATGACAACTGGTCAGGCTGAAGGGAGAATTTATTGATAGAGCTCCTCAAGGACTGAGACCAATTTTATTTAATATTTTCACGATTGATCTTAGCATAAAAGTAAGAGTGTGCTACTGAAGTGAACTGATGACATGTTGGAAAACACTGTCAATGCAGAGGGAGACAGAGACTTGCAAACAAAAAACTGCCTGACCTTGAGGACTGGACAAACAGAAATGAGAAAAGCAAAGAGTGCAAGGTCAGGTACTACAGTGAAAGCTTCTCATGCAAGCAGGGAGCTCATTAGTTGGAAAGAACAGTGGAGCAAACAGACTTGGGAGCACTAACGCCTCATGGAGTGACTATGTGTATTGACAAAGAAATGGAGATGTCATTATAAAAAGCACTGGTGAGATCTCATCTGAAAGAGAGGTTCTGGTTGCCCATTTTGAAGAGAGCTTGCTCTGGTTTTGTTCTGGATTGAACTGCTCTGCTTGGCTTGAACTGCTCTGCTTGGATGAGCCAACGCACAGAAAGTTTGTGTTAGAAGGTGGCTAAAAGAGCTGATTTTATTTTTCTTTTTCTAAAGTGCTCCCCAGTTCAGAATGAGATGTTGCTGGGTCTAGAGAAACGCTTAATTATACAGAGATTAACTGTTCCGCTCTCTTTTTCTCTTTTTGCATGAAAGTTTCAAATGGCAAGAAGCCATATGGCATCACAGCCTTCACTGGATCTGTACCGATTCATTCTGACCAGGAACCTGATCTTCTGCCTTTTCTCTTGTCAAGGAAATGGGATCCTTTTGCCTTTTCACCCATCCCAGTAACTCAGGCCTTTCATTTAAGCCCACCACCCCAACACTTGTTGCTAAGGATGAAGAGATAAACTCTACAAAAGCAGCGCTGGAAGAGAAACTTTTGATAAACAAATCTTCTTGCATGAATAGGAGAACATGTAGTTCTCATAAAAATGGTAATTAGAGCCCAGCATGAGGAGGCTGATTTTTTCATAATAATAATAATAAAAAAATCTCCAAGAACATTCATTCAGGAGGAAGTTATATTTGCCAGCATTATTACTATTATTATTGTATTACCACTAATAACGATGATAAGGCTCTTGCTAAGGGACAGGACCTTCTGTGTAACTAAGTAAACATGCCTAAAAAGGGTTCTCCTTCAGGCATGTCTTCAATTAATAAAGACGAGTGACAGATCTGCTTATAGCCCACTGCAAGGTATCAACTGATTGCCTCTCTCTAATAACTGCTTAATTTGCTCTTCCCTCACCAGTTACACTGGACAATATCATCGGCCTCTGCCATGCAACGACAAAGGCAGAGCTTTGCTGGTCCAGCCCTATCTTCTCATCCCTTCTTCCTATCCCCATCTCCTCTGCCAATTTATTTATCCCCTCCCTCTCCCCCAACACAACGCCTGCACGAGGCATTGCTGCTAATTTAGCCAGGAAATGGTTAGATGGTGATAGGGGAATAAATTGATCGGACCTTCTGAACAGCAGCTGTGGGAAGAAAGAGACACCCGTAGCCATTTCTCAGTGACCTCTCCCTGTGCTTAAAGAAAACTCATAAGCTCTCAGCACGAATTAGCATGGCCTCATTATAAAAACAGAATTGGGGTCAGGAGAAACTAAGATGGGTAAGGGGGGAAAAAAAAAAATCCTATCAAAAGCAACATCTGAGACAGAAACGCCCTAACTGGGGAGGGCAAAAAAAGTGAAGTTTCAGAGGAAAGGAAGGAAAGGAAGAAGCTAGAGGCAGAAGAGAAGCAAGCCTAGCTTGCTTAAAAAGGCAAAAAAGGCCAGGTACCCCCCAAAGCTCCAACAGCCTTGATGTCAAGCTGGACAGTCCTGCAGAAAAGAGTTTGGGTATTTGCATCCTCCTCAAGATGCCATTTCCAAACCTTTTGCAGCCATTGCTGCCAAGTGGCCTGGCCAAGGCACTGCAGTTTGATGCCCTGCGGAAATAGCTGGGGGGTCTTATAAGACCACAGTTGTGCAGTCTGGTGTCTAAGGGAGGAAAATCTGAACAGCAAACGCACCGCCAGCATTCCCTGGAGAAAAGACCAGCCTCTCCCACCCGTGCCGTCTTTATTTCACAAGCGTGACACCAGTCTGCACTGTAACGGTGCTGATCCCCAACTCCACTGCAACATCTTGGTAGGGAAATGAAGCATCCTGGCACTGGCATCGGTCACCAGCGACAAAACGAGCTGCTAACTCGACAAAAACGTGTCTCCTGATGCTGCCTCTGCACGCTCCGCTGCGAAAAGCAAGCACCGCAGGGTCCTACCGTCAGCTCACCCTTTGGCTGGCCATGGAGAGGGGATGGCTCAGCTGAGGTCCCTTCCCACAGGTGGCACGCCTGAGCCTTGTGCCTGTCCCCAGGGCACATCTGGGAGCAGATCACGTAGGCAGGAGAAGGCGGCACAACGTGCCGTGCTCAGCGTCACAGCACTGTCTCCTCACTCGCAGCTGGAAACTTAAAAGATCCTCTCTGGCTTATTTACAGAAAGAGGTAATCACGGTAGTCCTGAAAGCTTCCACCATAAGAATAAAGTCCAGAATCATCCCCTCTCCCAAACCTCTCGGCTATCCAGTCTCTCTCCTTTCCCACTCTGGGGCTTGCTGCCGTCCGGAGAGCACAGCTCTACCCACACCGGGCTTTGCTGCATTGCCTTCGTCCTGACAGGTGGCAGGAAGGATGGAAAGAAGCTGGCAAGGCAGGAAATGTTACAAACTAATCGAGTCAGCAGCCTAGAGAATCTGTCGATTCACTTTTTTTTTTTTTTTATCTTTTAAATTATTTTATTTTATTAATTCTGCCTCGACAAAAAAAAAAAAAAAAAAAGAGCTAGATGAAAGAAAAAATAAATTGGACCTTGAATTTATTTACTCCAGTACTATCCCTGATCATTCTCACCCTTAAATCACCCTGCTGCTGTGCAGCAGGGCCTTCCAACATCAATATTAATGCTCCTTGCTCCTGGCAGTGGCTAGTGGAGGTGGCATTTCATAATTCAGATGCAAAAAATTAAAAGGCAAATATGAGAGAGGAGGAGTAGAGCAACTATATTTGCCCAGTCTGCTGACTAAAGACCCCTCGGTGAATTCTGTAACTGTCTCCTGTTAAAAAAGGGTTGGGACTCAGGTGTGATTTGAGAACTGCCTCCTGCAGAGAGGAAGAGTATGGGTTTGAAAAATAAAAGTCCAGTCAAATACCTGAACCAGAGTTGTCTAATCTCAGCAAGAACTACATACAACAATGTCCATGTTTTTGGTGGTGGTTGCTGCAGGGTATGGCCAGCATAAAAGAAATTACTGTTCATAACTGGGGTATGATGGAAGTTGCAAATCTACCTCAATAAAAGTGGTCTAAATAATCAAAAAAATCTATCACATTCCTCCAAATGCAGGATGCTTGCCTAAAAAAAACATGACTTCTTTAAAAAAAACCCACACATCGTAGTATTTCTTTTGCTCTTTCTCCCTTCCTTTTCATATAAATCTCCTCTGCCCACCTTTTCACCCAGAAAGACTAGAAACTTCCTTTGAAGAGAAAATAACAGTAGGTTGGATTTTCATGTAATAGCATGTCACCAAGAGCTGTGGCTTTAAGAAATATGCCAACTATAACAACAGTCTTGGAAAAAAAAAAAAAGCCCTAAAATTGGCAATATTACTACCTCTTTGAGTCACAGGGGCAGACACATCACGCGCCAACTCGAGCAGGTATTTCTGCACCCTGTCCCACAACGTCCCCCTCGCCTGTTACTTGGAGGGGGATGCTAATCCAGTTCTGAAAGCAGCATCCCTATGTTAGCATGGCACTGCCCTGGCATGGCTAACTGGTGTCTGTGTCAGAGACCCGCAGGACAGAGCTGGATGTGGGGAGCCTGGGCTTGGGAGGGCAGAGGGGTCTGGGAATTGCAGCAGACGAGCATCAGCTAGGTCGAGCGTTCAAGCCAAGGCAGAGAACCAGAGCACTCTGCAGCTCAGGATCCAGGGGCGCTGCCAGAGAGATACAGAGGAGGCAAGGATGCTGCGGGGAGGTATGGTAATGTCTTGCAGAGGAAGTTCTGTAAAACGCCATTTCACATGGAGTAATGTTTGGATACCCGAGTCTAATCATGGAGCTAACAACCCTTATTTGCACAACCTCACACACACACACAGTGGTGCACAGGATACAAATCAAACCTCTGTCTACTTACAACCAGGATCCAGGCTATTAGGACACAGCAAGTAGCAGACCAGCCAGGATCATACAAAGGAAAATATTTCATCTTCCAGCTCTCTGTATAGTACTAAGAGACATGTTTTGCACCAAAAGACTTCCTTTCTTTTCATCATTTTGTGTTTCTGCCCTTGCTGTCAGTGCAGGCTGGCCCAAGAGAAGTGACTTTTAGTACTTGCTGATGCTTTGTTGTTTAATCAGATGGCCGCTGGAATCAAGGGTTGCTGGTTGAAGAGGCAGCTGAGCAGGGACTTTCAGAGAGGGGAAATGTCAGCCGACCTCTCGGGAGACATCCCTAATCTGTCTGGAGCTTCTTCAGACACTCTTAATTATTGTTTTGTATTTTAAATGGCCAGGGGAAAACAGGGTGCCTTTAAAAAAAATAAATAAATGAAAGCATGGGAATGAGATGAATGTATCTGTTAAGCTGCTGACAACCCATCCGTCTGAATTCCACCTAGCACTTAGCACACAGACCTTGTTTTCCCAGAAAAGCTTCCAGGATACTGGCAGGGAAACATCTCCAGGTTACATTCTGCTCATGGTTTCTTGCTTTTTGAAGGAAAAGGGAGGCAGGGCTAAATATATTTAAAATTTCGCACAGATGTGAGTGAGTAGATGCAGATACTAAGTGAGAAGTAGCAGAGATCACCCTTCTTCCTTACCAGCCATATTTCCAGAAAGTACACAGTGCTCCTCTCTTAATGGTGTACACTTTTCTTCCAGCCCTCAGTCATTCTCAACTGTTTCAGCACACCCCTGCCTGGCTTCAAAGCATTCCTGTTATCCCAGTCCCCATTGAGCTTCTTCTCTGCTGCCACTTCTGGTGCAACGGTGGGACAAAATGGGAAAAACGCCTCACTAAGAACCAAACACGCACCAGAAAGACCTTCCAGGTCTGGCTAGAACAATACCATAGCTAAGGTGAAAAACAAGCTAATATAATCCAAAGGATTTCTCCCGAAAACTTCTGAGTTGAAATTTCAGTTCCTTTGAAAGTGAAGAATGTAGCAACTGACTTCCCTGGAAGTCTAGGGACTTCCCTAGAAACTCACCGCTTTGGTTTCTTCAGTAGCGTAAACCTATGCTGGGGTCTCATTTGGCCAGGCCAGTAAATAAGAAGTGGCACTGGTCATGCAATCTGTGGCACTTCTCTTGCTAAAACAATTCTGGGCGTAGATCTCTGCATACTTATCACCTACATTAAAGAAAACCTACTGCCCTAATAATTAGACTAATCATACTTACTTCCACACAAAGCTGACAGACCCCTGGAACGCTGCCTTCAAGCCACATTTCCCCTGCTAATTTTACAAATGCAAGGAATCTGCTTTTATGAAAGCGAATGAAAAAAAAAGAACAGTGGGAAAATTATTCAGAGTGGCTCTGTGAGACAGAAAGGCATTATGATTCCTCTGCTACAAATGGAAACTGAGGCACAGAGACTCCACGATTTGCCAAGGGACGCACAAAACCTCTGCGGCCGCACGTGCCTCATCCCAGCCACTAGAATGGATGTTCCCTCCTTTTGGCTTGGAGTAGGTATTGTGTCACTGGGCATGTTGTCTTCCTAATGGAACACAGAGACAGAAGCTTCTACTCCCTCACTTATTTGAGAGCTCTGACTCAAATTTTCTCAAAGACTGGAGTTGTAACACGGGTTTTGTGGCCTAGTTCTAACTCATTGAATTACGTATTTACCTCTTTGTTTTCTTTGACCCCATTCCCTTTCTCCTCGTGCAGGAAAATGTGGTTTCAAAGGGATCTTTCTGCTGCTCACTAGTGAGGAATATCACTTCAGATAGCACTCAGGACCAAGCAAAACGCCATCCAAAATGGTATCCACCAGAAAGCACGGCCAGGGGGGCTTAATTAACAGGATGTGAATTCAGCCTTTTAGCTCTAACCAACGAATTTCAATGCAACAAAACTCCGTGCCTAGTTCTACATAGCGCTGCCCTCTGCAAAACAGCCATCACAGGAAGAACTGGGCTCAATTGTGGTCCATGCAAAGAAACCCCCAGGAACGGTTGGGCTCCTGAAAAGCTTTGAGAGAGGACAGCCAGCGACTTCATCTCGTTACAACCCAGTGGCTCAAAGAGACATCTTTGCCTTCAGTCCGCACTCAGATGTACCGCGACGCTTCCCTTTGTGAAACAGAATAGACGCCTCCAAAGACAGCGAGCATTGTCCATGCAGGCACAAAGCAATATTTGGACATGCTGAATGGCTTCCTAAGATGAGAAAAAGTGCTGAAGAAACACTAAAATTATGACAGATGGGAGCCCTAGAAATGCAACTACCCCCAAACTGGAAAATGAAAAGCCGGCACAAAGGGCAGGCGTAACAATAGAATTTAGGCAGAACGAAATACACGCCATTTAATGCGGAGTGCACTGAAGCTTCGATCCATAAGTCAAAATCCTAGCCATTAAATGGCCTCATTTAAAAAGTTTTAAAGCAATTAAAATAAATTAGAAACTTCACAGGAGGACAAAATCACTGAAAAGGATAAGAAGCACTTTATGCCAGGCACCGCTTCTGACAGTGTCGTGCCCATGAGGCCAGATTTTTATTCCAGAAGAGCTCGGGGCCAGATTTTCAAGGGCTCTGCACCAATAATTAGGGACAGATTTTTCCAAACTGCTCAGCTCCCATTATCCAAATAAAGGCCAGATACACCAAAGTGCTCAGGGCCCAGCAATTCCTACTGTGACAGTTACAGCCACAACATGGCCAGCTTTTTCCGAAACGTGATCACTTGTTTCACCGTCTGCCTAAGGAGGACGTAGCCTGCTTAAAGGCCATCTTCCAGTTTTTTTCCACCGGCGTGCTGGAAGTGGTTGATTTTGAAGTCCTGCTAGCAGTGAGAGGGCTCCAACTTTGCCAAGTCTGAGACAGCACGGTCTTAAAACACAAGTGGAACAAGCCCTGCTGATTTTACTCTATTTTCCCTAATTCCTGCTCAAGAGACATCTATCATTGACCTCCACACGAAGCACTTCAGAGCTGACGGCGGAAGCAAACTTGTGAAATTATAGTGCTGCCTCCAGCCATTTTGCAGAGCTATATACATCACGTCTGGCACACCAGAATAGAAGCCTTTCTCCAAACCAGAAAAAAAAAAAACCTTGGCAGTTGCTGCTAACAGAGAAGAGAGAGCACATCAGGATTTTTTCAGCTTTAAAGTTGGTAATAGCTCAACTTGGAAGTGAAACAAACTGATGTGACCCTACAGTCAGACCACAGCCCCCAAGGCTTGAAAACTGCAAGGAGTTTGTTTCCTCTCAGACCATCCTGAAATGGATGTTGCACCACTTACTAGTGCCAAAGTCTTCTGGATCAGGGCTGCTGTACGTACAGGAGGTGGTGCAGAGGAACACTACTTTACAAAACCAAGACCTGTCACTCAGCAATGCTTATTTGCCTCATGTACAAACACACACTGTGGGCTTTCAGAGAGAAACTTTCAACAGAAAATGTGGGATTCTTTCCCTCTAAAGTAACTATTCTAGTTCTCTCTGGCATACTACTTCAGTGGCTTCCATGCCTGTCTTTGCACTCTTAAAGAGCTGCAAGATGGAACAAACCAATACTGTCAGAACACCGCACGTCTGCTAACACTTAACACAGTCCTGCCCAAAAGAGGTAGTGACCTCAATACAGACCACTGCACCGTAATGATGCTGTGGTAGAAGACCAACAGGTTCTAACTCTAAAGAAGTGGTGCCTTTCAAGCAGCGAGAGTACCCAGCAATTGGTTGCCAAGCACTTGAACCCTCAATGGAGATGCCGTGGGAGCAGTGAGGTGCCTCAAGCTAGTTCCAACCAGGAGAGAGAAGCAGCTGGAACACACCACAGAGTACACGGAACAGGAGATTTTCATGAGAAAACCACGGTTAATAGGTAGGATTATGGAAAAAGTTTGGGCTGAGGCCCATGTATGGTTGTTGAGATGCATACAAAAGCTAACACTACTGAAAAGGTCAATTTTGGACAACATGCAGTGTTAGCCAAATAAGTAAGCTGTGGGAATTATTCTTAGTAGCAGCCAAACAGCTTAGGAGCCTTCATCGCAGTTACTTTCAATCAGACCTGAGGTCTTGTGTACCTAAACCAGGTACTGAGACAGGAACATCTAAGTTACTTAAATACCCTCTGATATTTCAGGTTTTCTTTTCTGTCTAACATTCATTTAAAACAACCAGAAAGAATGGGGGACAAAAAGTGCCCTGTTTTTTCCTGATATTTACTCTCTCCATGTCCATTTTTACCCTGGGAAATTAAAACCCTCTGCCAGTACAGCACCACTGAAACATCTCACAGCTACAGTCGGACAAGGCAAACTGGGCAACTCAGGGCATGGGAGGACAAGAACACATCCAGTGCTCCTAGTTCAGCAGTAGTTCAGTGGTAGCTAGACATCATTGCGGTCTAATCATACATTTGATGACCTCTACCAGCTGGATCGGATAGCGACCCATTTAGTGTCTTACAGAGATAAATACAGGGCATCAAAGAAATTGCTGCAGAAAATCTCAGAGAAAAAAAAACAACAAGCTGGAGCTATAAGTACGTTTTCTCATGTAGAACCGGCTTTAGCAATTTTGTCTTAAGTAACATCAAGTGGGTCAGTAAAGAGGCACGTGCACCATCGCTAGTCCTCATGATAGAGTCAGAGAAGATGCTTCTCCCTGGAATGAAATGTTTGGAATTGCATACTATAGAGAGTAAACTATAACATAGTACTATATATCAGAGAAAAGCACTGTAGCCTTCTCCTGTTAAACCTAGTTTTGCGTAGGTTTGGTTTTGCTTTTTTTTTTTTTTTTTTAATATGGAAAGGATTTTTTAAAGATTTTTTTTTTTAAAAAAAGTCGTCAATTGTACTTTCCAGGCTTGAAAGGAAATCTTTTCTTCTGCATTCCCACCTTCACCTATTGTAACTGCACTACGAGTCCCTAATTTCCTTCGCTGCAGAGCAGCAAGCAAGTGCATAGCAGGATGTGGATTAGACTACACCCTCCCTCCTTTATGCTGCCTGTTCCCTGTGGGGGCAAGATAATTACATCCACCCTAAGAAAACATCAATATTTTATTTTTAATGAGCTGGGCAGACCCAATTATCTCAGTAGGCTGTTAATAAGTGAAATTGTGAAGTACGGCTGCAGCTTTGATGGAAACAGAGTCATCTCTGAAATGGGAATTTCTGACACACAGAGTATTAAATAGATGCCAGGCTGCTGGAATGGGAAGTTAGTCAAAGAAAAAGTGTTTAAGAAAGAAAATTTGCCTTCGTAGCATCTTTCAGTATTCAAAGATAATAAGTCAAATCCCAAAGAATCATCACATTGGCTTAAAAATCGTAACTCCTGAAATAATAAGTAGTACTGGATTTTTCAGGTTTTTCTTCCCCCAAATAGTAATAAGAAATGCTTGGGTTTGATTTTGTTTGTGTTTTTTTTTTTTTTAAAAAAGTACTAAACACTGTCATGAAAACACCAAAGAAAGTAAGTTTTAAGAAAAAAAAAAACAAGTATGACAAGGCTTGCCACCATTGCATGGTGGATTGGAGCACATATTGGCAGGGAAAGGACATTCTTCCCTTCACCCTCACAAGCAGGCTGGTTCAGGAAGCACATTAATCTCTTGCTCTTCCCTCCCCTCTCTTCCTGAACCCTCAGAACATACCATTTTCATTCACTGGCTAAAAAGCAGAGAGAATAAGAACAAATCTCAAAAGACGAATGGTTAAATTTTCAAGAATACTTAGGACTTACTAACCACATTGATAACAATACGAACTGCAGAGATAATTCAAAATCTGATGGAAAAAATACAAATATGCCTCCTCCATCAAGCTTTTGCATGCTACTGAACTCCCAGTGCAGAAAGCTTAGCAACAGTCTCATAATTGAAATTTTATTTTCCTATTTAAGCTGAATTCTAGTTCCAAAACGGAAGGGGAACTTTATCCTCTAAGCTTTATATTACATATTAATCATCAAATGAAACCTATAATCGTTGTGTTTCCTCCTGAATCTCAACAACTATGTTCTTTTCATCAAGCAAAGAACCAGATCTACAAATCCATCTTGTGTCTACCATGAGATTACTTACTTGTTCAGATCTCAGATGATTTAGGATTTTTTTTTAGGAACAGGATAATCACAAACATACAAGTAACATTGTGCCCTACCTTCTAGTAAACCCAACATCCACCACAGAAAACCATCAAATACAAGTGTATTTGGCAGATGCACCAGTGAGCTCAACAGTATTTGTTGTCTAGTCCATAAATGAAGAGAATACAAATACGGTTACAAGTACCAGTTGAGGCACACGTGAGCCTCAAGCTCTCATCCCTGTGAAGTAGTTCCTCCATCTCTTCCAGTTATTTCACTGGGATCAGTGTCGCTGTTGGTGGAACAAAGCTAGTCTTTGGGAATCAGGGTATTCGGTTCAACCTCCAGACGAAGAGCTGCACCTAAGAGAACGCCAGCCCCTGGTTCCATATCTAACACACCCGCTCTCGGTTTTATCATTCCTTTTTTCCTTTAATAGTTTTGACAAACGTGGAGCAATTCTAAATCTGGTTCTAGCAGCGATGGCCCTCATCAAATGAAATGCATGTATTAGTGTAATCATTTTTACTGACATCCCAGACGCTCAGCCGTATGACCTTGCAATTCATTTTAAAGGGCAAGAGCAGAATTAGCATCCTCAGCCAGCTCAGTGAAATAAACATAAACCATATAATAAAAAAGAAAAGAAAAAAAAGTTTTCCAACTTTGAACTCCCCTAATCAGTTGTGCTCCACTAAAAGCTGTCCTTCTTTAGACTTCTTTCTGCCTCAACTGCCCATCCTAATCATAGCAAATCAGACATTTAATTCCAGAAAGATGTAAAGGCACAATACAGACTTTGATCCAAAGCTGTTTCTTCTTGTTGGACTCCAAAAACAGTTTTCAGGCTTCCAAAGACTCTTTGCCAGCTCTGATTAGAAGCCACATTGGCTGACACAGTAATTGCTCTATAATCATATCTTCAGTACCCTGACCTGGTTTATGCATACAATCTATATTCTAATAGCAGTCAACAGGTCACCAGTTAATAAAAATACCATTAACATCCCCCTGTGACTAAGAAATGGAGATATTCATCTCACTAGGCCAGTGGTGGGCCAATATAATTTCTGTGGCTGTTAGTGTAATTAACTCTGTCGGCACGTGGATCTCCCTGGAGGACAACGCAAGCACAGAATGACCTTGCTGTGAGTTCTCACTGGTGGTACTGTGGTGGGCACAAAGATTTGCAAAGGCTCAGGTCAGAGAAGAGCAGCTACTTCCCACTGCCTGACCTCTCAAAAAAGAGAAGCTCGTAATTTCTAGGATGCTGTGGAGCATATCTGGCTTCATCTGTAAAACAGAGGCTGGCATGGCCACGCTCAGGTAGCCAGGAATGGCATCCTGTGCTACGCTCTTTAGCAGTGCCCAAAGAGTAGGCAATGAAAGAGAAAGTGAGCAGCAAGGGGAGTTGGGCAGGCAGGAAAACAGTGGGAAAAAAAGAGAGGATTAATTTATGAATGGAGAGGTAGTATTTCCATCCAACCTAAACATCATCCGTGTAAATGCGGTTTGTATGGCACATGTTACAGCCATTATACGTAGGTCAGAGGAGTACTGGAAAATTTCACAGGTTTCCCAGAAATAGTCTTAGAGGCCTGTCTTACCCTCTGAACTCTCAACTGAGGCATGTATTGTATCTGTGAGCAGAAAGCTCTGCGTACACCAGGAGCCACGAGACGTCTAAAATAAAGGGTTTTTTTTGAAGTAGGCCTGTGAGAAGAGATATCATCTCCTCCCATCCTAGAAACCGATGTAAGGTACATGGCAAAGAAACCAGGGGATGCAAGACTACAAAAAAATAAATTCCTCAGAGAAACTTGAGTTTGCAAGTCAAAGAAGCAGACACTGTCCCCACACAGCGAGTTATGCGTATCCTCAGTTTCTAGGTTTGCTCCAAAATACTTCACACTTTCACAGCTTTGCTGTCCGGCACAACCTGAGTCCCAGGAAAATCCATCCCAAAGAAAGGACCCAGGCTGCCACCCACCCACCCACCTGCAAAGCAGGCTGAACTCCAGCCTCGTTCATCTTTGCATGCAGGAGTCACTCAGTCGGAAAGAGACAAAGACCAGGCAGAACTCATTTCACACAGAGTCCTGCTCCAAGACCAAAGTCAGCTCCCACCAAATAAATGTCCTGTGTTTAACTACCATAACATCACCTCCTCCAAATCATCTCAGATCCAGATCACTGCTCTGCCCGCACTGACACATTTACATTCTGCTCCACCTACACGTGTTCACCTGGACCTATGCCCAGGAGACATGAATGACCCTCTCCCTCCTCGATTTAGCATCTTATATCAAAGGTCTGGTTCCTTTTCCCCTTTACACAAACAGCACCACAGTGGGCATTTGGAGACTTCAACAGTCATTTTCTTGCCATACGAAAGGACGGCACCAAGAGAGAGCTGCTGGCTGGATTTGTTCCACCAGCTGATGCAGACCACTGCAGACAGGCATTTTAAAGACAGCATGTCATTCTCAGATGAGACTTGTCAGTGTTTCAAAACATCTCGATCCCTAGGGGCCCCTAAAAGCTCTGATGCTGGGCCACGGTGTAGATTCTTTTTGACCCGTGTTGAACCCATTATATTGGTAATGTTGACAGCGCTGGACAAAACTGACTGCTACATAGCAAGACGCCCAAAATGTTTTCTTTTTTCCTCCTGAGCTCTCCATACAATCATAGAACAGTAGAATATCAGGTTGGAAGGGACCTCAAGGATCATCTGGTCCAACCTTTCTTTGGCAAAAGCTCAGTCTAGACAAGGCTGTTGGGGAATCCACCACTTCCCTGGGGAGATTATTCCAATGGCTGACTGTTCTCACTGTGAAAAATTTTCCTCTTGTGTCCAATTGGAATCTCCTCAAGAGTAACTTTTACCCATTACCCCTCGGTCTTTTCTGTGTGACTCCTTGATAAAATGGAGTCTTTTTTGGGCTACATCTTCTTCGCAGCCACCCTCTAAATACTAGAACATGGTGATCTAGAAGCTTAGTGCGTCAGTGTACTAAACTCTAAGCAAAACCACTACCAGGTTCACATGACAACTTGCAAATATTAAGGACCCAGTTTGATTGTACCTGCCAAAGGAAATTCAGTCCAGAGGTTTTAAAGAGGGCCCTGCTGCTATAATTTTGGGGTAAAACAGACAGCATACTGCACTCAGTCATGAGTTTGGACACTACCTGCCAATATAAGCAGTCCTTTGTTCTCAGGAGCATTGCACTCAGCTTAATAACTTGATCTATGCAATCAGATCCACAGCAGTAGATGCAACTACTCTGATCTGTGGAAGAAGAGCATTAGGAACCAGAAAGCCACATGGGGAGAAGAGGGCCCGGCACTCTCAAGAGAAAACAGCAACAGCAAAAGCCACTGGATCAGGGTGAAATTTTTCACATCAGTTCCCAGAACAGCAGACGAGAAATGGAAATTCTATGCAGTATAGTTTATAACTGCATTATCCACTGACTGCATGCAATATGTCTTTATACACGAAATAGCTAACAAGATTAAGGAAATGCAATCTACATAGCTGATAAATAACCCAGCTAGAATCCACTTTCAAAGACAATCAGGCACTGGCTTTATTATAAACTAAGAAAAATGGCAAACACACAGAAGAAGTACATGGGACATGCAGGAATCACTTAGCATTCAAGGCAGAAGATCAGAGAAAGAACAGAATATGAAAGCAAAGAAGAATGCCAGAGAAGGAGGAGAAAAAGTAAATGAATTGGTGGAGAATGTAGGAAGCAAGGGAATGAAGAGAGAAGGTTCAGTAGCCTGTATTCTCTCATTCCTTTTGTAACCAAATCTGGAAGCATTTCCAAACACGGCTGCAGCCTTAGGGTCTTACTACGGGATATAAACGTTCACATTTTTCCAAGCCATTTCATGACTTTTTTATCTGACCTCTCAGCATGGCAGTTAAAATCTGCCCACAATACTGCTTTTTCACAGCCCAGCCTCCTGTTTGCTTCGCTTGCAGGGTACACCGTCATTAGATGAAAGAATCACCATCCACTAGGCGACCTAATGATGCTCGTTTCAGCACATTTGGAAGAATCCGGCAGGTCTCTTCTGTAGCTTCAGCAAGAGACTGGAGAGTCCAGAGGATGTGCAATCTGAGATGGTACAGTGCAGAATTTGAAAGAAAAAAAAAACAAACAAACAACAAAGCAAAAGAGGAAACAGGATACATGAGCACCCTATGTCAGCTCAGTTGACTAAAAAAGGTCACTATCAGAGATAACATCAGCTGACTATATCACGTATGGATACAAACTATTATCACAACTACCTTCCTGCAAGGTTATAGATCAGGGTAAAGGGCTTCCTGCAGGTCCTAGGATTCCTCCAAAACCTGATAATTAAAGTCTTTGAGGAACTGAGTTCAGAAACAGCAAACCAAACCACAGATCCAATTCAGAAAGACCACAACAGAAGTAGAAAAGGTATAACTGAAAAGGATAAAAATAAAAATTAAAAACTGAACACCCATGAAAAGGTGCTGAAGGTATTCTAACAAATTCCCAGTAGAAGAAACTTTCTAGCATTTTTTTTTAAAACTTAGTTAATGTAACTAAGAAAGAGATGAAAGATGAGCATAAGAGACTATGTCTGATAGGATTCCATTAATATGGGTAATCTAGCTCTACGGGAAGAAATAATGTACCTGGAAAGCATTTCTTCTCTATGAATTTCAGTTTCATGGTATGTTGATAGACACAGTCCAAGTGCAGGACACTGTAGCTGCATTTTATCTGGCTAAGCCAGGTAAGCCCAGCTGAAACCTGGGTTAAGTCCTACTGAAGCCTGTCTGTGAGGCTAGGACAACCACAAAAACCTAATGGTCCTAGAGAAATGACGGACACCAGTGAAGATTAAAAAAAACAGAGGCAAGAATATTCTACTGAAGTGAGTGAGGACAAGAAGCACCAGTCTTGCCAAGAAGGGAGGCACTCAACCTCAAGAGAGAATCTCTTATGTTATCTGACTTTATTATCTTATGTGTCATTTTCCTTTCAGGAAGCACTTTAGAGACATATTGTCCTAAAACATAGATGAGGACTTAGCATTTACCACAGTCCTGCAGCTCTCAGGTGATATATACAGGTAGATATATCTGCGGTCTTTCTAGGGGACAGAAATCCAATGATGGCTTCCTTTCCCTCCCAACAGGATCTTCTCTGCCCTCTGAACACGCTCATCTTCACTCCTCTCTCTTTACTACAGAAGGGGCTTTTTGTATACAAAGATATTCTTAATGATAGCCATTTGCCTGAGCACTGATCTGCTTTGCTGACCATAAGGCACTGAACGTTTGCTAGAGTAGATCCAAAGCGTCCTCCAGCTCAGGGCAGTTGTTCCAACTCAGGACAATGAAGAACACACACGGACCATGCTTTCAGCTTACTGTACTGTCTCTGCTCTAGTTCTTAAAAAAAGAGGGAGATATATCTCCTCCAGCAAGCAGAGATGACCCAGGATCTATTATGTTGACTGTATAAAAGGAAAGGGGTGAACCCTTCTCCTCCCTTGTAGCTTTGTAGCTGTCTTTATGAAAAAAAATAAAAACTAAAGAAAAAAAGAAGGGAGTAAGGATGCAAATACACTTTTGGATTTGCTGTGCGCCTTTAGAAAGATGTTTGTTTTCCAGCAGAATCTGCTCTACTTCAAAACCACTCTAAATAAAAGTAATAGATGAGAAATTTGTCATAAATATATTTAATGCATGTGCTTATATCACCTTGCTCTACTGGGAAACAAACAAGCACCACATCAGCACAAAAGCATATCATTTAGTACCACATTTATTATGGACTGTATAGTATATACAGCAAAACTGAACTAGAGTTGAAGTCAACGATCTGAAGCTAATAAAACAATAAATAACAATAATAAATAAAAGCTGTCAAGAGAGGAGAAAGACTCATCATCTCCACCAGTATGTCCATTTGCCAGCACTGGACTGCTCCCTGCAATTTCTGACCTAGAGAGTTTTAAACACTTCAAACAATAGCGTTCCCAGAACTTCCCTTGAGAAGCTCAATTCATCTCACTGCCAAGGAGCTTTGTCCCAGGTGTCATGCTGAATTTTCTTTTGTTTGGTTGTCACTATGTTCTCAAAACAATCTCCCACTGGGTGAATCGGAAGTCAGCCAGAGGAAGAGGAATTTAGAAAACCTCATCCAGGGAGCTCCCTGCACTTGACATGGTAAGCTATGAAATGTGACTGTATGGAATTCTGCAGTATCCAAATACCCAAGAAGGACTGAAGGCAAAAAGAGCAACAAAGGTCACAAGACTTTTGGGCTGATATTTAAGCTGTTCCTCTAGAAAGTATCTACCAAACCTCTGGGGACACTCACAGAAGGACTGGAACCAACAGGAGCAATAGGTGGCAGACAACGGGATGCAGGACACGACAAGCAAAAGCTGCACTACAGCATCGAGGGGACAGGGGACTGTTGTCACCTGGGATGGGGGATGTTACCCCCTGGCTGAGGTAGACAATGGGTGTATTTCTGGGTAGACAATGGGTGTATTTCTGGGTGGTTGTGGGTTATTGCTACATGCAATAACAGATTCACAGGTGGAACTACAGGAGGACTCCTTGGTAATCACTGGCATGTCTGCTTATATTGGTTATGATGGTACCATTTCAGAGAGTGCTTTGTTTTTCACCTCTTTGGAGAAGCCAGAGAGATCCCAGTACAGCATCTGCCAGAGCGCTTTAGAACCGTTCATAAGCCCTTTATGCACTTACCTAGAAGAGAAGAAAATAACACACAAACGTAAGCACATGACAGGAGACAGAGGTCCCACCAGCAGCTACACCACCTCCACTCAGCCCCGCACCTCCCTGTCACACTGTAAGTTGGGAAGGACCCTTCATGCTTTGGCTGCAAGGGTGGCAGCCTAGACAGGGCCATCCTTCCTGGGCTCTGCACAAGGCAGTTACACTGAATATTCAGCGACTTATCTTCTCCCCCGAGGGTTTTGCTCTCCATGGTTCACTGCTGATGCAAGTAGCAGCCAAAGAAGAAATGACAGGTGCCTGACATGCACCTCTTCCTTCTGCTGCTCCCTCTTCCTTCCAATGCTTTCTGTTTTCATCTACCACCACTCGCCGTCTCACCTCCCTATGCCTACAGCTGGTTCATGGTGAGATTTCATCCCTACCCAACGCTACCCCTTTTGAGTAAATCCCATTCAGACATAACTTCTAGCTCAATTTCCTTGTACGTTTTCCAAGAGTGTGGCATTCGTCTCTCACCTGCCAGCACCCAACAACCCATCCTTAATTGCGACTGGCAGCACCTCTGCGATAAGGCACCGTTCCTCTCTTCCAATCTTTTCAGGCCATTTAAACAACAGACCCTTTTCCAAAGCTGGCTCCCCAGCTGATCAAGCCCTTGCAGCCACCAAACAGCTGACTAGAAAGGAGTCCCTGAAAACATTTTTCATTTCTCCAAACCTAATTGCCAGATACTCAGATCTGTTCCCCAGTCTTTCTCTCTAGAGCTCTATTTCCAGTACAGACAGAATGCAGATGGTGGGAAATTAATCCAACACTTAAAGGTTTTCTTCTAGGTAATATTGTGTCTCATGCTGCCAGCCACACAAGTGTTACAACAACAGTTCCTCATGCCAGGAAAAAACATGGCCTAGCTCTCATTTCTCCTCCCTGCCATCATACGCGCACACACGCCGCAGGGCTGGAAATGAGTTAATCAGATGATGCTCCATAAAGTATGCCAGTTTCTGTATAAACAATATTAAATATGATAATTTCCTCCCTTCTTTTTAAGCTGTTGCATTCGCATTCCCTCTCAGCCACATCAACTTTGGAAGGGAAAACAACTGCAAGAAATCTCGGATAATGTCGTTATGCTAATTTACTGAAAATCTATAAAAGCCAAAGAATACTCATGGATGCAGGAGCCCTGCAAATAATGTGCTTCATTTTACTTTCCCACATGCCCTGTTCTTTGTTGATCAGAGAAAAGTGACCTGCTGCCAAACTCTTTCTGAAAACCAGGGCCGATCATCTCTCTCGTATATATAAAAGATTCGGGAATAAGATCAGCAAGTTCACTCTCCGGTTATTTGTGAAGTTCTTATTATTCATTAAAACGTTCACAAATCCCCAAAGCCTCATGCATTTTAGCACAGATCAAGTGTCTGAAGATTAGTTCTGGAAAGTGCATAATTCGCTTCCTATTTTTCTGAAGTTCCTGCCATCCGCTCACGTCGTGGAGATCATGGCCCGCTACTTCGGCAGCGATTGCCGCAGCACAAAGGGAAGGAGCTGCAAAACGCTCCGAGAAAGCAAAGAAACAGTCAAAGCTAAAAGGCCTCGAAGCAGCCAATGGCCCAAGAACTGAAGTTGGCATCACGTGGAAAAGCAAACCTAGTGACAAAACGTTTGCTGAACAGGAAACGTATCGATTTTGTAATAAATTTTAGACCATCGGGTCTGCCAGTCTAAGCCAGTGCACCTGTTGCAACAGTATTTGGATTTATGCCGGACAAGGGGCTGAGCCTTTCACTCCATTTTTAGCTTCATTGAGGATCTCCACCTACAGCGGTATTCAGTGAAGATGGGCTGCTGCTTATGTTTCTCTGGATGCCAACACAAAGCAAAAAGCTGGATTGAAGGTCCTTAGGCCTGCAAACCATGGAGGGCTTTGGGCCCAACCCCTCTTAAACACCAAAGCTACTCAGAGAACTCAGATTTTGCTTTTGAACAAGGTCTGGAGAAGAACACAGAGCCTGCTCTCATTCCCACATCAGTCCACCTCCAGCACAGAGGTAGTGTTATCGTGCTGCTGAGATGAACCTCGGTGGGCTTTGATTACTAGTGATGAACCTCATGAGCTTCGACTGATGGTAGACTAGACTTTCAGTGAGATTAATACCCATGTTCACTGCATTAGCAAAACCAAACTAGCAAGCTGGTCTTCTTCCCAGTCTCCCAGAGCTGCTCATTGGGCTAGAAATATGATGAGAAGGAAAACCTTGACTCACAAAAGCGCAAAATAGGCTAAATCTTCCTAAATGCTTTGTCTCATATGGGCCAGAATCTCCAACTGTTGAAAAGAACCACCACACTGGAGTCATGATAGCTTGGGATTAAACCCTGTTGTCACTTCCAGTCCTAGTGGCAGATGTGAAAACACTTGAGGCGTTTGTGCTCCCTCTGTTGTTTACCTGCACTCTTTCACAGGCCCAGATTGTTGAGGAAACCTGGCTACTTGAAACTGAGACCCTCTGTCCCATATGGCCTTGATGCACAGCTACAGTAAGTCCCATAAGCATGGAGAATTGATCCTCCAAGTAGTGTCTGATCCATTTGTATAACACCTGTCTCCTTCTGTTTGTCATAGAGGAACAGATTCCTTCTTGGGCTTTAAAAGACTTGTGCTATAGGATCCTGTTCTGCCTAATGCCTACCGATGAAAGAAATGTTGATGGAGAATTGCTCTTCAGGAAGCTTCAGACAGACACACAATGTCAATCACATGGGAATCGTTCAGACACTATGGAGCCATTGTGACTGCGTTATTGCAAGTCAGCTCTCTATTATCTTGGATAATAGGGAGGGAAGATAACAGGGATGCCCTACAGGACAAGGAAAAAATGGATAATTTGAGTAAATGGATCATCCTAGGAGCTGTGGAGCAGACACACTCCAGTGCTTCCATAAAGAACTATCTGAGCCCAAGTGAGTTTATTAACTAGGTTGCAGAGCCAGGTGTGCTGCTGCATCCAGCATCTAGCGATTGCACGTGATTGCCTGGGTGTCAGAGGTGCCCACGCAGCAGGGTGATCACACAAGCCGCTGACTTTCCCTGCCCTTAGCTCGCCATTCTTGCCCTGCCTGAAACAAAAACCATTGCCCTGTAACAGGTGAGATGGCAGAAATTATTTCCAGGTTATCGCACCTGGGAGGAACTAAATCAAAATACCCAAGCTAGCAGCTTAAGGCAACTGGAGGTAGCAGACTCCCACCGTTACTGCTGTCACCCCGTCAGACCTTTCCAGTTGTCCTCACTGTCCTGCTCAGGCAGTGCACCTGTGCACCACCCATGCTCTTCTTTGGTCTTGCTACAGCAAGGCCAGGATGCACCGGGCTGAAATTCCTTACTGGCTTTTCGGGGAAGGAAAGGTGGGAGCTGAAATGCCATTTTCCTGGCAAAGGTGAGAGCTAAAGCACAGCCCACGAGGGGCTCAGTCTGGTCAGGCTCTGCTGCATCAGGAAAGGAAACAGTTAAAAGAAACAGAAAGGCAAACTGCACTGTTCGGGGAGTGAAGGCAGCATCCCTGTCCCTTGTAAAAGCTTCCATACTCCGGCCTCAAATGCCAGCAGCTGTTTAGTTTTTAGTCTCCTGATTGGCAGAAAAGTCTCTCCCAGCCTAGTTAACGCAGGTTCAGCAAAGAACCCAGCTGCTTCCCCTCAGCCTCCTGGAGCTGAAGAAGAAACTCCATCCCACAGGGATGTGCCGGGATCTGAGGACTGAGAATGTAGTCCTTATTCTAACAGCTGCTTTGGCTGTTGCAATTAGCTTTTTAGAGCCTTCTGGAGGCTTACAGCAACAGCTGCAACAGTTTCCCAGATCAGTGGGTCCTGCCTGCGTACGGGGAGAATGAGCAGCAAATGATCAAAGCGAAGGGAATGCTTTCAGAAGCCGTGAAACACGGGCTGGCTCTGCCATGTTCTCTCTCCACGGATACCCAGCATCACGCTATCTGCTGTGCACAGTACCCAGCGTGCTGGCTTCTCGCAGCGGTTCTCACGCTCTGCATCTACGTGTATGATCGCACAGGTGACGTCCTTGCTGCCTCTGAGGACAGCCTTGAACGTGCCAGGCTGGCTATCACCACCTCACCACTCCACGCGACGCAGGCAAGACCACACAGCCTCTCTCTGCTCTCCTCCTCTTGCTTTCCCAGCACCACGCGATCTGTGCAGAGCGCTGCAAATGCTCCCTTCGCTGTCACAGGTCTGACCTGCTCACACCTAGTAACTCCATTAACACTCCCTTAGTAAAAAAAAAAGAGCTGTGTACAATATCACTGTTCCTCTGCCTCTCCATGGTGTCCTAAAATAGCATTTCGTTATTCTACTCAGATATCTCTGCATAGCATAATAGGCAACCAGCAAAGAAGGAAGGGAACATGCTGTAGTGCTGGCACATAATCCATGCCCAATTTATATTTCTGCAAGTCTTCCCTCCTTCACATATGATATAAAATGTATATCCCTCCATTGCATAGTCCTCACGTGGGTGAAATTAACTCCATGTACTGAGATGCCTACCTCAGTAAGAACTGAAGAATCAGGGCCAATTTTTCTGAGATGATCCATTACCTGCTTGCTTTACTCTCACTTTTCTTGTGAGCTGTCACGAAAGACAAACTAGCTGAACAGACTGAAGTGACAAGAGTTACAAAACAGGAGCCAGCAGAGTTGTTTTTTTTTTTAAAAAAATGCAGATAATTTCATAATAACCTCTATTTTTGCAGAGGAACCTGCAAGATCACTGGCTAAGGGAATTCACAGAAAGGCTACGATCCCAGGCTAGTAGTCCATCTAAAATTATTTTGACAGGTCTCATAAACCAATTCCCAAATGCCCCAAGGGCACACCACAGAATCACAGAATGGTTTGGGTTGGAAGGGACCTCAAAGATCATCTAGTTCCAGCCCCCCTGCCATAGGCAGAGACACCTTCCACTAGACCAGGTTGCTCAAAGCCTCATCCAACCTGGCCTTGAACACTTCCAGGGATGGGGCAGCCACAACTTCTCTGGGCAACCTGTTCCAGTGCCTCACCACCTGAGTGAAGAATTTCTTCCTTATATTTAACCTAAATCTCCGCTCTTTCAGTTTAAAGCCATTGCCCCTTGTCCTAGCACTACACGCTCTTGTAAAAAGTCTACAACCACAGTCAGATTTCATTCGCTTCCCAGGCTGACAGTCCCGGAAGAGACCAAGAAGCAAATGAACGATAGATACAGGTCTCACCTTCTAGTGATGAGGCTTCCATTATGCCCACGTGGCACAGGCAAGAGCTACAACAACGTGTCTATGTGAAGCATATTTTACTTAGAGGAGAATTCACGTAAGTGTGTCTGACAGCAGGCATCCTTTCCCAGTACATCTGCCCATCCCATCTCCGAGGAGACTGAGGTACTAAGATAGAGATAAGTCCAGGGTCTGCGGGCCCATGGAAAGAGATGGGAGGGTTATTCATGGGCTGTGATGTTCATTGTAGTTACTGGAAAAGGATACATGCTGCTTCCCACTCCGTGCTCTCCCTTACCCCTCCTCTCCACTGACTACAGTAATGAGCTCCGGCGGGACTTCTACGCTTGCCTTTGAAGTAGCATGTTTCTCTGAACACATTTTGAATTTCGTTTCATATGTTGTTTGTTTTCAGTTGCTCTGCCTGTCTCTCTGTTGAGCGGGTTGACAGCTGTTAGTGGGGCCACTACCACAACTCAGGAACATAGAATATGGAAAAACAAACCAACCCACTCTAAACCTCAAACCAAGAACACCTTTGAAGAAAGAATGCATAATCCCCAAGGAAAGAGCTCTTCCCTCTCAACCAGGCCTTACAAAAACCACCATGTGCAGCTGGAAGAGCTGAGAAAATCTGAAAGACAGATAGGCAGTATAATTTAGCTAAGGAAGACAGAAGTTATGCTGGACAGCTTGGTCTGGAGAGTAAAGGGTATAAATTCAGACTGGGACTTTAGTCATCCTTAAGTTAAGGCTGTTACTTAGACAAGAGGAGGTAAGAGACTTCAGTTTCCTAAAGAATAAGTTAATTCTTTAACTGCTAATTGCCTAAGGAGCTGCCAAACCAAAACCTCCTTCCTCAACACATCACGGAACAATGACTCCAGGCAAAGGATGGTCAATAGGGCACATGCCTTCTCTTCCAAACCAAACAGGTAGACCTTGAAGCACAATGGGTAGTATAGAAAACAGAAGGTCAACTGGACTAACAACTGGAGATGTTGCCTCCAGATCCAAACCCAGTAAGAGGAAAGAGTAAGCAATTTTGATTTCTCCTTATTTTCACCTGTACTTAAAACAGAAACGGAGCATGGGGACAGCAGAGATAGCACAGCTTTCCTTTTTCTTCCTCACTTGAAAATACTAGATGCCTCCTGCCATTCTTCAGAAGCTTGGAGGTTCTATGCTCCTTCTTCCTTCATTTTAAAGAGGTATGCATGTTTTTATTGTTTTCTTTCTGTTTGCTTGTTTGTTTCAGCTACAGATACAGGCAAAATATCATTGACGACAACCATGGACCCTTTAGGCTTGGTTCCCATCCCTTTCAGAGAGCCCTGTTTTTTCTACCTTCTCTGCCTTCACCAGTTATCTGCATCCAATACTGCCTCGTTCTCTTATCCCTTCTCTCCTCCCTTAGTTTGACACCGAATCCCCATCTTTCCTACCTGGGCTTCCCACGGCTCCTTTTCCCCTTCCTTCTCTTCATCACTGCAACCCAGGGAGCTGGAGAGGGAGAGGGCATGACCAGCAGGAGCAGGGAAGTGATCCTGCCCCTGTACTCGGCACTGGTGAGGCCGCACCTGGAATATTGTGTCCAGTTTTGGGCCCCTCGCTTTAAGAGAGATATTGAGCTCCTGGAGTGAGTCCAAAGAAGGGCGACTAAACTGGTCAAGGGGCTGGAAAATAAAACTTATGAGGAGCGGCTGAGGGAGTTGGGGCTGTTTAGCCTGGAGAAGAGGAGGCTGAGGGGAGACCTGATTACGGCCTATAAATACTTGAGAAAAGATGGTGGGGAGTTAGGGGAAGGGCTCTTTACATTAGTGATGGGAGATAGAACAAGAGGAAATGGGCATAAGCTTAGTCAGGGGAGATTCAGGTTGGATGTTAGGAAGTATTTCTTCTCTGAAAGGGTTGTCAGCCACTGGAATAGGCTGCCCAGGGAAGTGGTTGAGTCCCCATCCCTGGATGTGTTTAAGAATAGGGTGGATGAGCTACTTGAGGATATGGTTTAATGGGGATTAGGGATGGTTGGACTCGATGATCTCTAAGGTCTTTTCCAACCTAGAAATCTATGAATCTATGAATCTATGAATCTTACTGAGGGCACTGAAGTGAGTCACTAGCAGCTGTGGGGACTGAAATCATGCTGAGCAAGGTGCAGTAATCATTATGGCAACTGTGGTCTCTCGGAAGGCATTAGAGAAGAAGTGGATATGACAGCACCAGAAGGTGGTCTTGCTCATTGGTGAAAGAGAGGAAATTATTGCTTAGGAGAAGAAACAGGGTGCCTCGATCTGCCTGCCTGCTCTCTCCTCCTTTTTGATTCTCCTGCCCTTGGAACTTGCAAGAGTGAGGTAGGAGCAGCAGCCATAGCAAAAAGGAGCTCCAGGGTGTGCAGAGCTGCACAGAGCTGGGGCTCAGCTCTGAAACCCAGTGGAAGGGAGAAGGCACAGCTGCTCCAGGTCTCGCTGCCACTGTTTACTTCTCCAGAAAAGGAGAGGGCAGAGAGAAGGGAATTCATGAAGCTGCTGCTCTCAGTCCCACACCTCATCACCAAGGTGAACCTCACTGGTTGAAAACTACTGCTTTACAAAATATCTTTTACTGTAACTATCAGCAGAGTGATGTCCACCCAAGTGTTTTAAATCAAGGGGGTGGCTGGATAATTCATTCTCTTGAAAAATGAGATAACAAAAAAAACCTCTTTCTGATTTCCAAAAGTGCTTGAGAGCACAGAAGTAAGCTGTCCTGGTGTTGGTGGGACAGAGCTAGTTTTCTTTTTAGTAGCGTGTCTTTGGATTTAGTATGGGATTTGTTTTGAGAAGAATGTTGACAACATGCTGATGTTTGTAGTTGGCGCTGAGACCTCAAGGATCTTTCAGCTTCCCATGTTTTGCCAGTGTGCAGGAGCACAGCAGGCTGGGGGAGGAACGACTGGAGCAAAGGACCCACAACTCCCAGCTCATGATTTGAACTTAGATTTAGGATTGAGGTCCAAATTGGCCAATGGAATATTCCATAGCATGCAACATCATGCCCAGTATATAGATGAGGGTTAGCCAGGAAGTTTGGGTTCTTGGCTTCTACCTCTCTCTTGCGCTCTTTTTGGATATCTTTTTGGGCCTCTCACTCTTCTGAGATTGTGGTTTCGGGACTTCTCTGTTTCGGGATTGCTTGCCAGGACAGGATGGGCATTGGTCTCTGGGTGGGAAGTAATTACATTGAGCATCACTTGTTTGTATATATTACTATAATTTTATATATTGTCATATATTATTATAATTTTATTATTATTGTTACGATTGTTACTTTTAATTTTATTTTATTTCAGTTATTAAATTGTTCTTATCTCAACTCACAAATCTCCTTCCTTTTTCCCCTTTAATTCTCCTCCCCATTCCTCAGGGGTAGGGGAGGCTGTGCGAGCAGCTGAGTGGTGTTTAGTTGCCAGCTGGGGTTAAACTATGACACAAGGTTTTACTCAGATCTCCAGCCACAAAGCATGTCAGAATATACTGATACATTCTGAACTTTACTTTCACTGGATCACATTGAGCACCAGACTTCCCAAACGACACACAGGCAGAGCAGAGGAGCAGTATGAAAACACACATACGTACATAAAAGCAGATCCATGAAGTCAGGTGGAACAACCATAAAATATGAGGTTTTCTAACGTGCTGAACACACATCACCTTTCACTGAAATCACTGGATAAAACACTCAGGATCGGGCCTCATCATAAACAGTAGTAAAATCATTTGAGTAGCGATTTGATAGCAAAGGAGGTCATCGAGGTGATAATTAATTGCCTTTTACTGCAAAACCCATGAGCTGTGACGCTTTCTGCCTGCATCCCAGAAACAGGTCTGACTGTCCTACCTTCTACAGAGTGCCATTGAACCTCCTTCTAACCGTTCTGGAATCAGGGTACCTGAGAAGCTGGAGGAATTTTGATAACAGGTCAGACGCACGGGTCGGCGTTGCCTGCTGGCCTGTCACTGAGCAAGAAAGCCCAACCATTCCTGTCCATTATACGGAGAGAAAAGTCCGTGCTATTCCTTTTGGGGTCATAAAATCAAAACTCCCTGGTGTTCTGTGAAAATCTGTAGTCCTCTTGCAGAATGGCGTGAGTTATCATTTAATATTTATCTCATAGGAGTTCCTAGAGGTCTCAAATCAAGAAAGGGACCCCGCTGTGCGAGCTGCTCTGCAAACATAAAGCTTGTCCCTCAGAGCATAATTTTTGTCTTGACAGGCTATATATTTCTACGCAGACACAGGACTATTTCTTACTGCCCTAGAACATCTAATCATCAGGAGACTTAACTGGAAGCAGATTTAGGATCAAATATTAAGCAGGTACACAGTTTTAAATGGTGAGCTTTAGGAAACTCAAAGCTATTTGTCAGGCTAAATAAACGATATCACAGCACAATCACTCCCCACCAAAAAAAAAAAAGCTCAGGATATTGGGGCGATATAAGAAACATGGCTGTGGGTATCTCTTGCTAAAAGCAGTTATTTTAGCAGTCTGGTCTCTGCTGTTTCAAGATCCTGATGCTCGATGTCATGGAGGTGCTACGTACTCTCTGCAAGGGCAGAACGGCGACAGAGGAACATTTCTCACCTATGCTGAAAAGCTTCGGCACCAGCTGCACCTGAACGATGCCCAATCTAAAATGCACGCATAATTTTAAGAGCTGGTACCTTGAAAAGGTTTTACTGGTTACATAGGCTCATCAGAAAGCCAGGCAGGTAGCACCAGAAATCCCACAAGCTAACCTGTTCTCTTGAGACTTCCAGCCCAATTTTGCAGACTCCAGAGGTTTGGATTAGATTTGAATAATTAATCCAAATTTGTCGGTGCTTCGTAGATGAATCAAACTTCCAACTCTTTTAAGGTTCGCCCTCGGTGCTAATAACCCTCTTTACTAAGTATTAGCATAGAGTAGAACAGTTTAATGATATAAGAAAATGCAAAAATTAGATTTATGCTGTCAAAACTTTTGTAACTGAAAATATTGTGGATTTTAATCAGTTGGATTCTTTCCAAAATGGAATATGAAGATTTAAATAAACCTCAAGCAGGTTAAAAAAATCCTTTGTGACTCCCACTAATATACTACCAAGGGTCTCTTCAGAGAAGAAGAATGGCAGTGTCACATGGGTGGGGACATATTTGACTTCCTAAAATAAACAAACTGTCTCTTTCTGCTCATGCTCCACAACTACTGACTTTGGCTTAAGAAGAAATGTAACATTTTCTGGACACCACAAGTAAGAAAGAGCTGACTGGTGACAAAATCACCAAGAAGAGATCAGTGCTGTGCTCCTCACATGGGATACTTGGCTGTGCAACGTGCGAACTGCTTTATGGTGCTGGTAACCCACCGTTGGCGCCAAGAGGAAGGAACCAGCTGAGCCACCCCAACAGAGTACAGAAGGGCCGCAAAGACAAAGACAGGAACAATTATCTTGAGGTGACTGGAGCCAGTCATGTCAATGGGGCTCTGCTGGCCAGCACAGCTTGAAGAATTGTCAACTGGAGAAGTGAACAGGGCACAGGAGCAGAGACAGCCTAGGCTAAAGGCAGCCCTGGCAAAGGGAACAGAAGTGAGACAGAAGCATATTCATGAAAAAGAGAGAGAGATGCTGCAATCAGCAAGGAAGGCTCAGAAGACAGGATCACTTTGCACAAGGGTAGACCAGTCACAAGGCAAGAGGTGAGTCAGACACAGACTGCTCAGGTCCCATGAACATCAAAGTGACTGATAGGTGTCATATAATTCTCAATAATTTGGTGGATATTGAATGTTAGTGCTATAACATTTCTCAGGAGGTTCATAAGGTTCAAAGATATGTTAATATTTGCCCCTTGGCTGTAATTCCCAATCCCAGAACAATCTAAAAGGCAGTATGAATATTCTGCAGGTACAGACACCCTAAGCATTTAATTTAAATCTGTTTTTAAGAAGATATGACTCCCCAGCGAAGAAAATATCAGACATACAGTACTAGAATGATCATCACCACCACAACCCTCACTTCAGCTACTGTAGCACACGTAAACAAAGCTGAGCAGGTGCAGTGGAACCAGGCAAGCCTTCAACATCCACCTACACAACTGTCATCTGCAAACAGTTAAAAATAATGAGCTAAGCCTGAAAAAAAAAAAAGCCAAGATTGGCTTAAAGCCCACGAGATTTGAAAACATACATGTTGGCTTTCTAATTTGAAATTTAGGTTTCGAGCCTTTATGAGTCATGCTTTCAAGTTATTTTTCACAACTACAAGTAGAAAAAGAGTATTTTCCATTCAAACATAAGAAACCTGTGATTATACGAAAATCATAGGACTTCCAAGGCGGGACTTTGAATATCAGTTATTGTGAAAATTGGAAATTCACGAAATGCAGTAAAAGTAGATTTAATAGTTGTATAAATAACACTTCTAAGGGTGTTATTTTCTGGTATTGGATGAACTGTACGATGCAAAACATTCTTATCAGTTGTTCTGGTTCGTAAACCGCACAGAAAAAGACAAGGACTTACTTATGTTTCTCTTTGGACTTATCAGAAAGTGTCATACGACCTTTGGATGAAAGAATCAAGGTCATCTACTCAGCTCCTTAAACCACACTCCCTAATTTTGTTTCTGTACCTTGCACATGACCTCGTAGACAAGTCAGAAATGTGTTTTTCTCCAGTGTTGCCGAAACACAGGCCCTGTGCCTTTCTAGAGTTAATGGCAGGAAACACCAGTTAACCATTCAATACTTGGAATGGCTTGACACGTTCATGAGTCACACAGCACAGCTTCTGTCTCCTAACTGGCTGATCAAAAATACATGAAATACCACTTCTTTTGAACTCTGTCTCCTTGTGCAAGTAAATATTTTTACGTTAATCAAAACTTGACGGTAGCATGCAAATGCTTGACTTTAATCACCTGCATGCTCAGCAGCCGCAAAGAACATGGGAACTGATGTGAAACCTCGACTCCTACTCAAGAGAATTTTAGCTGCTTGCTTACAACTCTGCCATTTCAGGATGCAAACTCTACACAACACTGCAAGCATTTATCCTCACAAACCTATCGCACCATTTTATGGATGGAGAACGGAGGCAGGGAAAAATTAGCATGCATGTGAATTGCTGTTAAAAAAAACAGCTGTGTGCACCAAGGATTTGAACGTAGACCTCACAAAGTTAAGCTGCTGCCCAGAATACTGGACTAGCTTTCCGTGCTATCAACTGTGAGCAGGTTTTTTATCTCTGCTTGAAAGGGTCTTGTATTTCCTTCAGATTACTAAATACCAGAGGACTGGTTTGAAAAAGCAAGCCTACTGTAGTGGAATATAGAGCGTGGTCCCCAGGAGAATTCAGAACTTTGAAGACATGTTTGGTATTTGTACTTAAAGGGCTTGACAGCATCCTCTTAAACAAAAGCTATAACTGCAGCGTCTGTTTCATGCTGTTTTTTTCTCCTGTGGGAACTAGACATGAATGAAGGTGACTTGAGAGTTTGCCTTGTAAGCCCTCTAAAACAAAGCCACGAGAGGACTTGCTCACCCTTCCTCAAGCAGTCCTGAATAAGTTCCAGCAAAGAGCCATCCAGTCCCAATGAATACAGCGTTTCCAGTACCCCAGAACCTAGGGGTTACTATGGGAAGCTGAGCAAACCTTGTTTTGCACCCAAGAGGCACAGCTTTTACTCTTCGTCAAGCTCATCTCTATTTACCTTGGCAACTGCATCCAGTTTGTCGTCTACAAGGACACAGGCACATCTGGAGAGCTGGGATTAGGATATTGAGCCATCAGCTGTGAAACCACAGGCCCTTGCCAACTAAGCAAGCATTTGACGAGCGAGTATGTGGGTTGTTATTTCATATTTAATAGCTGGAGTAGATCCTCACCTGCTCTGCGGGGTAAGCCACTAGTAGGTGCCATCATTTATTCAGTATGTCTACAACTCTGATGATTGGCATGTCCAAGGGACTAGAGACAGACTATTGTCTCTAGCTTGATGAACTTTTTCTCCAGCTTGACCCACACATACAGCTCTTTTAATAAAATGTAGAACACCTCAAAGAGGCGACTTGAACAAATTCAGGAGACCTTTCCTGTGTTTCTGGAGCTCCTTGGTGAACAGAGTCCAACCCACTACACTGCACCATCGTGCAAAGAAAATCATCATCATCTCTAGCATAATGATAAAAGATTTAGATGACAACCCCAATATAGGAAACACTCATGAGAAGTTGTCTTCCTGACAGCAGAAAAGCATTTCTGTTGCCACCCTGCCTTTCCTCACTAACTGTTCAATCTGGAGATAGCTTGCAACTATTTTTATGGCCAACACTTCAGTGCTTTGGGATCTGCATCTTGAGGGACTGAGAATCAATAGTTCACTGGAGCCATACTGGAATTTAACCACAAGAGGACATAGTCTACTGTTTCCAATCCTAAGCAAGTTCAGATGTTCTCATGAGCCAAGATGTGGATAGTCGTCACCCGTCTCCTCAAACATTGAACACCGATGTAATTGGAATGAGCCAAAATATTGTTCATGGAAATCTTCTGGAGAGAAACACATACTGGACTAACAACATAATTTAATCTCATCTGTTTTGTTTGCATAAAAAGAAAACAAATTATTTCCAGGAGACGGACCTTTAACACTGAAGGAACAAAAATTATGGAAGAATGACATCACACACCTCAAAGGAAAGCAAGAACAGGGAGCACATCTCTGAAGTACTACAGTGAACTCAAAGTGTCTGAAACAGCTCCCAGTCCAAGAAACTTCGACATTTAGAAGACAAGACTGATGGAAAGCGAAGGGGAAAGAAGGGGCAATTGCAACAGTTTCATGTCTGTGCAACGCAGAGTCAGTCTGGGGTACAAGAAAGCAGAAAAATCGCAGAGGGCACTCGGGCTGTCGTACAGTTACAACACTGCCCGACATATCCTGGCACCGCAGCAAACCTCACCACCTTTTGAGCTCTGTTTTAAGCTCGGTGTTGCAGAAGCAGTCGGCAGAGGGAGCGAAGCTGCAGAAACACCTTCCCGAGTAATTACCTTGACTACAGCGATGGGTGTCGCAGTAAATAGCCAAACGCCACGGAAGAGGTGTTGGCACAGTCTAACAAGAGTGGGGAGGAATCTTTTCCGGAGGAAAAAGGAAACCAACAAAACTCTACCATTAAACTGGAATTAAAAGCAAACTGAGAAATGCAAACAATCTAACCTGCTAGTGTCTCTTTAAAGAGCAAATGCCTTTTTTTTTTTTTTTAATAACTACTTCACTCCACATCTAATTCCCATTTGTATAATGACGTGATTTGCTCCTTGTTCCTTCAGCCCACTGTTCAGCCGTTTGCACGCTGAGTCTCTGCAGGTTTGATTCTGTCCTGTGCTGAGCCCTGGGCCACACACAGACTTTGGTCCTAGAGCTCCGAGAACCCAGCAGCACGATGATCTTCCCAAGGGCAAAGAGTAAAACTTAATGGGGATGACTGGATAAGTTATTCGTGCTTCCCCCATCAAACTTTCAAAAAGTAATTTCCTTCGTAAGTCCAGGTGCTATGTCCACATATACGAGATTAGAGGGGCGGCCAGTACGCCGGCTGCAGATACTTACAGCACGTTAACATTTAATTAGGAGTGTTTGCTTTAATCATTTAAGGGATATTAAATGTAAACAGAGAGCATGAGCAAACGGAGTTGGCTTCGTGTCTGAAAGTGGTCAGAGAGCTCTACCATACAGGCGCAGGAGGCAGCAGCAGGAAAGACGCTGACTGTTCCCAAGGACACACCAAGCCCCAGAGGCACATTCTGGCTGGAGTCCTGCAGGTTGGCAGGATGGAGTGAGGTGAAGTTTAGGAAAGGAAGATGACAGATGACTCTCATACAATCCACAAAGTGATGGGATTGGCACTTCAATAGTAAGGACAGCAGGGTCCCACCAGCCCACAGTCCTGCTGCAGTGGGAAGCGATGGGCTTCAGCAAGGTCTGTCCTAAAGAAGGTCTGCTCTGCAGGAGCCGCCTCAGCAAGCGCGTGTTTGCTTGCTCTTTAGGTGGAAACCCTGCAGTGCAGCACATGAGTAGCAGACTGCCTATCAAACATGAGATCAGTCATTTGAGAAAATAGCTTTTTTGGGGAGTGGGAACACAGCCCTCACAGATACGTTGCAAACCTCCTGCTATTGTAATTTCACAGCATATTACCAGTGCACAAACCGACCATACATCATGGCTCTTGATGGCTCTCTAGGCACGCAATCAGATACCACAGCGATAATGGTAACTGAAGACACATACAATAAAATGCAGCGTGAATTCACTGCAACGTGGAACATTTGATCTTTCAACTGGTCACATACCAGTTGCTCTTGAAACACCAGGTTTTAGAACATCAGCCATGTTTTGAGTGTGACAATTGTCTGATCTACCTCAGTTGAAGTATTGGATATTTGGGTGAAAAGATAAGCACGCTCAATCTGTCGCAGAAGTCCCAAGGACTTCTAAAGATTCTGGCAACATGCTACCTGTGTACATGAGACCCATCAAAGGGGTGACCCATACCATCGATGCACGCAAGACTTGGCACGTGGTTTCCCCTGGCCTGTACTTCTTTCAGACATGTTTTTATTTACAGCTGTGCCCTAGAAAGCTGGCTCAAGGCTTTCCATGTTGGGATCAAATGAAGCACTGCTGCCCCAGGGACAAGGACTGGACCAGTGGGAAAAAAGCTTTTCTCTTTTCTTTTCACAGAAATGAGAGGTCGGCTGGAAAGCCAAGTGGTCACCCAGCTTGCTGCCTCTCTTGGAGTAGTTTCTTGCCCAGGACCATCATCTACGCTACATCCCAACTCTCCTTCACCATCATCTACTCTACATCCCAACCCTCCCTCAGCCATGGTGGGGCGGTGGCAGGATACGCAGCCAGCCCAGCTTGCCAAGGCTGTGCCACAGGAAAAACTGGCAGGTGAGTCCCAGCAGGGCCACATCTGCCCTCCCATTTCTACTGCCCCAGCAACCACTCGCTTTGCCCAAGCCTGGAACTAGGTCTTACTTCTCCCCGCTGATTTTTCACACACCTCCTTCCCGGTCCGCATTACAAACGGCACAAGTACAGGCTGACGGTGGAAACGCGCAGAGCATCCCATAATGAAAGTGACCCACGCTACTCCGTAAGAAAGACGACAGATTAAATAAGGAAGAAATAGGAGAGCAAAGATATGTAACAAGGAGGCTGTCGGAAAGAGGTGAGCGCCGTGCGGATAGCGGCGTAGCGAGAGAACAGGGCACCCTCTCACTTAATGAATATTTATTGCCAACTGCCGCCTATTATCTTTCAAAGAATTTTTATACAGTTCCCATGTCTTTCATCTGTTTCATGTTATGGTTTATCTAACTGTGGAAATTGCACGCGTCAGGTAAATGTTGATTTACATGCAAATTGCCTTCGCTAAACTCGCCTTTAAGTAAAATAAGATTCGGAAATAATTTTTTCTCATTAATTTGCAGTTTCAAAGAAACCCAAAAACACAACAAACGCAAATAATCTAATTCATTTGTAAATATAAAACAATTTGTTGGGATTTAACTTTGCCATATTTTTTCTCCCTTCCATGTGCTTTAAATAAATTGCGGTGTTTACCAAAGACAAACACAAGAGAGATGCTGGGTTGTTCCAATCTAATGCCTTCCTGTTCCTTTTCTTTTAAAGGGCTACTGTCAAGATCAAAATCTCTGCAAGATTCACTCCTGGGGTAACTGCTGAATGATCTAGATTTATATCACGCATTCAATTGGCCCCATAAATTTCAACCCAAATGTTACCTCCCTAGATGTCACTTTAAATTATCAGAAGTGAATTTTAAAAACCCTCGGCCTACATCTGCAAAAACGGCTCATGATTTAAGGCCAGTTTTTCAGGCCTCTTGCTAAAGGTGGTTTGAGCTGCTACCCAAAAAATGCAAGTCCCAGAAGCTGATGGTCACTTTGGAGGATCTCAGCTGCAGTTTTTGCATGATTGTCTGCATTTTGCACTTTACTGGCTTGAACAGTGACACTATATTTGATGATATGTAATTCTTAAAAGGGTTATCCCTGGTTTAGCCTGTGATGCTGGGTAAAAACCAGCTCTATTGTGTCCCTATTTTCCCCTATATTAACTGGAGATAATTCAAAAGGATATTCCTACTTGCTCTGGTTTGGTGGGCCAGTGATTGAATATTTGCAAAGTTGTAATACGTATGATTTCTTTCTTATTAGGTCCTCTCTTTGGTTTTCACTGCTCTTTTGTTTGAGTTTTTGGACTGACAGTTTAAGAATATCTTCATGCCTGCCAGAATGACTGAGGATGACTAATCTGCCGGATTCAAGTCTTCCTTGAAAAAGATGTACATAGATGGTAACCGAAAGAAACCATGGGTTTACAGCCAAAAATATTCTAATAATATTGGCCAAGATTCACAAATGATGGACTAGGTTTCCAGTTCTCCTAAGAGGTCTTTGAGTAACTGTGGAGAAGACAGTTCCCACAAACAGGGATGAAAACAATTGCTTCTTGCCATCCTTTGTCTTCCCTGGGTATTTGTATTACAAGTGCTTTGGGTTGCTTACAGTCCTTCTTCTCTGTCCTCTTCTTATCTGTGCGATGACATCTCATTAACTCTGCCACACTGATACTAATAACAATCAATTAGAAAAAAATCTGCTTCTACTTTCAACCACAAAATATTCCTTTCCAGATTTAAGCTGATCAGGCTCTTTACCAGACCTAATATGACTGGGAAGCTGCTCAACCGTTTCACCTTTATAATACACACGTTTAAATATGTTTCATTACTTGAAGAAATTTCTCCCAGTTTTAATGGGCAATTTGTTGCATTTATTGTTCAATCCTCTAACACGATCCCTGCTGGCATCACCAAAAGTCATTCCTAACTTACGTGTGAACTGCAGAAAATGTCTTGATGTAATCTTATTTTACTGCAGACAGGTGTCCTCATTATTAGAACTATTACTACCACACTTGACACTATATTCACTGACAGTGTCTCAGCAGAGAGGCCAAAAGCTAAATAGACCATGAAGAACAAAACCTCCTCTCAACCCAAAAGGTGATCCCTTTGTGCCAGCCTTCCGCGGTACGGAAGGAGCATCTCTCCTGTAAACAGGGAGAAAACTTTCGTCGTCAGCGCTGTCAATCTGGCAGCAGCACTAAAATTCCGCGCTCAAAGGAAGCAGAAATGAAGTAACAAATCCGTAGCCCTTGAAAGGAGGAGCAAAAGTGGAAGCAGGCAGGGCTACCTGAGGCCCTTAGCCCTTCTCATCTCGCAGGGCTGCTGCAAGGAGCCAGGAGAGGGAGCCCATTAATTAGCAAAGCCCTCGGCCAGCCTGGAGGTGGCAGTGGGTGGCAATTCGAAATACAACTGCAAAGAAGCAAACAAGGCACAGTTCTCTCTGTCTGCCTCCCTGGCAAGAGGTGGTGGGGAGGGAATCAGCGTTTGCCACTGCAATGTTTGCACGTAACAAGAAGAAACATTTACAATTAATGGAGAGAGAACTCCTTACGACGGCCGTTGAATGGAGACCAAAAAGATGTTGGTCTTTTGGATCCCCCAGTCGGAATTGCCTGGCCCTGGCTACACGACTTCTCCCCACGTCCTGGCTCCTTGACCACCCTGCCACCCCAGAGAAGGGGTAAAACAAGGAAGAAAAACATGCCGCTGTCAGATTGCAGAGGGAGCATCACCAGGCACTGAGTAGAGCAGGGATGAAGAATGATTTTAGAAAAGATAATTGAACATGTTGTAATTTGCTCTCTTCTGTGTTTCAATTTTTATCTGCTTGTAGCTCATTTTGCCAGTCATGCAAGCAAGCGCAAAAGGGAGGGCGAACGCGCGTGGATGTGTGTGTGCAGGGTTAGCCCACATGCATAATAATAATAATAATAATAATAATAATAATAATAATAATAATAATAATAATAATAATAAACCCACAAGCATGGGCTTCCCTGCGAGGGAGCTTCAGCCAGCGGCCGAGCTCCACGGAGCTCAGGTTAGGGAAGATGCGTTGCAAGATAGCAGTTCAAGCCTCTGGAGAGGGCATCCTCTGCCATGAAGCTGTGACGATGAAGCCCTTGGCTCCACTGGTATCCTCTGCGTTCAGGCTGCTGGGGATGGTGCCTACAGCCCAGTTGTGGGGAAATCCCAGGCCAAGCAAAAGGAGTTTCTCAGCTCTGATGCAATCAAAGGCCCAGGTCTCCGAGCTGGGACTCTGTGAAATAGGAGCCTTTTTGAAGTGTTAACACCACTGTTATGCTAATGAATATGTATGCTGGTGACACCTTAAAGGCAAGGAAAAGAACAAACCCATGTTCACAGCCCTTTAACCAACAGGACTATGTTCTGCAAATCAATCAAGGTGAAGTCAGCAATCACTCACTCATTACCTCTGCTGTCCACATTTGCTGCCAGCCTAATACGGAGTTATTCACAGCTGTCTTACACAGTGGGATTAAGATGGAGAATGGCATATTGGGGCCTCAAGTTGCACAGGATCATGCCCTACTCTGAGTCACGTTCCTTTGACAAATTTGGCTTCTTGGTTCCCAGGAAACAGCCACTGCAGATCTCTGCTTTGAAAAGGGCAGATGGCTCCTTTCACTCAAAGGAGATGTCACACACATCGCTAGCCTTCCCTGTTATGTGTCCATAGCCTTGACCTTCTCGTGGCCACTGGCACACACAGAATCATAGAATGGTTTGGGTTGGAAGGGACCTCAAAGATCACCTGGTTCCAACTGCCCTGCCATGGGCAGGGACACCCTCCACTACACCACGTTGCTCAAAGCCTCATCCAGCCTGGCCTTGAACTCTTCCAGGGATGGGGCAGCCACAGCTTCTCTGGGCAACCTGTTCCAGTGTCTCACCACCCTCAGAGGGAAGAATTTCTTCCTTAGATCTAATCTAAATCTCCCCTCTTTCTGTTTAAATCCACCCCTTGTCCTATCACTACATGTCCTTGTAAAAAGTCCCTCTCCAGCTTTCCTGTAGGCCTCCTTTAAGTACTGGAAGGCTGCTATAAGATCACCCCAGAGCCTTCTCTTCTCCAGGCTGAACAGCCCCAACTCTCTCAGCCTGTCTTCATAGCAGAGGTGTTTCAGCCCTCGGATCATCTTCGTGGCCTCTTCTGGACTCGCTCCTGCAGCTCCATGTCCTTCTGGTGTTGGGGACTCAAGAAGGACATGGAGCTGCTGAAGCAAGCCCAGAGGAGAGAAAGAGTTCATATGCTCCATACTCTGCTTTCCATCCCCCTCTTTCCCAGCGTTTAGGGTAACAGCATCATGGCCCATGACAACTAATCAATTCCCATTACAGTCTCCAGAAGATTATTGTACCTGGAGAGAAGCAGGAAGAACAGCAAAGGCACGTTCTTGCAAATACCCACTGGACTTACTGAACTTGGCTGAGCTTGGGATCAAATCAGGTTTCACTTAACCAAAGGCCTGAGCACTTGTGATTTGCATGAGTAATTAGAACTGATTAATAGAATGACTTGCTTAATTAAGTTTATCTCAAAAGGTGCTCCTTGAAGACTCATGAATCTGAAAATCCAGAGGCAGTTTCTCTTCAGAATCCATTTTGGGTTGGAATGCTTTCGGCTCGGCTCACTGGATGCATGCATTTGTGCGCGCGTCTCTGCCGCCCCTGGATTAATCAAAGCGATGAGATGGATGCTCAGAGGTCTCAGGCCTGACGACAGACTGGGATTTCTCACCGAACTCAAAAGGGACTCTTGTAATCCTGGATGAAGAAGCGCTGGCAGCAGAGGTAATGGCTTTTCTGCCAAAAGCAAACGAGCATCTCTGGCAATTTGTGGCTCTGCTGAGCTTTGCTTTATTTTACATCTTTCACCTTTGCCTAATTTTGGTCGAGCCCAGCTCCAGCAGTCTGACGTGCTGGCAGACCAATTCCCAACATTTTATTCCCAAATCTACACAACCGATTTAGACAATACTTTGTGATAGGGAACCCCAGTACCCCAATGTGCTGGTAAGCCTACCATTTCCTCCACCAGCAGAGGTATGGGTACTATGGTGGAGTCTGGAGGAAATCCCAGCATAGACAAGAATGCTAGTTTTCCTAGAGTAGGTTAGAGACCTACCAAAGACTTTTCCTGCTGAAAGCTTTTGTTTTTCCTTTTGTTTTCCCCATATTGGAAGCAACATCAAGATTTGATTTCATTCTAAGTCAGAACAAAGCCAAACAACTTTGACATTTCCTGTGAAATAAAATTTTAACACACGTGCAAACATTTGGTTTAGAGCATTGGAAACATTGCATTTAGATGAAATCAAGGCATTTTTACAGTTTTTTGATTCAGAAATAATAAAACAGTATTGGAAATGAACATTGCAACAGCAAAAGGCACTTTCCAAGGAAAAAACATTCTGTTAGGAAAGTCAATGGCCTGTGGAAGTACCAGCCTTGCTGAAAGGGGAGATGGAACCAACTGCTGGGGCTTGTGAACTCTTTTATCAGATGGTGGGAGGAGGATCCAGCAACAGTGTGCAGTCTCACAAACAAAGGAGCGATGTGAGGGACTCTGTGTTCTTACAGGTGCACAAGGGCTCTATGGTCACTCCCTGTCGCGATCTGGAAGGGTACAGGTGATTACATCAAGGGTATGCTTTATCCAGGGTCATGACGATGTGGGGAACCTGCACGTTTTGCTCTTCCGTTGGCACCCAAGGACGGTGCCTTCTGCACATACAGGAGGTGAGGCTGGGAGGAGAGTTGAAATGCTGGCAGCAGAGCGGGGAGGCACGTGTCCCCTGTGTGGAAGGTGGGGTGCAGAGCCCAGACTAATAAACCCTGCTGGGTCTGTGCTGGCTCTGCAGGACCGAGCGAGGCATTGACCCGCCGTCCTTCTCAGGGGAAGCTTGACTATTGCAAGAAAGGTCGGGACCAAGCAGTCCACTGCCTTGACCAAAAAGGCTACTTAATGAGAGTTTGGGGCTTTCTTCTTACATAAGGATCCTGGGGCTTGGGATGTGCCAAGTCCACAGAATGGTCAGGCAGCAGTTAAATATGGAGAGGCATCTGGAGAGGGGGAGGGTCATCTGTAGATGAATTAAAATGAAGTGTCAAGAGAAAAAAAAAGGATGATGAAAAGGGAAAAAGTCAACCAGATCAATCAAGGAAACAGGCATCTGGAAGAAGCACTTATTGATCCAGCTGTTAAAGAAACCTTCTGAACCAGATTACCCAGCAGCCACAGACTCTTCTCTCCCTGAGATACTTGCTGTGGTTAATCAGGAAAAGAGGTGACATGAGACAAAGGAATAAAGCCCAGTTTTTCCAAGCTGAGGTTTTGTTCCCTTAGAAATCCTCGAGAGGATGAAACAGTTGGACCTCAAATAATATTGTCAGAGCAGAACAGAAGATACAAGATTTAAGGATTAATTATGTAACTGTGGAAATCTTACAAAAAAGGGAAGCAAGCCTTGTCTGCCTTTGCACCTTTACTCAAGATTTTTGGGGAGTGGGGAATTAGCAAGGGAAGATTTTCATGCTCTCCTAGTACCACACTGTAAGCACTATTAGCAAGTTGTCAGGGGACGTTAAATTGGATTTTTTCTGTATTCAGCCTAACATAGTTGCTTCTGCTCCCTTTTTTTTTTTTTTTTTTTTTTGGGTTGTTGTTGTTACTCTCTTTTCTTGCTTCTGGGAGCTCCAGACTCTCTTGAGTACTCTTGAGTGTCATCCCTTTTTCTGTTCCAGATTTATTGCATTTGGATACAGCGACAAGATGCACTTGGTGTCAAGAAGGTGTCAGGAAGCAATAGGTAGCAATTTGGATTTCTCATTGTTCTTTAAATGTCAAGCCTTACACTTCTGAAGTAACTTCTTTGGAAAATCTAATTTGTGCTTCCTGAGTCACTGTTAGTTCTTTATATGATAAAGCATGGCCAAAGTAATATATGTTCAGTTTTTTCACCAGAACCATCCTTATAGGAAAGGGTAATACGAGGAATTAATCAAGAAATGTCTTTGCTCCAATAAACGTAGAGAACATGAGAGCAACAGGATTGTGATGCTGCAAAAACAACTCACATGTTTGAAGAGACTGATAGTAATATCCCGCAATCGAGCACCCATCAGAACCTTAGATTAAAAACCCGCACATAATTCCCTGCTTAGGGACACAATAAGGCCAAAAGCAAGGGATGGTGACTATGCTTAATCAAAGATCTCCTTAAATGCCACTACAAAAAACCAAACTGAACTCAAAACCTGATTTTGCTTCCAGTTCAAAGACATCCTGTTGATATGCCTTTCTGTGTCTGTCACTGTCATGTTGTCACAGGATTTGTTGATCCTGCTCAAGCTCATAGGAAGAGGTAGCAGGATAATTTCTAAGGGAGTAGGGGACAGAAGTCACCTCCTAAGAAAGTGAGCTTTGAAAAACCTAAATGCACAGATTCAAGTGGTCAGAGTTCAGACTCAAAGCGTACCTATTTTGGTGTTCTGAACTGAAGCTCTGAAGAATAGGAAAATCTGGGAATAAAAGTTTCGGGCCCTGTGTAACTTCTGGAAAGTTAGGAATACAGGTTTGTCACAGCCAAGAATCAAAATACATCCTTTTCCACTTCTTTATCACTTCCCATTTAAACACAGTGGTCCCTTCTGTCCCTCTGCTTTCCTGTTTTAGCTCAGGAGATGCTCCTTCTTCAGATCCTTGTTACAAGAAGGAAAAGGGTAAATCAAATTAATTTTGCCTGACTGAAGGAAACAAGAAAGACAAAGAACAACAGAAGCAAGATTGAAAAGGTTACCAAAGTTAATTGGCACACTGGCCCGCAAGACTCTTACAGCCTCTTCTGTTCTAGTTATGAATTATTCCCCTAGGCACAGAGCTTATCACTATCCTCAAAATTGCCCTTCCTCCAGTGATCTGAAAGGGATATGCCATCCCTTCCAAGCACAGATGGAGCATTAGGCAGAACTGCTGTGAAAATATTCAGAATTATCTCAAATCTATCCACACCTCCTTTTTTGTCTTCCATCCCCACAGCCAAACCCACTGGTTCCTGCAGTACCTTTGGTTTTATATGCTAATTAAGCAGCTTTTGGAGCCTTGACATCTGCACCTTCCTACTCCCTCCTAAGCCCATGATCTGTAGATATTAATGTACAATCCGTGTGCCTGGAATTCTCCAACTGCACCACACATTTTCAGTGCTTCCCATTGTGCATGTTCCCCCGTATATGCTAAGGCCCAGGCACATGAGCAAGTAATGCAAGAACCAACATTAAACCAGGGAGACGTCAGGATGTGAAGCGACCTTATCAATACTCCAGTTTCACAATCTAGCTTGCATCTATCCCAAAAAATACTTGTGTTACAGCGAACAGCACTGAGGAACATTTCATAGAATGACAGAATCATTTGGTTGGAAGTGGCCCTCAAGATCATCAAGTCCAACCATTCACCCTGTATTGTCAGGGTCCCTAAACCATGTTCCTCAACACCAAATCCACAGGGTTTTTAAACACTTCCAGGGATGGAGACTCCACCACCTCCATGGGCAGCCTGTTCCAATACTTCACAACTCTCTCTGTAAAAAAATTTTTCCTGACATCTAACCTAAATTTCCCCTGGTGTAACTTGAGGCCATTCCCTCTCGTCCTGTCATTCATAACGTGGGAGAAGAGACTGACCCCCATCTCCCTACAACTTCCTTTCAGGTAATTGTAGAGAGCGATAAGGTCCCCCCGAGCCTCCTCTTCTCCAGACTAAACAGTCCCAGCTCCCACAGCCACTCAAAAGCTGCTCATGGGGCTTTCTAATGCGGACTGATAGATTCTCACAGCCTTTTTTAAAACCCAAGATTTCGATAATAAGTGTTTTGGGGTATGCTTATTTAATTCTCCATCCTCTGTTGGCACATGTTCCCACACTGGAAATGTCGGGGGATGCTGTCAGCCAGGCATGACGCAATTTGGCAGTTAGGTATGGCATGAAGGACTATAACAGAAGCAGAAGATGGCTTTTCAGATCTAGGCAGGGCTCATCCTGGCTTGTAAACAGTGATACGCTCAAATCAATACCAGGAGACATTTGCAAGGCTTCTGGATACGTGTGTACAAAGGAACTGAAGTGGACAAACCTGGAATTGTAGGAAGTGAAAAGGACTTGGGAGTGCTGCTGGATGAGAAGCTCAATATGAGCCGGCAATGTGCGCTGGCAGCCCAGAAAGCCAGCCATGTCCTGGGCTGAATCAAAAGGAGCGGGGCCAGCAGATCAAGGGACAGGATTCTGCCCCTCTGCTCTGCTCTCGTGAGACCCCACCTGGAACACTGCGTTCAGCTCTGGAGTCCCCAACACAAGAAGGACATGGAACTGTTGGAGCGCGTCCAGAGGAGGGCCACGAAGGTGATCCAAGGGCTGGAGCACCTCTGCTATGAAGACAGGCTGAGAGAGTTGGGGCTGTTCAGCCTGGAGAAGAGAAGGCTCTGGGATGATCTTATTGCAGCCTTCCAGTACTTAAAGGGGGCCTACAGGAAAGCTGGAGAGGGACTTTTTACAAGGGCATGTAGGGATAGGACAAGGGGCAATGGCTTTAAACTGAAAGAGGGCAGATTTAGATTGGATATAAGGAAGAAATTTTTCACTCAGAAGGTGGTGAGGCAGTGGACCAGGTTGCCCAGAGAAGTTGTAGATGTCCCATCCCTGGAAGTGTTCAAGGCCAGGCTGGATGAGGCTTTGGGCAACCTGGTGTAGTGGAGGGTTTCCCTGCCCATGGCAGGGGGGTCGGAACTAGATGATCTTTGAGGTCTCTTTCAACCCAAACCATTCCATGATTCTATGATACAGGACAAAGTCAGCACAGCTGGGTATGGAGAGCCCGGAGCTGGAAGAATGAGGAATTCAGCAAGGCACGAGGATTTTTTTTCTACATTACAAAACATATGGCTATGGAAAGCTTGACTTTTCCTTATTGACGTAAACTCTGAGTGAACTATTTACTGCAACTAAAATAAACATATAGGAAAACAGAAAATAAATCAAATAAATTTTTCATCAAACCCATCCTGTAGTGTCATTTTAGAGCAAGTAAGTGCTCTGAACACAACCCCTTAATGCTCTTTAAACAGCAGTTTAGGGAAAATATGATTAATATGCTTACGAAAATAAACATGTCCTGCTGGTGTAAATCTCCACTAACACCATCAAGGTCAACAGACTTACTTTATTTATACCAATGAAACACTGAGGAACGTGGCCCATGATCTCTGCCAGAAAGAGTTGTGCTTACGCTCTTTAGAAAATTGGAAACAGAAAACAATATGTAAGGAACAGCAAGGGCTGGAAGAGAAGGAAAAAGTGGAGCTAGAGAGGGCTCAGAGCAGCAGCTGTGTTCCAGGAAAGACAATCAGTAGAAGCTGAAGAGAAGAAGAAAGTGGGAACTGCAAAGTGAGGGAAAACTGACAGGTCAGCAAGTAATGGAGGAGACTTCAAATACCAGGTAAGTCAGACAGTAACGCAGTGAGGTTTATTATGGGCTGCGACAGTGTGCAAAGATGGACTACAGCTACAGCAGATCGCACGGACTTGGACTGAGATGTTAGAGACAGAGGGAGAGAGCACAGCTCTTGAGTGAAGATAAGGACAAGTAAGTGACTGTTGCAGCAAATGAAGGATTCCCTTGAAAACTGAAGGTCAAGTGAGGACATGAAAGAAGCTGAGTGACAGAGGGGAAGGATGAAGCTGGAAAGGATGAGATGAAGCCTTGAAAGCATTGAGATCCAATAATGGCAAGTCAGCATGATGCTGTCTTGGACATTCAGAAGAGGACACAAGCTTCACAGTAACAGAGAGAAATCCAGAGCAGAAAACTGAAACAAATTATCTCTGCCTCCTCTGGGGTTTCCTGTTGCATCATTTCCATTTTAAATGACACAAAAATACTTCTAATAACCAGAGAAACACTTAAAAATTAAGAAACACTTGTTCCAGTTAATGTGTCTGAACAGTGTGAGCGTGCACACACACGCACATGCGAAAATCTCCCCCAAAAAAGTTTCCCCCGGGAGGTCGTTATTATGCAAAAATTACTCTAATTAGGTCATGAATATATTAGGCCGTATTCAGTGCCAACAACAGCGGGGGGAAAAAGAGAGAGAGAATTGGAAATGTGACACGCATACACTCCCGGTGTGGTTAGGGCGACTGGATTCCAAAATGCCATTACGAGATAAAAAGGTCACCCTGTAGGGAGGTAATTGGTACAGCACTCCAGCAGCTGATTAAAGGGACCTTCTTTTTGGGGGGAGGTTCACGTAGGATCTCCCCTGATACAGTGTATGATCTTGATCAAACATCTCCTTTCCGGACAATCACCAAGAAAAAGGAAGGGGCTGATGCCCTTGACATCCTATTGAAGCAGATGCATTTTTTTAATAACACCTTGACTTGCATGTTTTAAGGCGACATTAAAAGCAGATTTAGGTTAGATATAAGAAAGAAATTTTTTACTCTGAGGGTGGTGAGGCACTGGAACAGGTTGCCCAAAGAAGTTGTGGATGCCCCATCCCTGGAAGTGTTCAAGGCCAGGTTGGATGAGGCTTTGGGCACCCTGGTGTAGTGGAGGGTGTCCCTGCCCATGGCAGGGGGGTTGGAACTAGATCTTTAAGGTCCCTTCCAACCCTAACCATTCTATGATTCTATGATTTTCCCTCTGTGGGTTACTCTGTTCAAACACAGAGCCTTCATTTTCCAAGCTCCCATGGCAGCCACGGCTCAGGCGCTGTCCACGATGCATTAACAAGGAGTAAATGCTTTTAATGAGTCAGTAATAGCTGGGGGAACAGTACAGGGGAAGGCTGCTGCTTCACCCTCTCTGCTCCTCACCAAATACCAAACGATGACAGGCTCCCAGAGATTGAAGAAACTCAACTCCATCCCTGGAGACGTTCAAGGCCAGGTTGGACGAGGCCCTGAGCAACCTGATCTAGTTGGAGATATCGCTGTTCCTTGCAGGGGGGTTGGACTAGATGACCTTTGAAGGTCCCTTCCAGCCCTAACCATTCTATGATTCTATGATTCTAACTCCTGGCTTGGCAGGCAAGAGGGAACAGCAGAAGGGCTCGGAAACACCGATCGCACACACTCCCCAGAGAGAAATACAAGGAAAGCGGGCTTGGATGGATCGTAAACAACTCTTAAAAGCTGTGTTAAATAAGATGCCATGTAAGCTCTCGAAATTATTGGTGGCACACGTAAAGGTTTACTTTTGTGTTTGCAAAGGCAGATAGTCTGGCCCTACCTTTGGAGCCAGGATCATAGATGACACACGACGAGTAGGCAGGGGAAAAAGGAGGCGAAGTGGGAAGGAACACAGGCAGCACTGCTCCTGGGAGAGCGGACAGCAGTACCAGAGTGCACTGAGTTTTGCTCTGGCGTGAGCTCCAGTACTGATGCTGGCAGCCACCAGCCTTTCTCCCTGCTTAGAATGATGGGCAGTTACGTGTCACCCTGAGCATACAAGCATCCTCCAATGCCGCTGCCTATGGAGCTGAACCACTGGTAGCAGGAACAGAGAGATGCCTGGCATAGAAGGTGACTTGGACCAGCTTAGCGTGGACCACCCTTCCCTACCAGCAATGCCTGGGCAAAATTTAGAAACGATGATTCTGCTAGTTGTGTCTGTGAAGAAGAGATTTTAAATCACCCAGGATGGGCTTGAGCTTTCAGGTGCTGCTTAAAGGTGCTATGCTTTAAATGTCACAGGTTTAAGTCCCTCTTTTGATTTACAACTGACTAAGGAAGATAACTCTTAGATTGACTTTCTTCCTTTACCCCCTAGCAAAAGCAGCATATACTGAAAATAGCCTCAGAATTAACAGTTTCGGCCTATGGTAACCAAAAAAAAGAATTTTTCAACTACAGTTTGAATACAGCTGGGTAACGTTTCCATCCAGTGAGAAATATTGACATTTCGACATTCATTCCGGTCCCTCAGCAAACTGAAAAGTTGAAATTAAACATGTATTGAACTGAGTCAAAATAAAACACTTTGCTCACTTCTACAAAATTAAGTTTTATGATTTAGGTTGAACTGACAATAAAATGAAGTCTTTCATTTTGATTTCCCAAAAGAAAGTTTCAATTTTGTAAAAAACCTTTTCCCAGAAACATTCCCAACCACCTGTAATTTTCAACGATACGGAAAATAGTCGCTGCGACGCTCTACAACATAGTACTGATCACTGGAGCCCACATAACCCTTACAAATACATGCCTTATGGTGGAAATACTAGTTTAAAAAGAAATAAATTAAACTCCCTTCCCTTTCACTAGACTCTCCTGAATGTCTAAGACCAGAACTCAGTTGTTTAAACTACAACTTGAAGACGTTATGGACTTGTGCAAACAGAATGGCTCAATCGCAGCAGATTTAAGATGCGATGCTCAGTCACTGCTGAAGCTTTCATTTCTTTCTCAAAAACAATTTTCTGTCATTTTCCCTCGTAGAGTTCAGAGAGTAAACGAATCCACAAAGTGGGTTGTCAATGGAGGATGGAAGGCCTTTTTAATTTCTCTCAAAATAAATAGAGGTAAGCCATTTGTAAATTTAGGACACTTTAAAAGAAAAAAGAAAAGGAAAAAACGTGGCATGCATTGCTACATCACTGTTAGACAATTTTTCATATGCTTTAATTACCATACATAATCTTAAGTGCTTTTATAACTCACATATCTATCACCACATAATTTTAGCTTTCCAAAATCTTATTTATATGTTGCCTTAGAAAATCCTTATGAGGGAAAGAACGTGGCCATCACCCTACACAGGTAGGAAACACAGAGAAACAAAGTGACTTACGTTAGAGCCACACCGAAAGTTTGTAGCAAAGAAAGCAACTGAGCCCTTCTCTCTCTCTCTCTCTTTTTTATTTTTTTTTTTTTCCCTTGCCCTGAGAATAGAAAATAGGAGGAAATTAAAATAAAAGGTATAAGCCTAAACCCTTTGGAATGGAGATGCCTCCCACAGCTGCTCTCCGCTCCTTTAACATCTCTACAGAGCCTTCAATCAACCTCCTCCTCTTGCATCCTCAAGTCAGAAGCACTTTGTAGGAAATGGGGGGGGTATGCAGGCAGGTACCACAACCCCGAAGGTAGATACAGGTGCTGTGGGGATGCTGAGGGTGTTTCAGAGCTGAGAGGCAGGGAGAACAAAAGAGACATCTACGGCAGAAGCAGAAGAAATGACACTGGCTCCTTTCCACAAGATGAGACTTGGTTACTCACACACTGACCCCTGAAGGAGCTCACAGGGGCGTGGGGGGCACTTCTGTCCAAAGACAAAGTTTGTTCCTGTACAAATTTCGTCTTCTTCAACTCCAGTTTCAAACTTGCCTTGTAACAAACGTTTCACATGGCCGTTGTTGAAATATTTGGCAACCTATTTTTCTAACTGAGAAGCTGGCTGTACCATCCATCCCTAGCAACCCCTTCCATTTGAACCAGGATGTGAATCCACACGCCCCCGCCGTACCTGTGCCAATAGCTGTATGTGGACCACGGGAGTGATGGATGGTGGAAAATCCTCCGTGTCTCTCCGATGAGAGAAACACCGCTACCTGAAGGGACGATTCCTTGCTGCTTGCACAGCAAGCAGCATCCTTGCAGTATGTGCCAGACAAAATCCCAGGCATATGCAAGCACCGATACAAGCATCTCCAAACCCAGTCAGCACAAAGGACAAGCAGGCATGGAAACTGCTCACGCATCCATACTGTGCAGTTAATGTCTTCCAGATCCGACTGCAGCAGAGCACTGATTTCCACAAGTCTTTGCAAAACAGGAGAAATTGTGATCCCCTCCCTCCAAGACCACCAAGACAGCATGAAGAACCTCTATAGTGTTCAGCATCCCTATATCGCTGTCTTCAGCAAGAGTTATTCCATAAATAAGTATAAAATGAAACTGGGCAGGCCTGCAGACTACTAGAGTGTACTGGGCCCACTACCTCGTGCCTTGTGGTGCTTTGTCTGTCTTCTCTATCATCTCTTGCTTCCTGATTTAGGCTAAATGGAGACTCCCTGAGACAGTGAACACTTTTTGTTCTCTCCTGTGCACACAAGTTTCTGTGAGCACTGGCAGCTTTTGAAAGCACACATACAACGGAGCATTTGTTCTCTATTAACAATGTTGTTAACGAGACTGCCTGTGCTGTGCCATTCCCCTGGGATTTCATACTACTGACATGTAATTTACATAATTAAAGTATACAAAGAACACAGAGGCAGGAGCTACATTGAATACCTTAGGAGTGGACATTTTGGACTGAAATAATGAAAACTGGCAGTCTTTCTACAAAGATCTAATAGGTATATTCCACACTAATTCCAAGCTAATAACTGACAGAGCTGCTCCCTTCACAGAAATGAAAGTCTGAATTGATGTGACCCCTGTTTTGTTCCATCAATAAACTGCAGAGCATAAACACGTCAGCGTGTTTCTACTGCTCATCTGCAGCTACAGAAGCTTTTGCAACTTGCCTGCATGGGTGCTACACTTAATACCTTGCCTCCTTTTCTCTGATGTAGAGATAACTTGTGACTGATGTGACTGATAACTTGAGTGACAGTCCACCTGTGATAAAACCCATAGCCTGGGTGGAACAGCTCCAAAGCCGTGTGCTTGTACGGCTCGTTTTATGCCCACCATTCTGAGCAGCGTTCCAGATTTTGAAAACAAAACACGACCCCACAAGAGTATTGAATAATAAATGACTAGAGAAGGGGAAAGACAAAGTGGTACAGGTAGGAAAGCATCAGAGGGATAATCTGAGATAAGACCTGAAATGAGACTGTAAGTCGCCAAGTGGGAAAAGTATAAAACGGCTAATTTAGATAAGATCAGGAGTGGATTTACAGTGGGCAGAGAGCTAAAGGGCTGAACTTCAAGGTCCCACACTGGCTAGTGCTGCAGAGATGGAGCACAGCCTCCCCCACGACAGCTGCCTCTGCCCCCAGTGTTTTCTGAAAAGGGCGAGACTCTGTATGAAACGGTCAGTGGCATTTCATTGGCACTGGTCTCAAAATTCTGTGTTTTGTACACTCATGGAGACTAAAAAAAAGCCACAAGTGCAGGAAAAAAAAATAAAAATCCCCAACAAGCCACACACAAGATTTTCTACACCATTTTCCAACTTTTTGCCTGTATCTGATACTCAGTGTTCCTTTACATGCTTAATGAAATCACATTTCACTGCAAAAGTAAGAACAGATGTAGATCATGACTGTACCTCTGTAAGAACAGGGCTCCAACATCATAAGCAGTGTTAGGAGAAATCCTTGGGTCTGCAAATGAAATCTACTAATCTAATTCTGAAAATAAACAAAAACTTCTCACCAGACTCACCAGTTGTATCTCTACTGCTGATTTACTCCAGCCTTATATATGCGTAAGTGAAGGGGAACTCCAAAATCTGATTAAGTTACGCCCTCAGGACACTCTACCTCCAAAATCCTCTTCCACTAGACAGAAGCACACGTAGCCCATTTCCTCTATTAAAAAGTCTTAATAGCATTTCCACCCCAGGCCTGAAGCTAACAGAAAAGTCCCTGCTAGTAATGCCCTGAGATCACATCCAACTTGTACAAGTAATGGGGGTTAGAACATTTTTGAGGATCAGGGTCACAGCAAATATTCACGTTGTTACACTGGATGAACACACCATATGTTTCCCGCTATTTCGCAGGTGAGGAGCAATACATTTCACAACCATAATCAATTCACCATTTTTAGAATCTATCGCATATGCTATTTCCAGCAAAAATTGATTTGACATGTGCAAACACCTGTTTGTAGCATCCTCACATAAGTTTTCAAAAGGAACCAGTACATTTTCCTGCAAATCTATGCCTCTTTTGCTCAAGGACAAATTTTTCCTGTGCTGCCAACCTGGTTTCTTTTAGTGCATTGACCTCTATTTCTGACACTTTGGCAGTTGCCTCAGTATCACTGTTCATTTGAGGAACGGCAGAAAATATCTCTGACCTCTCTCAGAGTTTTCAATCCAAAAATGACCTTTATGTATCATTTTAACCATGTTTCCCTGTAACACGGTTCAGATCATCATCCTGGTGCCCTTAAACAAAATCCTTTGCAGTATTGAGAACTTCTTAATCCTAAAACAGCCTGGGCACATAAACTTCTGGCCAATAGCTTCACCAATTTTCTAATAGGTGCATTCCTTAATTATAATATCAGGACAACTCTTCATGTTTTCTTGGGATTAGGAAGGTTGAGTTTTGGTTTTTTCTTTAATCAGATTGACATACTCCTGGTTGGTTGCCTGCTTTCCTATAGATCTTTCCTACAAATGCTCCAGAGTATAACTGCAGCCACTAGATCTTTTCCTCTACTCCTCAGTTTGCAAATCATACATTTGAAGTTGGGACAGAAAAAAAACTCCTTTACACTTGGCAGGTGTCTGCCCCATGCTTCCTGGAAACTGCAATGAATGGCTTGCAGACAGTTTCAGCTAATACTGGCCTCCAACAAATACATCCTGGAAATTTTTCACAACCACGAGCTAAGCTGGGACATCTTTCTCCACTTGTATATACTGAGATTCGGTTTTTGCCGCAGCCATGACACATAACTCACTGGCCCCCAGTTTTGAACACATTATATAAATAAATGCTCTAGTACCTACTCTAGTAGCTTCGTGTTTAACGTTGCCTACTAAGATTCCTCTGTTAAGACCTTGGTTGCCATTTATTTCTCAAGCTCTCCATGAGAATGCATATCCTATCTCTACTGGGCATCTTTGCATGAATATGATCTCAGGTTGCTTATGTGGACAACCATACAAAGCCATAGATTTACCAAACTGCACACTTCCTTGGTCCACTGGAGTAGGCACATTATTGACAGCCTGAATCTTCTTCAGATCTGTCTGTACACGTTCCCAGTTACCGTCTATCCCAAGGAATTTACATACTCCCTGTGGCAAGCACCCATATTAGCTTCTCCACCATCACCCCAAAATATGATTTTCCAGCAGATGCCAAACGCAACACAAATTGGTGCTATTTCTTCGAGCTGCCGAGGAGATGGTTGACAGCATCTACACGCTTCCTTTTCTCAGGAGTACAAGCCAGAATTTTGCTGATGCTTTAATCATAGACAGATACTTGGAATTAGTCAATAACTCTTGTAAGGTAATGGAAATTTTTGCTCTTTGCATATTGCGTTAATTATGTGGGCCCCAGACACAGGTGTAGGGAGCCATCTGCCACTCTGTTGATTCTTACGGTTCCTGTGTGACTCCCAGAGCCTACTCAGCTCCCTCTTTATGTCTGTTCTTTAAGGGAAAAGAAACTTTTCTCAAAGGAGGGGTAAGGAGCTACACGCCTTTGCCACCCCCATTCACGGGGGCTTTCTTTAATTCCAAAAGGACATCTTCAAGCTTATCCTTAATTATTTTGTTTCCCTTCAATAGATCCATCATCTTGACACAACCAATAGCCTGACGAAGTTTTGCTCAACAATGGTGACCTTTCCTCTATCACCACGAGAAATTTTATCTTTTCCCCAGTGTTATTTACCCAAGAAGGACTGGTATCCCTATATATTAAGTGTTGGCTGAGTGCATTAATTTCTCCCGTCTCTCCTTGCGTGTCTCAACTCAGTATAGAGCCTATGTAGTCAAGGGGAAGGCATAGAACAGTTTTGTAGTCATAAAAATGCTCTGGAAATAAAACGGTGTTCATAGCTTAACAGAAAGATACAAGAGGTACATAACATCAAACGTGTAATTTATATGTGGTATATACCTAAGGTCTCCCAAATTATTCAGAACAGGCACAATGCTTAAAAGATTTTCTAACCAAGTCTTAAATTATAAACTGGCTGCAGTAGAAGGGCAAAATTTTGGTTTCTGAGGTGACAGGAACACGGCCGAGTCATTAGCCAAGAGTCTCTTTCCCATTTGTAGTTTGTTGAGCCAAATGTACCACTGGACCACTAGCAGAGAGGTGAGGCAACTCGTACGTTGAATGGAAGTCTTTAAAACCAAAGAACTTGCATTCTGAAGCCATCATTTAACCTGCTGCCATATTTTTTGTTAATACTCAACTGACGTAGGGAAATGAGGGGAAAATGGAACAGGACAAGGAGAGGTTTTTCCCTCCTGAAGTGTCATTCTAGTGGTAAAGCCCATTATAGGCTGATTACAAACCCACCTCTCATCGTCACACAAGCCAGTAAAAACCTCTTATTCTTTTGCATGGCAAGGTTTAAGTCGCATTGACAACCAGAATTTGTTCTCAAAGTTTTCAATACTTTAATCTCTTTCTGAGTTAAAAAAAAAATACGAACAGCTCTTTTTTGAAATTTTTGTGAAGCGTCTGACGCTTCTTTGTGTTCCTCTGTCAACCCAATGAAATCACATTATATCGCAAAATCCAAACTTTAAGTAGATTTTACTGACTATCCTGCAGGCAGCTTCGCTGTTCATTTTTAATCCATGTAGAATGCTTAAATACCACAGCGATAAGTGTTTTATACAGGCATACAGATAGATTTTGACATTGGTTCACAAAACAGGCAGTCTTCAAGGGCAGCAATTGTAGAAATTGCCATCATTCGGGAAACAAGACATGATTGTCCATCATTGTAGCTGATGGAGAAAATAAAAACTTGTGGAATAAATATATTCTGTGACAGCGCCTGTCATTGGTGAATTCTTTCGCCCGCCACATCAAAGATAGCGGATGATATATGGAAGACGGTGGATTTTTTTTTGCTGACAGATAGTTTTCCACAATTTCCAAGCTGCTAATGGAGAACAAATATTGTTTTTTCAGCTCTCTCTAGCCTGGCCAACACTTTAATTTAGTATTGATATTTAATTTGTTCCTTTAATTTAGCAATCTGGTGACCCTTCAATCCCACTTACTGAGAATTTAACAAATTATGTCTTCACTTATTAATGGAAGAGGAAAAAGTGAAAGTGAAATAAACTGAGAAGTTCTCTAATCAAAAACTTTTTTTTTTTAAGACCTAAAGTTGCTAAGAGATGTAAGTACCTCCTGTTCCCTTTGTTTACAAGCACCAAGAAGCCTCAAAGTAAACAATTTAAGGTTCCATAAATTTTATACTATCCACACTATAAGCACTGCATTATGCCAAGGAGAAAGAATTACATATTTCATTACTACACAGAGAATTTAGCCACTGCTCACAACAAATGCTCTAATACAATGTCAAATCATCAGTAAGTAACATCAAAAATAAAACCAGAGAGACCTAAACCAATTCTTAGACTTTCTTGACATAGAAAGAAGGAAAGAAAAGATACAGAAATACTGATTGGCATGTTCAGATTTCATGAAGCTCATGAGTCTTAAGACCTGGAATCTGCGCTTTTATTTCTAGAAAGTATGTTTCTCACTCTTCTATCGTTCAAAAGAAAAAAAATAACAAAGTGCAGGCCCACCCAGCGAGGTTCTTCTGATCATCTGTTTCGCTCTTTCCAAAAATAATGAACATCTCTAATCTGAAAGTCATGTTAACTACCAAAGTTAACTACGAGGATTTAAATACCTGCTTTACCAACTATTTCACTGTTGGGTTATTTTAGCGGTGTCAGCTTCTTTTGCAGTCCCAGATCATCAGTTAAGAAATTGCACAGTAAAATAAACAACAGAAGGAAAGGTGATGCCCATAATACATTAATTTTACATCTAATTCATAAAACTTCTCGTTTAAATGGATCTGAAGCGTAGTTTCCTCTCTGTCAAAACAGGTTTTCACAGCACGAACGGACCAGGACTGAGTCCTAGACAACCTGCAATTGCTGTACAGAGACACCGTTATTTCTGCTTCAGAAGGTTCATTTTTCCAGAAGAGCAGCCCTTTGGTTTGATGGCTATTTTACATGTTGGCAACATCAGTTTAAAAGGGTTTGGGTTTTGTTTTTCTTCGTATTGGAGTGAACAACTTCAACAGACACAATGACAGAAACGCTCGTTGGAAGGGAACTCTGGAGGTCATTTAATCTAATCTCCCACTCAAAACTAGATCAAGTCAGCTGTGGATTTGTCCAGTCGAGTCTTAAAATTGTCCAAGGATGGAGATACTGCAACACTTCCCTCCCAGTGAATAATCTTTTCTTAATGTCTTGTCCCAACCCTACAACTTGTGTCCACTGTGCCTTGTTTTATCATTTGCCATTACTGGGAAGAGTCTGGCTCAGTTGCTTTTGCCACTCACCAAGCAGTTCATCGTTGGCTACTATTTGCTCACTCCACTGTCTCCTCTTCACCAGACTAAATGAACAAAATTCCCTCAATTTTTCCTCATAATCCATGCTTTCTTGGTTCCTGACCATCTTAGTTGCTCTCCACTGGACCCTCCCCAGTTTGTCAACATCCCTGTGGAACTAGGAAGCCAAAACTGGATACAATATCCTCACGTAGCCTTAGCAGGTCTGCACAGAGGAAAATACGAGCGGCCCTTGGTCTGTTAGCTGCACTTCACATATTGGGCTACATCAAGATGACTGTCTTATTCTGCTGGCTCATATTCAGCTTGGTGTTTATTACTTAAACCCCTAGGTCCTTCCCAGATGGGCTGCTACTCAAAGAGATGGTTCATGGCCTGTACTGGCAATGGATTATTCTGCCCCAGATGCAGAATGTTTCCTTGCTAAACTTCATGACGTTCTTGTTAGCCCAGCTCTGAAGTTTTTCAGGGTCTCTCAATGGAAGCTCTGCCACTCTCAGAACCACACTTACATGTGCCCAGTGCCCTTCAAAGCAACGTTTTTCAGACAAAAGCAGAAGATCCCTTCTTGCTAATCAGGAAACCAAGTGGTAGGGAGAGTAGTACAAGGTGGAAGGTAGATGTGACCGCTGGAGGAGGAGTCACTGTCGTGGAAAAAAATGGCAAAGCTAGACAAATGCAACACTAGATGGACTTTCCTTCTTATAAAAGGCAAAGCAATCAGGAGCAGAACATCAGGAGCAATGCACGAGCCTTCCCACCTCACTTTAATCACAGTATTTCCATGCCGTGAAGGGTTGTTTGTGGAGGAGATGGAACTGGTTGATGTCACCTCAATCTCCTGGGGTGAACATGGTGTTACATGACACCTTAACCCCTTTGCTCTTTCTATCAGCTCCTCTCTTGGAAAGGCCTGTCACTTAGAAGATGAAATATATTTACAAATTAATTAACTTTGGCCAGTGACTGAAGAATTAGATTTCCACTAGCAGGGATTCTGTCTGAGTGATGGATACACAGAACACTGGAGGAATAAAATACTAGTCCTTCTTGCCTCCCAAATCTGAGTGCTCAGCAATCACACAACCTTTCCCTTCATCCGTCTTTTTTTCTACACTGTCAACCCTTCTTTTCTCAAAGCCAATAGAATTTGCTTTAGTAGATGAAGGTACGTGTGTACCGAAGAGAGTATTTGATCTCTGAAAACAGCTCATCAACTCATTAAATAGACAGAGGCCCATTACACAGCAGAACAGTGAAAGGTAAAATGGAGCCGGTGGTAAGGACAGACGCATGGGATGAGCCAAGAATAAGACTGCAGCCTCTGACGCAAAAAACAGCTTCTGATTTCAGGACCTGAAGCAGGGGCAGGCCTGTGCTGAAGAGATCATGGTGCAAGACATATATTATGTGAGTCAGAAGTTCCATCTTGCTCTTTCTTGTGTAAAACACGAGCTGTTTTTCAGGGGGATTTGCCCAGCTAGGGGTATGTTACAGAACACAGGCTTGCACACAACGGTGTGGGAAGAAGAGACTGCTCTAGTGGTGTTGACGAATCTGAACATAAGTTACTGGTGTGATGAAGTACTCACAGAGCAAGGGTTATTGTTTATTCCTGGAAACAAACATTCCTGCAGGCTTCAGACAGTCTCAGTAGAAAGGCAGAGAGCTCATGAGCCCTGTTCTTAGGCAGTCATGCAACAAAGCTTCAGGTGGAGAGCAACGTTGAACAGGCCTTCATCATGTGCTTCTTTTTCATGCTTCCTCTCCAGAGTGGGAAGCCTTAGTGAGCCACTTGAAACTCCTGTTGTATTAATTCTACTCTGCGACTCAATAAAGCAGCAAAACAGAGGCCCAGACAATTCAAGCTATCAGCAATTCGTTTAGAGCAGACCTTACAGATTAGTGACACTCCAAGGATATAAGAGATTACAAATAAAATAAGCTTTGCTTGCCTCAAAGAATCAAATTGAACAACAAAAAAAATTCCAAATTCATTTGTCAAAGAGAATGTTCACTATTTAGTGGAACAAAATTAATCTTCAAAGTCATCAAGCGTTGGTCCAACAGTACATATGATGTCTGTGAGGGTTTGCTTAGACCAGCTACAGAACTAACAAATTTTGAGATGCTTTTGGCAAGAGTTGTGGTTGCTTGCCATAATGCCCTGATCGGACTTAAATATTGATAATTAGGTTTTTCCCTCTGTGAGATCTCTCCATGATTTGAAATGGTAACAATGATTTTTCTTTATTTCCTGTTCTACATTGTTAGAAGTCAAAACATGCTATGAGATAGCTGCTACATTCTACTTCAGAGCCAGGTAATGAGATTTCTTTTACCTAGCATCTGTACTTCTCTTATTTAGCAGATGATATTCATGTGTTCTTCTTTTTATGTTTAGCAAGGTCATTTAAACAGCAGTTGGGTAGGTAGCATCTGACAAATAATAATGCTGACTTGAAAATGGGGTGGACAGAAGAAGTCGACCAAATGCCAATATTCAGCACACTATAACGAGTAAAGCAGCACAGTGCAGTAGATAAGGCTGATCTCAGAGATCCATAGCTGATTATAAGTTAGGGGATGCTATTCCCAGGGCATGAGGATTAGAAAGACAAACTCCAGTAAATCTAGTCTCCCATTGCCCATCCTTCCTCTCTGCTGGCAACGACCAACTGTGTGGCAAAGGGCGAGTGCCACAATGCCACACACTCTTCAGCAGAGTTGTTGGCAATTTAAATAGCTGTGAGCCTTTGCCCTGCAGTCCATCAGAAGTGCTCACGTGGCAAGACCCCTTTATCAAAGATGGACGATGAAGTATTTTATACAAATGACTTAAACTTATAGCCAGAACTCGTTCCCATGCATCTCACAACCACACACACAAACACAGCCTTTTTCTTCCTGTCAACTGAAAACAGGATGCATTAGCACCCAAGTCCAGCACAGGAAGAAAAGTCATGGGAAGAACAAAGATATTTTCGGCAGGTCGTACCGCTAGGAGAGTAAAAACCTTGATGATTTAAGCCCTTGCACCGGCAAGTCTTCAGCAGCTTCCAAACCTTTTTACTACAATTTAGGAACCATATTTACCTATGCTATTAGGCCCTGTCCTTTATCAGGGACGCTGCTGGTGCAACTGAACTAATTTTATTGTTTGTAGGAACATTCTCCTACATTTTGCCAGAGTACCAGAGGCCATGCAGTAAGACTAACAGAAATGAGACTCTTGACCTGAGGAGTGGTAAAAACCTACTGAGAAACATGAGATCCAGTGCTAAGTCAGTGGTGGAAGCACAGGGAAAGAGAAGAAGAGATTTGCCAGGCCTTTGCTGTAAAGGCTGGCAAGGTAGTTAATGCATCAGTGGACGTGTTGAGAAGCAAAGGAAACACAATTATCCTTTCTGGAGTAATGTCAAGCAATAACAATTTCCATGGTGACAGACTAAGCCATCACTTGTGGAGGCTTTTGAGGCAGGAAGGGAGGGAGAGGTGGTAGTCTGATAGGCTATCAATGGTAGCTCATTATGTATTTTTGACCATCAACCCCTTGCAGGGAGGGGAAAAGCAGCTACCCAGCCAGGGCAGGTATATAATCTGATTGATGCTTCATAAGTGGCTTTCAAAAACTTGACTGAGCATGAAATCTCATCATTAAAGTTTATGTCCTGAGAGAGTGAGGAAAAGAGAAAAGGAAGGAAAGAGACCAAACCAAAGGGAACCAAAGCTGACAGAATGATGGTAAATTTACAGCCAGGCATCTACTTAAGAATGATTCCTAAAGCTAATCAGACAACACCAAAACAGGCTTCTGGTTCTGAAGGAAATTAAAGAAGAGGCTCACCCTCTCTCCTTATGCAGAAACATAAAAGAAACCAAGAGCAATAAAATCAAAGCCTGTGGGATCCCTGGAATGCAAGTATCTGCTCTTTCTGTTTTACCAGAGAGATTTAAAGCACTGTGAAATAATCAGGTATAAATAATCTACAGGAACTATATCCATTAATTCCATGTTTAACTCTCTGCTTTTCTCTGGTTAGGTAGAAAACACATACTGCTTAAATAGTTTCTAAGTCTTCAATTTAGAACCATTGAATGGTTTGGGTTGGAAGGGACCTCAAAGATCATCCAGTTCCAACCCCCCTGCCATGGGCAGGGACACCCTCCACTACACCAGGTTGCTCAAAGCCTCATCCAACCTGGCCTTGAACGTTTCCAGAGACGGGGCAGCCACAGCTTCTCTGGGCAACCTGTCCCAGTGCTTCACCACCCTCAGAGTAAAGAATATCTTCCTTAGATCTAATCTAAATTTCCCCTCTTTCAGTTTAAAGCCATTATCCCTTGTCGTGTCACTACTTGCCCTTGCAGAAAGTCCCTCTCCAGCTCTTTCTTTAGGTACTGGAAGGCTGCTATAAGGTCTCCTCAGAGCCTTCTCTTCTCCAGGCTGAACAACCCCAACTCTCCCAATATGTCTTTCGATCTGCTTAATATGAGATGGGGTGGGAGAGGAACATGACAACACCGCATCCAAAAGACCCTTCCTGCCAGAGACAGGAGTTGTTAAAACTTCAGGAATAAAAAGGTCTACCAAGATCACAAAATACTCTTACATAGTTAAATCTCAAAGGACTGGGGAAGAGTGGAATATTTCAGCAATATTCATTCTGATTTGAAAACAAATTGGTCTGCCTTGCTTTGCTCCCCCTTTTGTGTTCTTTTTGTGCAATTATTCTAGCTAATGAGTTTACTGGAAGAAATGTTCACAGAAACAGCAAATTTCAGTGGCCATTGGAGATTATTTGTGAAGAGAGAATTTAAAATTCTTAATCATAAGCATTCACTGTGTAAATGCGCTTCAAAGGCCTAAGCTCATCCCATCGGGGACTAGCACTGCCCTAGGTAACCAATGTGTGCAATCAGAGCTAATCAGTCAGATCTGATTTCAAATATTCGCAATAAACAGATCTTGGACAAGCTGCAAGTCAAAAATTATTCATAGAAATTATTTGACAAATGATCTTGAATGCTGAATAATTCGAGAAGATCACACATTGTTCACAGACAATTCCCACAGAGAAAGAAGGGTGAAATTGCTCCATCCCTGGAGACGTTCAAGGCCAGGTTGGATGAGGCCCTGAGCAACCTGATCTAGTTGGAGATATCCCTGTTCCTTGCAGGGGGGTTGGACTAGATGACCTTTGAAATCCCTTCCAGCCCTAACCATTCTATGATTCTATGATTCTACGAAATTTGTTTTATAAGTTCATGATGGATTCTTCATCTAAGGCTGCTCAAAACACCCTGGTGAATGAGGTTAGCCTCAGCCTCTCATGGGTATTTCTGAAAAATGAACATTTGAATGGCCCTTTTTCAAGAGGAGGCACTGGTTTTGGGGTGCTCCACGTGCAGCTAGCCAAGCAACCATCCTCCTTCAGCACTGTTTCAAGGAGCAAGAGGAACACGGATCTGTGAAGGACAGCAGCTAGAATTAACGGCATCGTGATCTGTGCAAACAATCTGTGACACTGAACAACTCTTCAGGGATCCAGAGTCATTTCTGCTGGTGTTTGGCTTTAGCAACTACTTTGACAGAAACTGGAAAGGTTATTCTGCTCACTCGCTTCCCCATCTTCTGCTCATGTGTTACTGATCCTTTCAAGAGGGCTGAAAAAGGTCTAGTTGCCCCACCTACCATTAATAAGCATTTACTTCTGAGAAGGAACTTGGCTGCTGGTCCTCTTGAACAGCACAGCAATGTTGTGGGTTTGTTTTTTATTTATTAGGAAATGAAAAGTAACCTGTCCAGCTAAGGCAGTGGGGCATTCAAAGAATCAGACTACATATTAAGATGTGGGTTTAAACCTTCTACTGGCTGTCAAGAATGCTATACCAAATGAATTACAGGTGACAAAACTCTCATTTTATGCTGATTGTCATGTTATTGATTTGAAAACATATGACCCTATGATCCCATCACAACTGTCTCCAAATCTTTGAGCATCATCTGTCCAGTACTGGGCTCTGCACCTGAAGACTTGGATGAACAAGAGTCATGAGCACAGCACTGAGAAAGCAAAAAGTTTAAGAAATGGGACATAAGGATACAGAAGGAAAAAAAGAACAAGAATGACTTGTTTAGCCTAGGAAAACCTGAGGTATGACACGATAACGGTCTCTCATTATGTAAAATGCAGCAAAGACGATGGTGATCAATTGTTCTCTGTGTCTGCTGAGGATAGAACAGGAGGTAATTAATTTAATTTGCAACTGAACGGAATTAGATTAGATGTTCAAAAGCAATTTCTGTCTGTAAGAGTAAGAACAAGAAGTTCACTACTTCAGCCAGTTATACAATCTCTCTACCAGGAGGTTTTTATTTTAAGGACAGGTTTGACAAACTTCTGTCAGAATGGCCTAAGCAACTTGAGCCTCCCCTGAGCTGCAGAATGGACTAGAAAACTTCTCTAGAGACCAACACTCATGATCTCTTCAAAAGCTCTGCTTTCATTAAAGTCTCAGCCTGCCTTCCAGGAGATCCCCTCAAGCACTAGAACTACATCTACCCTGAAGATCCACAATGGGTAGAAAGGTTAGTATTGTCACACTCCAAACCAGAGTGTTCTAGTTACCCTCTCCAAACTTGCATTGTGTCATTTCAGTCTACTTGATCTTACTGTCAGGAGTGCAGTTTTCAGATGTAATGCAGAGGGTCACCTTGCCACTTGAAAAAAAAATAAAATAAGGCCACCATAGAATCTGAAGATAAATTAGATTTATCTGCAGGATGCTTTAAATGTAGATTTTGCATGACTGGAAATAAAAGTATGTTTTATAGAAGTACCTATTCCTTCCTCACCAAATCAATGAACAGAAGTACCTTAGACTCCAGGAAGAAAGAAGATTAAACTAAAGGGAATGAAAGATTGCAGCTCACATGTACCTTTGCAAACTTTTTTTGCAGAGATTTAATTGCTGACCCACAAAAGAGACTCTAGGCACACTGCAGCTGCTGCTCAGAGTCTTATCACGCCTGCATGCAGGTGAGTCCCTCTCTGAAGAGCCACTCACCAACACACCATCTCTGGTGAAGACTTTTCTCCAGACTTTTAAAAACTCTCCTTATCTCTCTTTGAACACAGAGCATCGCCAGTTGCCAAGGTAACATCATACGCTACTTTTCTAACAATCAGAACACAGTTTTAAAAATCTTTTCCCTTTTGCAAGTCTGGGTAAGTCAATGCTCTCAAGTCTAGAAGACCAAACAGAGCTGGAAGCTCTCAGGTTTTGCTCCTCCCATGCTCTGCTATTTTTGAACCCACTTGCATATCTAACAAAGAAAAGCACCATGTCTACCTCTCACGCATTGGCAATCTCCTTTGTTCCTCCAAGACAGAGTCAAATATTTTATACATTCTGGACAACACAATCCACAAAAATTTATTCATGCTTGCAACTTTTCTTCATCTTGATCACAGTCAACCTCTTCTTAATTGTTATTTGTACACACATATGTGGTTAGTGTTTACAGATTTGGGGGATGACAGCTCTAAGCCCACTTGGATAGCTAAGCAAAAATAAAGCACAAACAACAAAACCTTCTTAGATTAAAATGTTTATATGGAACAAAAGAGGAAATGTTTCCAGGCCCTGTAATCCTGGCACAAAAACATCCTCCTTCTCACGCCCTTCCTCTAGTTCTTGCCCATAATGCTTTAAGTGCAAGTAAACAGATACCATTAAGGCACCTCTCACAGGATGTTCTCTGAAAATTTCCAGCCTCACACGTGAACAAGCGCGTCCTGATTTACAAAGAGTATTAGAAGTGATACCCTACAGCTTGTGAGGGCTCGTCGATGAGCACTACGCTTCTGATCAACTCAGTTTTCCCTTGGGTCAGAGGTATTCTGCCTCCGTATGAAACAGCTGCTTTTGCTCATTTCCCACAGATGAGAGAATTCCTGCCTTGTTTCTGCACGAGTCATGCTGTTTCTGTAAAATTGGAAGTGGACACTCACAGAATCATAGAATCATAGAATGGCATAGGCTGGAAGGGACCATAGAGATCATCTAATCCAACCTCCCTGTCATGGCCAGGGACGTCTCTCAACTAGACCAGGCTACTCAAGGCTCCGTCCAACCTGGCCTTGAACACCTCCAGGGAGGAGGCATCCACAACTTCTCTGGGCAATTTATTCCAAAGTCTCACCACCCTCGTACTGAAGAATTTCTTCCTAAGATCTAATCTAAATCTGTTCTCCTTCAATTTAAACCCATTTTCCCTTGTCCTATCAGTGGACACTCTTGTAAAAAGTCCCTCCCCAGCCTGCCTGTAGGTTCCCTTCAGGTATTGGAAGGCAGCTATTAGGTCCCCCTGAAGTCTTCTCTTTTCAAGGCTGAACAATCCCAGCTCCCGCAACCTGTCCTCATAGCAGAGGTGCTCCAGCCCCTGGATCATCCTTGTGGCCCTCCTCTGAACATGCTCCAACAAATCTATGTCTCTCTTATGGTGGGGACACCAGAACTGGACGCAGTACTCGAGGTGGGGTCTCACAAGAGCAGAGTAAAGGGGGAGAATCACCTTTCTTGACCTGCTGACCACACTTCTCTTGATACATCCCAGGATGCAGTTGGCCTTCTGGGCCGCATGAGCGCACTGCCGGCTCATGTTGAGCTTCTCATCTATAAACACCCCCAAATCCTTCTCTTCAGGGCTACTCTCAACCCATTCTGTGCCCAGTTTGTATTTGTGCCTAGGATTGGCCCAACCCAAGTGAAGGACCTTGCATTTTGACTTTTTGAAGCTCATGCAGTTAGCACTGGCCCATTTCTCAAGCCTATCAAGGTCTCTCTGGATGGCATCTCTTTTCTGAGATCTGATCATTTCTGGATCAGAAACAAAGCACTTGTTTTTTCTCTGCCTCCCCCGTTGCCCCACTACCAGTTCCAGGTGGTGAATCAGGCAAAAAAGTCTACAGGAGGTAAGTGGAAAGAAATAAGGACAGAGAGATAGATCACTTCCACAAACCAATTCCTGTATTCCTCAGGCTTTTAACTTTAGTTTTAATTTTCAGACCTAGTTCAAGTCAGTTATTTTTTATTTATCATATAAGCAAGAAGTCTACCATCCCCAGTCAGTCAGATACAAGGCAGCACTCTGAAAACCAGAAGTGTCCTACTCTTGACAGGGCTAAGGATTTCACCTTGCCATTTTTACTTGCATTTGTTGAAACAAGTACTGCACAAACTGCATGAAATGGTTGTAAAAACCAAGTCTGGCTACCATGACCTTGTCTGCTCAGTTTCACACCTGCATCAATATCATAGAATCGTCTGGTTGGAAGAGATCTTCAAGATCATCGAGTCCAACCATTCACCCTGCACTGTCAGGGTCCCTAAACCATGTTGCTCAACACCAAATTCACACAGTTTTTAAACACCTCCAGGGATGGGGACTCCACCACCTCCCTGGACTGCCTGTTCCAATACTACACAACCTTCTCTGGAAAGAAATTTTTCGTGATATCTAACCTAAATTTCCCCTGGTGTAACTTGAGGCCATTCCGTCTCGTCCTGTCAAAACTGAACTAGTAGCAATTTTTCTGTAAAAGTTGACAGTGCTGTAGACAATGCTTCTGCATGTTTCCAGGCCTAATGGGTAAAACGTTATTCTCTCTGCAGTAATTATAGGTTCTATAGTACTTTGAGGAAAATTGCTGTGGACAATACATAAACACTTCAATGCTGTGATCACATGATGACTGGTACAATGACTTTGGGGTGAAAAGGTCCAATGCCACAATAGTTACAGAATGGTTGATAAAATTTGCATGCTTTTCTACCAATCTTGTATACCACCGTGAGCTTTCAGGAAGCTGAAAAGAATTAACATTTCCAAAATAGCCTTCGTAACTAATTAACTGTGTTGCAAAACCAAAAGCCAGAAGCAGTCCTTCTCGGTGGCTGACTGTCCGAGTCTACAGACAAGCTGGCGTGTGGGAGAGGGAGGGGAGGAAGGTAAGAGGAAGGTAATGATGTATATGTAAGATCTTGGGAAAGTTTCAGCGATACTAATGCCTGACAAGTAAGGCACTTCTGCTCTTAGCTCATCTCTCAGGCTCAGGTATTTTGCAGCCAACTCAGAATTCACTCGAACATTTCTACCAGCAACACGCCAAAATCTTCAAAAGGCCTCAAGCTGAGGGTTTGGGAAGAAACGATACTCTGTAGGTGATGAAGATGTGGGACATGCAAGTGACACACCGGGAACCTCAGTGGTCTACTGAGGCTGGACTGGGACTGGGCTGACTACGCCCCTGGTGTCTACTCACTGTGAGACTCATCTACCCATCCTGAACCAGGTAGAGATAGGGATTGCTCTACTGTCGGTTCTGGGATGTGCACCTGGCCCAGCTGGCAACCACCTCTGAACTGGTCTACAGTCACATAAGGCCCTGCATCAGCTTCTGCTAAATGAAAAGCACGGCTGTTAAAGGTCCGGAAGTTAAGAAGCTGCGTGAACTGCAGCAAATTCAGTTACTCTGCTGAAAACTCCTCAGGTTTACCTCGGTGGATAAAAATCCGAGATGCTAGTTGGGATAAGAGGGGTTGAAGAAATAAACTGTGTAAAATGAAAAGACATAACCTATTAAAAATGATGGCTGTAATTTTGGCTTTTAGTGCAGGACTTGATGTATTTTTCATTTTGAAGAAAGCACACATGAAACATCTAGATACAAGTGACAGCTTACAGGCATTTGAACTTCTTGCTCTAGGTACTTGAAGCTTGCTTCTACTCTCATTAGCTCGCTCAGTCAGCGGCCCCTCTTTGGGCCTGAAAAGGGCCACATCGTGGACATCACTCACACGGAATTTCCAATCTTCAGTACTGCTTGGGTTCCTCTCAAAATCATCTTATTTCCAGCACTATTCATCTATTTCAAGCTCTCCTGAATCTTATAAAATTCCCCAGAGCCTTCTCATTCTATGGATTTGCTTTTTTAAAACACTTGAAGAGGAACAACAAAAATATGTGCTGAAGTGAACTATTACCATGTAAATTCCCTTTGGCTCAAACATGGATTTTTTTCAAGCTGAATAGAGAATACAGAGGGAGAAGGGGGAAGTGGAGCGGGATTGTTAAGAGATGTAAAGCAAAGAAGCAGGTCTTTGACAGCCGATGAATTTATAGAGATTTTTTTCCCCTTCTCCGTAAACCCAACGGGATGGCAGAAATCAAATACAAATGCTTACTGTTGCTGTAGCCAAATGACCACTTTGAAAAGACAGCAAGGGCAGAAAAGGATGCTAAATCTTATTAAGAGGCTGAGATCTTGGAGCCATTTGGCATTCCCTCGCATCATGGGAAGAGGAGACAGAAACATGTCCAGACTGGGACTCCTTAAGGACTTCTCCTTAACGTTCAGGAGAATTTGCACTGCCTAGTAAGTCCTAGAGAGCTCAAGCAGAGACCAGGTTGTTGTCCTGCCTCTCCCACCTCTGTTTTTTACCCACTGAAGGATATACTGAACTCCTTTTCTCCTAATTTATTTTTATGTGTTTTGACACATAGCAGCAAGGGAAAGAAAGAAGAAACTGCCAGTAAGCTAGGATAAATAATAACCTCTCCTTCCAGTTATTTCCCTTCAATTAGTATGCAACATCATTCACACCATTTGAGGAATGAAATGAGACCACGTATTTTCTCAAGAGCTGTGATCACTTCTTCCATAGGTGACTGTGGTCCCCAAAGTATGTATTGTTGCTTATTTTGTGTACCCATCAGTGACCACCCCAATACCAAATGTCTCACTTTGCTGCTGACATTCAAAGGGCAGGTCCTGTAACTCAAAGCATGTTTGGCCTCTTGCATGTTAAACAGGTAGCTGAGGTCCATGCATGCCAATTTCTGGATCCAGCCCTTGTTTGCTGTGAGGTGGAGCAACCCACCACATGTTGAGCTAAGATAGCGCTCGGGCTCACAGAGGTTAAATGCTTTCTTAGTTCTCCTTTAGCTCCTCATTTGCTTGCTCTAGAAACACCCTCACAGGAAAGAAGATGAAAATGTAGTATTGCAGCAAACTACCATTGAAAAGGACCAATTTTCCTCCTGCCTCACCCTGCTTTATAGAACAATAATTGCACTTGAGTGGAGCTATTCCAGATTCTCTACGTGAGTACCTGTGTGATGCGCGTGTAAGAGACAGGATATACGTGTAGGATCAGCTTTTAGACCTCTCCAACTGCAGCACTTCACGCTGTACAAAATGTCCCACACATACCTCATGTTTGGTGTCTTCTAGAGGTAAGCAAACCTTTCACCCCCAGCTTCCTCTGGCCTTGCCTTCCTCACCCTTCCATGAAGCACAACTCCCTTAACTGCCAGGTCCTTACTCTTCAGGCACAATCTTCTCTTGATGAAAGCAGATAAGCCCCAGGGCTGCTGGATAGCTAGAAGGTTAGTAATTACATTGGCCTCTCCTTTAGCATCTCCTCTCTTATAGCTGAGAGGGAGGTGTGAACTTCGACAAATCAGAGTTGCATGATCACCATGGAAACAAGGGATGAACATCTTTTCTGATGAAGACAAATGACCAGTGAGAGGATTCTGTCCCCCATCTCCCTTATTGTTTTGCATTAAATATCTAAAACTTTAGAAGCTGAAACAAGTCAGGAAGGTTAAACAGATCAGCTCAGAGCAGCTACGTAAAGAACAGTTTATGTCCCCTCACAAAAGGTCTTCACAAGGACTTTCAAAATCTCATACTGGCTTAAAGAGGTATAGGATACTTCTGGTTCACAGGACAGCCTGAGGCTGGGAGAGCAGAGAGGGGTGCAGGGCAGCGATGCTTTTAATATGTTTGAGCTGATTCTGTTCCAAACGGAATTTCATGTTCTCTGTATGGTGCAGCATAAGGTTCAAGCAGGTGTTTGCAACCCACATGTCAGTAAGAGATCTCAGGTAGGGGTAGGCAGCACTGTCATGTTATTTCACTGGAAAATTTTTAAGTAACAACTAGTGTTGGGAAACTGGAAATGCACCATGGCTTGTGTGTTTTTTGAGCCCTGATACTCCATACGTTTCCTGCCCTTCTCCCACCCAATAATGGGAATTTTCCACTTCTTCCTCACCAGAATCCATAGAAACGTTCAAAGTGCAGACAGATCATCTTCATTACTGACAACTGAAGCTGTGTACTTCTACAGATGAAGTCTAGTGCTGTAGCACTCATGTTTCAAGAAGAAGCTAAACTCCCCTGTCCTACATATTGTAATGTGACTGCAGTAAGAAAAAGACTAAGGCCTACCTCAAAAAGCTTTAATGTAAGATGACAAGATAGTGAAAAGATGGGAGGGAAGAAAAATTAAGTATTTCTTTTTTTACTTTACAAGTTTGTACCTTCCTTATTCCAAGAGGCAACTCAACAGTTTCCCAAGGTCTCAGATGAAGTACATACCCGCAGCTGAAACGGAACCAGTAAGTCCTGGCTTCTATTGCCTTAATTTCATAATGAGCATCCTTCTGTCATGCAGCTATCACTAACACGTGGTTCAACACACAAAACCTAAACGAATGGAAGTACCACACGCTACCACACTAGAAGGCGCATGCCATTCAACATCCACCAGAACTAGCTTGTTACCAGGAACAGTGTAGTTTCAGTCGTGCAGACCCCTACATTCAATAATTCAACTTGACAGAAAGCAAATGAAATTTCCCAAAAGAATATTATTCTTCCATGTCCTCTGTCTAGTCCTTGGATTTGCTTGTACAAAGGCACATCCTGAATCCTGTCTGCAGGAAAGGCTCCAATAGCCCACCTTCCCTGAGCTTCCTGTATCAACTGACTTCTAAGTTGTCTGGACAATAAGCCTCAGAGAACTTGTCTGCTCCTTTCTCATCAAGGTCTGCAGATCTCCATATGCATTAAAAAGTCTTCCATTTCCCCTCTGTTGTTCCCACCCCTACCAGTGTAGCTCTCAAGAACATTGAGTCATGACACCTGAACAGCACCTAGAACATGAACTTTCCAAGTTGAGGTGAGTACACATTGTAAGCTAAAGAATAAATACCCCTAAGTTGAAGCTGGGCCATAGAAAATGCTATACAAACATCTTAAAATCCATCACAGAACCACAGAACAGGCGTTACAGTGTATCAGTAAGTGGAGGGTGTACACAGAACACAAAGCTCACAGTGCCACAGGTACTGACCTGTTCTACATAGATATGTATCACCTGAAGATGCAAACAATTCCTAAGGTGAAAGGAGACCTTTGGTGGAGAGTAAAGGCTACACCGTGAGATATTTCATTTTTATCTTTCAATGCTTTCAGAAGAACGAGGATATCTTGTTTTCATCATGCAACACAGTTGCTATTGATACTTATTTTTGCCTCTTAAAAGTCCGACACATCTGCAGAGATGGAATTTAAGTTTTATTTCTTTGAAAACATATGCCTCTGCACTTGTAGTGAAGCATGAGCTCTAACAGCTCTTAACACTACACAGCTTCGATGCTTAGCCCAGCAACGCAGCTTCTGCACACACACAAAGCTGTGTAATTACAATACATTAGGTAGATGCTTCAGACACGCAGAACTGACATAACTGTGCAAGGAAACTGATACACTTAAGTGATTATGGCAAAAACATTATTTCACAAATGCACACCCATTATATAAAACAGCTTCATTTGTCTTTTCACTTTCAGCAAACTCACTGTGAATATCCTGCCAAGAGTCTTCAAATAAAAACTAACTTTAAGAGAATATAGGCAATTTTTTAATTCATTAAAAACCATATTAGGGAAATGCAATATCCCCTGCTAAGAACAGGGTCACGGGGTGACCTAGGACTCCAATCGCAGCTAGTAAGTGTAATAAGACACATAGGGGACTGATTGAAAATCTGCTATTAGTTAAAGATTATTCAAAACCCAGAAATGTCTTCGCAGATGTTAGCTAGCACGTAACTCTGAATGACAACTAACTCAGAGGAAATCTTAAACTTGTCAAATCAATTCTCCTCCTCCAGTGGTTCACACAACTCCGAAATGGAACAGGCAACAATGACAGACAGGGAGAGGTCATCATACCACCAGTCCTCTCTCTCTAAAAGGCAGATCTCCACAAGCCTTCCCAGCCTTCTGAAATGAAGTAGTAACAACAAAATCATATTTAGGAGCACACTGAAGGTCCACTGAAAGCCATCAGGATTTGTCTCAGCTCGAATAGGCTTAAAACTCAGCCACTGATTAACTTTCAAGCTGTCAGGACTCTGCGACAGACAGGTATTTTCTTTGGCATGTGTCTGGATCATCAGTACAGGAACAGCTTTTGTCACACCACTCTTTAAACTGATTTATATGTAATAGCATGGTATAGCAGTGGAAGGAGGAGCACAATAATCCAAGGAATAACTCCTGAAAGAGTAGCAGGGACTTACTTCGCCCTACCTCACACTGCCATATTCTCAAAGAGGAAAGAAGAAAACAATCAACAAGAGAAAGACAATTTCATCCCAATCCTAGGATCTGTTTGCTGCTGATAACTTTATAAAGGTAGCTCATTCAGCTTCTGGGACCTGCCTGTGCTGCCTGTAAGACACATGGACGGAGCTGTGCCAGAGCCCCAAAGAGCTTCTACAAGAAAGCAGATATATTGTACCTTTGTGTAGCAAGACTTTGCAAACTCAAATATTGCTCAAGGCAGACTCTTACAAGCCTGCAGAATGCAAGACAACTACTAAAGCATTCACATCATCAGCAGCCTCCAATTTCACTGATGCTCAAGTGTCAGCGGTGCTAGTGTTGGGAGATGAGTGATGGAGGGTCTATTTTGGTGTGACCCAGACAGTAAGGCCTGAGCAAAGCCCTTATTCCTAAATTTTCTGCTTAGGAGCGCCCCATGACATCTCCACTCTGGAAAACTTGAGCTTCTTCTCCATGGTTACTCATCCAGCAACACCAGAAGGATGGAAAGCGTTGAGGTGCAAGGACCCAGGTAGTCCAGAAATCACTAATCCACATGATTTGGTTTTCCCTGTGCTAACTGGCTGCGTCTACTTCTGCCATACAAGAACAATTGGGTTCACTGCAAATGCCTAATGTTATTGTTTCTCTGTTTTACCTTCGGGTAAAATACTCATTTTCCGTGGAAAGTCAGCAGTAATATCGTAATACGCACTTGCACTAACAATCATCACAGTGTTCTAATAGGAATTTCTAGCAACCTGAGTCCCAAAACACTACAGTTACACCAATATCCTCAACTACCCATCAGGGATCTCAGGCACAGAGTGATAAGCAGCTTTACAAATTCAAAGAGGACAACTGGAGGAGCTGATGCACAATCCAGGTCTCCTAGAGCTACAATCCTTTGGTGCTTTAACCACTATACAATGCTGAAGTCTAGAAAAATGTCAGCAAGGCCCGTTAAGGATCCACTAAAAAGAAAGTGTAGGGATGGCAGCAAGTCCAAAACCACGTGCCACCTAGCCCTGCTCAGTATACTTGGAGCCCGCATGCTCTTTTGGCTTGGATCGCTTTTCTTCTGATAAAATGTACTTCTCCAATGCACACCCCCTTGTCCCACACGGAGAGGAGAAAGCTGAGGTGGATCATCATTAGGCCCTTTTCTCTCCGACTGTTTTTCCCTGAGAGTTGTTTTAATAGCAGCCACTCTCTTTGCACTTCATTTTCCTGCTTGCTCCCAGCAACGCCCTGTTGTTTAGACACTTCGATGCACTAGTGCCTACGAACAGCTTGCCAGCAGTACCCACACCAGCAGAAATATTTCCAGATCTCAAAAGACTGACCTAGAGATATTTTTATTTTTCCTTAAAATGGACATTTTAACAGAGCACAAGAAGCAGGAGTCCTGCTTGGAGTGCCTCATTTCCATCTTCGTGTAGCTTGTGGATCGAAAGGGACAAGAGAACATTTAAAGCATCCCCTTACAGGCTAATCTCATCACTTACATTTTCTGATTGTCATTTGCTAGCTCAGGTTGAGATGCTTCCATTTATTCAGTCCTTCTCACTGGACTTAATTAAGCTGTGGAAGTTATAAATAACCAGACTGCAGAATCAGTTCATTAAAAATTAAAGCCCATTAAAAAAAAAAAAATCTGGACTATTCATATTATCGCATGAAAATCCACTATATGTTTTTCAGTTTTAATGAGAAAATACACAGATTAAGCCACTCGAGAGTCGTCTTTCTCTGCAGCTTTGATTTTGATTTTAAAAGCACAAAAGTTTTGAAGCCAGGGAACTTCACCGCTACCACCAAAACTGCTTTTGATTCCCTTTGGTAAAAAAAAAAACACAACACCAGCTTCAGAACTATTTTTCCCCTAATCTCTTTATCACAAAAATAATGATCTTTTCTTGGACTTAAACATTACTTTGTAGTATTTTCAACCTACACAGTTCTCAGTTGTGCTACTGCAGGAAGTCTCATAACAGGAGAGAAAATCGCTTGCTGCAGCTAAACAAATTAATCTACTTCTACTACCCTAGTTGAGTACCTTAACAAAAACTACACTGACAGCACAAGTTCAGAGAGAACATCAGATTTCGGTTCCCATAATGATCTTAGAGGAATAAGCACCATAATCTGGGATTTATATTTTGAAGCAATCCTTCTGAACCTCCATTCATGTGACAAATTATTGTCAATACAAAAAAATTATGAACCGCCATCTAAAAATAATCGGTATTAATAATATTAACATTTTCTCTGATTTTCCCTCTGAATTTTGACATCAGGATTGAGGCTATAAATGTGTTATATTTCCAGATATTTTTCTGCAACCAGAACAGCAGAAAACTGTTCCTTACTTGCATATTTTTTAAAGAAATCAAGCAAGCAAGCAAGCAGAAGTGTTCTCACAAATGCATTTCAGCTGTTGGGGTCTTTCAGGGCAGAAGGACGCTCACAAGGCTCATCATAAATTCATGGGTCGGCAACACGACGCCAACAGAAAGCATGCTGCTTGGCAGACACTGCTTCCCAGGAAAATGGAGAACTCTATTTGGCACCATCAGAGATGCTTCTGAGACATGCCTTAGGGTAGAAAACTGCCTCTAAGGGGGTGGTGCAAATCTCCGAATCTGGACACTACATTTTTCTCTCCTGGTAAGCTGTTTTTCCACCCTCTAGGTCTAAGCCAGTGCAGAAGGAGCAGCGGTTACACCGCCAGAGAACAGTAGGGCCAGATTTTGCCAGAAGCCAAAAAAACAATACAGCGAGGAAGAAAATGATCCCCTATCTTCCATCTTCCCCCGGGCTTCCTTACAACTTCTCTCAACCACTTAGAGAAGCCAGGCTCCTAGGGACAGAAATACCAATATAATCTTCAGTCCCTTAAACGTAAAGACTATCTACCCAAGTGTCAGGGGGAGAAAGAGCATTCCAGCCATTTCAGGAGTTGGTGATAATTCTTGCTCCCAGGCCATTTGTAATGATGCCTCATTTTCTTCCAATGCCATATAACTTCTCTATTATCTACTGGCATTACAGCTGTTGATTTCTTGTTTTCTCCGATGGGAACTGTGCAGAGACTTTTTAAAATCCAGTGCCCGACAAGAGTTTCGGGGGGGAGGAAATGCCAGAGAAATGACCATAGATTATTCTTAAATTGCAGCTGCGACGTCCTACCCAGTGGTTTCGTAACTGCCCTCAGAAAACTATTAATGGTAATAGAAGAGATATCTACAATTGTCCCCCTCAGACAAGCCATGTGCAACGTATTCCCCATAATAAGGAACTCTGCTTTGAACCAAGGCATCAACCTTAATAAGCTGTGCTACTCCTACTGCTGCTGCTAAGCGGTTGTTGGGTCACTCCGTTAAACATCTTTTTTTTTTCCCAGGGTTTGAAATCTCGCAGTGCTAAATGTATTTGCTGTGAAAATGACGGGCTCAGCACCACATCTGGGGAAGAACTGTTAGAGAGAAGATTTCATTTCATTAACATTTGTTGGGTTTGGGTTTTTTTTTTTGTTTGTTTTATCAGGTTTTGGGGTTTTTTTTTTAATAGCTCTGCCTTATCCAGCAGCGTCTCTCCTGTCAAAGCAGCCCACAAAACTGCTTACTGCACAACGCTGTTGAAATGCAGTCGCTTCCACGGCAGCAAGCAGTCAGCAGGGAAAGCACGGAGCAGTTTGGCTGAAGAGACAAAAAGGAAGCTACGGGCGATGTAACAGAACCTACCGCTCTTGCCACGTGGCTTGCAACAGTATGATTATTTTTATGCCCATGCTGTGTAGATGGGCCCTGTTAGGCTTTCAGGTCTTTGCAGAAGGAATAGCCTCAACCTGCATCATAGGAGCCTGCCAGCAGGCTGCTGGAATGGGGTGATGATACCTGTGCTAGATGGGTCTAAAGTGGGCGTCCTGCGGAAAGCGTTCCAGTCTCCCTGAAAACGGCCCATGAATGAGCTGCGAACCACACGTGGCTGGGTTGGAATTCCAGAGGAGTGAAAAAGCCCCTGGACAGACACACCAGGCATAAGACAGGAAGGTAGAGAGTGATGACAGGTGCAGAAACAAAGCAGATCGGGCTGCTCTGACTGGGGCTTACAGGTGTCACCCCAACAGCAGTCCTAAGGAGAAAGTGCAGATGACTATGCCCTGCTCTCCACATCACGTTAACCCTCCAGAAAGAAAGAGGGTGCTGGATGATTCAGTAACTCTCACAATCTGTTTCAGGCTCTAAAGAGCAGCAGATGCTGTTTCCTCTCTCTCCTTCCCTTTTAAAATACAAGGAGCCCTGCAAAATCATTCTCTCCACGCAGAACAAATAGTTCATTAGTGTTTGCCTTTATGAGAGTGGGCGAGATTTTGTAACTTGTCTGATCGACGTTTTTGCCAATTTTTCAAGGCTGCCTTGCTGGAGCAGATGCAATAACATTCTATTATACAACACAGAATCCAAAGGGATACTCGGCACGTACCGAAGCAGCACCAGCACAAATCCCCTGCCTAGTTGCTCTGAAGGCTGCACTGGCTCTGCAGCAGCCCTGGCAATCCTGTTAGTCAAGAAATGGGTGAGGGCTGATCTAGTGGTGAGGGAAAGTGTAACCAAGGACATAAATATATCACGTCCAGCTTGACTCCTGACAACTTCAGTTTCCTTTGATTTAGCTTCCCCACCCACAGAGAGAGAATGGAAACATCAGCAACAGCTCCTGGACTTCCTTGGTAGTTTGCAAGTGCACACAGCTTCTCAGAGGGGAACTCTAGAGAAATGGATGGGACTGCCTTAGAACAAGCTTTAAATAATCAACATATGGTGACTGTACAGGCAAGGCTCTAAAACGGCTCCAGTGGGAAACAGATGGGAAGACTAAAGAGGAAAGAAACAGAGATGTGAAAAGGAGCAGAAGAGAAGAAGGCGAAGTAACAGGAAAACGAAAGCAAAAGTTTTGCAACGCTGGCTACACCGGCTCTTTGGCAGGGGTTCTCTGAACCCCGACACACCGCTCGGCCTGGCCATTCCCAAAGATGGATTAGCAAATTAATGTAAGCAGAGCATAAAGTTGCTGACTGTGGTGGCGTTGAGTCACCTTGGGCCTCATCAGCATTGCTAAACATTGCCCGTAACCTTTCCATTATCACTGAGGGTCTGCACAGCACCAGGACCCAACTGCTCCAATAATTTCAATTACTTTCCCTGACAAATTTTATGTTTCATGTATTTTACTGGCCTGATAATTATGATTTCTCTCATTTCTCGCTATCGAGCTTAATGGGTTCCAGCACGAGTGTACGGTTTCAGAAATGAAGTTCCACTTGAATTCACAAGTTATTATCTACTTTCGCTAATGGAATTGGAAAAAAGAGAGTGGGAAAGAGATAAAGGATGAGTAGAGAAGGGAGAGCAGAGAGGAAGACACAGATGCATGCACAAAAAAAAAAGACTAAAGGAAAACACGTTGACAAAGGGAGAAAGAACAGAGACTGAGTTAAGACAAAGATGAAGCACAAGGAGGACGAAAAAACAAAACGGATGTATGGAAGAATGAGATAAAGACCAAGACAGAGAGAGACAGACACAGAAAAATGGGTATACAAATAAATGAGAGAGAACTTTGTGAGGATCAGCACAAATGAGAGTGGAAAAACCAGCAGCATTAAGGGCATTAAAAATGCTTTCTTGCATCATGACTGAAGAGTTGATAGGTTATCTCAAACCTTGGGCAGGCAGCCGAGATCTCAGCTCTGCACCTTCTCCTACTGACCGCAGAGGAAATGATTAATATCCCCAAAATAATCTTGCTGGCAATGGTAGATCTCCCAATTAAGAGCTAGCTGGGAATTAATCTTTTAAAGTGAGTTAAAGATCCTGAAAAAAAATGAGTGCAAAACGTGCTCCTTTTTCTATCACGGATCTGTCCTTCAAGAAGATTTAATCAAATTTGTTGTCTGCTGACCAAAGTTCTCACTGCTCCTTCTTTCAATCAGCCCTGAAGCGTCAGAAGTATAAAGAGTGAGCCGGAGCTATCGTTATTTGCACATCATCATCAGGGTTGTTTAAAAAAAAAAAAAAAGAATAAAAAAACTAAAGTAGCAATTAAGTGCCAAACCCAGACATGGCCGTCCAGCAGTAACTGATGTCTTCCTTTCATTTATACCTCTGAAAACATCTAACTATATTTAAATAAAAGGCCCACATTTCCTCTTTCCCCACCTGTACACAGGCACTCAGCATGAAAACGTTGCCCTAATGTCAGAGACGAAAGAATTTACAGCAGAGGCATTACAGAGGTGAGGGCAAGATTTGTTTCTCCACCTTTTTACTGTTTCCTAAAGTGACCAAGTATATCCATCAGGAAAACGTTTGAAGCTGAAAATCAGAAAAAGATTTTTCGGTAAGCTGCAGGAAGTTGCTAAAAGAAAACAAACATCCCTTAATGTTGCTATTTTGACAGCAAAACGTTTTGAAAAATTAATGACCCACTTTACTAGAGATGTTTATGGAGACGCCGTCCAACCCTCCTGCCCAAGCCCAAAGGCAAAAAGCACAGGGACACAAATAGCCTGGTTTGGGATACAGTGCTTATTCAGGACGCAGACCATCTGCAACAGGGTTAATATCACTGGAGCACTGAGATGAAGAACATACATCCAGAATGCCATCATACACTGTCACTGTCATGGTTCACCGGTGGAAAGGTGTCGCTCTGAAAATCACTTACAAGCAAACCTTGAATGTCACGAGCTTATAACATGGCCTTGAATAGGACAGAAAAGTGGATACAATGAGCAGAGCTATAACAGGTAATAGATGTCTTAATCTAGAGATATTTTTCTAGATCTTCAGGCAGGTGTGTGAGATATCATTGGGAACAGAAAATGGAGACTTCAAAATTTCTTCTCAAGTAAACATTCTAAAAATCCACTTTAGGTCAGTCTTCATTTTCCCCCAAGATTTAAATCACTCAATAAAGTTCTCATGATAAAAAGCCACTCTAACCAAGAACAATCATAGAATCATAGAACTGATTAGGTTGGAAAAGACCTTGAAGATCAAGTCCAACTGTTAACACAGTATTACCAAGTCCATCACTAAACCATGTCCCTAATCACCACATCTACACGTCTTTTTAAATACTTTCAGGGATGGTGACTCAACCACTTTCCCGGGCAGCCTGTTCCAATGCTTGACAGCCCTTTCGGTGAAGAAATTTTTTCCCAATATCCAATCTAAACCTCCCCTGGCGCAACTTGAGGTGGTTTCCTCTTGTCCTATCACTTGTTACTTGGGAGAAGAGACCAACACCCACCTCGCCTCAACCTCCTTTCAGGTAGTTGTAGAGAGCGATAAGGTCTCCCCTGAGCCTGCTTTACTGCAGGCAAAACAGCTCCAGTTCCCTCACCTGTTTCTCATAAGACTTGTGCTCTAGACCCTTCACACCAGCTTTGTTGTCCTTTAGGCAGACTCTAGGACCTCCAACCATCACATCACTCAAGTCCTTCTCCGTTCACAAACAACAGGTCCAGCAGCATGCCTTCCCTAGTTGGGTCCCTCACCAGCTGTGTCAGGAAGTCATCTTCCACACACTCTAGGAACATCCTAGACTGTTTCCTCTCTGCTGTATTGTATTTCCAGCAGACATCTGCCAAGTCGAAGTCCCCTAGAAGAACAAGGGCTAGCGATTGTGAGATCTCTCCTAGCTGCTTATACAATATTTCCTCTACCTCCTCATTTGCGTTGGGTGGTCTGCAGTGGACTCCCACCACGGTATCTGCCTTGTTGGTCTTCTCCCTGATTCTTACCCATTAACACTCAACCCCCCCACCGTTACCCTCATTAAGCTCTAGGAAATTAAACCACTCCCTAACATACAGGGCCATCCCACCGCCTCTCCTTCCTTGCCTATCCCTTCCAAAGAGTTTATAGTCATCCATTGCAGCACTCCAGTTGTACAAGTCATACCACTACATTTCTTGTACACAGGGTTGTAGGTCCATTCACCACTCTACTCTACTCTACTCAGCAGCAAAAAAAAACCAGTGATGCAACTTACTTAAGAGTGCAGATTGCACAAGAGTTTACTATGCTGGAGACGTGGTGAAGCCATCATACGTACAAGGACTAAAGCACACAATTTCTTATTCCACAATGCAAAGAATGAAGACAAAGCAACTCTAAAGTTATGTAGTAACGCAGGCTCAGTCAGAAGGTCTCAAAATGCTCAAGAGTAGGCTTGTTTGGTGACAGTGACCTGAAAGCAAAATGCATCGGGCCTAACATAACTACGCAGTGATAGCTTCTCAGGAGAGCTAATGATTTAGTGAAGTCCATGCCAAATACCTTGTTGCAGCATACACAGTATCCCAGGAACCCAGATCATTCCTAGGGGACAGAATAATTAGCTCCGAGTCTCTCAGCAGCGTAGGGAAAACTGAAGGTCACCATCCAATGGACAAACTCTACAACTTCTCTAAGAGTCACAGACCACATGATTTCAATTCCCTTGATTAATCATTGCTGTCTACCTCCCTCGACCAGTAGCCAACGTAGCTGTTAATTTAGGTTTCTAGCCCAAGAGATTTACCTAAGCAGGTGAACTTCTAAGGCTGTCCACACAAGAGGATGAAACTTTAAAATATTTTGGGGGTTTATCTTTGGCACCCGAAGAATCAAGTGTAAATGAAACACATGCTTTATTCCTCCCGTTCTTGTCCCTATACCAAAACCTCTGGGTGCATTTCTGTAAAATCAGATAAGTTTCTAGCATTGTGCTAGCAGTCAGTGAATTTAGATTCTGCTTCCTATTCTGTCACAAGTTTCATGAGTGACTGGAGCACTGCCTCAGTTTCCCTGCCTGTGAAAGAGAATGATGTTTTTAGTAAAGATCAACTGAAAAAAAAACAAAAAGTTTTAATGTTATTGAGTCTTAAGTTACCCCTTGTGTATACTGGAGAAAAGAACTTCTGCCCTTACTGTAAGGTTGTTTGTGAAGACTTTCCTCAATAATAAAGTTTCCAGTTCCTCTGTTTTCCTACACTCTAGGATCTCACCTTGCTGCAACTGCTTAAGGTGTTCAAAAACCTTAGCTATCTATTTCCCATCGACTTCAATGAGGACTTAGGACGTTCCTAAGGGCTGTATAACTAACTTTGGGCCACAGAGTCTATGTACATTGTCCTTTGGATGCCCTCGTGAAGGACTTTGCTCTCAATACTTCGATTCAGAAAAACTTATTAACAGAGTGCACATACATTTGCAGAAACTTTCTTCATTTCTCTAGCCACTTCTAACAAAGTGATACTTAAGGAATGTAAAGCAAAAACATAATTTTCGAAGATGAGAAGCAGCTTCATCCCTGTAACCCTAAGCTTGCACTTAACCTAAAGGATGAGGACACCAATTAGCATTGAGCTCCTAAGGTAAAGGCCTTCTCAAAGGACAGGTGGACATTTCACAATCTTTAGCTTCACAAGCACTCACAGCATTGCTGCCTGTGTTATCGTGGGCTCTAGCGACCAAAGTCCAGTGTCCAGATGACCAAGTCAGAAGCATAGCATCCTGACTTTTTGCAGTAATCACTAGCCCAAAAACCAGAAGTAGGAGGGGGCATAGATGTGTGCCTGTATTTGTGTGTGAATAAGAAAGAGGGAAGATGTCTACAAGCAAGGATGCAGGCATGTACTTGAAGACATGAGAGGGACTTTTTCCAAGTGTGTGTAGTGATAGGACAAGGGGCAATGGATTTAAACGGAAAGAGGGGAGATTTCGATTAGATATAAGGAAGGAATTTTTCACTCAGAGGGTGGTGAGGCACTGGAACAGGTTGCCCAGAGAATTTGTAGATGCCCCATCTCTAGAAGTGTTCAAGGCCAGGCTGGATGAGGCTTTGGGCAACCTGGTGTAGTGGAGGGTGTCCCTGCCCATGGCAGGGGGGTTGGAACTAGATGACCTTTGAGGTCCCTTCCAACTCAAACCGTTCTATGATTCTATGTATACATCTGTATCAGAATACAGTTAGCCAGGAAAACTTGAGCTGCTTAAAATGACTATTTTTATTTCAAGAACCTGGGATTCAACAGCCAGAAAGAACTAGTGTCTGCAATCAGAGAGATGTTATGTAAAGCGTAAAAGTCAACTTAACGCCCTCAAATGTAAATAATTTAAAGGCTTGCACCTATTTCCCTTAATATTCTACTTTGAGAAGCCTAGGGGATTCTTGATGAAACTACTTCATTGGCACCATAAAATTGTTGCTTGGAGGACCAAACAAGAGAAACATTGTTTGTTGCAGTATTTTTCAGGGTCCTTCAGTACACGTCAGATACCTGGGGGATAGTATTTAATTACAGAGTTTGACTCTTCTCAGGATTCTTGCTTGACCTTGTCAAAAAGTAATTGATGGTATGTGACCTGCAGATTCAAAAGGGTATGTGACTTCTTCCATCCCCACTTCTCCAACTGGTCTTGATAAAGGGATGTATATATGAAAGAGTAACACCACCAGTGCAGGAACAACACACAGCTGTTCCTCCCAACTCTCCAAAAATGTGAGAACAAGCTCTACTGGAGACGTTCTTGTGACCTACTTCTTCTGGCCTCTAAACATTACTCCAGAACTTTATGTTTTCTAGATGAATTTGGAAAGACACGGTTTCAGCCAAACAGACACCTGAAGGAAAAAGAGCCGAACAAAAGTCACCAAATTTCAGAAGCAGCAGTCAGGAGCAGATTAATAATAAATGTTCATGTGTGAGTGGGTATGAGACAGGATAACGCATCGTGACAGGCGGAGCAGGAGGATATCATCCTTTCCTTCCTTTCCCTTCGTTCTGCTTATATGAGGAACAAGTGATCTCCTTCCAATTATTTGCATGCAGCCCCAAACGCTGATGAAGCTCTCGTTCATCATGTTGGGACTGGCACAGCAACCTGCCATATATAACAGCTTCAAAGCAGAGACAGTGGGAGCACTGGGAACACCGTACACAGAGGTGTGAGAAGACGACAATTTGGCAATCACTCACCACTGACCAGCCAGAGAGGCAACAAGGAGTAAAACAAGGCAGAAAAAACAAAGCTCTTGGCAAGTATTTCTGAAGACAATCTCATTTTTCCACTAAAAAACAAAGTCTTTACAAGACACCTGGCTGACAAAACTTCATCTCATCAGCTCAGACTTTGTCTCATCTAGCTCCCCTAGAGCTGTCACATTAAGAGGCTCTGTGCTTTCATACAGAGCCTGTGATCATGAGCTAAAGAACAGACTTGAAGCCACTTGGGAGTAGAAGACAACATGATCATTCACACATGTCCTGGATACTCTTGTGAAAAAGAGGGTGTGGGGGAAATATATGAAAAAAAAAAAGACTACTAGCCCTGCGGGAATTGTGGGTGTCGAATCCTGAAACTTGCTTTTTCTAGCCTTCATCTTTTCCTGCCTCTGCCTGCATATAAAATAAGAACAGGAGAGGAATCTTTTACCACCAAGTCTCAATCTGATGACAATTTTCTCCACTTGATGCTTGAAAGTGCATTTGAGTTTCAGGTTTTCTTTCATCTTGTTTGCAAACAGAATGACGTTTCTGTCATTTCAGCCATTTGCCCTCATCAACAAGATAGGGATGACAGCCATTTCCCAAAACCATGGGAGTAAGAGAAAGGAGGGGAATGACAAATTCGGGAAGATGGCAGTGTACGTGAAAGTTTAATCAGTACAGAAACAAAGCGTTACTGTGGTCAGGAATGCTGCTAATAACCCTAAACCAACCAGAAATGGGGAGCAGGAAGCTTCAAGCCACCACAAGACCTCTTCCACATCACCGAACCAGCAGGTGTAAGACAGTTCTAACCTGCGGTTCGTTACGTAGGTGTAATACGCAACGATTATGTTGCCCTATACAGGACAGACCCACAGAGAAGTATTAATAAGTCATTAATTAACTATTATGAATACATATAGCTAATAAAGATGTCTTCTAATTCAAGTTTCAGAAGTCTGCTTTATGTAGCTAAAGGACAAGAGTATAATTCCAGCTCTCAGTTTTTGTCTGTATGAAAGGGATTCATCAGATATGCTTAGAGTCAGAGACCAGTTCTGAGCAGTTTTTCCAGCAGGGGGGACAGAGCCCTCACCATGCAGAAAAAGGACAACGATGCATTAGAGCACGACCTTAGGTGAAGCACTTAACCTCTTTGTGCCTCATTTCCCTCCCATCTGTGGAAACAGAAATGGCATTTACCTAACTGGCAGGGGTACTGTGCAGCTTCATTCATTATTGCTTTACCCTGACTTTGAGAACCTTGGATAAAAGGTGCTAAGCATCAGCAGGGAGAGGAATGACACACAGAGACATTGTACTTAGGCTGGTGCAACAAACTAGCTGTGTGAATTCAGATAGCCACTACTTAGATGGATATTTATAATAAAGAGTATTTTTGGTGACGGTGGCTTTGATTTTTTTTAGAGGGGAAGGGTTTTGGCTTAACATGCTGTATTACCGCTCCCAGGAAATTCTCTATTTATCCACAGGGCAGGGAACAACACTTGCTTTCTACACCCTATTCCACAGACAGGTCCAAATGCTGATACAGAGGGACCATCTCCAGGCCAGAATTTAGACCTCAGGCTTGATCGTTCTGTCAGGACTCTCTTCTAGACAGAGTTTACAAGTTGAGCATGTGTGGTTCGCAGAGCTGCCCATTAGGCTACCCAAAGCTCACCAAAGTCAACAAAACCAGTGGAAGGATTTCTGTTTGGCTCAAAATCCCTTGATTCAAGAACAAGGAATTGATGCAAAGCCTATATATTGTCCTGAGACAATTTCCTAGGCTGCATTCCAATCCGTGACACAGAAGTCAAAAGCCATCGTACTCATTTCCAATCCCTAATGCCATCTAGCTTCGCAGCTTTTATTTTATTAAATGTACATTCCTAATGTCCTGCCCAGCACTAGCTGTGGGAAAGCTGGCTGATGTCTTCCTGCAGTACTGGTTGTTAATTTGCCACTTATACGACTTAAAAGTATAAATTATAATAGCTTCCTTTACATGTGATGCCAACTAGAGGCAAGAACTGTGGGAATTTACTTCAACCACAGAAGCCCGGACAGTCTCCAGAACTCGACACATCCCAGCATTATAAAACTTAAGCACATCATGGACCTGATATTCCTATCTTTTTCACTGCTAAAGCACTGGTCTCACTCCACTGACCCCAAAAGGACGAGCTCTTGCTCCACGCTTAACATCTGTCAGAAGCGAAAGTAAGCCCCGTGTAGTTTTAATCCCTCTCCCACTTTCTCTTTTTGCTTGTGGAAAATACTCTCCATGCTGGGATAACAGAACGCTGTGTGAGTGGCTAGTGAGGAAGCAGCTCATGACATTGCCCGAAATTTTATCGGCTGTGTTTTGTAAGCCCAGAGATCGGCAGGACAGTGTTTAAAAACATGCTCTCACCTTCCTTTATTTGAGGAATTCCTTATTCTTCACCTGCCAGGAATGGGAGGTCACATAAGGCATGCCAGTAAAAGGTTTTGCAGAACAGAGAACTGTTTGACACGTCAGAAACAACCGAGGGATATGACCTCACTTTGGATAAACACATTTTATACCACAGATATTCAGGTAAATAATGTCTGGCTGTATTAAGTAATGAATAACTATATTAAAAGTAAATTAAACGTACCAAAGAGGCAAGAAGGAATTGCAAATTGAACGTTTCATCCCCTTGCTATTTGCGCTTTAATGAAGTGTCCTAAGGGCAGTCATCATGTTAGTCTCTGCACAAGCCTTCTTATAAGCGACATTTTTTTCCCTTCTAAATCACCAGTTTCTAAAGCTGAGAACCACATTCCTGTTTGTTGGTGTTTTGTGGTGGTTTTTTTTTTTTCCTTTCTGTCCTTGGCTATTTTTTTTTAATAAAAAAGAAATCTTTCCAATTTTGAAAAAGCTAAACCAACATGAACCAAGAGCATCCTAATGGCCTAGGAATCAAACAGATAAGCCTTAGGCTTATTGTGATTTAAAACCACATGATCTCAAAGCTCATTATATCTTGGTTCCTCAGATGTCCAACTTTTCGACGGCCTGAAATTCTGCTTGTGCATCTGCTTCTTTTCTGGATCTTTCCTGCTATGGCTGGAATCTCACAGGCAGCCAAGATGGAATCTTGTTATCTAGCTATTTAGTTTATTCAGTTTTGTCAATATAACTATTCCTAATAACTGTTTATTTAGTTACTTACTTTCCTTGCTTTTGTGTTTGATAGGAAGACAAGGGAGACGCGCTCGTGGAAAGTTAAAGATGTTTGCTTACCACATACAGAATCTGCCTGAAAATGTTTGCACTTCTGTGTGCCTTGAAGGGCCTGTGTAGTGAAAGCAGCTTTCCTAATTTCCATGTCAAGAGCCCAGGAAGCTAAGGCTGTGCATGGCGAAGTGCTCTCCTCTCCCTCTCTTTATGGGATTATGAAGTGCTCTCATAAACTGTCAGCCTGACACCTGCAGCGAGCAGCACTCCGGAGTGTCCAAGCAGCAAGCGAGGGCACTTCACCATCCCAGAAATATGGGGAGGAAAGCAGGGGAGCCCTTAAAAACCAACGAAATTCATACCGAGACAGAGAGGTGCAATTAAGAGTGGCTGGCACTGAAAGAGAATCTTTTTCTCCGTTTTAATTTCTGAAGTGCTGAGGAAGTATAAAGAGCACCTGCATTTGCATATCTGAAGCACGAGGTACCGTTTCCTTTTCAAGCAAAGGGGTGCCAGGGACTCCGGCGTGCCCTCTTGCTGCTCCTGCCATAGTGTGCTGTCTAGCATTATATTTTCAAATAGATTTTAATATTCAACCCTAGGAGCTTTCATTGTAACCTTTGCAATCCTAATGATAAGGCAGAACTTTTTTTCCCCTCCTTCTTACCTCTTTGCATGAAGAAGCACTGCTATGTTCTAGCTGCTTTCCAGATATTGGGAAAGATGTGATCTCTGCCCTGGGGGAACTTTTAAAGATGGAAATACAAGCAGAGGTTATCAAGCAGGAGAATACACACAGGCTATTTTTATACAAACTAGTAAATCTCTCTGAAATTATGCTCACAGCATACAGTGATAAAGGGTATAAAGTTCAATATTTTTACATAACGTTTTACAGGCACAGCTAAAGAGGCAAAGGGGCACATGGTGGGATCCACATTTCCCATAGCGTACGAACAACAGCTCTTCTGGTATGTAGTGGAATTCTCGGTCTGCAGAAAACTAGTCCAGATGTGCCTACAGGAATGTATGGGGGGGGCTACAGCTCCCAGTGCTACATGACAGTACAAATTCTTTAACGGGGAAAAAGCATTGAGGTCCCTAACATAGTTCATTTATTCATTTTGGGGAGCGGCTGACTTAACTTCAGCTGTTTGAGAAAAGCAAAGTAACCGTGGGAAACAACGGAAGAGGTGGCAAAAGTAACTGTCAAGCTCAAAAGTAGAAGACCAAGGCTTATGTTCAGTTGTCATGAAAGATACAACGGAAAGTTAGCACCACATGGTAAAAAACATCAGAAAAGAGTCAATCTTTGGGGAAAAGAGCAAGTCAAAGTAGGAGGAGTGACAATATCAACGTGGTGCAGTGAGGGTTATTCTGACTGCATCTGAATGGCTGTTCTGTTGAAAGTTAGGTGAAAACACAACTGTTTTGCAAACATAAAAAAGGAAAACGAAATGCAGAAAAAGCAGATACTACAGAAAAGTGAGAAAAAAATGGCAGTATTCCTCTCCCAATCTGTCAGACCAATTCACAGACACACATATTCCTTCTTCCTCTTAGAACCTCATCTCTGCTACCTGAATTCAGGCCTAACATGGGAGGACACGGATCGGTGTGTGCCAGAGCATAAATGAGGACACACATGAGAACAGAGCGCTGTGTCTATGGCCAAGCTCACGTGTGTGAGAGCTGCTACAGCTACACACATGCGAGTGGCAGCAAGTGACACATACATGCTAACTCAAGTGCTCCACTTAGCAAATGAACTCCATAATATTCCCCCTGAAATTAGTCGCTCCCAGGTGTTTAACGAATGGTTGGTCATTTAATGGCCCGAGGCAAAGCCAAGGAAGGTTAACACACTGACAAAGCGGACATTAACTATGATAACAACTGTTTTCGTGGAGGATTATTGCTATTATAAACCTTATTCCACATCATAATGCCAACAATCATTCCCTTCTTTTTCCTTGTCTTTCAAATAAAGTTAGCATCTTCTACTATGCAGCAGAGCAAACAGCGCAGCGAAAATCTGAGGCCTTCAACTTTTAATAATCACCTTTCTGTTTGTTCAAGTACAAGAAGTATTGGATTTTGGATGGAAGATACACCAGCATAAAAAAAGTTTCAATTAAACAGAACTACATGAGCACCTTTTATCCTGGAGTAAGAGAATTGCTTCCACCGGGCAATTGGGTTGACACAAAGAGAACAGAGCTTCTCATATGAGGAGGGGAGTGTGATGTCCACCAGTAAAGAGATGCCTACTGAAGCATTTGTTATGGGGGTACAGAAATTGGAGGCCACCATACAAGAGAGCTGATCCACATCTAACTGAAACTGCAGAGAAAAAAGAGTTAGAGAGAAACCGTGCCATCACCTGCCGTTCATCAGACCAAGGCACTGCAGCTAATGCCTCATCTCAGGTGTTGCAAAGAATACAGCTGGAAAGACACAAAGAATTTGCTTCAGGAGCTCATTCAGACAAAACTCCCTTGTTTCAGACTGACACCACCACCATCTGTGGAAACACAACACTGGAACTTTCCAAGCGTTGGTTTGCAATTTTTTCTCCATGTACAGATCCTTCCAAATTTTCCACTGGAAGCGTGGATTCCAGTATAGTGAACATACTTTCTGTCAAATGCTGACCTTCTGAGTTACATTTCATTTGCTTTGTTGAAGTCACTGATGGGTCTGTGCAGGGGAGCTGTGTTTCAGGGTTACCAGGTACTGTCCACTTTAGCATTACTTTCCTTAGGAGACATGTAAAATACATCGCCTTGAGTAAAAGATGAAGAGCTTTTTTTTTTCCCCAGCATCTCCTCATGCATAAGACACACTTGACACTGAAAAACAAAGTTCTGCTAAGAAAAAAACCCCTCTCTATGGTATTTGCTTTGGAAGGTGCAGGGAAGGCATCCAACTACAGAGGCCATTGAAGATGGAAACCAACAAGCAAAAGCTACAGATGCTAATGAGGTGCCGTTATGGAATCACTTCACCGTGTTCAGAAACTACAACAAAAGGGGTGATTTTTCTTTAGCAGCAAAGATAAAGTATCATAAGCATCACCCAGCAAAGACTGCAACCCAGTCTCTCAAGAAGATTCAAGAGCCTCAGCAACAATTAGGCCACTGAGGGCTCAAGAAGATAAGTCTAATTAAATCCTCAGTGCAGAGATCAGTGACCTGACAATGCTTGATCTTGTCAGCTCTGGCCACATCAGCCTCCATCTACTGGTGAGGAGCCACGAGGGAAGCGGAATGGATAGAGGTTGGCCATAGATTTGTTTTACAGGGTTGTGGGAAGGGAGAGGAGAATGTACATCATCCATACACTGGAAATGAAGCCATCGGTGAAATCTAAATCTCAATTAGGCTTTGAAGTTTAAAAATGAAAAAGACCAAGATCAGATGGCTGAAACATTTGTATCCAACCTGTATGATAAATGTGTTTAATAATAGTTGTACTTTAAACTTTGCTATCTCCTTCCACTTTAAGATCTCAAAAGGCTTTGTAAGCTTTAGAAATAAAGCCTCATAATACCTCTGCAAGGTCAGCACCATTATACTCATCTGTAAAAGTGAAATAACTTGGCCAAGGTCACACACAGAGAGTCAGTAGCAGAGCTGGGAACAAAACCTGTCTTTTCTGGCTCTTAGCTATGTATATTTAAAGTGATCTGCAAAGGAAAAATACTCGGCTATGCGCTCATTTTTTTTCTTTTTATTTTTATGATGAATAAAGAAGGTCTAAAGATTTTTCTAAGGGTTAGTTACAAATCGGCCTAAAGGACAACAGTGGTACTTCATACAGGAATACAGATTTAATTTTCAAGTACTTTGAAATCTACAGCAAAAAAAAGTGCTAAATTAAATGCTGGTTAATAAATAACAACAATAATGATGATAATAATCATCTGCTGTAGCACTAGCAGAATAACTCCCTATGTGAGCACTGTGTTTGAGAATAAAAGTAAGATGCCTCTGATACAATTACTCCATCTCATTTATGGCTATGCCACAGTGGTATAATTATAATTATTCCACTATAGTTCTACCAGTTCATTTCCCTGTGTAAAATAAGCCCTAAGGGATTCTTTTCCTTCTTCCATTCAACATTTGAAATTTATATTCTTTTTACCTTAGACATCCTCTGATGAGTGGAAAATTCACAAAACTACTGCATCCCAGGAGACCTGGGGGCATATCTACAGATAGCATGAAGTTGTTGTGACTCTGACTCTGTATATCACCTGAGGATCTGCTTTTAAAAATGTGAGGAGGAGGGCTCTGCGAGAACACTGAGCTAGTTTTGGTTTAAACCACACTGAACTGAACTGAAAAGGAAGCCATTGGAAGAACAATTTGCCAGGGAAAGAAACAGAAAAGACTCAAAACCCCAAAACCTCTTCTGTCCCCTCCAATTGAGCGGACTGTGCAAACAGCAGCCACTCAAGTGATCAATTGCTAAAAATATATGGTCTAGTCTTTGACATTCTGAACGTGTCTGCTCAGACCATGACCAAAACACCAACACTTCTATAATCAAAGCACCACGAACTCAGTATCTCCAGGACGTTTTTCTTTCCCACACTAGATGAAAAGCCTAAAGTATATCCATTTAAACAGGTGCCATATTTCATGCCAGACACCTAAACCGGAGCACCAGTTTTAGCACTCGAGAGGAAAATCCTACCTTGCCAATCTGGAACGTTATTCACAGAACAACCACCTTTTCACCCAGAAATTTTTACTTTCAGGAGTGTTCTGACCATAGTCAGTGTAAAAAATCTAACCAAGTGGTATGATATACCTCTATCCCCACCTTTGGCTCCTATTTCATGGCTTACCTTCCTCTAGTACACATGGCCTTAGGTCACCACTAAGAGGTTGAGCCATTAGGCTGCTCTGGTGATTAACTGCATTCCCGTAGTGAAGGAAGCCTCTTCGACCGTGGCTTTATTTTTGGGCAAGGGAAAATTGAAGATGGGTGGGAAGGCAGCTAAATAACAACTCTGGAAAAAACAGTGCAGCTTAGGTCTTTGTAGCCATACGTTCAGACTTCAGCAGTCACACTAAAGCTTTGTCTTTGAAGCAAGAAAACCTGCCTTTGAAGGGCTAGATGCTCACTATATCTTGGTGCCACACGTGTTCAACCTGTTGGCACAAGATGTGTAGGGAGTGCAGATCTACAAGCAAACAACTGCAAGGGAGTGGAATGGAAGTGTGTGAACTGGTCAACGTACAAGGAAACTTGCTACTGATGCAAAACATGGTTGCCAAATGCTGCTACCCACACAGTCAGAATATCTGTACTACTGCTATTTGAGGAGCTAGTAACTGGATCACTCTTCTTCTATTATTAGCTAAATCTCCAAGAGTGGAGGAAAAATGGCACAGACATTACAATTACACAGACATCTCTCTGACGTACATCACTCTGTATTACACAGACATCTCTCTCCCAACACAAAAGGGACACGGAGCTGTCAGAGCGGGTCCAGAGGAGGCCACGAAGATGATCCAAGGGCTGGAGCACCTCTGCTACGAAGACGGAGAAGAGTTGAGCCTACGAAGGCTGAGAGAGTTGGGGCTGTTCAGCCTGGAGAAGAGAAGGTTCCGGGGTGATCTTATAGCAGCTTTCCAGTACCTGAAGGGGGCCTACAGGAAAGCTGGAGAGGGACTTTTTAAAAGGGCAAGTAGTGATAGGACAAGGAGCAATGGCTTTAAATTGAAAGAGAGGAAATTTAGATTGGATATAAGGAAGAAATTTTTCACTGTGAGGGTGGTGAGGCACTGGAACAGGTTGCCCAGAGAAGTTGTGGCTGCCCCATCCCTGGAAGTGTTCAAGGCCAGGTTAGATGAGGCTTTGGGCAACCTGGTGTAGTGAAGGGTGTCCCTGCCCATGGCAGGGGGGTTGGAACTAGATGATTTTTGAGGTCCCTTCCAACCCAAACCATTCTGGGATTCTATGATAATAGCAGAGCCATTAACGATGCCACGCGTGATCAGTAGTACAGCGTTGTGCATTCAGTGTGCATTTTCCTGACCCACTGCACACAGCAGATCCAGCACTGTGAAATCAGCTCCTCTAAAGTCTCAGGCCTTTTTCAGAAAGCTCACACTGCTGCTGCTGACACCTACCACACATGCTGCAAAGCACTAGCATTAATCTACTAGAAGAAAGAGAAGGAGGGGGATCATCCATTCAACATGCATGAAGCACCAAGTGGCCACGAGAGGTGTGTGTGGGGGGGAAGGTTTCTATGGTCATAACTAACATGCAGCGGATTTGAGCTAATGACCAAGAACTAAATTCATTCTCCCTACCTGGCACCGATCCCTTTGCCAAGACAGCAATTCTTTTCTCAGGCGTGCATTTGATCTGGAAGGCCTCTGGATTGTAAAAATGATGGCATTACTAAATTAAAGGCATCAACATGCTGATTCCCACTTGTGGGGGTCAGGTGGTGAGTGAGCAGGAACGCAGACAGAAACATCCTTGTGATGGAAGGAGTTCCCTAGAAGGAGTTTGATCTGGATATCAAAGAAGGGAGGAGGAAGAATAAAAGAAGTCCAAGCAAAATACAGTCAGTGTGTTACACGAGCTTCTTTTCAGTACACCCCCAAGGAGGGAAGCCTCTCTCTTAAGAGGAGAAGGTGAACCAAAAGATGACATTTAAAGAATCAAATCATAGCGTCTACTCTAATAAAGCTGTCTAAGCACAAATAGTTTGCAACACAACCCACTTAGAAAGAGCATGGAAGGAAGAAACAGCAACAAGCCAGTTCATTTCAGGAAAAAACAAGGGTAAGAACCCAGAGAAATAACATTTCCTTTGCCGAGTGCTCTGCTGGCTGGGCAGGGTGCTCCTTGCCACAGTACCAAAGACTCTTGAGCTCACCAGTAAATCAAGGGTTGACACTGTTTCAGCTTTCTTCTAAACATCTCCTCAAAGACGCAGCTTTTCCCAACATGGAAACATGGTCTTTCACCTCCACATCAGGACTTGCAACGTACAGATATACTGGAAAATTGTTTTCCACCCTGCTTTGATCCCAAAGCACAACTGCGCCACACCATGTATGCTGCTCCTTTTAATCCTCCAGGACCATCACTACTCCTCTGTTAGGACAGCAAGAGGTCTGTGTTCATCTAGGCTTTTATATGCTGGGCACCACCCCAGTGAAAACAATGGAGTCTTCTACACTGAAATCAACACTCTCCTTCTGGTCCCGGGGGGTCTTTATCCCAGTCTGGCATCGCAGGAATGTGGCGCTGTCACCTGTGTCACAGTTTTCTGAGACAGAACCAGAGTCATGCAGGGATCCATCCCTTCAGCTGTAAATTTGGATTTCAAATGGCAGGAAAGTGGAAGTGTTTTACTCAGCAGAAGTAGTTTCCACCTAAAGCTGCTACAATACGGATGCTCTCTCTATCCCCACAGCACCTCCCTTCAACTTTCCCCTACAGGAAAAGAGTTGAGATTTTTAGAAAGGGGAAGGGACAACCAGGGATGGATAGGAAAACCAGATTAACTGGTAAGGCGATATTTGCAACCAGCAGGAAAGGAAAGAGGTAGCTAAAGCTTGTCAGCAAATGAAAGAGATTCAAACATTTTAATTCTGCAGAATCTGTAAACGTTCATTTAATTTGCCCATTCATTTATTTTTAGTCTTTCCTGGAGAAAAGGAAACTTTATGAGAGAGGAAGGAAAGAAACTTTTGCTTCTGTAACTGTGGAGGCTTTCTAAATTTTGAAAAGTGATTGCAATGTAGGCAGGATTTTGGCTTCATTGCCTTGAGGACCCAATTCCTCCTTAAAGGCACAGAGTGAATAGTCACAATACGGACCTGCTCCCAGACATTACCCTTGAACCTTGCTTCATCTCCGATTTGAAGGAATTGTTTCTGGTAGAGTCAGTGCAGCTACATGTCTTATTTCCCCCCATGTCAGGTGGGTTGGAACTAGACGATCTTTGAGGTCCCTTCCAACACTTACCATTCTATGATTCTGTTTAATTCCTGGTCGTTGTGCTTGGACACCAAGTGATGGTGTTAAATCCACAGTAGAAGCCAAAATATTTTGAGAAACATGGAAATGGTTACTAGTGAACTAAGGCTTAGCAAGACTCATTTGACATTTCACCTCCTCAACTAAACTCTACAATAGGTGAAAAGTATCAAACTAGAAATTAAAAAAGAAAGAAAAAAAAGACAAGAGAAATATCCAGGAGGCCAAGAGAATGAGATCTACATCCAATAACTAGTCTTCAGCCATTTCCTCACATGGCTTTTTTTTTTTTTTTTGAGTCGTTAGAGCACCACTGCTGAGGAAATCTCAGAGATGTCACTAAGGTGTTGATGTTTCAACCAATATAACACCCAGCCCTGCATAAACAACCATTGTCACAGCAACATTGGCTTGAAGCACCTTTTCCTTTCACACATCATTTGTTACTGGGAGCATGCATTGAGGTTTTCACATAGTCCTCTGGATTTCTTATCAGCACGTGGTGAGACAGAGGCCTGATTTCAAGGAGCAGACCTGCCACATTCACTTCTGTCTCCTCCTCTTTCCCTGTGGAATTGGGCTTGTGCAGATATGACTTTACTCTGCTTGAAGGTTCCCCTGGGCAAGACAACTCCTCAGCTGGCTGCTGAAGTTAGTTTCCTGACAGCACAAACAAAAAGGAGGAAGGCAGTGGATCCAGTCTAGTAGACAGCACGAGGTACCATATGAAATGTATTTTATGGGTACTGTCTGGGCTGACACTTCATAGCGGATACATGCACCCATTAGGATCTTCAGTAGATGTACGGGCCTATTTTGTCCTTAAAAGCAAGGAAGAGTGGAAATATAGCTTTGGAACAGGTAGTTTGGGTTTATCCAGAGGTTACAGACCAGGAAACCTGAGTGATTTTTTTCTTTCTCATAATTGTCTGTGATTTGACCAACACAGTGTAACTGTGCAATATCTAAATTAAATTCTTATTGAAGACAACCTTACTTCAAGCTAGACTTCTCCTTCCCTTCTCTCTCTTCTAATTTCCAGAGCAGATAGAACGAACACTGATGATCGATGTGGTTCAACCTAAGTTCAGCAGAGGCAGTTCTACGCAGAAGCAAATCCAAAAGACCACCATGTAACACACTTTGTCAGGAGACAGCCAAAAAGGCAGCCCTGGAGCTCAGTGTACAGGCTATTCCCTCAGATAATGTAAACTCAAGCTTACTTGTCTGTAATGTTGCACCTTTTGCCCTTTCCAGATTAAAATCAGGAGAATATCGCCCTTTTTCTTGCCCTTCTCCCCATTTTCTATTCCCTAAAATGAAACGAATAAAACAAGGACTATTCACAAATCAATGGGGAAAAAAGAAACAGAGCAGAATTATGGTAGATTATACCGTCAGATAGGAGAAGGTACAGCAAAACCAGAGGTGGACAGCACTCACTTTTACACACAAGCTGCTCCTCAGTTTTACAGGTAACCACAGTGCAACAGCTTCACCTCTACTCTACACAAACCACTGCACCATAACAATTTTCATACCTGCAGCTGAGCCTCTACCAATCCTTCTTTTAGGGACAGCTCCTGAAAGTCATTCTGGTTTTTCGTCTTCCATTAGGGACATGCACAAAGTCCTTCAAGCCAGTGTTTCATGGTGCTTCTTCCAGCATTAGATCTCACCAGGGAGTAAACTAAGGGGCAGGAAACCTCAACTGACTAGACAGAGACCTTATTGTGCCTGTTGCAATGCTAGAAATGCTTCACATATGTTCTGATGATGATGGCATTCAGCTACAAGATCAGAAGAGCATAACAGCAGGGTGAGCTTTCATACGTCACCTATTTAACACTTCCAACAGGTGGTATTTTTATAGTCATTGGAAAAAACCTACAGCAGTAATTTGGAACATAGTCAAAAAGATGAAGGATCTGGATTTAATATCTAGTAGTGACTCCCTGAGGCACAGGGTGGTTAAATGGTGTAAATGAACCATGATAGAGAGATCTTGCTCCAAAGATCATTGATGCTGGGACAACAGTGGACAAATAGCTGCAGAGAGCAATCATGAATCAAAGAAGGAAAAAAAAATAGATATTTTTCCAGAAGCCAAAAGGGCTTCCATGTCAGTCCTAAACTGTTCTGGGAAACAGATGACGCTTCCTTCCGGAAATGGAAGACTGAACTTAGAGGAAAGAAAGGAAATTGTTTTTATAATTGTTCAGGGTTTTAAACACTTGTAAGAAAGATGGAGGCATCCCCAAAGTTCGTTAGCTTCTCACGCAGTGTACATCTCGGGCCTAGCTGTGCTAGTGAACAATCCCACGTGGACGGAGAATGCTCAGGTGTGCATCCTACACCGTTTCCTTCAAACTGCAAGGAGCCTACTAGCTCCAAGCCCTGCTTCCCTCTTTCAGCAAGCCTACAGCATAAGGAAATACCACCTTGGTCAGTCGTGATCAACAGACTTTTTCTTTTTAGATCTCTTTTTTTTCCTCTCCTTCCATTTGAGTTTTTTTTTTTTTCTTTCTTTCTTTTAAATATATGGAGGCAATATTTACAGCCAAGGCAGTGCTGAGTAAGATGCAGTGATTATGGCTGATTTTATCACAGCCGTATTACTTCGCTGCAAGGTGAAGCGCTGTGCTAAAATGGATCATGAATCCCTGAAATTGACTATCCGTCACCTTTATAATCCTGATGGAAAGGCAGGTCAGATCAGGCCTGACAACTTCCCATGCAAACGAGACTACAGCAGTGACGTCTGCTTGCCTCAAGGTGTTTATTTGTCCCCAGAGGAAGGCAATGCCTTAGGGAGCTGGACTAGAGAAAGAGGAAGAGAAGAAACCAACTTCTCCAACTGCCTCTGCAGAAATCAAGTGTAAATAGAGGAGTGGAAATGTTGCACAGAAAGACTACTAGGGGCATCGGATGAAAGGATATTACAAGCAGCCAAGAGTCAGGATTGTAGCATGAAGGCCTCCCCCCAGACTGAAGAAGAGATTTCAGTTTTAAAGTTAGAAAAATAAAATAATAAATTTATGGTTATTAGAAAAAAAGTTAAAAAAATAATAACAAATTCCCACCTCCTCAGCGGGAATTCATGGCATGAGATGAAATCTACAAATGGGGAACACTTTCGAATGTCTTCTGAACAGTCTAGTCCTTCAAATTCAGCGTCAGAGCCTTTCTCACAAAGTCAGATTTACCAAGAGTCTGCAAGTTTGGAGACCAAATTCATCAGGGTGTTCTCATTGGCTGTTGTTACATATGGCATCTCTGCAACAAAACCCACAGACAGTGTTGAATCTCACAGGGGGTGTTTATTTGGAGACGACCATCACGGCTGATCAGAAGCTATCTGGCTAAGCTATCCCAGTGAATCTTCTTGACTGGCATATGGCCACACGCAAAAGGGACTCTCTAGGAGAAAAGACTAACTAGTATGTTACTGTTTCTAATGAGATTGACATGCTCCTTCCAGTAAACCCAGAACAAGCATCTTCTTAAGGCAAGACTTGTTCTGAATCATAGAATGGTTAGGGTTGGAAGGGACCTCAAAGATCATCCAGTTCCAACCCCTCTGCCATGGGCAGGGACACCCTCCACTACACCAGGTTGCCCAAAGCCTCATCCAACCTGTCCTTGAACACTTCCAGGGATGGGGCAGCCACAACTTCTCTAGGCAACCTGTTCCGGTGCCTCACCACTCTCTGAGTGAAAAATTTCTTCCTTATATCCAATCTAAACCTACCCTCTTTCAGTTTAAAGCCATTGCCCCTTGTCCTATCACTACACGCCCTTGTAAAAAGTCCCTCTCCAGCTTTCCTGAAGTATAAACACAAGTCATCTCAATCACACACCTTCCAGGTTTGGGCATATCTCAGTACCATCAAACACTAAGAAGAGTGCTTGTTCTTGGTGTCCATGTTCTATTCCCAGTGTAGTTTCTTACACATCAGGCAGCCTAGCCACAGTCATCAACATCACTGTTCCTCATTCCTTCCTATGCAAAAAGAGGATAATACTACGTATGTCACAGAGTTACTACACACTTGTTGCGAAAAGTGGGATAAACTTTTTGAGATCCACAGATAGACAGTATTAAAGAAGGGCAAAGACTACTTACATCTTGCTCTTCTCACCTGTCCTTTCTTCCCCTTTCCTCTAGTGCCTCTCCTGGGTAAGTCACATCCCAGCTAAACCTCTTAGTGAGCGATTACATTAGAGATAGCGCTAATTACCAAATGTCGTCTGTTTGGTACAATCTTATCAACACCCCACACTTCCTCCCCTGAGGTGAGGGGGCTTGATCCATTTCATAAAAGTATCCTAGTTATCTGCTCTAACAAGCTCCATTCCCTCAGGCTTGAAGGTGGCTGGTTTCCTTTTTTTTTGATCCCAAAGTACAGATTCAAAGCTTTCCTGCTAGAACCCCTTGCAAGGAGGAGGGTTTACACCAGCAAACCGGTGGATATTACCCTTTGTGTACAAAAGGAGCCAGTTGGTTCCCAAGGTGCTGTGTTTCAGATAACACACTCGTGCACTCATCCCCTCACACGCCACGCAGCAAGCAGTGTGTCCTACCACCTACCACAGGGCAGAGGGACTCGATGCCTGCCCTGCAGCTGTGAACACTGAGTTTCGAACGTGGGGTGAGAAAGGAAGAGCAGAAATAGGTGCAAGAATGCCCATAAATGCTTTGGTAAGGCAACTAAATCACAACTGTGATATCACAACTGTGGTATCGCCTGATATTTTATTTCTAGAACCTCTGTCTGACCAAATTCTGCAAACACCACATTCTTCTGCCCTGTAGCACTCCCTGCTAGCCCGGTCTGGGGCTCACCCCACAGCTCTGACAAAGCAGCTGACACATAGAACCTCCATCTAACACACTTTAGAGCTGATGTGCCCACTGTGCAGATGTTCATAGCAACTGCCAGAGCAAATGGCTACAAATATCCTGAAAGAAATAAAGGTAATGACTCTTTTGACGTGCGTTTCAGTTGGACTCGGTCTCTGGAGGACGAACAACAAAACATGGGGTAGGCACAGTGACCCTGTCACTTTGCTTACAGCACTGCTAGTTCCCAAGGTTTTAACAGGCTAATTCCATCTTGCACTGTTATCCAGAAGGCAGTTTGCTGCCTTATTAGTTGATATTTCAGTTGTATTTTTTCTAGGGGTTTGGTTATTTTTATGTTTGAAGGTTGTTAGTGGTTTTTTTTAATATAATTTGTGTGCATATTACTCACTGTCCCTGGAATTCATTTCGTTCCCTGCTAATGAAACCTCTGCGTCGCTAACAAAGCAGAAAATAAAAAAAGGTAAATAGCACTCTCCAGAAACAATTTGTTTCTTCTTCTGTAAATTCTTGCCGAATAGCATCTCAGGGAATTTTCACCCCCAAAAAGAGGAGAGAGAAGCAAAAGGCGATTGAGAAGGAGGTGGATGAAGGGGCTACGAATGCAGCTAGCTGATCTGGAAAGGAAAGGATAATTATTATCCCAACAGGTACCTGGACAGCTGCACCTGTGAAACTCCAGAAAGCATATGAGCACAGGCAAGCCATTTGCTGGAGTAGAAACCATTGGTCACAGAGAGATTTGAAGGGGACATTAGATTTCTCATGTTTAACCCTTTAGAGCTACGTCAAGAGGGAGCTGCCCTCGCCAGAGTCTAAACTCAAAAAACGGAACAGGACACAGAGAATGAACGAGGAATCCTGTTCTGCAAAAACACAGTGAAGTAAGGGAGCAGTATAGACTGAGTCTGGTGGGACTGCCATGAGTTAAAGTGAAACAAAGAAGATGAAACTTAGGAAGAGGTCATGCTGTTTTTTTCCTAACATGCACGCTGCTACTACCCGCTAGAGGAAAGCAAAAGAACGTAGTTTCTTTCTCACACAGGAGGGACATTATGTTCATTTTCATATATCTGAATACGAGTCAGGGGCTGAAATTTTCCAAAATACAGGACTACCAAAGAGATTTTCAAGTTCATATTGAAGCTCCTAAATTAATGGCTTGGAACTGAAAAGAGCTGAACTTCCAGCTGCTTCCACTGATTTTACTGACTCTCTAATCCAAACACAGAGGTAAAGACAGTATTGTAGGGTGGGAAAGGAGATGGTCTTACATCCTTCCACCTGTATAGTCAAGTAATATGTCATCTCTGGGCCTTATTGCTTTGGAACCAATAACAGAAATTAGTACCTGTCCTGGAAAAACAAAGCAACCAACCACAGATTCGGCCAGAGAGAAACGCATTGAAAAACAGGACTTATATCTAAGATGACTTGGTTGCTAAAAGTAGCTAAGGGAACTAGATGGCCAAAAGCCATGGGACCCTAAGTCCCTCAGCCACCGTTAAAAACGCAGGCACAGTGCTCCACACATGAACTATCACTCCGCCTTTGCACTATCACTCACTGGATTACTGGACCAGCCCTTGTACGGAAGATTAAATACAAACTGCTCCACTGCTAAACCATATTTATTGAGCTTTAACCACCATGTAATTTATACATCTCTTCTTGCAGAGTTGGAAAAACTCCATCAACAATAATAACGGCAACACTCAAATTCAATTGGTACGGTTTTAACCTAGAATAAGCAACCTGTTATAGCTATAAAGAGCTCTTTGGAAGTTATGCAAGGTATTAATTGAGCTGCTAGGAAACCAGGCAGGTTGGGTTTGTCATAACTTCACAGTTAAAAAAAAAATAATGCAGCAACCAGAAAAATCCTGGCAAGATAGAAGCATCATCTCAGGAGATGATTGCTGCAGCTGTACTAGTTATTTACATGAAGTCAATTCCAAGTGATTATTAAGAACATGAGGTTTATCATGTAATATAAAAGGCCAGTTCATTATGTCCGCACAAGCTACAGCTTAAATGGCAAACCTCAATAATTCAGTTTTTCTAACAGCAGTTTAGGATTTAATCGCTGCACAATAACTGCATTAATTCTGAATTAATTTCTTAATGGAGATGTAATTGTCTTGGGCTTCATCTAAGGGACCAAAATCTGCTCTCACCAGCATAAATCCAGTGGAACTTCATGTAAGAGAATGTGATGACTTCAACATAAAGAAACTTGAAGTCAACAGGCAGCTGAGTTTTACCCTGGTATTGGAGAAAACAGTATGGCCAAACCATCGTTTGCACTTTTTCACTTTCTGCCCCAAATGACCCTTGTTCACCTGGGCAAAGTCCATACAAGCATTAAACACAGAAATGCTATCACCCCTATTTACTACTGTTATTATAATGATTCATTTGTAAGACACACTTCATGCCAAAGGGCTGCAAAGCATTTCACTGCAGGGAAAACATTTCATTTAATACCAAAATGCTTTCAAGTCTGATGTGAAGAAACCAGCTCATACAGATGGGAGAGCTAAAAAGGCAGACAAGCACATTTCCGTTTGGCTAAGACATTCAAGCTGACACCTCCAAGCACTGTAACAAGCCCTGTATGAACAATTTAAGGATAAATGGCTTCAGAAGGAACTCCTTGACAAGAATTCAGATGCTACTGTGGCAGGCACCCTGGAAATCCTTAACACAGAACTGAAATCACTGGGAACAAAAAAGTGATCACTGCTACAGTCATCTTATAATATGGAAGAAAATGGTGATGGCAAGAAACTGATGTTGTAGGAAGAATGCCTAGACAGCATGAACAGGGACAGATGAAACAAATATATTTTAGATCCTCCAGTTGCCCGCTCCAGTTGATGAACTCAGTGGTAAGAAGAAAGTTGAGAACACAAAAAGCAGCGAGACAATAAATCATGTGGAGTAATCAGTGAGGCAGCTAGAGGTTACAGTGACAGCACTGCAAGTCATGCAGGAGATTTGAGTCCTCTGAGTGCCAGAGGCTGAATTCTAGCCCTGGAAATGCTGCAGCTGCAAGGAAGTCTTGGAGGCTCATCCCTTTCAAGGCCACACCAAGGAAGAACAGTGTGGTGGAAACACCTCTGACCATCCTAGCTGGCCAGATAAATTGCAAATTCAACACAAGACACTGAGTAAAACCAATAGAGAATTCACAAGCAAACACAGCCCACAATGCCTCTACTTCAGCGTACAATGTGCCATCCACCACTGTACACAAATACACCTTTTTCCTGTTGCCAGCAGGCAGACAGAAGAGAGTATTTTCAAGTGTACGTGTTAAGGATTTTCCTACCAGCACCACAGAAACTGCACGTGAATTTTCCATCCATTTTACATCCATTTGCACCATCCATGGCACAGAACCACCACCAACCTCTCTAATGTTTGGTTTCACATTTATCAAATGAAAAGAGCTGTCACAAACTGCACCTTGCTAAAACGTCATGCGCCTCCTTGGCTGCTCTTTGAGGAGCTCCTCTACAAACACGGCCCTGCAGGCATCTCACACAACTGTGTGATGTTGTGAACTGTCATGCCATGGAGCCCAAGTGGCACAGGTGGACTGCACTAGTCAGCGTTTTAGACAAATCCAGTAACACCCACTCAGTCAGCTCCAGTTTCTCTTCACGTCTATATGCAATGTTTACCCTCTTCCCATAAACGTCACAGAGTTTCTTTCCAACCACTGAAAACATGCCAGTAGACTCAAGACCTCTATTCAGACTTGAGGAATGAGGATAGGTAGTAGGAAGTGGACCAAGCAGAAGCCATTCTCTTCACATTAAGAAAAAAAAATATATACAGACAAAAGAACTGTTTTTAAAAGCCTTTCCCTCGCCTTTCATTTTTTCATACAAGAAAACAAGCTGAGCAGCTTGTTTTGAGGACTACTACTCATACACGAATATATCAGCAATATATTTCTTTGCATCTCAGTAACACATGGCGTATACATGCAAATGGATATTCACTACCCTTTTTGTGAAAAAAAGAATAAAAAAGTCACAACAACACTGTTCCGCACAACACAACCTTGTCTCTAAGTTGCAGAGACATGGATTTGATGGGTGGACCACTCAGTGGACAAGGAATTGGCTAGATAGTCACAGTCAACACAGTTGCGGTCAATAGCTCGATGCCCAAGTAAAGACCAGTGACAGGTGGTGTTCCTCAGGGGTCAGTACTGGGTCCAGGACACATTCAGTGACATGGACAGTGGGATTGAGTGCACCCTCGGAAAGTTTGCTGACGACACCAAGCTGTGTGGTGTGATGGACACACTGGAGGGAAGGGACGCCATCCAGAGTGACCTTGACAGGCTGGAGAGGTGAGCCTCATGAAGGAGAATCTCATGAAGTTCAACAAGGCCAAGTGCAAGGTCCTGCACGTGGGTCGGGGCAATCGCAAGCACACATACGGGCTGGGCAGAGAATGGATTGAGAACAGCCCTGAGGAGAAGGACTTGGAAATGTTGGTCGATAAGAAGCTCAACATGAACCAGCAATGTTCCAGAAAGCCAACCGTGTCCTGGGCTGCATCAAAAGAAGCGTGGGCAGCAGGTCGAGGGAGGTGATTCTGCCCCTCCACTCTGCTCTCGTAAGACCCCATCTGGAGTATTGTGTTCAGCTCTGGGGCCTCCAACACAAGAAGGACACGGAGCTGCTGGAGCGGGTCCAGAGGAGACCACGAAGATGACCTGAGGGATGGAGCACCTCTCCTATGGAGACAGGCTGAGAGAGTTGGGGCTGTTCAGCCTGGAGAAGAGAAGACTCTGGGGAGAACTTCTAGCAGCCTTCCAGTATCTAAAGGGGCTACAGGAAAGCTGGAGAGGGACTTTTTAAAAGGGCAAGTAGTGATAGGACAAGGGGCGATGACTTTATACTGAAAGAGGGGAGACTTCCATTAGATCTAAGGAAGAAATATTCCTTACTCTGAGGGTGATGAGGAATTGGAACAGGTTACCCAGAGAAGTTGTGGCTGCCCTACCCCTGGAAGTGTTCAAGGCCAGGTTGGATGAGGCTTTGAGCAACCTGGTGTAGAGGAAGGTGTCCCTGCCCAGGGCAGGGAAGTTGGAACTAGATGATCTTTGAGGTCCCTTCCAACGAAAACCATTTTATGATACTATGAGTACTCCTCCTCCAGTGACAGAGAGGTCTCAGTAGAAAATGTAGATATGAGCAAAGCAGTTAGCATCAGAAGTTGTATGAAGAGATAGGAGCCTCTGGTTCTTTGTATACCTAAAAAGGACACTGTCTTTTGGGTCAATGAGCTGACTCTCCTTATGGATAAAGGTCATGATGAAATTTAGCAGATCAATCACCAGAACTGTCAAAGATAAAGGAAAAAACTGCCAGAACAGTTTTGATTCTATTTTTTTTATTAAAATCAGACATCTCTATGGAAATTGTCAACTTCAATGAAATGTTTGAAGGCTAAACATTCAAGTATTTCATTGCGATAATCTGAGAACATTTTGTTTAGATCCATTCTTCTGATTTTTATGTGATATTAGATTGCATTTAATCTATTGCTCTCTATCAGATGTCTGTGGGTTATTATTTACTTACTAGCTTAATACAATAAAAAAGTCAAAGTAAAGAAAACGAATCAAAAGAAAATAGTGAGAGTTGAAATAAAAAAAACCAAACAAACCACAAATCCAATTATCCCTAACGAAAAAGGCTTCACAGAATCAGTGTTGACCTACTCAGAGAGCTGGAGATGATGGTGTCCTCTATATTCAGAAGAGTATGGAACAGGGATTTTGAGTACAGTGTGACAGAGCTGTTGTTTTGCCTGTTTCCTTGGATGCCAAAGCATGCGCAGTGTATTCTAAACATTGAAAACGTTATGGTTGTCCTGTGACTCTAAGGCAGAAAACCATTTCACTATATGCCTTTGAGATGGAAAAATTTCTCCATAGCGAGAAAGCTGAGCTCTAAATTCAGAATTCACCTCTCAATTTATCTACATCGGCTCAAACTCTAGCATCCACAAGGTAACTGCCCTGGTAGCCTCGCCATTCTAAGCTCTTCCAGCCATTGCATCATCTGTGCCAGGCTGACAGGGGAAGGACAAAAAGCTCAGAAAAAGAAAGGAAGATGTAACTTTAGAAAAAAAGGGAATTTGTTAAGTGAATTTGCAGCTATCGCCTCTGGCATTTCATGGTATCACAGACATTTTGCCTGTGGTATCCTGATTCTCTGGCATGCAAGCTACAGTGCAATTCCTGTATTAAGGCAGATTTTCCAAAAGCAGGTGACAGACCAGACTCAGCCGTGGTTCAGTGTGCCACTGGATTCAATAGTTTTACTGTCATCTTTAGGTCGTTATACCGCATTCATCACTACAGTATTTCAGCAGCTGGTGATGTTCATCAGACACAAAATCAATGAGCAGCCAAGATTACATAAAATGGTGGCCAAAATTGGGTTCTTAAATTCACACTTTGGTAGAGGAACAAATAGAACGAGCCTGCACACTGAAAGTCCAAAAACGAACAGGCAAAATCCAATGAACATGCCATGCTGAACCTCCACGGTAGCTTACGGACACACCTACTCATAACTACAAATCTAAGCCCAAGTACTGGGTTCAGAATGAGCAAAATTCCCTGATCTCTGAAACCACAGGTGGTGGGTCTGGAGGGTACAACAGCCTTTTCTGGACTTCAGACGTACAAATCTGTGAATTGACAAAAAAGTAGTGCACGCTTCAACGAAAAGCACGCTGCATGTTTTAAACTAGTAATCTACAGACACATCCCACACATTGGCAGCAGAACACCCCAAGCACTTCTGCACATTGAGGCAGAGGATGAAGTAGATGAGCTTTCGAGATGCCTCTAAACTATTTTCTCTGTGATCCTATGAAACCCGCACAAACTAGCAACAAGAGATCTTTCCTACAGCTTGCCTGATAGGATCAACCTGGACCAAGCTGATGGAAAGTGCCATCATTCACAGGAAAACATTCTACAGAAAATGTTTTTTTTTGCAAAAATGTATTAATAAATGAAAGCTGGTCCAAGTCTCTCGCTCTCCCCCAACTTTGCACATAAGGAGCGCTGGGGTTATTACCAGCTCATCAAATATTCCATTAAGACTGACAGTCCGAAAAGAGAAGTGCCATTTGCACAAGTTCTCTCCGAGCTCCAGCAGCCCTCTCTGTCAGTGTCATGGCTGGACTAAGATTCTGTAGTGAGCAAAAATGAAGTCAGAACCTCTTTAATATATAATCAGCAATAAGAGGAGCGTGAGGGCATTTGAATAATACATCCCGTGGTCAGACAAAGCAGTAGGAGCCAAAAGAGAAAGAGCGTAAGAAGTCAAGGGGGCAAAAATCAGAGAAAAATGAGACTTACGTACAGATGTGAAGGGAGAGGTCCAGATATAAGCTGATAAATAGTAAAAATAGTACTTTGCATTTATAGAATGCTTTGCTTTGAAAAATTTCCAAAATGGAGCTCGACGGCTGGTGAGAGCAATTGTTCCCTTAATAGAGCAGAGGAAATAGAAATCCATAAGGAGAACGTGACGTCTCCAAGGGCACTTCAGGGTGTCAGTTGCAGAGCTGCGAGTACAGCCCACTCTCTAACAACTGGAGCAATTGGCCTTTCCCATCCTATCCCTGATAGAGAGTGTCCAGAGGCACGGAGATAATGCACAAAAGTGCTGACTTTCCCCATTATCCAAATTAAAGAGTGGTGGCTGGTGTTTGTGCTCTTCGCTGGGGCCAGGTTAGCCTAAGGCTACACTAGCAAATGTTACACTCGCAACGCCGGAGAAATGCAGAGAAAAAATGAGAGCATGGAAATGATTCAGCACCAATACTGAGCTCCTTTCCAGCACCTCAAAATACAGATGTGTTTTCCTCTTGCATTTTAGCTGATATCCCTCATTATAACCACTCTCCCGCTTTTTTTTTCCCCCTCCTAATTTACAGAATTACCTAGGACCACAGATCAGAGTTCGTTTAGAGACATCAGCTTAATATCTACGGCATCTGCAAACAATGGCAGAGATATAACTTCTCATTTTTCAGCAGAGCAGCTCTTCTGACCTTGACACATTCACAGTCAATTTTTACCTGGGTCTAAAGTGTCTATCCACCAATGCATCCGTCCTATCTGCTTCTCCCGGGCTCTCCCACTCCCATGTACCAACTCTTTTTGGTTCCTGCAGCAGCACTACATGGAAAGGATCCTGATTGCCTCACAGGAAATTTCCAGCTGAGAATCACCGTAGAAAGAGTGGAAAAAAGTTTTGGGCCGAGAAGGAATTCGAGGAGAACTGAAGCGGTTGCTCTACTGCTCCCCCTAAAATAAAGCCTCGGTACTAAATAAAGCAAAAAAGACACACTCAAAAAAACCCTTTGGCAACTCATTTGAAGGTAGAGCAGCAATAAAGCAGCGTGGTCTGCAGCTGGAGCAGAGGACTGAGCTCTGGAGCTGCGTGGGCAGAAAGTCCTTGAAGAAGGGCTTCCTTCACCCGGAGAGAGCACAAAACTGCCATGTATGGACCGATTCCCCATAACTGTAGGGAAAGATAATGGAGGGGACACATCCCCCGCTGCGGCCTCCCTCCAAATAAAATAAAAGTCCACAAAACCCACAGGAACAGGGACAAGTCAGATGGCCAGTTTCTCAAAGCGATCTCCAAATTTCTGGCTACGTCACGACTTTCAGTCCCTCACAGCCTTCTAAAGCAAAGGGGCACCTCAGGGATGAGCTATGGATGGGAAGACCCAGAGCAGAGGGAGGGCTGTAGCCCATCAGACCCACCTCCCACTCTCCACTGGAGAGACCTGGCCTCAGAGCAGCACGGGGTCAGGCTAAAAGCGAGGAAGAAAATCCATAGAAAGGATGCATTTGGCTATTAAATTGTCATTGTGTTGCCCCTTCCCCCCCAAAGAAGAACGCTACTTCAGAAACTTTCCATCTGTAAGATGCAGAGGCTGCAGTGCCAGGAGAACCTGACCCTGCTCCAGATGATGACCAAGGGAAGCTACAAGTACCTTGCTTAGAGGGAGCAGAAGCCGTAGCACTCTGCAAGCATCTAGACCAATATGCAAGGATCACAGATGAGAGGTCCTCGGTCATGACACATCCTTGTAACAATAATAGGTGGTTGTGTGAGAGAGAGACCCTAGAAAATTACACTGAAAATACACTTAAGTCTCTACAATATGTTTCTTTGAAATATTTCACAAGTACCTTGCACAGACGGCTGGAAATACAGGGACTCTGTAGAGAGAAAAAGTTCAATTGGACAGAAAAGGTATAAACGTTATTAGGAATGCAGGGATTTTGGGCAAACACACTGTGTTTGCAAACAGGGTGGGCTCAGGATGGGTTCCATCTGAACTACAGCAGACCCCAACTGTGTTTCTGAAAATTAATAAGGTTTGGAGGGGATTTTGTTAAATTCAGAGCTAAGGAAAGCTGGCAGGTGCTAAGGAGCCCTCAAGTCAGACAAAGACATCTCCTAAGAATGTCAGTAATAGAGAAATAACAGTTATCTGGGAGCAGGGAATAGGATAGAAACTTCAGCTAAAGCAAAATTGAGAAACGTTACAACTGTAGAAATAAATTCTGACAAATAAGAGGACTTCCAACACAGAATTTCAATAAAATTAGGCTCCGGGCCAAGACCGAAAACAATCACGTGCGTACGCATCACTGCGGAATCTTCTGAGCAATAATGGGTAAAAGAGAACACTGAATAAGGGAAGAAAACCTTGCTATAATAAGGACTAATGGAATGACAAAGATCAATGGAAGAGCACAATCTTTGGTTTCAAACTGTACATCAAGGACATACTATGCTTTAGAGGCAAGGGTGCTGTACCCCCACAGAAACCAGTGAGGTAATGCCTTGAGGTGTTCATAAAGTAAGCTCCAAAAGCCCCAAACACAAGGATATCAGTATACTAGCAGGGTTACATCATCATCCTCTTGATCAAGAGGACAGAAAAATACTAAATGCATAGTGTTGATGAACATCAAAGCAGTAATCAATCTAATAAAGCAGAATAAAGTGGATGACTTTGGTTATCTGCTTACAAAAATGAGTCAGGTGTCATGTTGGGTGACAGTTCAGAAAAATAATTTCTTGATGTGTTAAATAAATTATCACTTAGAGCAGCTAACTCCAGAGCTCACAGAGACAGGAGACTATTTTCAGTGCAATTTGACATGAAAGACAAAAGTCTGTTTGCAAAGCAACTGTTGTCGATGCACTAAAAAACCAACGACCACTTCACAAACAGGCTCATTGTCCTTCAGGAATTACACACACACCCCAAAATAATAAAAAAAAAAAAACAAAACACCACCACAGAAATGAGGTACTAGATTTTTCGAAAGGGGATTGTAAAACTAATGAGAAAGCTGGTTGAAAAAGAAGTAACATCAGAAGTGATAAGGATTAAATCCCTATCCTAATAGATAAAGACAAGGGAGAAAAAAAAAAATCATCCAAGAGTCAGAAAGGCATTTCTAAATAAGAAAGGTAAACATGAATCTAGGAAGTGAAGTGAGAAAACCTTTAAAACAAAACAGTATGTTTACATGGACAGGCTGAAGAAGTGGTTTGAGCTACAAAGGTATCCTGTCAGTAAAGAAATATCCAGCCTCAGTGAGGCCAACTCAGAGAAACCTAAGGAAATTCCAAAATTGTCTTGGTTCCCCTTTTGGAATATCTCACGCTTATTCTTTATTACAATGGCTTTGCAAGTGTAAGATGTTTGGGGGAATAGCAAGAGGTCACACTGCTGTTTCTCAATGGTTCTCTGCACACATACACCTGGTGAGAGACCCTCAGTTGGGGGAGGTTATTCTGACCCAGGAGAATAGGAGCAAAGCTCAAAGGGATCTTGGCCAATGGGAGAAGCGGTCCAAAACAAGCCAGGTGAAATCTGATGGAAAGGTACCAAATGCTACATCTAAGAAAGGAATTACATCATGTACAGAATACCCAGTCACTGATGCGTTCATGTGTAGTCCCACCATAACGACAGTTCACACGCTAAACAGGAGCCAGCAGAGCCACCTCATAAAGAAAACACATGCCCTAATAAGAGGAGAATAATGTGCAAGATGTGGATGGTGTCATTGGAAAGATGTATACAGTTATGGTGAAACCTCAGTTGGAAAACTACTGTCACCAGACTTCAGGCAAGAGACAGATCAACTGGGATAAATCCAGAGCAGAAAAAACAAAAATCGTTAGAAAATATCACTCTTGAAGAAAGACTGGCAAAAATACATTTGTTTAATCTAGAAAAGACTACGGAACTAACAAGCCTTGAATACGTGGAAACTTACTACAGAGAAGATACTCTTTTGTGTCCACAGCAGAAAAGCGGAGGGGAAAAAAAAGAAACCAGCCTAGCTACAAAATGAAAGATCTGATTTGGAAATTAGGAAAATATTTTCAGTTCTTACGATAGCACAGCATTACAGCATGCAACCTAGGCAGATGGCTGAGTCTCTTTCATTGGAAGTTTCTAGAAGTAAGGTAAACACTCAGAGTAGTCAGGCAGGTCCCTTTCATCTCTGCATTTTATGATTTTTACATGATGTTGGGAGAGACCTTACTATCACACTTCTGCTGGGGTGAGGTTCCTGTTCCACTGGTATGAATATGCTGGAGCCCTTAAAAATCCATTGGGTTAGCAGAGGACAATCAAAGTGATTATGGTGCAGTAATCATAGAATCATAGAATGGTTAGGGCTGGAAGGGACCTTCAAAGGTCATCTAGTCCAACCCCCCTGCAAGGAACAGGGATATCTCCAACTAGACCAGGTTGCTCAGGGCCTCGTCCAACCTGGCCTTGAACGTCTCCAGGGATGGAGCATCCACCACCTCTCTGGGCAACCTGTTCCAGTGTTCTACAACTCTCATGGTAAAAAATTTTTTCCTAATATCCAATCTGAATCTACCTCCCTCTATTTTAAAACCATTACCCCTTGTCCTATCACAACAGGCCCTCCTGAACAGCCTCTCCCCATCTTTCCTGTAGGCCCCCTTGAGGTACTGGAAGACCACTATAAGGTCACCCCAGAGCCTCCTCTTCTCCAGGCTGAACAGCCCCAACTCTTTCAGCCTGTCCTCATAGGAAAGGTGCTCCAGCCCTCTTATCATCTTCGTGGCCCTCAAAGGATCTGTGGTGACACCAAGATTCAGATTATGCAGAGAGATACTTGAAAACTGGTGTTATGGAAAACCGAATAAAAAAAGGAACAAACAAATGAAGGATTAAATCAGCGCGGGGTGATGCAGGCCAAGACTGAAGGGCACTCGGACAGGGATGTAGGGAGCAGATCACAATAAGTGAAGACCTCAGGCCAAATACACTGCATTTCCTACATTTCACCAAGAAACAACAAACTAAACCGCTATGGACCTCATGGGGAAGGTAGAGGCATCTCAAACCCTCTAAACAAAGATAAGAATTTGTTGATATAAAAGATATAGATGAATCAAGAGCCCATACAATGCAAAGAAAGAGTCTTCCCAAATATCATCATGAAATCTCACTGACAATCCAAATAACATTTTCTTTATAAAACAGAAATAAATAATATTAAAAAAAAAAAAACCTCAGGAGTGAAGCAGTAAGAGGAATGTTCAGAACTAAGCTGATAGTATTTGATTTTTTTGAGCTGCCCAATATATTCCACAGGGTATAGGAGGGAATTGGGGGATACGGATGCCTTTAGCCACGATGCACAGGATGAAGGGAAGAGGTGAGGGGAAAGCTCAACTTTCTCAACGCAAGCAGAACCAATAAATCACAGCCTGGCTGGCATGGCAAACACCAGTCCCTCTGGCAGCTTTGTAATTACTCCCTAAATGTGGTCTCAACCCTCTTGATGTGGAGATAAATAACTTTATGTGCAAAGCAATTAAAGCCTCGGGCAACGCTGCTGGCAAAGCTTGGTCACAGTGTGTCACTGTCCATTTGCCAGAGAGGTGTATGAGTGGTACTGAGTTTATTAAACTGGAGCACTGGCTTCCACACATCAACCTGCCAGAGGCCACCTTTGGATGGCCCTCAAACAATTGTTTCTGCTCTCCAAAGCAATGAAACATCCCGGTTCAAGGGCTGAACCTGAAGTGAGTTGAGAGACCCCCTGAGCAGCATGCTAGATATTTCACTCCTATCTGGTCTCTCAGGAGAGAGCAGTTTTCGGCGTCTTCAGGCTGATACCTACTGGGGAACCTCTGAAGGAATTATCAATCATCGTGATTAGATTCCTCCTCTTCTCAGCAGAGATCATGCTCAGTTGAAACAAGAGCTATTGCTGGGATGGTAACAAATCACTCTGAAGCAGGGCCCTGCTTGCTGCGTTCCTCTTTCCCTTCCACACGTGCAGTTCTCGGTCCTTTCCCTGAATGGTCATATTTTCTCTACATCTTCTGTCTATCCAAAATAGCACGTCTCCGGATTTCTCTCATACCTGCTGCCTACTTGTGGCTCTGGAAAGCAAACTTCAGAGAGTCCTCCTGCAATCACATATAATGGGGCAAAATGGTGCTATACTGTCATATCTGAATCCTATCCTTCCCCAAGGAGCTACTGGCCTACTCAGCTCAGAAGTACTGTATGCTGCAGCATCCACACCAAAAACAAAAAAACAACCCCACACACCACCACACACCAAAAAAACTAGAAAAAGCATCATGCAAGGTGCAAGCTAGAGCATTAGACATGCCATGACTAGCTTGCACAACCCCAAAGCAGCCATTGTATGCCAAGCAAGTCACCTGGTGGGAACTCCACTAGCCTGCAAGGAAGTTAGGGATTAGCTATACCTGTCACAGCAAAGCAAGCCATCTTTCTGCCTGCCTCCCAACATAAGGTGCATGACTGGAGGGACACTGGCATGGCCGGACTGCTCTCGAGCCCTCTCAGACTGTACAGCTCCAAGCAATGTGAAAAAGTGGGATAGCATCTGATTTCAAGAAAACTCAAATATTTCAGTTTTCAAACACTGTGGTGGTGGTTTTTTTTCTCTTCTTGTTTCAGCCCCGGGGTCCCCAACATAAGAAGGAAATGGACCTGTTGGAGCGGTGCCAGAAGGAGGCCAGGAAGATGATCCGAGGGCTGGAGCACTTCTCCTATCAAGATGTGCTGAGAGATGGGGCTGTTCAGCCTGGAGAAGAGAAGGCTCTGGGGAGACCTTCTAGCAGCCTTCCAGTACCTAAAGGGGCTACAAGAAAGCTGGAGAGGGACTTTTTACCAGGGCATGTAGTGACAGGACAAGGGGCAATGGCTTTAAACCAAAACAGAGTATATTTAGATTAGATCTAAGGAAGAAATTCTTCACTCTGAGGGTGGTGAGGCACTGGAACATGTTGCCCTGAAAAGCTGTGGATGGTCCATCCCTGGAAGTGTTCAAGGCCAGGTTGGATGAGGCTTTGGGCAACCTGATCTAAGGGAAGGTGTCCCTGCCCATGGCAGGGGGGTTGGAACTAGATGATCTTTAAGGTCCCTTCCAACTCAAACCATTCTATGATTCGAACCAGCACCAAAGGAAAATAAATCAGCACAACAGCCACTTTATTCATCATTCTTCCTGGCAAGCAGATATTTTTTTTAACCTGGTTTGTTGAAGACAGAACGTGAAACAGTATCAGTGTTTTGATAAAAACCAATGTTCCTTTAAAGCCAGTACTGATTAATCATCAAAACTGCTACTAGAGGGCACTGTGACATTCAAAGGAGGTACAACTCGGCTACCCAGTGCGCCTTACCGTGTCCATGCAATCTTTCACAACACCTTGAAGTGTACAAGTACCAGCTAAGTTCCAGTTTGGGTCATTTTGCTCTTTCTAGTAAAGTACTTCTTAAACTTTAAAACATGTACAACGTATTTTTTTTTTCCCCCTTCCTTAGCACAAAGCTATTCAACAAATGCTGGCTCCTTCTTCAGAGGTCACTACGTTCCAGTGGTCGGAGGAAACAAAACTTTTTCTTAAACTGGTTTGAGATCCTTCAGAACAATCATGACAATGTAAGCTAAGACTTAAGAATGATAATAGTAATCATAATAATAATGATAATGAATATTTCTCTTCCCACTGCATTGAATCCATCTGGAAGGCCTCAGTGTGAGGCTTCAGAAGTATCCATAACTGTGATTAGAGAGAAATTCATTTCAGCAGGAAGGTGGAAGCTCAGAATGCCAAAGAAAGAAAAAAGGAAGAGAAAAAAAATCCTTTCTAGTTTTGGCCAACAGACCTAATCGGAAATTCTTTTGAAATGCTATTCTCTGGAAGAGAGCTCAGTTAGCAATATTCTGCAAATGCTCAGCCCACTTCATCCATCTGCCAAGCTGAGAATGAATATTCATAGCAAGTTATTTTAATCATTGTGTTTTTCTTGATGTGACATAATTCTATATAATTTTTCCCCCCGGAAAAAAAAAAAAAAACAACACACAACTCTCTTTTTATGCTGTCAAGTCAGAAAGTTTTTTCTCCATCTGCAAGAAAAAAAGGGACATTGGGTGGCTCATGCATGGGTTGTAGCAACATCCTCGTCAACGCTTCTCAAATGCCTAGCATTAACCACCTAGCTAATGCCACCAGTGAAAACAGCTTTCACCTGTCCTCCTGAACATGGGGGATTGATGTCTCACACCGGAGATGATCATGGTCACTGTGCCAGACTAATGTAGGCTGAGAACAGCATACATGGGCAACCCACAGCTGGGGGAGGAAGGGGGGCACTGTGCTGGCAGAGGTGGGTTTGGGGAGCTCAGGGCTGGGAGAGGATGGGTGCTGCAGTTTGAGGACAAGAGAAGAGGGAGAGCACTACTGCATACGTGTCCAGTGGGTGCTGCTTGTAGCCACACACCTTCACAAGCACACACTACATAAAAATGCTTTTATGGTTTTTGAGAGGTTCTTAAAATAGTTCTTGTTCGATACTCAGCAAAAGTGCACATTTTCGGCCAAACTGTCCTAGCAGAGACAGATTATAAATATTTCAAAGTCCACAGAAGTATCTCAGGAACAAATGGGGTCTTCCTCTCGTTCTAACTGGCACTCTCAGCTCCCAGTACATGGGCATGACGTTTTAGCACAGTTGAAAATCCTGAGGAAAACGTTGTTACTGCAATAATCAAGAGTCTGAAATATTCAATACTTAACTGATGCAAGTGCTTCCCAGGTGCCATGTGTTAACTGCTGGGCCAGGCAAGCTGGGTCACAGAGCTTTGCTCAGTAGAGAGAAGGAAGACACAACCAGGTTTTCTTAAAAGCCAGGCATGTGCTTTACAGATTGCTCCCACCCCTTCCTTGTTCTCTGGGTGGCTGCACCTTGGTGGCCAGCCCGCTCCTTCTGCTCTGGTACACCACACTGCAGAGACCTCCCTGCCCTCTAGGAGTTTGTGCCCAGTGACTAGTTTGTTACCTCCTGCCCCAGAGCACCCCAGAGACCCCCTGGGGTGCTCCCCCAAGTGCCAAGCCCGGCTGATTCCAGACCACGATCAATATTGGGAGTAGCTCATTAGAAAGACCACTGTGGCTTGTTGCTACTCAAGCGCAATCCATTTCCTTTGATACAGTTCTTTGAGCAGTGAGAGCCATACAAAGGTGGCTTACAAGAAGGAGAATGAACTAAAAGGGTGGATGAACTATTTAGGGATATGGTTTAATGGGAGATTAGGGACGGGTGGGCTGGATGATCTCTAAGGTCTTTTCCAACCTAGAAAAAAATCTATGAAATCTATGAAATCAGAATGAGTTGAAACTTCTTTCTTGCTGCTCCTCCTTTGTGTTCCCTAGACAGATCTGCATCTAGCTAAGAACACTGCAGTCAGATCAAATAATTTCTCCTAGTCAGAGTAGCAATCCAAGACCCTTAATTCAGAGAGAAAAAAAAAAAAAAAAAGAGGAGGAGGAGGAAGGAAAAACAGCAGGCAAGAGAGGAGAAAAGGTGATCTGCATTTAGCTTTAATTAGCTAGTGGAGGTGTTCTGAAACACGGTAACATACACCAGCGACAGGCCCACGCAAGCATCCAGAAATCCCTAATTGCATCCCAGTTGCCTGACTGCTGCTGCTTCTCTTGCTTTGCTGACAATCTGGCTCCCCTCTTTGGCCACGCTCTGCCAAGCACTTTGCAGAAAACCAGTGTTCTACTCTTCCAGGACTGGAGGCTGCTGCTGCAAAACGCAGCATACCTGTAATGCTACTTATGGCTGACAAGGGTAGGAAGAGGTTGAAATCCAGTTGTCACTATTTGCATTCCTCTGTTTCCATGTAGAGATTGATAAACAAGAGTTAAGTTCCATACTGGTAGATGGCACGGGAAAAAGAGCATGGAAACAAATTTACTGGGATAAATCCATCACCCTTATAAAGAGACACACCTCATGGAGATCACAGGAGCTTTACTGATCAGCACCAGCTATTGAATCTGTCCTACCAGGAATAGAAAATTACTTGTCTGGCTTAAGAGGAGAAGAGGAATCTGTCTCAGAAGACAGGTTACAGTCTAGACATTCTGGAACAACCCCATAGATCGTGGTGGAGAAAACCTCAACAGAGTTCCACAGAAATTTAATAGGCAGTCTACACAATGGCTTTCTAAAAATACAGAACTGAAAAAGGAGGGGATTCTCCTCGGAAGGTTCGAATTCTCTATGAAACACTCAGCGAGATTCCATAAAAGCTCTCTAAATGTTAGCAATTTCCATTAGGGAAATCTTTATTGATGGAAGATCATTACCAGCTGAAGGCCTAGCAATGAGTTCCTGGCTCCCAATACAAATCCTGGTGGACAATGTCTGTATGTACAGCTGAGCAACTAACTCATGCCAGATAAGACAGCCAACAAATTCAGCTTCCGTCCACGACCAGAGGGCCATTGCTTTGAATTTGGTTTTGTTTACTTTTGTTTCCCAATTACGTTTGTTAAATTGTTTGCATTTTTTCATAACCAGCTTCAACACACACACTCTAGATTCCAAATTCAAACGGTACTGCCTAGTTGCAACCGGTCAGATAAGTAATTTTCTTACTGGTTGAGCACTGAAGCGCTCCTGGAGTGCTACGATAGCTTGCAGTGTGTAAATCAGCTCAGGGGAGAACACACAACATCTGAACATCCCTAAGATTTTCAAATGAGACCGACAGACAAAATGGGAGTCCTCTAGGAGGAAAAATAGGATGAAGGCAAAATCAGGGTTATCTTCTCATCCCTGACGTCACATTTTAAAGTGTTCTTCTCTACCATCTTCATAGGCTCTGGGGTGATCTTATAGCAGCCTTCCAGTACTTAAAGGGGGCCTACAGGAAAGCTGGAGAGGGACTTTTTCCAAGGGCGTGTAGTGATAGGACAAGGGGCAATTGCTTTAAACTGAAAGAAGGGAGATTTCGATTAGATATAAGGAAGAAATTTTTCACTCAGAGGGTGGTGAGGCACTGGCACAGGTTGCCCAGAGAAGTTGTGGCTGCCCCATTCCTGGAAGTGTTCAAGGCCAGGTTGGATGAGGCTTTGGGCAACCTGTTCTAAGGGAAGGTGTCCTTGCCCATGGCAGGGGGGTTGGAACTAGATGATCTTTGAGGTTCCTTCCAACCCAAACCATTCTGTGATTCTATGACTTTGGTTGTTCTAGTCTAAATGCTAACTATTTGAAATTCATGACAAATACCTCCCAGCCAGTTCCTTACTCTGATTCCGAAGACCATAATATCTGATATTATCAACACAGTCTGGCAAGCAAGCACTTTTGGAAGAGGTGAATGCCATTCAGATGGATTTTTTTTTTGTAACTTTTCCAGTTCCAAACACATTGTGAAGATTTTTGTCAAAAGTTCCTCAATGTCTTTTGGATTTAAAAAAAAAAAAAACTAACAAAAAACAACAAAACCAACAAAACACCACAAAACAAGCCAAACAAAAATCCACTATGTAACAGTAGAAAAAAATTGCAGGAAATTTGAATCAATTTCTTTGTCACTTTTTACCAGGAATCACAAGTTTAATTTTAGTCAGGTAAGAATATACACCAGTTTGTGTTCCATTTTAAAAGCTGAAATATTTTGAGTCATTTAGCAGTTAAGATGATAAAGAAGAAATGCAATGTTTCAGAATCTCTGAAATGAAACATCTCTATGATGTCAAAAGAAAACCTTTCCATATGCCTAAATATTTCTTTCATAAAAAAAAAGGGGGATTTAATCTTTTTTCCCATCTGCTTTTGGGAAGAAAAAACACAACATATTTGTGAGTCTTAACACTTCCAAGCGGGATGAAACTCTGTTTTGACAAACTCTTGAAAACAGGCCTATAAATGTAGTTGAGACATTCTCTTTTCCACAGAAACATGTGGATAATCTACTCCGTCAAAGTACATTTCTCATTAAGGTGCCACTGTGTTGCTTTACACGCAATGCCTGAGCATCCAGTGGTCCAAAGGAGTCACACCTTAGTAATGTAACCTACAAATCATTGTCCTGAAAGTATTTAGAAATAAAAACAGCTCCACAACCACATGGTGAAGGGGGACAGCAGAATCATTGTCCATTTTGCCTCAAGGAAACTGAATGAAAAGACCTTACGGGAAATATTTCCAAATTAGTTTGTAGTTTTGGGTGCCTCGATTTTGAATTCTCTGTCCAGAGCCAAGATCCAAGGCACGGAAAGAGGTGTTCTCCTAGTAGTTGTAGTTTATTGTATGTCATATGGTCCCTGCTCCTCAAACTCCAGACCAATCACGATGAACATCCTAGCAGTCACTAGGACACAGTGGATTGGAGCTATGTAGGGAGAGAAGGGGATGTCAAGAAGAAAAATGAGGAAAAGGGTATTACTTGTGACAGAAACATAGTGTGGAAAACAGTGAATATGTGCAGGTGTGGTAAACCGATAGACTGTTTTCAGCTTGTTTTTCCCCAGAAATCCTGTATTGAGCCCAAAGATGGTGAGACCCCGCTTTTCCTATTTATTACTATGCTAAACTAAGTCATTAAGTCATCTTTGACCAAGATGACTTGGTCAACTAATCTCTTTAGTTGATCTCTAGTTTAGATCTTTAGTTTAGATCTCTAAACTAAACTCTCTTTAGTTTAGATCTCTAATCTCTTAGACCAACTAATCTCTTTGACCAAGCTTCCTCTCAAGGACTAAGGAACGAAATGGCTCTGACTAGGCTCTATTGAGAATAAACCACCCAGCAGGAGCTTCTTGGAGGCATCTGACATTCAGCCTTTGCTTCTCTTCCTGTAGGAGGACAGAAGTTTCATCTATTCTTCTCTTTGACACAATCCCACTTCCCCACCACTGCCATCCATGGTTCAAGCTTGTTTACGACATTGCAGGGACTGCTAATGAAAACAGCTGCCACCCTCCACCGCCGCCTCCCCGAGCTCTGCTCTGAGCAGAGTAGGACAGCTCCTCTGGTCAGCAGCCATACGCTCAGAGCAGGGCACCAAAGCCCAACCTAGCACCAAAGGGGAATGTTTTGGTACTAACGGAAGTCTAACCACACCACAAAGTTCAGCAAGGCCCTCAAAGCATGAGGGAGGAGCAGGGTGATTTAATTCCCAGGACATTCTCCTGCTGCTGCAGCCAAAATGAAAACAAGGCACAGAGACTGGGTATCGCTGCATTGCAGCCATCGCTGCTAGAAGCATCAGTGGAGACTTGCCCATAAAAGTACTCTCGATGCTTTTGAGGGGGTTACGTTCCTATCAGCAGTCTGTGCTCTACAGCCACAGTGGTAACAGCACTGGCAAGAAGTTTAAAAGTGAGAGCATGACCATCAGGAGAACCTAAAAACTAAATGGACAGTAGAGATCCAGCTGTCCTTCACCACCAAGTGGACATACATCAACAGCAACCGGCTGGTTCAACCTGCCTTATCATTTTTCTTCTCCATGAGACAAGGGAGAACGGTCAGCTCCCAAACTGCCAAGGCAGTATTTTTGACCAGCACTACCTTTGCAAGGAAAACCTCAGAACAGCCAAGAGCTAATCTGTGGGAGAGACAGGGCATCGAACGATGGAAACCCACCAGGATAAGAGTCACATTTCAAAGCGATACCTGAGGGAGAAGCTTCTTCCTCCTGGCTCAGAAACAATAACTTTACAGGTACCGCAAGCCTGTCTAGCAGAGTCCATCCACCCCAAGACCACCCTGTGGTGGGCAGTGCCGCCCCTTCGCCTCACCTCTTGGTAGCTGGTGCATTCTGATAACAAAGCCTCAGGTGTCAGGAAACAAACCACGAGCGACAGATTGAACATGCGACTGTGCAAAAGCCAGTCTCAGGAGGGACAATTAAAAACACACACAGAAAAATAAATGTTTTTTTTTTTTTCCTTTTCAACCCTTTTTCCTCTTCAACAAGTAACAAGACAGGAGCGAGTGCCTGGATGCTAGAATGCCCAGAAAATCGGCAATTAACAAGCGTTCCGCTCTAGCCTGTCTGCGAGTTCCTCCTCTCAACTGTGGCTAAATGTTTAAATACATCGCTCCCCCCACCTTCTGCCTGCTTGCTGTGGCTCTGGCACATCTCAGCCCTTCTGGCGCTCCATATCATGCAGTCTTCCCTTTCCCAATGCATTTATTTGAAGTTTGCTCCAAGCTAAATATTGGGAGAGGGGCATGGTGTCCACCCAACTGCCTTCAGGAGCATCCATGGGCAGATGAACTAACTACCCCAAATGTACAAAAGTCAAGACGCACTTAGCCCTGTGTACCTCAGAGGTGTTTTATAAGCTATCCAGTCAGCAGCATCCTCAAGAAAGACCCATTACCATATCTGGCCAACAATAACATAATCCAGAGAATTCAAATGGGATTCTTCCCTAGGAAACTAAGTGCTAACCACATTACCGTGCAGATGCTCATTAACAAGCCTGTATCAGACAAAAGCTGCAAAGGTATTTTTCTGAGGCATAGGCTTAAGTAAAGGCTTTTGACTCAGGTTGACACTCAGAATTAAATTGATAGAAAAACACAGCCTCTCATTAAATTCATACAGCAATTCAAAGATGAAGGCTAAAAATAAAATCTATGCAAACAAGCACGGAGAGTAAAACACTGGTAGGCTCAGAGGAAGACTCTATCACGGACACCTGTGACTTACTGGCCTCCTTGGACACTCTTCAAACCCTGAGTTTCAACCAATCAACTCAGAAAAAGGTGCCGACATTGTATGCTGATGTTCCTATCATGCCATTACCCATACGGGATGGTTTTCATAGTCCGCTGCCTAGAAGGTGCAGATCAAACTTGGGAAAAAAATGAACCCAAACTACCAAAACAGAGTTAAATTTTATTACAGAGAATAGACATTGAATATCCTTTAAATTATATATAGAGAGACCTCATAATTAATGAATGACTGAGCTTCAGTCTAAAAATGAAAGAATTACAAAGAAAAAAACCCTTTGCTGTATGACATAAAGAATCCAGTAGGTAGACACAACCCTCTAAAAGAAAATCCTCCAAAAACAGTCGATAGCATAATCCTTCTTGGCTAACTATATGGAAGCAAAGGCTAGTGCCCAACTTTGACAGCTGAATGGGCTAATTATAATACAGCTCCAACATAGAACCCCCCCATCTCGTGTTTTGCAAACAAATGGCATACATGCAACGAGCTTCAGCAACAACAGCTGCAGAACAGAACTGGGCTCATCTCCCTTGCCAATAGATCTACAGAAAACAGCAGTCAGTCCTGATGCCAGTTCAACCAACTGAGAGAATACAAACATCACCGCAAAGCGCCAGAGGATCTGAAATCGAATCCAGATGAAAACATGACCTATTTCTACACCTTCCCATCTATTCATTTTATGTTTCTGCTCATCACTGAAATACCCTTTCACACAAGATCAATAGCAATAACAAAGTTCCAAGCTGGCTTCCTTGGCTATGCCCCTACTAGGAAATTAAACAGCACCTGGAAAAATTCCCCACCGCTGGAGTCACCAACACTGCGGAACTGCTAGAGTGGTTCCTGGCAGAGTTTTGTCCTGTGCCAATCAACACTATGCCAAACAGTTCCTAGTCCTGTCCATGGGTTAGCACCTCCAAGGGACCCATTCCTGACAGGCAATTCAGACACAGTCAATCTGTTTTGGAGAATAAGAGATTTTAACAGTCTGAATGTGGGCTATTCCATGACGGTTTGCCTCAGCGTCAGATTACAGTCCAGGGCACTTCCAATTTTTGGTATAAATACAGGTACACAATTACTGGCATTTATCCTTTCCTCAGTTCAGAATTCTTGCTGAGGTTGCTTAGCTTCCTTGGACACTAGGGGCTTGTTTAAACAAAAGATTTCCTTGGAAATTGGGTATGGTCGTTGAGGGTCTTGCTACAATGATGCTGGTACTGCTGATGAAACAGTAAGAATGAAGATATGAATTTCTTAGATTTGTTCATGGGTGACTTCATATTCAACAGCAAGAATTTCAGGTTGGAATTTCCTCTACTGCTGTCCTCATTCAAGTATCCAACTTTGCGGTTTATTCTTGCAGGTGTCATTCTTCAGGGAACTTATCAACCTCAGGAGAGATCTGGACCAGCACTCAACGGCCTGGTGTTTCCTTCCTCCAGATTCTGAGTCTAGGAGTGTCGTCCTAAGCTGAGCAGTAGCTCAGAAGCTTTTTGTGATTCTCCCTAAGTAGGTAGCATTTATAAAATATAGCACTGAAAATAAAAGATAGCAGCGTAAGGAGAAAATGAGCAATTCTTCTCTTTTCATTTTACCCTCTTCTTGGTTATCACCAAGGGGTGCCTCATGTCCTGTCAAGGCAGATGAGAGAGAACTGAAAGAGCTAAAACAACCAAAAGCTACTAAAATTTTGTGGATGATGCTTTTACATTTCTTTTACACTTAATAACAGGAGGGAATCACCTGCAGAGAGCAGAGTGCGAGTCTTTCACAAATCCCTTGACTTTGTCATCCAAGTAACCTTCACAATTCGAGGCAATTAAAATAGCTCCAAATACCTACATTTAGGAAACTGAATCAACCCTCTGGTCTACACCAGTAGCACAGTCTGGAGAGCAATTTTGCTGACCAAACGCAGCTGTGTAGTCTTTCTTTGCAGCTGACTCAACTGAACACAAGAACCAGCAAGGTACCAGAGCGTAGACACCTGGCTAACAGATACCTGCATTTAGGTGTCTACAGTCTGAAGCTGCATCCCACCCTTGGTTGTAGATAAGTGGAACAAACTGACTTTGAGAGGTCAGAATGACACGTAAAGCATGGGTAGGAGAGTCACTGCAACATGCAGTGTATACTTAGATGTAGCACATTTCCCCCTCCCTCCAACAAAAAAAAGCCACCTTCTTTGAGGGAAGTTCTGTAAATTAATCGTTTTCATTTGAAATCAAGCTGAAAGATGAAATTGTGGAAGTTCCTGCAGAACAATAGCTCTGCAAAAATCAAGATTAGAATTAAATGAAGTATTTTATTGGAATGATGATGGATTGTTTCATTTTGACGATATTGGCACGGTGTATGTGGATAATGTCAAAGCTTTACAACATGAAATACAAAATATCATACATAATATTTAGTAGAAAAGTCAAACAAAAAATCTATCAAAACATTTTAATCAAAATATTTTTATGCTGCTCTGGAGAAATGGATTTGCATTATTGAAGCAAACTGAGAAAGCTGAATCCACTATCTGGACATAAACTTTTCAAAATTTTCATCCAAATCTACTGTTTTCCATGAAAGCCTTCAACCTCTACCAAAACACCACCTTTGAATGTTTTTTCTAACAAGCTCTAACAATAAAAATTGGACACATAGGCTTTATGTGTACTCCATAACCAAGAAAGCAAAGGCACTGGCCAACTGTCTGTGCTGCTGTGGTGGTCACTGGTGTGCTGCTGGCCTGTATCAGCAGTTGGGAGGTTATTGCAAACGAGGAACTGCTCCTCACAGGCCATTTGTACGTGGCCTCACCACTCTACAAACGTTCCCTGTTTTGTTAATAGCACCAAGGAAGCCATGCAGACCTCCTAGGAGAACTACAGCTATCACTACGTCAGGCAAAATACACGGGATGCTACAGCAAACCAAGGCCTACACCAAGATCAAGGAGAATAAACTCGTACTCAATACCTGGAGGTGGCAAATACAACCCTGTCCAAAGGGAAAATAAATCCTACTCGTGTTCAAAACACAAGCAGGATGAGAAATACTTTTGGACATTTATGTTAAGAATGTTAAAAGATCTAAGAAGGGGAAGCGGGGAGGAGAGTTTGAGTTTCTTAACTATTCAACAGTTAATAAAATAGAGATTATAATGCTAGAAGGAAAAATGAACTTCTTTTTCAGCCTCCTGAATAACACAGCTTATAGGACTACCCTGAATTAATTCATGCTTGGATAGAACATATGTTCTGAACAAACAGCTAGTATTGATTTTAAAATTGCCAGTGATAGAGAATCCACCACATTCCCATGGCAAATTGTTCCAATGTTTAATTACTTTCACTGTTGAAAAAACTTGTGCCTCATTTCTAGTGTGAAATTGCCTGGCTTCGGGTTCCAGCCACGAGATCTTTTTATACATTGTTTGCTAGCTTGAAGGGCCTCTTATTAGCGCTTGGTTCTCCAAGTAGGTACTTACAAACTGCAACCCCTGAGGTTTCCCACAGATAAACTAAAGAGGCTCTTCTCCAGGAATCTCAGCCCGTGAAGCGCGGCCCCTCGCATTACCATCATTTGCATGTTTAGTTTCTGAGCTGCCTCTTCAGTTTAGCAGCAGCTTTCTTCAACTGAGGACACCAAAACCCAAGAAGGAAATGGAGCTGCTGGAGTGAGTCCAGAGGAGGCCACAAAGATGATCCAAGGGCTGGAGCACCTCTGCTGTGAAGACAGGCTGAGAGAGTTGGGGCTGTTCAGCTTGGAGTAGGCTCCAGGGTGATCTTGTTGCAGCCTCCCAGTACCTAAAGGGGCTACAGGGAAGCTGGAGAAGGGCTTTTTACAAGGGCATGTAGTGACAGGACACGAGGCAAAGGCTTTAAACTGAAAGAGGGGAGATTTAGATTACATCTGAGGAAGAAATGTTTCACTCTGAGGGTGGTGAGGCACTGGAACAGGTTGCCCTGAAAAGCTGTGGATGGTCCATCCCTGGAAGTGTTGAAGGCCAGGTTGGATGAGGCATTGAGCAACCTGGTGTAGCGGAGGGTGTCCCTGCCCATGGCACGGGGGTTGGAACTAGATGATCTCCGAGGTCCCTTCCAACCCAAACCATTCTATGATTCTAAAACCCAAGGCAGTAGTACAGAAGCTGAGCACCTCTCAAGTACAGACGTCATCTATTACTTCCCGAGCTCCCACCTCGGATAACCCAGTTTATGCTTCCAAGCCTCCAAACTACGTCTTCTGGTATAGTTTTGCACAAGGATTCACTTCCAGATGACTACTAGCATAATTCTTCCACACCTGCAGCTTTCCAGAATAGAATCCTTTTAGGTTAAAAGCACAGCTAACTACTGCTTTTTGTACGCCTTTATATAGTGCTTCACAATTGACGGTATTAAAATACACACTGATTCCTTAAGAAAAAAAAAAGTTTAACCAGGAATCTGCAGTTGCCCTGTATCTGTGACCTTGTCATTTTACACGGTTTTTCTGCAGACTTTTATCATTCGTGTCACCAACAGTCTTTCCTTCGGGTGGTTTGACATCGTGCTCCCTGGTATTGGTAAAAATAATAAATACGACAGGCGCAAGGATCGATCTGCGCAGAATTCTGGTACTACATGTTTGTGGCAGTGATTCCCTGTTTGCGGTTGAATTTTCAGAGTGCCACTTAACCAGTTTGTAATTAGACCAGTTTAATACACAGCAAGTTATTTGATGCTATCCTAATTTCTTTATCAAGATGCTACGCGGTACAATAACCAACGCTTTAAAAAGTCTAACCACATCTGTACTACCACCTTTACCAATAAATTTTATAATCTCATCCAAAAGATATCAGATTAGTTTGACAGGATTTATTTCCCACAAATCCATTTTCATGGGCATTAATAATATTTCCCATCTTTGATTTTTTATTATTCAAATCCCATATCAGTTTTCCTATTCTTTCACCTGAAAACGGTATCGGAATGACAGGGCTATAATTACTTAGGTTGGCCCATATTCACACCTTTTAAACTTGAAGGCATGTTTAAACAGCAAGCATTTTTTTCCAAGGCTTCTGGCATTTCAAAACAAATGTCAAACTCCGTGGAAAGTACCCAGGTTATGCTTGAAACATTTGTAGACACAGCACCTGCATTTTCTACCTGGCCATAAGAATGGCTATATGGATTCAGGAACCACCAGGCTTGGTGCGCTGCCTCCAGCAGCAGGTATGGAAAAAAGCAGGATAAGACAACTGCGCCCAAGGGACCTTGCCCAGTCTGCTCCCCTAGCCCATGGCAATTTGGGGCTCTGTGACCTCCTCTGGCAGGCATTGCACCTGCATCCTTCTGTTGTGCAGCCCCAGGGTTTTTCCTTCAGTGAGTTTGTCAAATGACTTGCTAGAATAATTTTGATTTCTAATCGGCTTACCACTCTGTGGCAATGAGATCCCTGAAAATAACCACACGTTGCATGCTTTATTCCCTAAATATAGCCTTTGATGACCTGTTCTCCCACTGTAAGAAGCAGGTAACAGCCGCTCTGTGTTCACCTTCTCCATTCCAGTGGTGATTTTGCAGACCTACTGCATGTTCCTCCCGGGCCACCTCTCGAGCTATATAGGCGAATATATTCCTCTTTTCCCGGGGAAGTGGCTCTGTGCCTATCGGTGCCTGTGCCTCCTGCCTTGGACCCCCTCTACATTCTGCTCATCTCTTTTAGAGGTGAGCACCACAACTGTGTTTGGTTTGCTAAGATGCAGAGAGATCACGGATTTGCAGTGACATAGACATACACATCGCTTTGTGTTTGGCTGTCCTATTTCCTAATTAATTATTAGATCTTTGTCTTTTGCACCACCTCTGAACGCTAATCTGACATCTTGACAGATGCAGTCATGTTTTTTTTTTTTTTCAATTTACTGGTTTGGAAGCAGCTCTTTATCTTCCTGAGCTATTCCTGCATTGCATTGTTTAGCCGACTGTCACTACCTCTGGAATTGACACTGCTGCCAACCCAAATTACAGTCATCATGCTTAAGATACGACTCAGAGCTTCAAACCCATTACCAAGCCCTTCCCTGGACAAACTGTACCTGCCTCTAATACAGCCTCGAGAGGAGCTGTATTTATTCACTCCGGTCAACACTGGTTAAACTTGCCACAGCCACAAAAACAGAGCTGAAATGGAGTTGTGCGTGACTCCACCATCGTTGGGAAGAGGTACGCCTTTGTGTGCTTCCCTCTGTTGGAGCACAGCGTGTCTTTAAGGACCTGCACAGTCAGGGCAATGGAGGCCACAAATTTTACACAAATTTTTTATCCGCTGAACACCCTTACTGGAACAGATGTTTTCAGCTGCACTCACAAATACGTTTGCCTACACAACAGCCTTCTGGGGCTTGCATGTATTGTCTATAGGGCCTTTATGCCTGGATGAGTGCAGAACTACCTATGTGCACAAATAATCCGTGTGTAGTTTTATCCCTATGGACGTGCATCATTGCTGTTTTCTGTTTGCCCCTGCCTGTAACGCAACAGAAAGCGACTGCGGCACCGACTTAACGGAGCTAATTTGGGTGCTACACATTAAGCTGGAGGCCAGTGGCTGAGGAAGGTGAACGTGGGCTGAGAGGTAGATCTTCGCTGATCGCCCGGCTGCTCCCATCCATCACATTTGCTCCTACTGGAAAGGATATGAGCAGGTCTTTGTTCACGAACAGCTCTCCTTTAAATCTCTGGCAATTAGGAAGAGTGTATCAGGCAGTGGATGTGCACTAACAGAGAGAGAAGAACCTTCTGCTTTTCTCTCTGTTTTAATTGCCTGTGTATTTATGGGCTTTGGTAATGGTAGTGAAAATCCTCCTGGCACCATGTGAATGCTTTTGCCTTCCTTCTCTGAATGACTGGTTTGTTCTTTCTGTGCTGTTTCCTTCCTCTGTGAAGGCACTTTGCTCTCTGACCAGACAACTGCCCTCCCTTGCCGCACAAACTCTCACTGCCACCTGGTATGCCATTCTGCAGATGCTCAAAGGAAACAAGCCCTATTAGCTTTCTATTTCCTTATAAAATCTCACCCTGAGAGAGGGGAAAGGATCCAGTTCTAATTCCCGAGGGAACATCCTTGCCTCGGGGGCAAAAAGTAAGTCCCAGGGCAAAGGGAGTCCCATTAAATGACAAGGCACCACTCAAAGTCGTCCCCAGTTACAGCTGTTGCTGCCTCCAGCAGATTTCCCCAAGGGTCTTCATTTAGCTGCAGTTCATGGAGAGGGTCAGGCAGTGATGGCTGCACAACTGGGCAACACTTGCTTGTTGACCAGTCTGTAGCGTAATTAGACTCAGCCCTGATGGAGGCTGAACAAACGAGGGGCTGGACTTGGAGCAACACAATACCGAGCTACATAAACTACAGGCAGGATTTGGGGAAGCCACTGGCAAAAACCCCACAAATTCAAACACTACCAGGATTTAGCTCTTGCTCTTAACCCCTTACACGTCAGGCTCATAAGCACATTCATTAGCAGAGGAACCCTTTTGTCCTACTCATTAGGAGACTGTGATGTTTGGATAAACAGCCAAAGACTCGTACCAACTGATCCCTTAAATCAGTTTTTGCCTGAAACAAAAGCAACAGCAGGACCTTAATACTGCAGCAGTTACAAAAGCGCCAAGGTAAGAGGTGCTTTCCTGGACAGAATTCAATTACAGTCTTAATACTGGTTTTAATTACCTTGACTTAACTGCTCCATGGCACAACAGCCTGAGATGCTCCACCAGCAACGTGCTGCTGAAGGCACTCAGGGAGGCAACTTGCTCTCTTTTTTAGAGAGTTTGTAGAGACTTCAGCTATATCAAATATATACTTTGCCTCCCATGACGCATCACTAGTTCCCAATGGCATCTATACATCCTATCATGCAAACAGTTTTCAAGCAAACAGCAAGAAGTTTTCAGAAAGTTTTCCTGAAATTAAACAGGAAGTTACCAATAAAGCACTAATTTAATAACTTTCAAATAACAGAGATTAAAGAGCAGTATCTGACTGAATTAAACACCGAGCACAAGAAAAAAAAAGGACTAGTACTAAACAAAAAGTCATTCTGCTCATCTTTTTTTTGTCAAGGCAAGATATATTTTCCTTCAGCACATATAATCCTCAAATGTCTTCATTTTTAGAATGGAAGCTGTACCACTGTATTTCAGGAACCAGTTTGGTTACGTACACGTCCTGCACACCAGGGCTGTTTGTAGCCCCTACGACTAAGCCCAAAGTGAAAAACACGTGAAATAAAGTGCTCCCTCTTTTTGCAAAACCGCGACAGACTTACCATCGCCCTCCCTTCACCCAGTTACCACCCTGTCCCGTTCCCTGAAATGGGCAGTTCTGGACGGGTCTGCCAAATTTCCTTTATTCCTTGTGGGAAACAGCATGTTGGCAGGCTGTCGCAGGAGGAGTTAAAAGCACTGTCCAGGGTGCTTGGAAGATTTCTAAGAATTACAAAGAATAGGGAACGGAGCGTTATGACTGTTCTAACTTTCAATATCCTTGTTTTTGGAGTTGTATGTGTTCTATTATAGGCATGCTATACTCAACGGACAGACATGAGAGAAGTTCCTTTTATGAAATCCCCAAGTTAAGAGAAGGCCACAGGCATAACTATAGCGATTTTTATAACATAATCATCAGGAAATTGTTCAGCTTTTCTAAGGCAATGTGTTCTCTAAGATCCTGCAGTCCCCTAAAAGTACCTCTTGCTTTGTCTGCTTCCCCGGAAGAAAAAAAGATGTCCGCTGACAAGAAAAAACAATCAAAGCTTTTCTTCTTCCTCCCCTCTCAACTATTAACTACCAAGCTTAAACAAGGGAGCATATGTATTTCACAACCCATTTCCCTCCAACAGCTCCCATAACCTTAACGTTCATTGTACAACTGAATAACCACCTTGTTGTCCTACTATCCTGTAGTCAGGAATAAGTGAGGAAGGTAGGTCTGATGAGTTGTAGCAAAACTTTGTACTAATTAAAACAGATGTTTCCCTTGATCCTCTGCCATTTTTCAAAGGAGCCTGAACTTGCTTTCATGTGGCCAAAGTATTGAGCCTTTTTCAGAAATGGCAGCCTTCACTTTGAGTCTCATGGCAATCAGCTGAGGTATCAAGTCTCGATGGTGCTGTGGCTGAACCAACAACACAAGAGTCTGCATATATAACTGTTCTTTTAAGAGCCAGCATCTCATCAACAGACAGAATTCTGAATCATAGAGAGCCCAGATAAATTTAGAAATGTTACACCAGGAACAAGAGCACAGGGGTGGACCACTGCCGGGCTTCCTCCACAGGCTTCCAGAGATAATGAGAGCAGGCTTTGGCTGGAATACTAACCCACAGCCACGAACATCACGACCCTTACGGAGAGTATTTCTTCGACAATCAATGAACGGCCAGTGTCATTTTCAAGTTAAGACCAAAATGCCTCCAGCCTCCCTAACGCTGATCTATCTCAAATGCCTCCAGAATTCCGAACACTGAACCCCTGCAGGAAATCAGGGTTGGTTTCCTTTTTTAATCAAACCAACCAGAACTGACTTTTTGAGCCGAGATAAAACTGTCTCCCTCCAAAATAGTCCTATTAGGTATCACACCTTAAAAAGTTGCAGAAAAGGGCACTGTCCAAGATGACCCTGGAGGCTCACAGAGAGGACAAATGTACTTTGCAAAGTTTTTGAAAGTTTTCTGCACTGATGTCACTAAGGTAGTTCTCCAGATTTACAGTTTGGCTTCCTGCTTTTGTCCCCTGCATAACAAAGACCTAATAACATTCCCACTCAATCCTGCTACTACAGTTGCAACGAGGCTACACCCTCTCAACTTCCTACCCACCTAGGAAACCCAAACTTACCCAACATCCCCAAAACCCTTCAAAACTTGAAAGGAACATGAAAGGTTTTATTTTATAACCATAACTGACTTCCTTCGTAACATATGCCTTGAAGTCTCAAGGTACTTTTTCATTCTTTGGGAGAAGAGAAACAGGCACAGAGGTATGGAAGCTAAGATTAGAGGTGACCTCTGAGAGCTGTGACTCACCCAACATCCCTGAAAAAAATCTACAGGAAAGCTAATGATGTAAACAAGTTTCCGAGTGTTGGACTGCCCTGTTTCACTCATGAGGTCATGTTTTTTGAAGCTGAGTTGGGGAAGGAAACAAGACAGTTGCTTTTCTCATGAATTATACCAGCAAGGTAGTGCACAACTACTTCTGCTAGACTAGCTCACCTACATGCTTCATAAAAGCAGGTTTGCAGAAGTAGCCCTTTATGAGGAGCCCCACACATCAGTATTACCTTTCTAAAAGAGCAAAGTCAATTCATGGGAATCAGAACGGGCTCTGCCGCATGGGAGAGACAGCAAATTATCATCCAGTTACGTCTTTCCAATATTCTGAGACAGGTTCCCAAGAGGAAGCAAAATTTGAGTTGACCAGAAAGCAAACTGCAGCTTTAAAACCCCCTGTCCACCAAGTGGAACAGCAACCCCAGTAACACCAACACCGCAGCGGGCTTTGATCATGGGGGTCTTAAATCCAGACTCCTCCAGACAGATATTTTAAGGCGTATTACATGCTTTACTCGTTAGCACAGGAGGCTGGGAATGAGCGTTTTGGATGGCGAGGAGGAAGAAGGGGCTGCTGGCTGTGAGGTTAGCAGGAGTACCAAAAAGGACAACACAACCATGTGGAGAAGACCTGAACCTTGCTGTTGGCTCTGCAAGCACTCCTCTGCCTTAAACTTCATCCCTGCTCCAGAAGCGAGAGGCGGTGACGTGCTCTCTTTTGGTGAGGTCTCAGGTAGTGACACGCATTACGAGAGGCACAAGAACAGCAACCCCAATTTCATGGAAGAGGTAAGCCAAGCTTGTCCTTTGGCTCACAGCCCGGGGCATTTCCTCAGAAACCAGGAGGGTTTTGTGGCCCAGCACTCGCTGCCTGGCTGACAGACGGATGAGCTGGCTGTGCCGCATCCCGCTCTCCGGTTCCCCAAATTAAGTGTGTGACCATCTGTTTCCAGCCTTGTGCTAGACCTCACTGAGGGCATCCTAGTGATATGCTGCTTCTGAAAAGGGTATCTTCTGGTTTGCTCTCTGTTCATTAAATAAGCATTTAAAAGGTTTCAAACTATTTGTGCCAAAAAAAAAAAAAAGTGGCTACTTCCCACTCATAACCACTTTAAGTTCCATCTTACACACTCTAATACATCAATTTGAAAATCTGTCTGTGTACCATAAAGCAAATAACAAATCTTTTCCACAGTCCATCTCTCCCTGTAGGCATGAATATTAAAATAGAAGTAAACTATAAAAAACACATTATACAAAATACCTTATATTGCAAATAAGTACACTCTGCTCAAAATGCATGAGCCTGGAATTAACAAGTCAGCTTGTGTCTATGTCTTCATTCTCCATGAACACCAAGAGCACACATTTAGCCTCAAAAACCCAGGTGATAGGAAAGGAGAATTAAATGCTGAGCGGGGAACAAGATTTGCTTTTTGAGACTACGGAACTCCCTCCTTGCCTGCACAGCTACTACAAAACTATTTTATTTTCAAAAGAAAGTAAAAATTCACTTTTCTCCAGAAACCAGAAAGTTAAGTAAAACACCAAATGGTATGAGAATTACAACTAATTCAGCAGTTGGCAAGACTGGATGGAGCATGACTGATACAGATGGAAGGTTTAGTGGCCAAACTCTAACAAGTCTCTGCTGAGTACGTATGGACTGAGATTTTCCAAAAACTTGCAATTTAGCCACATCTAGGTAGACACGAACTGAGACAGCAAAAGGTAAATCCCTGACACCAAGACTACTTTACCTGCCAAATTCCAATCTCTCCTCCAAACCACATAAAGGCTGAATTATTGTTCAAAACAGAAACATGAACTTTTTAATGAGTAAGTCAACATATGTTTTCCTAATCTCCGGACTTTTTAGCTGAAACTTTCACAAATATTCAGCCCTGAGCTAATACTCAGCGCAAACTACTTCAAACCAAATGGATGCAGTTTGGCATGCTGATAAGCGATGGAAAATTACGTCGGATAATGAAAAAACGTTAGGCACTTTAGTGATAAGCAATTGTATCAGCTTTGCATAGGACGTGCCTGTCTCCAGCTGTCTCTCTTCAGACCGAATTCACACACACAAACAGGTACAGTTCATCTGAAATATTCCTTTTTCTCAGTCATTTGCAGCAGATGGGAACGCAACTCAATGTCTGTGTTGACTGCATGTGTGTAGCATGCACTGGAATTTTGTAGGAAAGTCAGATGGAAAGCAGTAACATTCATTGTTCCTGCTGCTGTCCCTGCCTTGTAAACTGTATTTTTGCAGAGGAGTGAAAGGTAATGGGAAAGGTACGGAAGAGAAGATTCCAACGGCTGGGCAGTGCAGTCTCCTGGCCTATTTTGGCTGCTTCTATTTTAGATTCCTGGCCATGGGAATTCCTCTTGCTGCGCAGACAGAACGGTAGCAGAATCCCAGGTTCCCTCACCTCATTCTGACAGCGACTGCTGACACTGTGACCTGCCTCCCAGGATGCTTTCTGCGAGGGGGACAAGCAGCAGGGAAAAGAAGACTTTACATAGGCAAAGGTCATAATTCCAAAATGAGGGAGACTGAGGGGAAAGTGGCAGGGTCCTCAAAGGAAGCACCTTTGCTCGAGAGCTACTGGAAACAATCAGGAACTGGGAGACCCAATTCCCCCTCGTGCTGTTTTTGGCTGGGATGGAGTTAATTTTCTTCCCAGGAGCTAGTATGGAGCTATGGTTTGGATTTGTGCTGAAAACAGTGTTAATAATGCAGAGATGTTTTCGTTATTGCTGAGCAGTGCTCACACAGAGTCAAGGCCTTTGCAGATTCTCACCCCACCCCAGTGGGGGTGCACAAGAACTTTGGAGATTCCCAAATCCCACAGCTAGGATTCCCAAGTAACCGTGCTGATGGGAAGTGGTGAATGAATTCCTTGTTTTGCTTTGCTTTGTTTGCACAGCTTTTGCTTTACTTATTAAACTGGTTTTATCTCAATCCATGAGATTTCTCACTTTTACTCTTCCGATTCTCTCCTCCATCCCACTGTGTGGGGAGTGGGCGAGTGGCCGCGCGGTGCTCAGGTGCCAGCTGGGGTTAAACCCCAACACCCTGCAGTGCTCAGCCACTGGTGTGCTGCGTGACGACTTGTAACTTCACCGCCCTCACACGAAAATGGGAATGGGAACCACCCATGGGATGAAAATGGCAACGGAATGAACACGGATGCATACGTGTGCAGGAGGGGGTCAAATTTACTGAACACCTGTCCACGTGCATATTTCTTCCAAAGGAGATCAGAAGAAGAAGAGCAACACTACCAGTATGTTCTGTCTGCTTCTCCCACTGCCCTGTAGAACACACACGATCAAATGTTTTTCCACCTCGCACACCCTTCAATTCAAAGAGCACGCCTGCTCCCTGCAATCCCTCTGCTGATCCCCACATGCCCATCTCAGCCCCTGACTATCCCTCTGCAATCCTCAGACTCCGTGATTTATGCCCCCCAACCCCTGCCTCCTCCCCAGAGCTGGGACCCTGCCCTCCGTGCACGCCCAGCATGGCACTCGCCCCTCTCCCCAGTGCCCTCCATGTGCTGCAGTCCTGCGGTCCCTTTCCTTCCACCCTCTGTGCCACCCTCCCCCTCCGCTCACAGTCGCACACACGTACAAAGCTCCTTCTGCCTATTAAGCACTTCCATTCTGTGAAACCTCACAATTAAAACTAATCCTTATCCTGCAAATAAGCTGAAAACTAAAGCGGTGCCTCGGAAAGCTTTCCATTTAATGAGCAGCTTTGCCGTGGCCCTCGCCGTTCCCCATCTTCTCCGCGCGAGATGAAGATCAGCCCCCCTGCAGCTCCTTACTGCAAACATTAATTCAGGAGGTCACTTACATATTAATGCTGAACCTGTTTCTGGCACCTTTGCTGATACCGAGCAGACCCCCAGTAGCCCCATTAGCAGCCAGTGTTTTAAAAGAAGCCGATTCCTAATGGGCGCATGGGTGGTGGAAGCTGACCTCCACCGCTTCTCCTCCCTTCCTCGCCTGCTCTCTGAATGCCACCGGTGCTTGCGAGTACCAGCTCACTGCACCCCACGTGCGTGCCTGGGACATGCTTCTGTTTGCTTTCTCCCCCATGCAAACACATGCCTGTGCCCAAGGGACGCACTGTGCCCACCCAAGAGCAGCCTTGCCAAGCAGCAAAAGCCTGAAACCTGCTGGTTTAAAACACACTCAGGTATCGTGATCATGGACAGCAAGACAAAACATCAGGTAGATGGACTTCTCACGGGCACACTTGCACGACACTTACAACCCCCATGTACTAACAGATAGCCCCAATCCCAGAGGAACGCAAATCCCTTCTCCTTGTCCTGTGCCCCCTCCTATGCGTTTACTCATCCCTCACGCTACATCGCGCTTGCCTGTTCGAATGCTGCTGAGATTGACAAGTGGCCAGCACCACCAGCAGCCCTGTCCTTTTCCCCGCAGTGCCCCAGCTTGGCATCGGAGCCCTGACCGCACCAGCCGTTTCCTGAAGATGAGTCCGAAATGTCAGCAGCCCTCAGTCCCTAACACATCCCGGGCAAACTAATGGGACTTCATGACAGTGAGGGAAACTGTGAGCAGCGAGCTTGGAAAAAATGCCTGGGAAGATCCATGGGGGATGCGCTTTGCCTGCCAGAGCTGAACCTAACCTCCTGCACCATCATCTCAAAAAAGCTGGCAGTTGGAAAAGCAAAGTCTTTTCCCACTGAGGAAGAGCAGAGGGAAAGCTCACCTGAACATTGGCTACTCCACAGCTCTGAACTCGCTTTTCAGACTTGAGCAAATACTTCATCTTGTATCTAAGACAAAAAACCCTCTCGTCACCATCAACCTAATTGCATTTCCACTCAGGCATGCACGCCCCAGCTCCTGATAAAGCATTCACGTGTTGTCCTTGGCCTTGATGGGGCAAAGCACCTGCAGAACTGGAACCTTGGGCAGGTGGGAACCCACGCTGCCGGCCATGGCTGGGCTAGCAAGGCTCGCTTGAATCAGCTTGTGGAGCAGGGCCAAGGGGCACGACTCTGCCAAGATTTGTGCCAAAAACCATGTCTGTGGGTAATTTGCCCCTGCTTTTTACTCTGGAAGGCTCATATTTGTTCTTTTTCCATTTCCTGAGTCTCAGGCAGAAACCACCTAGATGGAAGCTGGGCGGTTTTGTGCTCGCTGCATGGAAAATGTAACGCGAGTGTCCCACCAGAACACGTAAGACAAGGAGTGGTGCTACCTGGGCCCATGGAGGACACCTTGAATGTTTTCTTCAGAAAACTTCCAGGGCAAGGAGAAGCCTTGCCTGCTGCCATCCAGGCTGCGTATGTGCCAGGGCTTCCCTTTAAATTTAAGGGTTTGGACTTGCTGGTTAAATATACGTATGCACACATTATACGGCTACGGGATTCTTTCTCAGGTTTTAGCTGGTTTTATAGTATGAAATGAGGACTAAACATGGAACCGGCAACATCCATGCCCATTTCCCCTCCAAGCAACTCAGTCCACCCTCCCCATTCCTCCAACATGACACCAAAGCAGTTTATTCTCCACACACCACCACACATCCAGGGTTAGTCACCGGCTCTTCCCCTGCAGCCCCTCCATCCTGAGGCTCCCACACCATCTTCGCCCCCACCCCTCAGTTTTATCCCACAGTTTGTCCTGAGGATCCCACAGAGCTCTGTCAATACACTACCCGTTATTATAGTCCCTTCGGCTTTTTCTCAATTAAGACAGCAAATCATGCCTAATTGTTCCCAGTTCTGTGATGGTTTAGTGATGTGGATAAACGTCCCCTCAGGACGACACTGCATCCACTCCAATCATTCGCTTGTGATCTAAATACAAAGGGCATCTAGGTCCTCTGATATGAAAGGCAGCTACATACAACAGATAATGATATTTATCTGGAAAAAAGGCAGAAGATTTACTTTAACACAGCTACATTTGTAACTACGATGTACTAAAAGCTCAGTGCTTTTTCCCAGAGGCGTTCATGAAACAGCGTCTCCCACACCCCCCACCAACCAGCTGGATGCAGTTGAAACTGTGAATACGCTGGGAAAAAACAAACAGGACCGACTAAGTCTCTGTTCCTCAGTATTAGTTATTCAAAAGTATATTTGCTTGCACAGATTTACTTAGAATTTGGTCCCAGTTCTCCCATCCCCATCCCGAGCATACCAGACCCACCTGGGCAGGGTTCCTTCATCAACAGAAGGGCAATCCCACTGCTCCCTTGAGTCTTCCCAAAAAGCCCATGTTTCTCGTGCTCTGATAGCAGCCTGATCCCGAGGGAAGTCATCCAGGCTGATGACTGGAGGAGGGAAGACACCGCAGCAGCACGGGCTGCTTTCCCAGAACAGGCTGGCAGAAGCACACTGGAGCGAAGACCCAGCTTAATGAACCAAGCCGCGCTAGGGGCAAGCACTTCTTACTAGGCCGCGTGCCCCATGGGCAAGTGCGGCTCTATGCTCAGCGCCTACAAAGTCCCTTCTCCATATCTCCACGTTTCACAGAATCACAGAACGGTTAGGGTTGGAAGGGACCTCAAAGATCATCCCAACCCCCCTGCCATGGGCAGGGACACCCTCCACTTCACCAGGTTGCTCAAAGCCTCATCCAACCTGGCCTTGAACACTTCCAGGGATGGGGCAGCCACAGCTTCTCTGGGCAACCTGTTCCAGTGCCTCACCACCCTCAGAGTGAAGAATTTCTTCTTTATATTCAATCTAAATCTCCCCCTTTCAGTTTAAAGCCCTTGCCCCTTGTCCTATCACTACATGCCCTTGTAAAAAGTCCCTCTACAGCTCTCTTGTAGCCCCTTTAGGTACTGGAAGGCTGCAATAAGATCACCCCAGAGCCTTCTCTTCTCCAGGCTGAACAGCCCCAACTCTCTCAGCCTGTCTTCATAGGAGAGGTGTTCCAGCCCTCAGAGCATCTTGGTGGCCCTCCTCTGGACCCAATCCAACAACTCCATGTCCTTCTTGTGTTGGGGACCCCAGAGCTGAACGCAGTATTCCAGGTGGGATCCCATGAGAGCAGAGTAGAGGGGCAGAATCACCTCTCTCGCCCTGCTTCCCACGCTTCTTTGGATTTCCTCCACTTCCCAGTCATAGCAAAGACGTTCGAGAAGCTTTACCCTCTTCTCAGCCAAACCAGCGCCTGTAAAGGACACGGCAGCCAGTTTCTCCAGGGTTGATCCGTGCTGACTTATATCCTCTATTGATTCCTGGTGATGCAGCTACCACCTCACTCTGGTCTTCTGGCCTTGATCCTCCTACACCCAAGTCAGGTGTAACGATCATAAAAACACCACCGAAAAGTAAATTCATTCATTTTTCCCCTCAAAAACACGCGTGTGTGAGCTTGCGGGGGAAGCTGCGTGCAGTGACACCACCCACAAGGCCCACGGGAAGCTAAGTGTGATGGCTCTGCCTCACTTCCTCCATCTCTTCTTCCATCTCCCCCACCACCACCCAGCAGTTACCAGGCACGAGCTGCAGCGGCGCAAGGTTAAAAGTAGCGAGAGGCAACTTCAGCTTTCATATACCCTGATCAATATTTACTGGAGCAATAAAAGAGTTCAGAAACTGCAGCTCTGGCGTGATGGAGAAGCTGGAGAGAGGAAAACGGCATTTAAAGTCTTCAGAGGGACATGACAACCAGCTAATGATTACTTAGGGACTATCGGATTTCTTTCTTCATTTATTTTGCCAGAGCAGTGTAGTAGTTAAAACACAGAATAATAAGGCAGGAAGCTGGGTCTGGCTCTAGTCTGGGGAAGCAAGTATGTTTGTTACAAACACCTCCCTTTTCCGTACCCAGGTTTGGAAGGAGAGCTTGTTAAGGTGAATAGGAGCACATCTCCCTGTTCCCAGCTCCTCTGCTGACATGAAATCCTGGGCAACGTCCTTCGCTCTCTGCGGCTTCTCCAAGTGAACGCTTTGTCATATACTCTCCTGATCAAAGGGTCTTGCTGCCGGTAATTTGTCTGCTGTTCTCAAGGTTTTTTTGAGTCAGTTCATCAGCCAGTGAGCCTCTGGTGTTACCATACAGTAGGGTAACCCTTGGGCTTTTTTGGATTCGATGTTGGTCTGCAAGCCAAAGCACCTCAGCTACACTCCATGGCCTCTCCAAAGCACTGCGAGGGGCCTCCAGGCAAAGCTGTTTCCTGTAGTGCAATCCAGGCTCCAGCAGATTAAAAAACCCCAACAACAAAACAACGCCAACTCCTCAACAACAACCCTGTCTGTTACTTATTATCAGAAAACAATCAATTCTCATGCTGCTCCTGAAAACACAGGGGTAGATTTTGGAGTGTAAATAACAAATCAGAAAAATCTAGCTGAAGTTGCCAGATGTGGAGAAAGCAGAAGGGCAGGAAAGGCAAAGGACTGGCCTGGTCCTCTTCAAGGAAAGCTCATAGTTCCTCACAGCACATCACAATCCTGCACAACAGAACACAGGATTAAGACTTGGCATTACCAAATTTGTGGGATAAACTCACAAAGCGCCCGCGATAGTGTAGCCCTAAAAAACCAAACCCAATATGTTAAGGATTTTTGCAAGGTCCTTTCACTTATACATCATCTGCTTCCTCCTACAGAAACGACACTGCTATTAGGATTGCTCAATGAAGAGCACGGAACAAATGGAGCCTCTAGCCACTTCCAATAGATAAGGTTAGTTAACCTGTGTCTTCTAAGATGTGTGCACATCTTTTGTGAGGAAATGAAATTCTTGGAACTCTGAGAGCCAGCGGCCTCGAAAGGATCACATTTTTACTCTTCTATCTGTTGGACCTTCAACTAGGGCCAGCCATCGCTGTGGACAGTGGAGGAATCCTGAGAAAGAAGCTGGGCACACAAAAATGTTGTGAAGGGTATAGGGAAAGGGGGAGTCAAGAGTCTTTAGAGGCCAATCAACTTATTACAAGAAAGAAAAAAACTCTGTGCCTCCTTCCCATAACCACAACAGTCTGGGAAACGGGAAAAGACAAGAAATGTTGTCCCCAACTCTCATTCCTGCCATAGGCCAGCTAAGCTCAGGGTGGAGCAAAGCTAACAACCAGCATACTGGCCTGGAAGGTAGATGGACAATGAAGGATAAGGATGCTTATCCTTCCGGGTACACCTTTTTGGACGAGTGCTCCAAAAAGAAAAATGCTCAGACTAGGCTGACCTAGGAAAGATCCTGCCACACAAGAGAGGGAACTGAGAGCCACGGGTAGAAAAGATAAAGTATCAAGAAGAAAAAACAATCAGAGCAGAAGGAGAGACAGAGGCAAGACAGGCTTTTGCACTAATCCCCCTTTGCTCCCCTGTCTTACTCCTGGAGATCAAATCCCAGCACAGCGGCAAAAAAAATTGCTCAGATCTGCAGATACAGAAGAGAGCACACAGGCTCTGGCTTCTCCAGTATCTTAAGCAATTTAGGCTGCACATAATCCCCCTGCAGTTACTACCCCCACTCAACACCACCACCCCCCTCCACACACGCACACCATGTCCTCCCCCTTGCTGCACAAATGAAGCCGAAGTATGAGGCTGCAGCTCCCCTTTTTCCTCCACCACAAGCTGCAGATGCCCCAGCCTGGGGACCTCTCTTTTCTCCTCCTCCATTCCTCTTTCACTATATTCTTTATCATCATCTTTGCTCCTTTCCCTGCATCCATCTCCTTTCACTGGATTTCCTGTTCTCCTCTCTCCATCCATCCCTCTCTCCAGTATCCTTCTCAGCTCCCCACAGGATCTGGTGTGTGCGTCCAACCACCATGCTGACTCCAAAAGACTGGATGGAGTTGAGAAGTAACCAAGGTAAGATTGCTCCTTTGACAGGCTGAACTACTGGAACGGTGTGGAAACTCAGCACTGATCAGATTTGCTACTAGATGCAGGGCTTCGGACATGGGATGCAGGAGTTCCAGTTTGCTCACTGATTCACAGCAACTCTCAGTCAATTAATTGATTTTTGCCCCAGTTTCTCCACTTTCAAAAAGAAAGGATTAACTAACCCTAGCTATACTAGTGATAAGAAATGGGCTGGAAAAGAATGGAGTGCAGACATTCACAGGAACGGACAAAAGGAGGGATAACGGGAATTAGAAGTCTGAAGTTGATGAGGAATAACAGGTAGACAGACAGGAGGAAGACAGAATGCCTGGACTCCAACACAAGAAGGATATGGAGCTGCTGGAGCAAGTCCAGAGGAGGGCCACAAAGATGATGCGAGGGCTGGAGCACCTCTCCTATGGAGACAGGCTGAGAGAGTTGGGACTGTTCAGCCTGGAGAAAAGAAGGCTCGGGGGTCATCTCATTGCAGCCTTCCAGTACCTAAAGGGGGCCTACAGGAAAGCTGGAGAGCGACTTTTTACAAGTGCATGTAGTGATAGGACAAGGGGCAATGGCTTTAAACTGAAAGAGGGGAGATTTAGATTGGATATAAAGAAGAAATTTTTTACCTTGAGGGTGGTGAGGCACTGGAACAGGTTGCCCAGAGAAGTTGTGGCTGCCCCATCCCTGGAAGTGTTCAAGGCCAGGTTGGATGAGGCTTTGGGCAACCTGGTGTAGTGGAGGGTGTCCCTGCCCATGGCAGGGAGGTTGGAACTAGATGATCTTTGAGATCCCTTCCAACCCAAACCATTCTGTGATTCTATGACTAACGGAAATCATGAAGACACAACCTAAGTCACCTGCAACACTTGCCTGTTTTACGCTGTGGCTCTGGCTAGTTCAGTCTCAACATACGAGCCCATTTCTGTACTGCCTCTGTTGCCACTCCCTTCTAAGCCCTGGTTAACATCCATTCTTGCAAAAGACCCAGTAGTGCCTTGCAAGCGTCACCCACTCCCAGATGAAAGGGGACGCTGACCCAACCAATTCTCAACCCCGGATCTTCCCAGAGCACACAGCTAACCCAACCTCTAACGCAGCAACTTCTGATTGTGTTCCGAGCTCTCCAACAAGGTCACTGCCTGTGTCCTTCCAGCTCCACTCTGCGCAGCTCGCCGCCAAGCTGCTCTCTCCTGCGCAAAAGCTGCCGGCAAGAGTCGGCGAGCAAAGGCGGCTGCGGGTTCCCAGGGGGCAGATGGTAACGCCGTGCTGAAGATAGTAGGAGGGGGAACTTATATCCAAGTCAATTAGGATTAATGCAATGTGGGAAAGTATTAGTTCTGGAGCTGTAGGTTTCTCCATTAGAGATTGAAGGCAGATTGGGAAGAGGGAGGAGGAAAGTGAAGACAAGCTAGCAAAACCAGTGTCTTGGCTTCCCAGCCCTTTTCTTCCTTTCTCTGTTTTTTTGGGAAGTGATGAGGTGTGGATCTAAGACATTACACTCCGGAGATTGTCTGTGGCTCCAAACCCCATTAAGGCAGCAGTTTTCTTGCTCTCCTTTCCATCTCTTTTGCTCAATGCTGTTACACGCTGATGGTGGCTTGGCCTGTTATCAATGGAACACTAAAGACATTCTCCAAAATGAAACATCACAGCATCAAAACCTTTGCCTTCAGCTCCTTTGGGCTGAGGATAGCTCATTTTTAATGCTGTGGATGATTAGAAGGACAGTAAGGTTAAGTGCTAACCCTGTGAGAAGGGCAGGCAAGCAGGTAGGAGGGGAAGGTAAACTAGATACACTGGGTAAGCTGAGCAGTAGAGAAGCAACCAACAAGAGGAAGCCCTCAGGGGTTAGAAACAACACGGGCATTCTTTGAGCACACACCTCACACAATCCCCATTTTGCAAGGTCAAAGGGACTGACCTGGGAGCAATTTTAGGGAAGGAACTGCATGAGGAAGGCACCTTCCCCTTCTGAGGGCACCTGCAAGACAGAAGCCATCTCCAAATCCTTTGCAGTGATCATCTTCCCTCCTTCATCTGCTGTAGCTACCCAGACTGCAAGCTCCTTAAGACACTGCTTGCCCCCTTCCCTGCTGAGCACCTCTGCAGTGAGGATCTGCTCTCAACAGCATCTCCACCACGTTATGACCAACTTCCAGGGTCTGCAAAGAGTAGTTGAGGCGGAGGAACTGGGGGCCACGACCATGCCACCGGCTTCTCTTCAAACAAGTGTAATCCAAATAGCAGAGCTGGAGAAGCATTCCTGAAGCTAAGAAGTTGCAGGGCTTCACCTTTCCTTTCAGTGCTGAGCCCTGAGGGTGCAGCAGCAGACCTATCTCCCCTCTTTCAGTGCCTGCTCATACACCTGGGCTAAGAGGTTCCAAAATCTATCCTGCCTTCCCGAGGCAATGTCCTGGCTAGGTCAGCGCATCCCGGTGCTGCTGCTCTGCAGGCCAGCGTGACAGCGGCACGACTGAGCGCTCAGCCTGCAGGAGAGAAGGACCTGTCAATAGTATTTGCCTGTAAAGTGCCACACATGCCGGAGGTGCTTTATAAATAAGTCAATAAACAAACAGCACCAAATTACAAAGAGGAATGAATGATGAACCCTCTTCCCTCTTTCTAAAGAAATAAATAAGGGTCAGAAATATAAATTATGCATGTTTCAAAATCCACCAGGAAGCTCTATTTTGACAACCTGGTGATGCCGAGGAGGTCTCAAAGCATCCCTCTCTCCCTCTGAATAACAGCGGATGGCAGAGCACGCTGAGGATGCTTGCAAATTCACAATTTTAAGAATCCAGTTATGTTTGCAGTAGCTGTGTTAATTGCTAAAGCAGCCAATCATTTACACATGCACCTAATATGCTGGCAGATTCCTTATTCCAGCTTCGAACTGCTGTGGTTGGCAATTCCCTCGGACCCTTATCCTGCACTGTTTCTCTTCAAGCACGACAGGTAGTCCTACGGAAATGGGATAATTCAACTCCTTAAAATCAGGCAGATACTTATGTGTTTCCCTGGACTGGGATCGCAAAGAGAAGCAGAAAACCCAGAGCTCTGCACAGCTTCGTAAGCACCAGGAATCCCAGTGTGATCCTAATAAAACGGCAGCCCTGTCATCTTAAACAAGGGCCGAGTCCCCAAGCAAAACCAGGGACGTCACGGGCTCTAAATCTTTAACTAGCAGTGATTCTTCAACTCAGCACTAAAGAGGTCGAGGCAGAGGATGGAAAGATGCTGTAGGTTTAGAAAATTCCCTGTCTTTTTGTGTTATTATTGAGTTTTTGCGTGTTATTGTTTTAATGGAAAAAAGCCTTGTGGTTCGAAATCCATTATTTCCCTGCAGTGTTTGCCACTCCAATACAGCAGCCCCAGCTGTTACCTTATTGCTTGTGTCGAAACTACAGGTGTGCCTGAACATAAACAGCACGGAAAAAGGATGGAAAGCTAAACAGCGACAGGGAAAAGCGTAGGGACAAGCAGCCTGTACTCACAACATTAGAACTAATTCTGTCCCAGCTGAAACCAGGACACTCTCCCAGCCCGAGCTCCCTGGTGAAGGCACCATCAGCACCCACCCTTATTTTGGCACTGGCTCCTGGTGGGGAGACGTTGCCAGCAGAGTCTTCTCCGTGCTTGGGTTAGGAACTGCTGTGCTGTTTCTGAAGTCTGCTGCAGGGGTCTGGAGTTTGCCATTACATTTTTGCCCCAAAAAGCTTCAAGGGAGCACAACGGGGAAGCGCTGTGCCAAGCTTTACAGCGCACAGCCTGCAAAAATCGCCTTGTAAACCTGCCCACCAAGAGCGTTAGCCAGGGAAAGCACCGGAGATTTACACAGTGCTTTCACTTTGTAAAACTCTGAGATTCCAGCAGTAGTAGATAAAGGAATCTTAAAACATAAGTGTGTAACTTGGTGGTACTTCACAAAAATCACAGAGGCCACAGAGGCGTGAATGAACTCCGATTCCTAACAGCCGATCCGACAGCGTGCATCGCGCAAAAGAAAATAGCACTGTCTCTTCTCATACCATTATTTATGTACATGTTTATGTAGTTAAATTGCAAAAGCTTTCCTATAAGGAAAATGATACACTGAGGATGTTTACTCTGTTTCTGTTATTACTTTAAATGCATTTCTATTTGATTTCATTATTCAATATGTATTTTCTTTTCCCAGTTACACTTGGGAGACGGGTACAACGCACACACATTCGTACTTCAGTGTTGTGACAACCAGCATTGGAGTTCTTGAAATATCCATTTCAAAACCTGCCTTAGTGCAATCAATCAAATCCTCCGTTGCAACACAGGGAAAACAAACAAGGCTATCGGACTGCAACTCCTGGTCGGGCGGATGGAGTGCAGAGCGCGGAAGACTAAGGGGGAGGGAATGGAGAAAGGGGGGATGCCAGAAAGAAGATTATTTCAATGGCTCAAAGAGCTTAAAGTGTCTTAGAGGGGATTAAAGAATAAAACAATATATTAAAATTGCAAGGAAACAAAACCAGAAACTCGACCACCTTGGTAGCCGTACGAACGCATGGGCCATGCAGCATTAAAGCCTTGGCTGTCGTACGGAAGATAGAGACAGCAGGAAATCCGTGCTTGTTATTGCAAAGGCAAAGTCCTTCCACAACCCACAGAACCCAGGATGCTCAGTCCCCCTACCGTGTACACGCAAGCATTAAGTCACAAGATTGCCACCAACAAAAAAAATCTCATGCTTGGAGGCAGCCCCTCCTCTTGAGATGCGCTCGTTCCCAGACATGTTTCAAAACTCCACAGAGGTCATCCTGCAGAGCAGCTGGTTCCTGATCAGGCAGGAGAGGTGTTCCAAAACTTTTGCTTTCAAGCCCTTGATTTTCCCAGTAAAACAATTCCAGGGAGCAACCCATCCTGATTTTCAAAGGACTCTAGTCGAGAGAGTGTGTGTGCTCACGTGAGCGTACGCACAGTATCCACACGAGTGGGGGGAATCCTGTTCTGCATATGCTGGCACCACCTGTATTCTTTAAGGTAGCCAGAAACAGACCCCAAATCTCTCTAAGCAAGACTCAGCGAAAGCATATGTTCAGGAGCACACCAACAATTAAACAAGAATTTTATGGCATCTCAGTACAAGCAACTGAAAACTATTTGCCAGGTTCAAGAAACGAAAAACTAGTACCACCAAAACTGCATAAAACTATATCACTGGAATTTTGACAAAACTTCCCATTACAGTAGCACTGTGCATGTGTATTTTATACACACACTTCTTTACTTCAAGCATGAAAAATGTCAGCCCAGAGGGAACTGTCTGAGGAAGTTACAAGCAGGCATTGAGCTTGGCATTCGCTTGCTTACTGTGTTCAGATTTTTATTATTTTTTTTTCTAATATTTTTTGATGGAAGTGTTGCAGTTTTTTGCTTTCATTTAGAAAGAAAATGTGAAGCAGACATATTTGACATATCAGTGCTTGTTTGAGTTTTCAAGGGAGACTGAAACAATACCTGAAGAGACAAATCGTCATGTTCTACCCACTCCTCACTTACCACCCCAACCCTTTCATCAACTCCTTTCCTCACCAAGTTTATTGCCTATGCTGTTTATGAGAGCTGCTGGGATTTCTTCTCCCTCTCTTCCATCCCAGACTTCCTTGGCTACAGCTTGCAGCTCTTAAAGTTACTGTAAACAATCCCACCAGACCATGACTGTCCTTAAGAAACTGTCACAAAAAAAAGGACAAGGCTACAAGGACTTGCTGAGAAGGGTGTTGAGTAGGCAGAATGTGTGTTTTGGATCCTCTCCTGAAGGAAAGATCGTGTGGCTCTTTCACCAACTTCCATTGCAGACCAAGCTACAGCACTGCTGCTAGACCTGGCAATACAAATGCAGCCTGAAAGCAAAGGACTTGACCACGGCATTTAGAAATAGGGTTTAAAAAGAACATGTCTTACTGTATATGTATTTCACACAGAATTCTGCAATTCTGTAACCTTCTAAATGCATTTTCTATATTGCAAATTAGATCAAGCACTGGAGATAATAAATACATGAAAAGTATCCAAACTCCATCTTGTTCTCCCCCTCCCTTCTCTACTTTTTCTTCTTTCTTCCAAGCGAGCTGGCTGCTAGACTCTTGCCCTGGCATTCTCACCCAGAAGGGATCCAGACAGCTGGGTGAACTACTCATTCCACACACTTGCTTAAGGGGATACAGTAATGAAACTTCAATCTTGTTCTTGCTGTGCCCTACGGCCCCCATACATTAGTACAGAAAACCAGTTTACAAAGCCGAGGACAGGAGTCCGTCAATATCATTAAACCAGCTGTTATTTCTCCAGTGAGCGTCAGAAGAGGGTAGAGAGAAGGGTGGGGGGAAAAGAAGGGACAATTTGTTTTACAACTGAAACACAAATCCCTTTGTCGCACGCCCACACGTGTCTTTTTGCTTCATTTTTTAATTTTTCTCCCTCCCCTCCCGTTTTCCTCCTCATAAGTGTCAAATGCAGATCTGGGTTCTGTTCTCCTTCGTTACAGCGTGAGACACATGAATAGTCCTACTCTGTAGAGCATAGTATGTCCTCTCTGATTCATACGAGAGATGGTTCTACAAGACTCCTTGGTCCCCAGTCTGATCCCCTGGCTGGAAGCTCCACTTTGGGATTATCTCCTGTCTCCTTAAATTCCTTCTGCAGAGCGTTCAGCAAAGTCATAGACACGGACGCACTGCGAGGAGGATGCCGGCAGAGGTGGAATTCAGCCCAAGATTGGATCTCCCCCGGGTAGGTGGTGCGTGGTCTCACTTCCCACTGCAGTTAATGGAGACTCAGTCCTTACAGGCAGCGAAGTCAAAAGGTTAATTCGGCTGATCAGGAGATGTCTGCTCTAGGATAAGTTGAATTAAGTTCCCAGCCTCAACTGACTGCACTGAATCTCTATCAGCTACAATAAGCATTTAGGTGTCAACTCACATGTAGATACCTTCAGGAAGGCCCCTAAATTTAGACATTTTAATCTGGAGCCAAGGGAATCTGTCTCTTCCAGCTTCCTCATGACCATAAATAAGACGTTTATATCCCTATGTCTCAAATCCTCCCTTTTTGTGCACAGGACTAAGCTTTCATGTACTCCGTGCGCTGAGAAGCACGTAACACCACAGAAGAACTCAGCAGTAGTTGTGTCCAGGTAATGCTGGGCTATGGCAGAAGGCAGGATACAGCACACCTGGAAGGGGACAACTGCCAATCCGTGATCCCAGGCAAAACAACCCTCCTCCTAGCACAGCTCCGAGGACACGCTCACTGCTGACAGAGCCTGGTCCAAATGCTGTTCCCAGCACCACCTCAGCTAGCTGTGATGTGCAAGAAGGATTATGGAGTGCTCAAGCTCAAGCCTTGATGAGAGGCAAGGTCCATCAGCTTAGGTACAGCACTAGCTGGTTACCAAGACTGACTGAGCCTCCTTGCATGGTGGCATCTTTGTGTCACATTCATCTGCTCTGCAACGTAGCCACGCTTGCAAAACACTGGTTGAGAAGGCTCACAGGTTTTGGAGCTCCTTCTTCAGTGTTTGCATGAGGCTTTGATGATCTGCTGCTGGCTTTTTCAGCTCAGCTAGGCTGGTTAAAGCAGGCTGTGGACCGTGGTCAAATAAAATTGTGGAATTTTTATTTTTAAACAAACTACTCTTTCAGATCTGGAAAGGCAGGGGACAGGCTTTCTAGCACCTCTACCTGAGAACCCAGACAGAACAGTGCTCAGCTCAAAGGCACATTAAAATGAAATAACAACATACAACAGTTACCTCTTTTTCCTCTCCGAAGTACTTCACAAGCTTTTATTAAATTAAGTCTCATCACACCCTTGGGACGTAGGTACAAGTAAATACCTTCACCAGAGGTGGGTGAGGAAGACACAGAAAACTCTCCACAAATACTTCCCTGACTGCACAAATTGATTCATCTCACCAGCACCCCTGTGCTGTCATTTCCCACGGAGTTTCCAGCAATCAAATTTTACTGCCACAAAGGGTTTGCAGCAAACGAACTGCAAAGTTGTACACAAGAGAATTTGCTCATGAAAGGCACGTGAGCAGAGCCCAGCAAAGAACAGGAGCAGCAGCTCTGGAAAGCCAGACCGCTCTCCATTTGGGGTAATAATCCAAATGTTGAGCTACGCATTGTCAGCACGAGCCTAACTCATGCATTTTTAATCTGTTTATTTATTTTAATTAAGCAGCTAAATTGAAGGGGGAAACTCGAGCAAGTAGCTCTGCTTTCAGGTTGTCGGCCAGTTTGCTTTCCACCACACAAGTAACCCCCTTCTGTGTGCATGCTGACCAGTGTCTCAAGGACACATGGAGTAACAGTCACAGATCAGAGAGAAAGATTCTTGCAACTCACTGACCAGCGCTGTTTGGTGTCTAAGAAAATTCATTTCCTGGCAGGAACAGCCAGAGAGAAGAGAGAGACACCTTTCCATTTAATTTTAATTCAGAAGGCCTTAATGCAAACACGTATAAAGCAAACATGTGCCCATATGAAAAGCCAGGTGGAAGAAAAATGTTCCTCTGAGGAAGTGAAATATTACAGGTCTTTAAAAGCAGTAGAGGGAAGCAAAAGTAATCAAACCCCAAAACTCCACAACAAACAGCAGGAGCAGCACTGGTTTGTACCTGGGGCAAACTGAGATCTAGCTGGACTTCCCTCTTCCCTAAGTCTGGGACACTCAGAAGATCTTAGAAGTAAACTTACAGCTGAAGAACTGTTTGCAGAAATGACTTAGTTTTGAATCATTTGACTTGAATAATTGCAACTAGCAGGTACATTTGAAAAATCCAGAATCACCTTCGAGTTGTTTTGCAAACAGAAGCGGCTACAATTTTTAAATTAATTGTACAACCCAAATGATTCTATTAGCTCTAATTATCAACTGGATCTTACAGACAGGAAAACTGAGGCAGAGAGAAGCTAAAAGCAGTATCCCCTTGAATATCTGAGTAATTTTCAACATTTTGCTTTAGATCTGAAGCATTTTTGTCTTCTTTCCACCTCCCATGCTCTACAGGTCCCCAGGTCTACTACTGGGTATGACTTAACAGGTGTGACCACATCAAAGTCCCTGCTAACTTGGAAGACCTCAGGCTCTGAGCTAGGTCAAAGGAAGCAAGTTCTTAAACTCATCTGGTAATTTTCAAGACAAGAAAAAAAAAATTATTAAAGCTCATATTTGAGATTTATATTCATGGCTGCAAAGTTGTCCTCCTTCTGCCACTTGTATTGAAATAATTACATTTTTAAAGGACAGTAAAGAAAAAAGCAAAGGCAGTTAATGAATTTATCATCTTTTTTCTTCCCCTCAAAAGATTTTTTTTTTGTCAAAACTATTTTTCGATGAAACGTGGAGACTGACTCATTAGATGTGCTCCGCAAAAAGTATTGGTATTTAAACTGAAAAAAAATTCAAACACCTAGAAGCACGAAATCCTACTCCAACTTCCATAATGTACTGCATCATCACTGCATACAAGATGACTTCCATTCTTCACTTCCAAACAAAATATTTTGGAAGGGGGAAGCCTTTATTTTGCTGGAAAGGAAAATCTGAATAAAAAGGTTTTAATCGTGAGGAAGGAGAAAAAGGTCTTTTCCTCTTTCTTTGAATTTTTTTGGAGGGGAAACAAACCAAACCAAACCCCAGAAGTTCATCAAGAGTGACAAGCCATCACTGGTCAACTCCAGACAACATAGCTTTTGTATAGATACAGCCACGGGCAAATTCAGAGGGTGTTTCCCCTGGGAGTTTGGATCAGGTAAGTTATGGTTGTTTTGTTTTTTTTCAGCCTCAGGGCCCCAGGTTATTATTTTAACAAACGTATTTCCATTGTCACATCTCCTTATTTGCTAGAAAAGATTAAAGAGCTTCGAAGGGCACAGGAAAAGGGTGCCATTCTTAAGAACGTTGCGAGGTTACAGGCAACTGCTAATAATGCGCGTCGGTCCGGTAACAAGCTGGAGCGGAGAGCAGCGGGGCACCGCTTCGTGGCTGCGGCTTTTTCAAAAGGGTCTGTTAAAAGTATTTCAGGAGGGGAGACATGTGAGGGAAATCTTTAAATGTGTCAACAGGGAGGCCAGACACTGAACTTCTGCCCACTCCCGAGCCGACACCATCCTTCAAAGCAGAGGAGGTTGACCTTTGCAGTTGAGAAACACTGAGTGGCAGCAGGGGGGTTCCTGTGTTTGTTTCTAAGACGTTTTTTGCCTTTCTCTTGCAATAGAGAAACAGGGAGTAGTCATTTGAAGCAATAGTTCAGTAGGGAAAAAAAAAAACACCAAAACCACCTCTTCTTCCCTGGAAATAGGCTTGGAGAAAGAGGGTGGCAGGTCGTTGATTAATGAAGTTGTCAAATCAGTCCGTAATGAAGTCAAAAGGTGCTCCGAAGAGGTCTAGCACAGTTCGTTCTCCTCTCCTGTTTTAGAAGGAGCACAAGGGGATCTGCTTAGCCTGCTTGAGTGCAAAGCAATAGGTTCTGGCAAGGTCTGCAGCAGATATCGGACATCTACCATATTGCATATCCCTTCTTCTTCCTTCAAGCCACATTAACCATGAGCTCTCTGCCACCTGGATATGGAAAACCATGACAATAGAGCCTCTTCCCCTCTGCTCCCAGCCAATTTTCCCATGTGAAAACATAAACCAACTGGTGAAGGAGAAAAAGAGCAGTACTCACAATACAGCAACAAGACCTGCTGGCAGAGAAGTGAGAAAAGCCAGGACACTTCAAACAACAAGGCTAAGTTTGAGACTGCCCTGTACAACCCACCAGTGAGCCCAAACATCAAGGCAGTGTCTTTCTTAGGGAGGGAGCACTAGCTTCTCTCTTGCTAACATCCTCCTACATCAGATCTCTCTTCTGCACATGATGTGCAGGAGAAGCCTTTCAGTCCCACTGCCTGGACCAGCACCACACGATCGCACTCTGAGCTCCGAGTGCAAGTACCCTAGATGGGGCAACACGGTCTTCAAAGCTAAAGTGCAGCCTCAGTTGCTTTGCTGGATCCAAATCTTAAAAGCAGGAAGACAGACCCTCAAAAACAGACCCTCGTGCACCCTCAGCACGTACCAAAACAGAGGAAGAAGCCTGCACAAATGGAGGAAAATATTTAAAGTAATTCCCGACCATCATTGTGCATCCCTTGGGCAGGTTGCATCACCTCTTTGTATTTTCTTCTCCCTTCCTCTTTCCCTCTAAACACAGACCCATATCCACTTCTGATTATGACACCTATGTCATAATGATTGTTTGAGGATTAATTTAATTGACATTTGCTAAGTGTACAGCAATCCTCAGGGGGAAAAACACTACTTAAGATGGTGAAGCTGGTCATCTTCACCAAGTAAGCACCATGCCAGGGTCATGGGGAAAAACGCCACCGCCAAAGAAGGGAGAAGAATTGATGCGAAGCTCTCAGAGAACACGTGCTGAAGAGAAGCCCGTGCCAGCACCCAAAACCTGAGCAGACAGCAGCCCAGAATGCTGGCTAACAAGGAGATTCGATTGATGACAGCTTAGATAAAACACCTACAGATGAACCAGGTGGCACAAGAATCTAGGTGTGTTCAGTAAAAATGGTAAGGAAAAGCTTCTCTTTTTTCCCATGTGGTATTTAAAGTTTCAAAATCTTCCCTAAAGCAGCATGCTGAAAGGAAAAAAAAAACACAACCAAAAAACAACACAACGAACTTATTCAGGCCAGTTTAAGTGTTCTGTCTTCATAAATGGAAACAAAGTTTTTGAGTGAGAATAAAGTATTTTCTACCACAAATGTATAATCAAGTAACCAAAAAAACCTACCCTGTTCAGAAAAATTCATGATTTTCCACTCCGTTCCAATCTGAATTTTGTCAACATCAACTTGACTTCAAAAGTCATTGATTGTGCTGATCCAATGTCTCCCAACAGGAAAATTTTCTATTGATTTTTTTCTAACCATCACCTCTAGTTTAGAGCTGTGGGATCGAATTTTTAACACCATAAGACTGTTCTCCCTCTCTCTGAAGATGATAAATTCCCTTCTACATATTCAGAGCAGGCTGAGAGCGCCTTAACATGGTTTAAATCCAGAACATTCTCTGTGTTACTAACCTTAGGAAAAGCTAGAGCTTGTCTCTCTTTTCAGGGAACAGGGACAAACTGCATGATGCCCTCTGAAAGATTTGGTCCATATCTTACAAATCCTGCCCCAAATGTTCTCCCTTCTCACAGCACTACCCAGCTTGCTCTGTGCCGGTGAGCTACTGCCATCCATCCATCCCAGAGGAGACAGTTCACCATCAAGACACAATTTTTTAGGTGATTTACGTAGGAAAAAAAAGCTATAGAAAATGAGAACCCCATGATTATTCCAACGTTTTGTATTACTACGTATTAATCACTCTCCTCTCCAGAGATGCAATTGCTGATCTGAGACTCGATTTTCTTTTCTTTAAAGGTATCTTCGGACCATCTTAAAGAGCTGAGGAGGCTTGGAGAGATAAGAAGGAAAATGTGCCTCTAAAGACACTTAATGCTCAATTCTAAGTGTGCAGAGATGCTCACAAAACTCTAAGCCCCGCAAAGGAGCGAGAGGTTCCGTTCCATTCAGTGTGTATATATTTATCCTTCTTCACAGCATTAGAGAGCTACTGTCCTTCCAAAAGGAGATATAATAAGGAGGAAAGCTTTCTGTGACAGAGCTCCGGCGCATTCATCCAACAGTTTAGCAGAACAATGCAGAGATGGAGTCTGCAGCTAAAGAAAACAGAGCTGTCTTTTAAAAGCTCTAACGTTAATAGCTGTTCTGCAAACCCCATCACAATGAAGTGAGGGAAGAATAACAGAGAAAGAGAGAATAGGACAGTGCGAGGGCCAGGGAACTGGCTGAGACATTCAAACAATAGCTACAGTGCTAGAAGACAATCATGGGAGAGTTAATTTGGGGTATTCCCTAGGAGTGAATAACATAGAATCATAGAACTGTTTGGGTCAGAAGGGACCTCAAAGGTCATCCAGATCCAACCCCCTGCCATGGGCAGGGACACCTTCCACTAGATCAGATTGCTCAAAGCCTCATCCAACCTGGCCTTGAATGTTTCCAGGGATGGGGCTGCCACAACTTGTCTAAGCAAGTAAGTTTTCTTTTCTTGCCACGGCAACACAGATCTCAAGGAACGGCCGAGCAAATCTCCCCGATAGCTGTCCGAGTTGCTGAACACTGTCCACCTTTGCTCTTTCATTACTGCAGCCAAATCCGTGGGGTACTCCTAACTATGACACGGCCACAGCTCTGGCCACAGGGCCACTGTCGTCGCATCACCAGCGGAAATGCAGCCTCAAGAGCAGGAGCCTGTGAGAGATGTTGAGAAGCTCAACACGAGCCAGCAATGTGCACTGGCAGCCCAAAAAGCCAACCATGTCCTGGGCTGCATCAGAAGCAGCGTGGGCAGCAGGTCGAGGGAGGGGATTCTGCATCTCTACTCTGCTCTCGTGAGACCCCACCTGGAATACTGCATTCAGCTCTGGAGTCCTCAGCACAAGAAGGACATGGAGCTGCTGGAGTGGGTCCAGAGGAGGCCACAAAGACGATCCGAGGGCTGAAGCACCTCTGCTATGGAGACAGGCTGAGAGAGTTGGGCTCGTTCAGCCTGAAGAAGAGAAGGCTCCGGGGTGATCTTACTGCAGCCTTCCAGTACTTAAAGGGGCCTACAGGAAAGATAGAGAGGGACTTTTTACAAGGGCGTGTAGTGATAGGACAAGGGGCAATGGATTTAAACTGAAAGGGGAGAAATTTTTCACTCTGAGGATGGTGAGGCAGTGGAACAGGTTGCCCAGAGAAGTTGTGGCTGCCCCATCCCTGGAAGTGTTCAAGGCCAGGTTGGATGAGGCTTTGGGCAACCTGGTGTAGTGGAGGGTGTCCCTGCCCACGGCAGGGGGGTTGGAACTAGATGATCTTTGAGATCCCTTCCAACCCTAACCATTCTGTGATTCTATGCAGCAGAGCCGCTCTACCCCAGCCCCAAGTGAGAGGAAGACCACGGGTAGACCACAGGTGCCTCAACAGAGTGAGCAACAAACACAGGGGTGTGCTGGGCCCTGGTTTTAATGAAGCCAAGATGCCACATTGACTCCAGAGCCCACAGTGCTCGACTCGCCGTGCTGCTCATTACCCATACCACCACCATCCTAATTAACCCTGGTGCCACCTCAGGCACAGCCCTCCTCAAAGCGGGGAGAGGAGAGGAAACTGAACGAAGGATTAGTAACGCCGCTGCGGGAAGGGAAGAGCAGCTGGCAGCAGCCAAGCTAAAATGAAACGAAACGCTGAACGTGTTTCAGGCTAGTGAAATGGAAGAGGTGAAGCCGCTCACGTTAGGTATGACTTAGATACATTGTGTATAGTGTTGTGTCCCCTCACCCCACGTTCGCCCCTTGGACTGGACAAGAACGCCAGTAAATGCTGGGACTGAGCCATGTGGGACTTCAGGTTAGATTCTGGCAGCTGGTAGATGATACCTAATGCGTCCAGAAAAACTATTTACTTTTCATTGAGTTCGGTGCTGTTGAAGACCACCCCTCCCCAAATGTCCAGGGTAAGGTCCTGGTCTTCCCACTCAGTTACATTTTTACACATGTATCAAATATGATTAGTTACTCCTCCCCCAATCTGCTTTATTCTCCTCCTCCTTTTTTTTTTTTTTTTTTGACACTCCCAGTCGCACACGTGCCCAGCTACTGCTGGGATTGTTCCAACCCCATCCATTTCTATAGGCTCAATAAAGCCTCCGTGGAAATGCTTGAGTGTATTGCCTGTAAATAATCAATGCATCCCCTCAGCCAGCAGTTTCTGCAGAGAACGAGCAGGCAGCAATAGCAAACATTTCTTCAAGCTTCCCGGACGGAGGGCGGGCTCCTGCAAGCAATGCCCCACAGAGACGATTGCTTTTTCCCCCCATCCCCGTCTCCTTTCAGCACGACACGGGATGCAGACCCGAACGCATCAGCCGGAGCCCCTGCGGGGCTGCTACCTCACACCCAGGTATGGCGACCGCTGTGAGCGTCTCCAGGATTCCAGGGCAGCAGACAACTTGAAAAAGACTATGACAAACCAATGTTTACATCATGAACCCCACGTTCCCACCTTCTTAAGGCTCCCTACCATCTCCTTGTTTGTAAGCAAGTAGAATTTGGGTTTCTTTGAACTGAGCTAACAGAACTCGTACCTAGTCGTACCAGCAGCCGAATATATAACAAACACCATCAGCAACAACAGTAGAACAAGTCAAGGAAACAATTGAATTAATGGCTGATGGTTTTGTGTCCCTGTAATCTTCCCTCCCCTCCTTCCCCACGGAGACCTCTGAAGGGAGCTGCCAGAGCCCTGTCTCCCAAGGAGAAGTTACACGGATGAGGAGCCACTTCAAACTGACACCAACCTGTTTTATCTGTCAATCAAGACGGGGGATGAACAGTCGTTTAGCAACAGTGTCACCAAAATTATATTGCTTTGCTTTTCAAGTACATAAATATTTGATTCTCTCTTCCTGAACTTCCCGCTTCTTCCCTTCTTTTAAAACGCAATCTCACAGATTTTAAAACAGATCCATAGTTTTGGGGTTTTTTTCTTAGTCACATTCAGCCAGTTGGAAAAATATTTGAGTGTCTCTGCAAGCAAATTGGCATATATCCTGCCTGAAGTCGATAAGAAGAAAAAAAGAGGAAGACAGTATATTGGTACTGGAATATAGCAGGTTTCTATCCCCATTCAGCTGCAGAGTTTGTCCTTTAAAATCTGATGAGACCAATTTCAGGGAAAAGCCTTGCAAAGCCCCAAGCTCTCACCACTTGCCGTGCACCAAGAGCCTCGGGCGATGCTGGCAGTAGCCGTGAGCCTGCTCTCCCTGACCCATGGGCAGGTACTCCCAACTTGAGCTCCACGTATGGGTCTGAAGTACAAAAGCAAGAGCTCTGCTCCTTCAGAGGTCCCAAGGGTCTGGGAAAACCAGTGACATAAGCCATACTAACCAAGCCAGCTGATGAGCAGCTGTAGGTGGACCTTTGCAACCGGAGTCCCTCAAAACTCCCAAATGGAGCACAAAATAACATTTCATTTTAGAATCTTATCCAAGTTTCATACAAAAAACACTTCTGGATATGCGTGTCTTACCTAGACTAGGGGAATAAATAGCTACTTACACAGTGCTCAGAGTTTTACACTTTGGAGCCTGGCTAAATACAAAATCACTCTCCTTTGTGTCCAGTTTACATGGCAAAGAGTAGCCTACCGCTCCAAATCAAAACAGCTGTTGCCTTAGCTCAGGTGCTAGAGACAAATTCTTTCGCTGCCGAGAGCCGTACGGAACTCGTGGCCCCAAACTGGCGAGGGGGAACGCATCGTTACGCAGGTTGCTTTTGTACAAGAGCAAATCCTGACTAATGTCTGCGCTGTGTCCTTAGGGATATCGTAACATTCTCGTGCTCCGTAAGCAAAACCTCACATCTGTGTAAAGGATTTATAAACATTAACCCGGGATTGCGAGGGCTTCTGAAAAACAGGATGCTAGATGGTATCCATGGTCACACTAACAGGGAAACAGGGTTTATCACTTAAGAGTTTGCCCTCAAGGGTACACAACTGTTTAATGCTTTAGAGAAAAAACAAACACAAGCACAGTCTTAACCAAACCAGGTGAACCTGAGGATTTCTGCTTTGTGGGACTCTCTGCCTTAGGAATTTTGTGGAAATTTCTCACTGAGGAATTTGAGAAATTTGCTGCTGAGCAAGGAGGACATGGGACGTGAACGCAGAAGCAAGGCTGCTTCAGGCTGCAGTTCCACTATAGGTTTACCACTGCTCCAGCATCGCCTTCGCCCTGTCTCTAGCCATATGTTATACCTGCTCCCTTCTCAAACCCTCTCCTGGGCAAGAATGGGAATTCATTAGCCCTGACTTACATTGGTTAAAACTATCCCGGAGCAGCATCCTCAGAGATCATGGTGCTCAGAAAAAATGCAATTCTAAACCAGCTTGCCCCATGAGCTGGTTTCTAGCAGCCCCTGTACGGTGGTGGACCACAGGTTTGCTGAAACCAGTAAGTTTCTGCAGAGTGATTTGATTTCAACAAAACGGTATTTGCTAATGAGAATCTGTTTCAGTGGAAAACTCCCAACTGCTCTTCTGTCTGGCAGAAAATTGGGGGAAAAAGGAAGAAAAAACCCACTAATACTCTTGTATACAAAAAGATGTTTCCAGCTAAGGAGAAAAAAAAAAAATCAAATATTTGTTCTTTTAACAGTGGAGACTTGAGCAGAGAGGAACAAGGTAATTTCACATGTTCCTGTGAACAAGCTGCTGCAAATAGCTTCCCTAGATAATAAGTAGAAACGAGTGAGAAGAAATGGATAGGGGAAGATCTATAATAGTGCAAAGAAACGTGTGATCAGCTAGGGAATTCCTCTTTGGAGCCTTGCAGAGAACATTGAATTTGCCAGACCAGATCAGACCACCGGGCCAATCAAGTGCAATTTAAGCATTAAGCGTAACAGCTTGATAAATCTAGGTCAATGCACCTACACGCAGGTACAAGTTTAATACCACTTCATTAGCAGGACCGCAGCACCTAACACAGAGCATATCTACGGGTCCTGGAAGAGAGAAAACTATTGGCATTTATGGGATTGCACAATTAAATCAATGAGTTTCTCTTAACGAGTGACCAGAAATTGGTCCCACTTTACAATTTCCAGTCTGTGGCAGCAGACGGTGCTGATGCTCCAAATATAAGCAGAAAACTGTATCACAACGCTCCTCCGGCCAGTGCGTAGCACCATGCAGGAGGAGGCTGGAGAGAGGAGAGCTCTGCCTTTTTCAACCCTTGCATTCAATCAGCCTTCGCTGGAAACGTATTATCTTAGCGTGCAGCAGACCCGCAATTACTATTAAATGTTCCCTGGAAAACCAGTGCCGACCTGTTTAAATCCATCGCAGCACCTTGTGGCTCCGCCGCAACCCGACGTGAAGGGAGATTGTATCTCTGTGCTTGCTTCAGGTTACTACACACCAACATTGCTCCCTGGACTTACTCAACAAGCAGAGAAGTCTCAGGATTTTGAGTTGTGCTTGTAGGATCTTGTCTTTGCAGCGGGCTGAGGAAGACCATGAGATCCTTGACTGCCTTGGCTGGCAGCTGGGAGAGTGAGACTGATGAGGCAGGACTCTGCTCTCCTGAGACTATGGAGAAATGGCAAGGCTCTTTATTATAAAGAATTATTTTTTAATTAAAAAATTAAATTGGCAGCACTAGATCAACAGCATTTGATCCCCAGTTCCACAAGCGGGAAGGGTACAGTTTTCTTCTGCTCCTTCCCTGACCAGCACCTGTGACTCCGAGACTGGTCCAGGCTTCCCACTGCACTAGTCCCAGGGCCATGCAGCTGTTTCAGTAAAGAGCCCTCTCTCTGTACTACAATCACTGATGTCCAACTATAGAATCACAGAATGGTTTGGGTTGGAAAGGACCTCAAAGATCATCTAGTTCCAACCCCCCTGTCATGGACAGAGACACCTTCCACTACAACAGGTTGCCCAAAGTCTCATCCAACCTGGCCTTGAACACTTCCAGGGATGGGGCAGCCACAGCTCCTCTGGGCAACCTGGTCCAGTGCCTCACCATCCTCAGAGTGAAAAATTTCTTCCTTAGATCTCATGGAAATCTCCCTTCTTCCAGTTTAAATCCATTGCCCCAAGTCCTGTCGCTACACGCCCTTGCAAAAAGTCCCTCTTCGGTTTCCCTGCAGGCCCCCTTTAATTACTGGAAGGCTTAGAGATACTCATACCAGCTGCAAGTCAGCTTGCCCAGGTGTGTCTATACTACATAGTGGTCTCTCCCAGCACTGCAGTACAGCCACGCATCAGACCAGGACTAAGGAAAGTCTGATGGATCCTCCCACCACCAAAAGCAAGTTGTATGCTACCTTTCAGATGAGCCACCATGCTTGTAGAGTTGCGGTACGCTTATATTTTGGTAGCTACTCACGACACACAAAGAACAGCAAGAAATACAGGCACACAAAAGACAAAACATGTTGTTGAATCCTAGTAAGGTCAGGACAAAACCTCCTTGCAGTCAAGATCCAAGCCAAAACGTACCTCTTCAGTTGCCTGTTGCAGATCTACCCGTTCTTTCCTCAGAAATGACTTTCAAGGGCTGCTAACACAAAGCTACACTTAATAGTGCCAAAAGCTCCATAGGCACGTAAAGTGTCTTTTGGAAACGAAAAGTAGCCTGAGATCTCATCAGCTGAAAGGTAATTCTCTACTGAGGCTGCCAGACGCAGATGAACTCTGCAGAGCTCACTGGCTCCCGAGATGCTCATCTAATCTACCCATCCTGCATTGAAGCGTCATCCAACCAGGCCTTCTAAAATCTTGGCTAGCAGCCCTTCCACCTATTCTCCAAGTGCTCCACTCCAGGCTTTTGTGACCTGACCATTATTATCCAAAATGCTCCACTCACTTGAGTTAGCCCATGTTTTTTTACAGGCTGCCCAGAGAGGTTGTGGAGTCTCCTTCTCTGGAGATGTTCCAAACTTGCCTGGACGCGTTCTTGTGTGATCTGATCTAGGTGGTCCTGCTCCGGCAGGGGGATTGGACTAGATGATCCTCTGAGGTTCCTTCCAATCCCTAACATTCTGTGAAGATGGTTTTGTCTATACAATTGCGTTTTTTTGGACAATATCTGTCTATAGAGAATGAGGTTCAAAAGTCTCCCATGTGCTTTGCTCTAACATACATGATGACATTCTGGAAAATCATCTGTGCTAGAAGAGTATCTGATTCAGAGACGGGAACAGCGGATAAAGGGAGAGAATGCTTCCTACTTCTCCTAGAATAATAATGGTGGCACTAAACCCAGGGAATTACTAGGCTAGAGGAAGATGGCCTTGGCAATAATAAGAACAACAATTTGCAGGCTAATATTCTCATCTTGCACACACTTCTTCCAGAAAGCAGGGCCGGAGGATTTTGTAGAGTGAATACAAGATACAAGCTGGGGAAAAGTGCAGGGAAGGAGCTGCAGCAGAAGCAGGAACACAAGCAAGAATAGAGCTCTTGTTCTCAAACGCTCTCTGCCCCCTCAAACTGAACATCCCTCCAGTGCCCTCATCGACCAGGTTTCATAAATAGGTCAGATACCCTGCAGCCAGTGGCAAGAAGGCTTTCACATGCACATGTGTGTCTGTGCATGCATGGGCTGGGAATGGGACACTCCAAGAAGCAGCCGGAGGCAACACTGGGCTTTGAGTCCAGGAAATGACAGTGAGAGTAGGACAGGATGGGAAGATGGGGGCTAGCACAAGCTCCAATACCACAAGGGTCCTGGGAGCAGAATCATAGAATGGTTTGGTTTGGAAAGGACCTCAAAGATCATCTAGTTCCAATCCCCCTGCCATGGGCAGGGACACCCTCCTGTGTCCCAGGATGGGGAGACAGAAAATGGACCAAAGGTAGGGTTGGATGTGGGGAGAAGGTTGTGGCTTGTTTCTACTTGGCTCCACCCCTATTCCTTATCTTTTTCCCCTTTTTCTTATTGTGTTTTCTGCTTTCACCTTGCATCCCTCCTCAAGGCAAAAAGTACTGCATCCCCACGCCCATGCTCCACTCCCTTAACTCAAAGCCCACCTCCATCACCACACCGTGCCAATCCTTGACAAGCCCTGAAAGACACAGATCCTTCAACTCTCGTGCGGATGGATGCCATCTAATGAAGACATCCATAAATACGGGCACATTAGAGCTCACCATCTGGCTGTGTCTCTTGGATGGCTCCACTCCCCACAGATCAGTGGGCATGGAGACTGCTGCGGCCAACCAATTATTCCTCCATCTCCTGCTCCAGCACTCATGGGCATGGATGCCTTCAGCGAGGCCGCGGGCTAAGCAGCGTGCTGTTCAAAGCCAAGCAGTCAGCCGAGTGCTGCCCCAGTTCCAGCAGCCCCTTTGGCCCTGAAGGTCCAGTTCTCATTTGTGCACACCAGCAGCACTGCCAGGGCCACGAGCCTTTCCACCTCCTCCTCCTTCCCCTGCCCGAGCATCACTAGTTTCAGCCTTTCTATCAATCTCAACCACGTTTTTTCTCTTTTCTCATCTGCCTCTGACACACCTTCTCTTCAGCACCACGCACAATTTTTCTGTCCACTGGTCAAAATGATAAATTGAAAATATTTCTTTCCAGGAAGACTCAAGACCTATCATTTAATTTTTGCTTGCTTGTTTGTTTTAGTGGTGGGGTGTTTTTTTTTTTTAGAACAACAATTTTTTCAGATTGGCTGAAAGATTTTATTTGACCTATATGAAGAAACTGCCTTTTCTTTCCAAAATTATTCTTTTTTTTTTTACAGGAAGTTTTCCCAAACAAAACTGTCACTGCAAACTAAAATAGTTCATCTTCTCCAAATAATTTCTCAATTCTTCCCTCCCCGAAACGAGCATGACGCAGGAAGTGTGTAAACCCTCCCCAAGCTGTGTGTTTAAGAAAGCAAAATAGCACTCCTGCTGACATTTTTCTGCCTTCCTACTATTTTTTTCCCCTCTATATTTCCCTGCAATCCCCTGCCTGTTCCCAAATGCCATCGCAGTCGCCAGGCCAAGCTCTCGGAGAGGTGCCTGCAAGCAGAACAGTTCACTGAACTGCCACAGCACATTTTGCTCCCTGAATACTCAGTAGCCACAGGACACCTAAGAAGATTGTATTTTCTTTGAAGTACATGAATATTTGATATCCTCCCTCCCTTCCTCCTCGCCTTAATTATTCTCTTATTTTGAAACACCAGCTTGTATGCAGTATTTAAATAAAGCTGTTTTCAGAGCCACAAGCAGCTTGAAACAGTCGAGCCTCTCAAAATATATTGCAAGTGCTGTACGTCCTCCTGTTCAGCACACAAGCAGCAAAGTGCAAGGCACAACCTGGGGAATCCGTACAGGACAGGGGGTTAGAGAGGTATCCTTTCCCTTCCCAAAGCTTGGGTTCCCTCACCGGATAAATCCGTGCAGGTGAGATGAGACGCAGGGTCTCCGCCTGTTCCCCAGCCATCTCGTGCAAATGACCGAAGGGTCTGGCACAGTGACCTTCGCTCAGGAAAGCGTTTGAAAACACCAGAGATGCAAGCGGGTTAGAATTGAAGCAGGCAATGAGGGAAAAAATCATAGAATGGTTTGGGTTGGAAGGGACCTCAAAGATCATCTACTTCCAATGCCCCTGCCACAGGCAAGGACACCTTCCACTACACCAGGTTGCCCAAAGCCTCATCCAACCCGGCCTGGAACACTTCTAGGGACGAGACATCTACAACTTCTCTGGGCAACCTGTTCCAGTGCCTCACCACTCTCTGAGCAAAAAATTTCTTTCTTACATCTTAATCTAAATTTCCCCTCTTTCGGTTTAAATCCATTGCCCCTTGTCCTATCACTACAGGCCCTCTCCAGCTTTCCTGTAGGCCCCCTTTAGGTACTGGAAGGCTGCAATAAGATCACCCCGGAGCCTTCTCTTCTCCAGGCTGAACAGCCCCAACTCTCTCAGCCTGTCTCCATAGCAGAGGTGTTCCAGTCCTTGGATCATCTTCGTGGCCTCCTCTGGACCCACTCCAGTAGCTCCATGTCCTTCTTGTGCTGGGGACTCCAGAGCTGAACGCAGTATTCCATATAATTCCGACTAATACGGAAAGTCGTGATTTGGAATAACAATAGCAGCCGCAGGGTAAGAGAGAGAATGAAACGTACAGAATTTTCTGTACATAGAGCCATATATAGATAATTATATGCATACATACATGTATATACATATATAAATATGTACGAAAGGGTTCAGAGGTTTTAGGGGACTCAGCACCTCTACAGACATAAGTGGCCAGATCACACAAATCTTTCCCAAGGTGCACCAGGTGCAAGGATTTGGCTTTGCTAAATCTCGACAAGACCTGTTCTATAGGACATCTCTGAGAGGATGCCCAGGATCCCATTCTCTTTGAGTCGTGACATTTTGTACCCAAAACTTCAGGTGATCCGAAGAACTGTGGTACACCCATACATGTAGAGACCCAAGTGGCTCTAACTGCAGGTCAGGAGGTGGGACACTGCATGCCTCCAGCAAGTGGCTGCGTTGCTTCAGGTTCACAGCTACGACATGATGCTCAGGGCTGGGTTGCTTTGGGGCAGCTGTATCCCTGAGAAGTTCTGTGTGTTGTTACATAGAAAAGAGGACATCGATGGGCATAGCCACACTTGGGCCAGGTGAGGGTGCTACAGACCTGGCAGCTGTTCCAGCTGCTTAAGCGATGTGTCTTGGATTATTTGGAGGTGCTTCCCTGAACAGCTGAAAGAGGAGGAAACAAAGCGAGCCCCTGCACAGCTCAGGAGAGGCCACATGCTGTAAGTGTTGGTGCAGGTAGATGAAGAGCTGCTCCTGCAGATGCTCACAAGTAGGGCAAGGAGTAAACACGCATATTTGAAAACTCATCCATCTCTATTACAAACATGAGTCATCTCATCCTAATAGTATCACTTTTAACTTTGCAGAGGCTTATATCAGACACAGCAGGTAGCTGGAAGGTTGTAAAAGGACAGCCTGCAATCCTCGGGGCCACGCATCCTGAGGTTTGATTGAGGCTTCCCAGTTGAGGTGGAGTAATTCCCTGTTCCACTGGGAATGTGCATGCGACCAAGGGCACAAGACGACTTCTCAAACTTGCCTGGGGCAGAAAGCCATGCTCCTCAGCTCTTGCCTGGTGGTGCATCTTCTCTGAATCAGCCTTTTGCTATCACCTGCAGTAGATTTTGTGCTCTTATTACCTTGTAAAACCTCCCGACGCTGTCCGCATCTCTTGCCCATAAAACCTCAAAGGTGAGAGCTGATGTGAGGATGAAACTTTAACCTGATGGAGATATGTTTATGGAGAGCTGGGAAAGTTACTAATGTCATTCTCTCTGCTTGAATATATTTCCTTTTTTGCAAGGAAGATTTCTAAGATCATATTCCCACACCAATGCTGCTCAGTAATTCTGAGCGAGAAGAGGCAGAATTTTAACCAGGTCCTAACACAAGGGCTAGGGGAACACATCTTTAAATTAATTGAAGGAGATAGCCAAGTGCAACGTTTCAAAGGCAAGGAGAAAGAGACCCTTAAGTTCCATGCGCAGAAAACCCCACCCTACAAACAGCTTTACATTGCAAGGACACATCACGCTCCAGTTGTGTCCCACAAGGTACAGGGCTTGCAAGTTTCATGCTTTAACTTTGTACAGCCAAGGTGACCCTCTCCTCCCTCCCACACGTTAACCAAGAGATGGGACTAACACGACACGTACGCCAGCAGCCACAGAAAGCAAAGACTACAGCACGGTGAGTACTCTGACAGAAGCACGGAGCACAGTATTTATTTACTGCCTGTCAAGGTCTAGCCTGGATGGCATGCTGCATCTCCATAGTCATTATGAACTGCTCATTAGACATTAATAGGATAGGACTATGTTGCCATCAGGTCATCTGAGTCGATGGGAAAAGGGGCAGCAAGCAGCAGTGGAGAAACCCAAAGTGAAAGGGGAGCAACAACCATCAGCTGCTGCAACGGTTACAGTCAGTAATGAGTTGGCTGGCTTGTGCGCATCGCTCCGGCTTTCTAGTAACTGGAATTAGGAGCGGAGCCATGTGTCAGGGGCTCCATACTGTCAGCTGTTAGCAGGGAGATTGATTTAACTCAAGTGTCAATAGCACAGGCTTTGGCGAAGGAGAAATTCCCCTCCTCGCTGCCAGGCAACCGCAGCATAAAACACACCGGTGCTAGTGGCCAACAGGCCAGCGTGGCTAGTGACCTCTTGGCAAGACACACATGGAAACGCAACTTTGTTAAACACAACAGGCTTAACGCTGTGGAAGGTTTCAAAACTGTCACGCACACAATGCACATGGAAAAAGATTCAGAAATAACCCACTACCACTGGGGAGATGAAGCAGAGCATCCCACCCTGCCGAGGGGCACGGCTCCAAATAACCCCTGCAGCCCTCTCTGCTTCCCTAGTGCTGGGAGGGAGGAAAATCAGGAGTGAGCAGGTCCCCCTCCGAGGAAACCCAGTCTGTAGGAGAAAAAAGAGACCATCTCTCTGACAGTCCAGGATGAGGATAGTAAAGAGAAAACCTTCAGGGAAAATTGCAGTGTTTCTTCCCAGAATGAGCTTGGGCTCTGAAATCAGCACACAATAGATGAGATTGAACGCTTGCAGGCCTGGAGCAGAAAACAAAAATCGTGAACTTCTTGTTTACCTTAAGAAATAGATTACTGTTATTCTCCAACTTAGTTCACTGGAATTACCTAGAGAAGTTCAGCCACAAAAGCCTTCTCTGAAAAGTACAAAAGGTGTAAAATATCTTTTCTCAGAGTTTGTTCCTCTCTGCATCCATCCCATTTACTCAGCAGAGCAATTAACGTGACCGTTCGCTGTGTTTTAGCAAAGCTAAAAGACACACTGTCTATTTTTTAACTAAAATCTTTTTACTTCACATTCCTTTTCGGATATGGACGATTTATGAAGAAGCCAAATTGGCTTCAAGGTCCCAAGATTATTGGTCTGGAAGTGAAGAGGGAAGAAACCTCCCCCAAAACACTCCCTTATCTTCCAGATATGCAAAGTGACAGAAAGTTTCCTGGAGTCAGTAAGGAACAAGCAACCAGTCCCAGGGGGCTTTGCTTACTCAGCCTCTATACAAAACTGACCTATATTTAAAAAATCTGCAACTACATTTTCTTTCTGGGAAGCCTCCTGGTCATCCTTAGGAAACAAAACTGGAAAAGTAAAGATTAGGACCAGAATTATATATAGGGAACATGGCCAGAAATAGGGACAGAGGGAAGAGTTTTCCCAAAATGGGTCACTATTTTTTCTTTTTCCCCCCAGGATTATGTTTCCTCAGATTTGCTCAGCTCAAAGCTCCAGCCTAACTCACATCGAGGAGGAGTAGAGCAGAAGGCAACTATAAGAAACTGAAGCGTGGTTGCGGAGGTGGGTGTTAAAACACATACAGCCACGTGCCAAACTCACATTTCTGATCTCGCCAGACTTGCGTGGCACAAAGCTCCCACAGGGGAGGGGAAAAAAAAGAAAAAAAAAAAATCAAGATAGACAGACCAGACTCCTTGCAGCACACATTTCATTCAGCATTTCAATGAGGAGGCTCAGGGGTGAGATTTTTGGACTTCTTTGCCTCTCTCGGTGAAGAGGGTCAGGATTTTTTTTGGTTGGGGGTGAGCTGGGAGGGAACAGTGGCTCAGGGACAAGGGGCAGTACCCAGCTTGTCCCTCTGCCTGTTATCAAATAGATAATTGTTCTAAAACAGCTGGGCCAGACAATAGCATCCTTAATGGCCCAGCTTAAATACGGTCGTGACAGAAATCATAATATTTTTTAATCTCCCTTTCCCCAGCCTTCCTGGAAATTCATTTTTAATGACTGCAGTTGGCTTCCATTTTTGCTCGTTTTTAATTCAGATAACTCGTCGTGTCGTGCAGCTTCCCTCTCTCACCCCCAACGCTCCCTGTAAATGAAAGCCTTCAACATTTCAAATGCCAAACACCAGATGCCAACAGAACCAATGGGATATTCTGGTTCCCCAGTTCTGGCCACCTTGTTCTGGGACTGATCAAGGGTCCCACATGCCCAACAGGTAAGGACTGGGGACAGGGTTTGATCTATCCCTAACGCACTTAATATAAATTCTTCTTTACCACCAAGACCCAAACAGCACGTCTCCCCATCACCTTCCCCCCACAACTCATCTTTACATGTTTTGATCCAAAGCAGTAAAATAAGATAATGTCAATCTTTGACACTTGAGGTCAGCTGGTGGTTCCTGCATAGCATCACACCTGCCTGGTTATTCTCTGTTGCTGCACGTTTAAACAAAGGTAGGAAAAAAAAAAAATCACTGTATTTTCTCCAAAGTTTCAAAACCACGTAACAGAATTGTTCTTTCACAAAGAACCATTTTAGGAAGTTCCTATAGAAGTGTTAGAAAACATTTAGCATTGAAATTTCCATGCATGAAAATAATTACTACTTTTCATAAAAAGGATTACGTTTGCAACAAAGCTCCCTCAGTGCTCCCCTCCTCTGGCCTGCAGCACCCCATGGTCTCCCAGCCCAGGGTTCCCCTCATGCACATCATTCTGGGTTCTAACCAAAGACACAGGACATGGCAATCATCATAGTCCCCTGGTCTAAATTTGTCCATTTTTTCAGCCGTTTTGTTTGCATCTGTTCTTCACACCTCTGAATCCACTGCTCCATTTTAGACAATAGAATAAAAATGCTATAAAGCCTAATTTACTTTCATTGCCCCATACACGGCTAAATTTGGCTCTTGGGTCCAATGCCTCCTTTTTTCTGTTACGTATTTCACATTGAAGAAAGCAGAATTCATACCTTCTCAATGAAATTTTCATGAACTATGCATTGCCCGGTGCTATATATTCAGCAATATTAACTACTGCAGCTGTTTACATTCAGGAGGTTTCCCTCAGCCCCAGGAAGGACAAAATTTATTTTTATGTACTAAAGGAATTCAAATTTCCAGAAAATGCTATGGTCACCTCAGAATATGACTCAGTAACACAGCTGGAGGTCAAAATCCTAGAGCAGAGGAACATATCCATCATGCATCAACCAACGACATCACATGCACATATGGCATGACAATATTTAAATCAGAAACTGAACCCCTTATTGCTGAACACCTAAATGGCTGGCCTTATAGATTCAGCCCAGACACCTGACTGGGAGTTGCTGGGGCTACAGGTAGTTGCTGGGCTACATCTGGGTCGTGGCAATCCCAGGCATAAATACAGACTGGGTGGTGATTGGATCGAGAGCAGCCCTGAGGAGAAGGACTTGGGAGTACTGGTGGACGAGAAGCTCAATACGAGCCGGCAATGTGCTCTTGCGGCCCAGAAGGCCAACCGCGTCCTGGGCTGCATCAAAAGGAGCGTGGCCAGCAGGTCGAGGGAGGTGATTCTCCCCCTCTACTCTGCCCTCGTGAGACCTCACTTGGAGTACTGCGTCCAGTTCTGGAGTCCCCAACATAAGAAGGACATGGACCAGTTGGAGAGGGTCCAGAGGAGGGCCACGAAGATGATAAGAGGCCTGGAGCACCTTTCCTATGAGGACAGGCTGAAAGAGTTGGGGCTGTTCAGCCTGGAGAAGAGGAGGCTCCGGGGTGACCTTATAGTGGTCTTCCAGTACCTCAAGGGGGCCTACAGGAAAGATGGGGAGAGGCTGTTCAGGAGGGCCAGTTATGATAGGACAAGGGGTAATGGTTTTAAAATAGAGGGAGGTAGGTTCAGGTTGGATATTAGGAAAAAATTTTTTACTATGAGAGTGGTAGAACACTGGAACAGGTTGCCCAGAGAGGTGGTGGATGCTCCATCCCTGGAGACGTTCAAGGCCAGGTTGGACAAGGCCCTGAGCAACCTGATCTAGTTGGAGATATCCCTGTTCCTTGCAGGGGGGTTGGACTAGATGACCTTTGAAGGTCCCTTCCAGCCCTAACCATTCTATGATTCTATGAAGGACCCCAACCTCACATATCCATCCAGTGCTCAGCATCATGCTGCGCAAGAGGGACTTTGCAACTCCATCCTCAGCGGGAATTTGCACAGAGGGTGGATGGGGGGAAGTAAGCAGCAGGGGTGAACTTGAAACATGACTGCACTGTAAAATAAGATGGGCTGGAGCTTGAGGTGCTGAGCACCACCCTATATCTCTGCGGATAATTCAGGATCCAAGATGTGGACAAGTGAAATGTCTAATTCAGCGATGAAAAAAAAAAAGCAAGGAATTGAGTTTCTGAAAGATAGCCTGGGTTGTTACTATTGGGTTCATCTATGTACTACCTAAAACCAGTTACCTATTACAAAGCCTCTGATTTCAATGGTTTAGGTCAGGTTTAGCATGAGCTCAGGGCCACATCCATATAGATTCACAGATTTCTAGGTTGGAAAAGACCTCAGAGATCATCGAGTCCAACCATCCCTAATCCCCATTAAACCATATCCCTAAGTAGTTCATCCACCCTATTCTTAAACACATCCAGGGATGGGGACTCAACCACCTCCCTGGGCAGCCTATTCCAGTGGCTGACAACCCTTTCCGAGAAGAAATTCTTTCTAACATCCAACCTGAATCTCCCCTGACTAAGCTTGTACCCATTTCCTCTTGTTCTGTCACCCATCATTAATGTAAAGAGCCCTTCCCCTACCTCCCCACCATCCCTTCTCAAGTATTTGTAGGCTGTAATCAGGTCTCCCCTCAGCCTCCTCCAGGCTAAACAGCCCCAACTCCCTTCCAACCCTAAACATTCTATGGTTCTATGATTTCATACACTAGCACCCACAGGATTTGTCAGGTGGATCCAAATCACAGCATGCAGGCAGGTAAGGAAAGGAGCAAGAGACTAAAGCAGCCCAACTACACACAGGTGAGCTGCTTGATTAGTCAAACGAACCAAGGCAGAATTAAGATCAGTTCACCCCAGTCCTGGAAGGGTTCATAGGCTTACATACACAGAGAAAGTTATAGAATCATAGAATGATTTGGGTTGGAAGGGACCTCAAAGATCATCTAGTTCCAACCCCCCTGCCATGGGCAGAGACACCCTCCACTACACCAGGTTGCCCAAAGCCTCATCCAACCTGGCCTTGAACACTTCCAGGGATGAGGCATCTACAACTTCTCTGGGCAACCTGTTCCAGCACCTCACCACCCTTATTGTAAAAAATTTCTTCCTTATATCCAATCTAAATTTGCCCTCTTTCAGTTTAAAGCCATTGCCCCTTGTCCTATCACTATATGTCCTTGTAAAAAGTCCCTCTTCAGCTTTCCTGTAGGCCCTTTAGGTCCTGGATACATATGTATGTATTTGGATCACTACAAAAAAGCAGGAAGCCATACCTCTGAGGGTTGTTAGTCACAATTCCATCCTACATCGCTCAATAAAACAAAGCTCAATTCCTTCTGTTTTATACAAAACCTGATCTCAAAATATGGAAATAGGACCCACTTCAGTCACCCTCAGAGAGATGCGGGAATGCCCTTGAACAGCACAGAAGGAGGGCTGGAGAGGAAGATCATCTTCCAACAGAAAGCACAGGGCAAATTCAGCTTTGCACCATGACAATTCAATTGCCTCGTTTAGACCTCGGAAAGCCTGGTGACTTAACGTAGCCTGTATTTACCCAAAGCATCACAGGAACCAAAATTTATGTTTAGGAACAGGCCTGTACGGGAAAATGCTCTCAATACCTATGAAATCCTTTTGCTACACAGGAATATCAACACAGGAGAAGTGCAACCTGCCGTATCACCACTTCTTTGCAATTTTGGGGGTTTTTTTTACACTTCTGCCTCTGCTGAGGCCCAGCTGTGCTTGCATGGTGAAAATAACGGGATCATACAACAGAGTGAGATGCTTGCAAGCATCTCCCACAGCCAGCCCTTTCCTTAAAGTCATTTCTGTTTAGAGATAGCATATCTCTTTACAGTTCTGCAGCTCTCCCCCTAGCAGGCCTTTCATACACATGAAAAGAAATATCTGATCAAATATATTCCTCTATCATGGCTTTGGAAATATTAGCAAGATTTAATTAATATATAATCATATCAGCAGAAAAGAGTTAATTGAAATATTGAATAACTACAACTTTAACAGGATTGGAACATAATGCTTCAGACGTACTAAGCAGATGATTTATCCACCATGCTATACAAATTTTAGTTAACAGTTGGGCAAAGACTTTAGAGCTATTATTTTTAGCAATAGAAGGGTATTCCCTAGGTTGTGCCAAGGCCTGTGTGCTGAAAAGCGTTGTGAAAAATCAGCTTATTGTGCGTTTTCTTCTCTTATTAGAAGAAAAGGAGAAAAATGTGTCTGACATTGTTAATTGGGATCTCGTGGTAATGCAGCAGTATGTGTGCAGAGAGACAAATGAAATTTCAGTGCAAATTCACTGACCTTAGCCAAGATATATCCAGGGAAGAAAATGGCTAAATGAATTGAATTCTGTGACATGAAGCATGTATTACAGTCCCGGGTGTCATATTAATTGCGCATGGTACCAGCAGGACAGTTGTAAGACAGGTACAATACACCTACAATCGCTGTTGAGGTTAACTACATGGCAAAGAGAGGTTAGCAATGAAACAGGTCTGAACTACAAGCCACCATCTCTATCTTCAAATTTTGAAGAAACTTGTTTACAGAGCCGAATTCTCCATACAGGGTTTCCCCCCTGTAGCCAGGGGCCAAAGTCTCAGATGTCAATAAAAATGAAGAAAGTTGGGAGACAAGTTGGGACTGACTAAAATTATCCAGATACAGAAAATTTCCAGTCAACTAAATCAGCAACTTTGCTGAGATGCACTTATGTTAAATCATGGGCTAGGCTGGCAGAGGCTGGTGTTTAGCACCAGCTTACAAGTAGAAAATGAACTGATGAATCTCAGATGAGATCCCAGGGAGTGAGATTCACATTACAAAATCAGCTACTCGTTAAAAGACAGCACTCGGTACCAAACCTGTGCTTCCTGCAGTTTTCCCTAGACACCGCTTTCAGTTAATTCCCTTGGGACCTTGCATTAGTCACATAGTTGCACGGTGTCTCTCTCCCCTTCTGTGAAATGGGAAGAATAACGTTTCCTTTCCACCAGGGACACATGCAGGTAATCATCTCAACAGTTGTGATTAGCTACAGTGATAATAGGAGCAAAAGTACTAGAAAGACAGAGGAGGAGTGAACCATTCTCTGCCAAAGGAGTAAATGGATCCAGCTAAAGTAAGCAACATGCCTGGCCTGGTGTCTAGAAATTAATTTCAAGCCCCTGCAAAAGCAAGGACAAAGCTCCACACGCAGAATTCATGGGACTGGACAAATGTCCAAGACTTGTCATGTCTCCCCTTCAAGTTTCTTTGAATATAGAATCATAGAATGGTTTGGGTTGGAAGGGACCTGTCCTGGTTTCAGCTGGGACCGGGTTAGCTCTTCTTTTTAGCAGCTAGAAGAGCTCCGTGTTTTGGTTTTACTCAGAGGCTCGCTCTGAGAAGAATGCTGATAGCAAGCTGATGTTTGTGGTTGGAAGTGAAACTTCAAGGACTTTTCAGTGTGCCGGAGTGCAGAAGCACGACGGGATAAGGGGGGAGCATAGCCAGGACAAGGGGCCCATAATTCCCCTTGTAATTTGTGTGGAACTTAAGATTGAGGGCCAAACTGGCCAACTAGTATTCCATATCACACAGCGTCATGCCCAGTATAAAAGTGAGGGACAGCCGGACAGAAGGGCTTTTGTGCTTTGACTCTTTCGCCGCTTTTGCTCTTTTGTGCTTGCTGCGCTTTTGCTCCATTGCCTTTTTTTTCCTCTCTCTCCCAGTACTCCCACTCTTGGAGTATTCTCTCTCTCTCTTCCCCCCTCGGTATTTTGGGGCCTCGCGTTCGTCCGGGATTGCAGCTTCGGGACAAGACGGGCTTTGCATACGAGGGGGTGATGAGCATCTACACTGTGTATTAAATCATCTGTATTAAATTGTTCTTATCTCAACCCACGGGTTTCCCGTTTATCCTTTAATTCTCTCCCTCATCCCTGGGGCTGGGGGAGGGTGAGTGAACAACTGAGTGGGGGGGGGTTGGTTGCCAGAGTGGCCTAACCCATGACAGAACCTCAAAGATCATCTAGTTCCAACCCCCCTGCCATGGGCAAGGACACCCTCCACTACACCAGGTTGCCCAAAGCCTCATCCCAACCTGGCCTGGAACACTTCCAGGGATGGGGCAGACAACTTCTCTGGGCAACCTGTGCCAGTGCCTCACCACCCTTATTGTAAAAAATTTCTTCCTTATATCCAATCTAAATCTCCCCTCTTTCAGTTTAAATCCATTGCCCCTTGTCCTATTACTACATGCCCTTGTGAAAAGTTCCTCTCCAGCTTTCCTGTAGGCCCCCTTTAAGTACTGGAAGGCTGCAATAAGATCACCTCAGAGCCTTCTCTTCTCCAGGCTGAACAGCCCCAACTCTCTCAGCCTGTCTCCACAGCAGAGGTGCTCCAGCCCTCGGAGCATCTTTGTGGCCTCCTCTGGACCCGCTCCAGCAGCTCCATGTCCATATGAACGTTTGCTTTGTGATTACCACCACTAGTGCAGGTACACAAAGATAGAATAAAGATGTCTTGCTACATCTACCCAGATGCTCTGTCTTCTATCTGCTTTTGCTCTTGGATCATGGGCTGCCTCTTAGTAGAACAATGAATGAAAGTCCCATTAAAATAAGGATGGACCTAAACTTCCGAACAGAAGTTAAAAATCGAACCCAGGACCTTCTCCCCTATATATTTGGTATTAAGTAAAAAAGGCTTCAAAAGATTTACTTGCTACTAGAATCTTTCTAGCTCACGTGCAGAAAACATACAAGAGGGTGTCCTACTATGCTCATTAAATACGTACAATTCATTTTTTTTCATGCTCAAGAGATTTGGTTGCAAAGTCTAGAGAAGTTGCTGTATTTTATATGCTTATTCAAACCAGCCCTCCGTGTTCCTGAAGAATTTTCAGGAGGGGGAAGTGGGGAGAAGGTATGAAATCACCCAAGCGTGTACAAAGCCCAAAGTACAAGTACAAAGCAGAAAGAGATTCCCGTGTTCCTTAAAATACCAAAGAGACATAGCAGACCACTGCAGTCAACAGAGCCCCAGCAGAGGTGCAGACACGGGAGGGAGAGGGAGTTCAGAGCTGCTCTAGATCCCAGTTCTCCCAACTGGGAGCACCATGCAAAGCAGCACCAGGCACAGAGGGTGAAAACAGCTGACCCTTTTCTCCAGCAGGAAACAGTGTAATAGTATGAGATGAGTTCTACATTAAATACCATGTAATTTAATAATAACTACTTACGATTTACCTAATTACTTATCGTCTTACTGTTTATTAACAGACAGCTCGACTTTAATGGAAGGGAATGGTCAGTGCCTCCCTTGGGCTATTGTTAAATGCTGCTTTCGTTTTTATCTGTAAAGACCATTCATAAATAAACCATCACGCTACCTACTCGGAGACAAAAAAAAAATTAAAATCTCTGTTATGAATCCAAGTTTCCCCAACCGATCCCATGTGCTGTCATCGTAGAAAGGATCTGACTTCAGTCCTGGGCAAGAATCACTCCAGATGCAAATCCTGTGGGTTTTTTTTTTGCTAAATGGATTCAGAGTAGCCCCAGCTTTTGAGGAGACAGCAGGAAGACTTTGCACCAGCCTGCTCTGCTTGTGTAGACACAGTCAGGAGAATAACTATGGGTTGGAGGTACCTGTCTCACTGCATTTCACAGCTTTAGTACCAAAGCTGAAAAACTAAACGCATTAATTTCACAACTGCAAGCAACGCTGGAGCTTCTGCCAGCGTTTCTGCATTAGCCAGGTCTCCCTGCCTCTGCCATGCTGGCATTAATAGAGTAACTACTCCTAGTAATACCTTGTGCCACTGATGACAATTTCTAAGGAACAAACTGAAACAGTCCTTTCCTCAAGTCCTGCAAAACACAGCACATTAAGCAGAAAAGGAGCAACGACAAATCCCAAGATAAACGCCACAGGGCATGTGTATTCTGAATATATAGAATCATGGAATGGTTTGGGTTGGAAGGGACCTCAAAGATCATCCAGTTCCGACCCCCCTGCCATGGGGGCAGGGACACCCTCCACTACACCACGTTGCTCAAAGCCTCATCCAACCTGGCCTTCAACACTTCCAGGGATGGGGCAGCCACAACTTCTCTGGGCAACCTGTTCCAGTGCCTCACCACCCTCAGAGTGAAAAATTTCTTCCTTTAATCTAAATATGCCCTCTTTCAGTTTAAAGCCATTGTCCCTTCTCCTATCACTACATGCCCTTGTGAAAAGTCCCTCTCCAGCTTTCCTGTAGGCCCCCTTTAAGTACTGTATATATATGTATGTATTTGGATCACTAGAAAAAAGCAGGAAGCCATACCTTACTTCCTTGCCCTCAAACCCTGGCAGTTCATTAAGCCTAAACCCAGCAGTATTTACATTTGGCACATTAAGATGGCAAAGCCTTCCAGGAGCAGGCAGGGGAGGGAATTGGGGAGGTGAGACAAGCAGCCAATGTTTCTACTTCATTGGATGAGGTGCCAAGAAGCTGGTGTGCTCTTTGCTTTTTGTCCCCTCTTTTCTCTCACATGGTTGATCCTTCCTGCCAAGAAGGTCCTAGGAATGAGGTCTTGCAGTATCTGAAACCAGCAGTTCCACCTAGCATCAAAACACCTTTAAAATACTTCCTTCCCTTCCCCTCAAATTGCAGAGCTTCTTCCTGGTCCTCCACCCATAAATCTCACACACAGGAGCTGTTGGGGAAGCCACCTTTGTCTGCTGAGACCAGAAGCAGGCTGGGAACAGAAGTTATGGGATTTCTGTATGGGACACAGTTATTGGCTTTCTAGGGGGGTGATGCCCCTGTCTGAGCAACACTTCATCTCACACTTCAGCACGGCTCAACCACACGGCCAGGTCATCAGCACTGCAATGGGCCATGTGAACAGGTCCCGGCTTTAGGATACTGAGCACCAGGCTCCTCTAAACACTCCAGATTCCTACTAGTAGAGACACCAACTCATTAAGTGACTCCTCACAATCTCTGCCCTGTCCTCATCAACTCACATCCCAAGGAGAAGAACCTCCCCGCCCCTGCTCTCCTGACAACAGCTCCACAAAGGAGAAAGCCCCTGGGACTGAAATGTCACGGATTTCGAGGACGTGATTAATTATTTAAATTGACAAAATTACATTCCACTGGTGACATTCAACGCTGTGTCTACTCTGCCTCTCTCGCTCTCCCCTTCCCTCCCCACCAGCCCCCGGCAGCTCTTTCCCCCATGGACATGTGCCAGCCAGGGATCTGTTCCTTCCACTCTGCTCTCTACTAAATGTTTTTTATTCTCAGCCACCTGCCCCAGGCTCTCTCATCAATTATTAATCAAGTGATCCATGAATATGCAAATCAACCCACACACTCATTTTATTAAATTAAATAAAAAAGAAAAGAGACATGGCATGTACAGCAGCAGAATAGATGATGGGGTGGACTGCTCCAGGGAAGCATGGATAGGTGCTCTCTAACAGAGAAGGAAGGAGTAGGATGAGAGGGAACATGCAGTGTATACAACTAGCAAGAGCATTACTTCTAGAGCTGTTTGCATGTTTATTTTGAAGTCATGTTCTGTAGGAACATGGGGGTTGGAAGATGAGTGCATGCACATATAAGTGGGCTTTACCACGCAGTAAAGTTCCTTTCCAAAAATCCTCATCAATAGGGGCACTGTGGAGCAGGGCAGGCATTTATGAGATTGAGGTGGCCCAGCTGGCAGTGCAGAAGGCATTTCCATCTGGCCCACAACATCCACCTCAGCAGAAACACAGCTGTGCTGCATCCATGTCAACAGATATAAGCACACCAAGGACACTGCATCTATACAGACCTTCTGAGTGGGAACCACAGCTGCCATCTGTCTGGTTCACACGGGAGAGGAATGAGGGAAGGTTTTTCTGAAAATTATGTCTTCTCCCAGCTGCTAACATGCTGACCCATGCTGTGCTAGGTGCTGAAAAGAACGATCCCTCTATCAAATTTTCTTCTGTGTAGCACCTTGCCTTGCCTCCACCCCTCCCGATACGCTCTCCATACCTTTACGCACTAGCTAGTCTTCCTGGATCTCCTCAAGTCAACAGCTTTTCCTGATGGAAAGGGTATGAGCCACAATGAGACTGACCTCTCATGTCCATCAACCTCGAGGCTGGCTGAGTCACTAATGCCAGACCAGAACAAGGAAAAAACAAAGGCCTCAAGTCACAAATTTCCCTTCCAAGACAGGGGATGGTGTTGCTATTGCCATGCTAAAGCCTCCTTTTGCCTGTGGGATTTTCTGGGAAATACACTGAAATAAAGAGAGGGGAAGATCAACTAATCCACCTGGTCTTTCTTTCCAGTCACTAGCACTGTGGCAAGCAGAGCTGCACAGCCTTGGGATGACATTCCATCCCAGTTCCTATCACTTGTGCACAAGCATCATCCTTGGATTTATAGTTGAGGCTGTCATCGCCCCATGCAGATGCTGTATCCACTTCCACCTAAATGGTTTGCCTTTCTCCATTTCTATATGCTTCACTGAGCTCCACATCAGTGGTTGACTAACACCAGGTACTGACCTTCATGAGGGTTTGAGGGAGCTCCGTGCTGGCAGGCAGAAGGGGACTGACTGCACTCCAACACCAGGATTCCCTCCTCACCCAGGAAAAAGGCAGAGCATGGGCAATGGCAGGGCACGTGCTTTCTTCCCTACCAGAGAGAGACCATGACAAGCCTGAGATCAGTAAGTTATTCCTATTAGATGTTGATGTTGGGGAGCACATCTCTCCCAGTCCAGCATACCATCAAGAACGTATTGGTGGCACAGGCAATACCATTCTTTCAAAGGTACCCAGCTTATGACTTCTGAGCCACACACAGCTTCTGAGCCTGTCACACCAAGCTCCTGTGCCAGGGCTGTGCCACATGACGAGCCTTGGGCCAGAGCAAAGCTACAGGAGAAGCTGAGCAGGTGCTGGAGCTGGCAACTGGCCCAGCCCCATCCCATAGCAGGGCTTCAGAGAGATGTCAGGTCATCAAATCAGGAGATTCCCATGCAGCTCCATCTCCCCATCAGGCTGTGAAGTTTGGGAGAGGAGTTTTCTCCCTCCTGACCATATGATGATTTTGAAGTGTAATTTACAGAATCAATAAAGTGTGTTACCTCCAGTACAGCCTGCAGCCACACACATATTATGGCACTGCTGAGCAGAGGCCAGAAGGAAGGGGATTGCATCAGCAGCTGAAAATTACGTGCTCACATGATTCCTTGGCCACTGCTGTGCTTCTGGGGGTACCAGAAGAGGATGGGAGGAACGGCTTTTTCACCCACTGATCCAAGACTGTTTGTTCATATCGGGGAGTAATTCTGGTTATACCCTCCTCCTCCATCAAACGACTAACAATCCTGCTGGCAAAAACTCAGGGCTCAAAAAGCGTAAGGACAAGGCTTAGAGGTATTAATTTCTAAGCCATACCTGTACCGTACAGATGTGAAAAGATGCTGCAAGATCACAGTCACAATATCAAAATTGATGCAAATGGTGAGCCCCCATCACAGAGAGACAGGGATCAGAGCTGCTCTTCTCCTGCTAGCTCTGGTGTTTGCCTCTCCCAGTGTTAGACATACCCCTCAAGATCCAGCCTGCACTCCAAGTCCTGGAGTACAATCCCTACAGATCGCTCCGGTATCAGGCTTTTCAGTATTTCAGAGTAATGCCTGCACCTGAACAGAAAGGCACAGGGACCAAGGTGGTGGGACTGGGTTCAAACATGCCCCACACGCTCTGCACATGCAGCTGCAGCTCCCTACAGAACCACTTGGACGGAGCCACCTGAGATGCCAACATGACAAGTAGGAAAGATGCTCTGTGCCAGTGACACATGCCTGCCATGCACCCATGGGGCTCAACACCCACAAACGCCTTGCAGAGTTCACCTTTATTCCTTCAGGGCACCTCACACCCCAGCTCTGTGTGCAGTGTGCTCCTCTGATGCATTCAGGGAGCAAGAATGCTCCTGCTTCTTAATTTCTGAATGGGAGGGGAAAAAAAAAGAATTCCTCTAATGTCAGCAGCTAAATGTTAATTTGGAATGAGATTTTTTTGTTGTTGTTTTCTAAATTGCTCTTAACTGTGTGCCAGCACACAGGTAAATTGTTCTTGGCTGAAAAAATGGCCTGTCTCTTTTCTCAGAGATTAACATAGAGGACAGTGAATGGAGCAGCAAACAAGGAAACCATGCTCCTTTTACAAATCATTCAATAGTTTCCTGACTTCTTTTCTATATATTTTTCAGCTGTAAATGAGTTTCTACTGCTCACTCTAGCTGAAGGCCTTGCTTGCCATTGTTACTCCTCATTTTCTTTTTAAACAAGGTGGGGGAAGGCAGGAAAAAGTAATTTGCTGCCATGGTGACTTCAAGTGAAACCAAATTGCTGTATTTCCCTCCTGCCCCTCCAAAAGCTTCCCCAAGACCTCTGCTTATTTGCCATAGGAACATCCATGCCCACGTTCCTCTGGCTCAAAGGGAGCCTGGCTCCTCAAACAACAGGCTGGTCTTTTCCATTCTAGGAAAGGACTAAGGATACCTCGTTTGGTTTTCCAGCTAGAGGAAAAGCCTGACACAGCCTACGAGAAGGTCTGATTGGCCCCTCCAAAACTTGCAGTGTAGAAGCAGTGCCAGAAATGTAACCAGGGAGAATGAGCCTGTCCATCACTACACTTTTGTTCATTTGCAGTTAGTAACACCAGCAGCAGAGGACAGAGGATGATTATGTGGTCCAGATACTTGAAAATTCTTCTCTGGCAAAGCAACGCCAAGAAAAAACTTTGACTACAGCTAGTACCTAAGACTACAAACCCTGCATCTTTCCCCAGACAGAAATGTCACAAGCTACCAGTGTCCATCTCACATGGGACAACTATTTCCCTAAACTTGTTTCATATGTTCTTCTTGCTGAACAAGCCTTTCCCAGAAGTCTGCAGTCTAGGTCTTGGTTTCAGCTTTGAGTAGTGGCACCAGTTCACTCATGGCTGGGTTGTTCCAGTTATCTAACAAGACTATTACATTTTCCCCAAGTCTTTTCTTTCCATAAAACCATGAAATTGATTTTTTTTAAAAAAAAAAGTGAAAGATTTTGCCCGCTTAGTCACATGGGTTTTCATATTCTCTTTTCACAAAGAAAAAGGGAAGGCTTATCAACTCTATCAGCTATTGCTCTTCTGCCCTCATAAAGCATTTTTCTCCCTTTCTACTTAAATGTCTTGCTCAACAACTCAACATACTTTCTCCATGCTCCCTCCTTTCCCAATCTTACAAGTATTTTCCATGTTATGGTGCCAATAGGAGAAAGGAAATCCTAAGTGTAATGCTATAGAAACAGAGCCCTTATACACCAAGTCAGATTCAGAATGGCTCCCCTTTATCTCAAAAGTCAGTGGTAAGATCTTGTTCTGGTAGAGAATTTAACACTTGTTGGCATTTTGAAGATTATTTCTCATGCTGTAAGGAATGGGAACATGGTGCACTCTTCTGGAATTAACACAACCTGTCATGTTCCCTTAAATATACAAAGGCTTCACCTGCAGTAGAGGGTAGTCTGAGATAATTAATAATCATGTGATAGATGAAAATTTCTATTTGTTTGATTCATGGATCTTGAGTGAACATGAGGAATGAGAGACTTACACCTGCCTTCTTTGCCTTACAAGTTTAATTTACTGCCTCTCTGGAGAAAGAACGCTCGTTTCTCTCTCCCTCTCTAAGATTCTTGCAGCTTTTTATGGAGGAAGTGCACACAATCCCTTACGGAGACCGATTCCAGTCAGTGGTGACTTAAAACCATGGGTGCTTCTCCAGATACCCAACTTGAAAGCACACTGAAAGAGCCTAATCCCTAGGAAGCACAGTGAGAACTGCTGAAATCAAACACTGCTTTATTAGCTTTCAGGCATGGGGCTCTAAAAACGGGGGCAATCAATCACATCCAGCCCTGGAAATCCCAGCCTCTCCCCAGCCTTTAATCATTTGATTTCTTTTTTACCCCTTATAGGAAGCATCACTGATGCACAGTGTAAAGCAACAGGATTGCATTTTAGAATAATTAACTATACTGTCACTTGCACATGCAAACACCTAACAGCTCCAAGTAAGACATTTGTGACTGATACATGCTCTAACTAGGGGACGTAGCCCAGCATAAAGCATGACTGGGGGAAACCCTAATATGTAGACACTCATCGCCCTGTAACAACCCACACTTCTCCCATGAGCAAGCTAAAAAATGTAAAAGGAGTTAATTCAGGAAGCCTAGTCACAGATAATCCATTTTAAAATTCAGCTAACAGGATGGGGAAAGAGAAGTCAAGACAGACCACCATTTTTTGAGGCACTCAGGACAGATGAGGAAAGTCCATGCTGGAAGGGTCTCTGAACTGGGTGGAAATCACAGAATCATAGAATGGTTAGAGTTGGAATGGACCTCAAAGATCATCTAGTTCCAACCCCCCTGCCATGGGCAGGGACACCCTCCACTACACCAGGTTGCCCAAAGCCTCATCCAACCCGGCCTTGAACACTTCCAGGGATGGGGCAGCCACAACTTCTCTGGGCAACCTGTTCCAGTGCCTCACCACCCTCAGAGTGAAGAATTTCTTCCTTGTATCTAATCTAAATCTGCCCTCTTTCAGTTTAAATCCATTGCCCCTTGTCCTATCACTACACACCCTTGTAAAAAGTCCCTCCCCAGCTTTCCTGTAGGCCCCCTTTAGGTACCGGAAGGCTGCTGGAACAGGCCCTGAGGACAGGCTCTCAAACAGGGAGTAGAGCTTTTGGCGTCCTACAGTACCTGTCCTTCACATCATACCAGTGCATTGGCGATCTCAGCTGGAACCTCCATATACCTCTGGAAGAGACTCCAGAGGTAGAGTCCACCAAGTAACCTAAGAACACACACCAGGTACCAGGCGTACTCAGACATCTCTTTTCCATCTCCAGTTTCTAGGAGAGGAAGAACCTGAATTGGATTTTCACATCCATGGAACACATGCTATGCAAAAATCTTTCCAAGAAAATATTTGTTTTAGGTGCAACTTTCTGAAAGATTCTTTCTTTTTTTTTTTTAATTTTCACTTCCTTCAGCCCTGAAAGTAATTAACATTCAATGGCAGCTAATTATAAGCAAAGAGAAATCGGAGGCTGTGTGGCTGACTGTTTGGTGCAAGCTCGGCAAAGTGTTTTTTAATTGGAAACCCTCTTTGCCGTGTGCATTTCAATCCATTTTGCACTGTATTTATCGTTCCAGATTCATATTATATCCATGACCTTTCATCTAATGACAGAAGCTCATGCAGAGAAAAAATGATTATTTTAACAAAGAGACATTAGAGCTATGAAAGAGAGAAAAGAAAAAACAGGCAAGAGGAAAAAGCAGGAATGGCATGAGATGAGAATAAAGCCCATCCAAAATGCTAGTTGCTGATATCCCTCCTTTTCCTCTGGTACATGACCTCTGCAGGAGCCCTCCAACCCACAGCTATTGCTACACCATCACTTGGCTGATACCAGATACTAATGAAGAGCAGTCACTGAAGGCCCTACAAAAACCAAGCTTCGTATTCCCATGGTCACCCACTGGGAAGAGACACTCAGAGGTACATTTTGAACACAGCACTGTTGTGCAGCCAGTGGCACGACAGGAGCTATGGGCCAAGTCTCCTGCCATTCCGCAGTTTGCCATGACCACAAGTCAGAGTTTGGTACTTTCTGCAAGGCAAGCACAGGAGAGAGCAGCTGAGAATCACTGCAGATGATGCACCACCTCAACTGCAGGGCATATGCTGGAGAAAACTGGGAAAACAGATCCTAATTCCATGCATGTAATGGTATCATCTCAAATGCATGCAAGTTCACCTTCCTGTACTTCAATTGAGCAGAAGATGTAGAAACACATCAACAAAATCTTATTTATTCCTTGCTCTTCGGCCAAAGCATGAGCCCCAGGCTGAAGCCTCAGCCACACTCCCTGACACTGCCTGTATTTTCTTTAGCAAGACCTCATCACCATACATAGTTGGAAAAAAAAAGAAATATCTATGGCCTCTAGTGGCAATGAAATAGCTTGGAGACCGTAGGCCTCTGCAGTGGTGGAACAGCACCTCTACGTAAACAGCAGCAGCAGCTCTTTCGGCCCTGGGGTGGTTGGTGGGTTGCACGTGATCTGATCCGAACTGGCATTTCCCGCTGTTAACAAGAGGTTCTTGCCAACTGCCCACCTGGCTCCTGCACGAAACAGCTTAGCAGGCACTAGATGTTTGGCAAAAGGCTCTGTAGATTAATCACAGTAAATTTAGATAATACACCGAGCACCAACTGCCTAATCTGCATTTACCAGCAGCAGGGAGGGACCAGTAGCGAAGGGCCAGGGATGTCCAGCAACAATTCCTACGAATACTCAGTGTAACTGGAATAGCTAATAACACATCCTTACCTCTACCCTTAAATAAATTAGCTGGCATACATCCCAACGCCTTCCATAAGGAAAAGTATGAGGGATAATTTATCCAGCAGAGCAGCATTTTGCTTACTACCTAACACCATGATATTTCTGCTCAGGACTTCATCACTCATGCGAATTTCAGAAATAACCAATTTTCTTGGTTATTAATTAAAATTGATTAAATTTTTCTTCTTGTGAAGTCACTCCTCTATAGGGTCACACACATTCCAGAGAAAAGAGTGCAAGAAGCAAATAAGAGACCAAAGCAGAATGGAAGGATATCAGTACTATGTTTGAACACCAATGTCATCTGTAAACCTCGGAAGGGAATACAGGCAATGTAAACCAAAAATTAATAAAGTTATATGTAAATAAGGCAATAACCAAAGGTATTACAGGATCTGTTTGTTGATCTCAACAGTCAGGAAATAGTTTCCTTGAGCCTTCAGAATATAACTAAGTATGCAGAACTCCATGATATTTTCCAAAGCGCAACAGTGCCCAAGACAAACTGAAATACAGGGAAATGCAGCCTCCTAACTCAGGTCTTGCATAACACGTTTAGAAAACTTTATTCAAGAGGTACAAAACAGGCCAGAGCTCCAATGCTGAAGATTCATGAGCTCTTAAAAAGCACAGCCAGGTACCACGCTTTGCATATCTTTGGACTCCGTCTTCACATCGGATGCCGATATATGGTCATAAAGTGACTGACAGGCTCTGGACAGACATCTAGCAGAACCCCCCGAACAAAACTCGCCCCTGAAAGGTTGACCGAGAAGCGCTTTATGGGGGAGATTTCCAGAAGTGCAAATGGCCCTTAGGCACACCTCTTCCACCAGCTTGCTATCCCTGAAATACTAAGCAGGTAATTTAGAAGTCAAAGAGGAAAAAAAATACTTGCGGAGCAATCACTTATAACCATACATCCACTCCCAGTGCCTCTTTGTGATTCATTAATAAAGAAAACTCACGGACCAGCAGCTGTGTTCAAGAAACATTGCAGCAAAGTCCATCTGAGCAGCGGCACTAAATATGCCATCAGATGTCACCGTGCAGATTTGGGAGCCCCTATATTGCTAGGTTGACATCCATCTGGCCACTTTAGCACCGTCGTAGCAGCACAGAGTCGCAATTTTTACAGCCGTGTTCTCCCACGTAATCTCGATACATGAGGCTGTTTGAGGTGAAGATTCCCTCTGCTGTGCCATGGCTGCCCAATATCTTGGCAAGACATTGCTGCACCAGCTCAGGAGATCTCTGGGAGACCTCCCCTCTGTTCCCTGTGCAAACACACAGGAAGACGGGAGAAAAAAAAGGTAGGAAGAGATGAAGGGGTATGTGATTACAGACTATAAATTCATCAGATGGGTAAGCACCAGGGAGGGAAAAGAGCTCTTTAAACTAAGAGATCATATTGACATAAGAACATATGGATGTTCACTGGCCATGAATACGCTTAGACTGGGAATTAAAAAGAGGCTTTAAAACCTTCAGAGCAGTGAGATTAGACAGGGACCTACAACTTCAGGATTGTGTGAAAGCCACCCCAATCACTTGCAAATTCATTACAGGAATATTACGCAAGAGCTGGATCAGACAATCCAGAGGTTTCCATGTATCCTACGCTGTAGTAAGTAGCATCCCACAACACTTTGCTATGTGGTGAAGTCACCCAGAAAGTTTTTTCTCTTGGACAGCGGACTGTAGAAGTACTAGCAAACCACAGTACCCTGAACATCAGAGTAACCAAAACTGTTTTATAAGTCCGCTCGATAGGTCCAGAATGAACAAGTTTTTAAACACAAAGGGTATGTTTTCAAAAGGAGCTTTCAAAAAACAAGTCCCATTTTCAAAAAGAACTCAAATCTTCAAGTTCTTTGATATTCAGGAAGACAAGCTCCTGAGCAGCTGAGGTGCTTTTGAGACTTTTGTCCCTAGTCTTTCATGTCATTTTAGGCACTTTGATTTACCCTCCCTTTGCTGTCACACAACATAGTTTTGTCCCATGCCATATTGAAAACAGCATCTCTAACCTTTTGATTCTGATGGAGTTTGAAATACTAGGATAGACAAAAAACTTTGCTCAGTTTTCCTTACCCCTTTCTGGATGCATAAGGATGATGGACCATGTAACAATGCAGATAGATACAGATAAAAAAAGAAAGATTTGCTGTTAACTTCAGCACCAGACCTAACCCAGACTTCATCAATTACACACTTTATGAAAAACACAAAACCACGACACATTTTTGTACAGGATCTGGATAACCCAAGCTCCCACCTACTCTCTCCAGCCACAAAATGAAGTGCCTACCTGAGTAAAAGATGGGGGTTTTCTTTTAATTTTAAGAAGGCTTTTTAAAAAATTATTACCAGGCCATAATCGTGTTGTCAGACCACACCTGGGTTACAAACATCTTGCCATTGCCAACATGCCAGGTAACAACTCTTTGCTGCCAAGTTAGTTATTTGAATATCTGATCAGAAAGTAGACACTTCAATTGATGCAAGTGAAATTTTTGGTGAGGGACAAAGTCTCCAGTAGAGTAGCTGACCATGAAAAGTGATCTAATTCTACAAACTTATTTTTTATTTAATCTGAGTATATCATAAATATTTCAGACACATTCCATTTATACATTTTATCACAGAAGGCAGACAATGAGAAGCAATCAACAAGGTTTACTTGTAAAATTAATAATTTTACTCAAAAAAATAGCAAGCAATTCTGAAAGTGTCCCACACTGGTTATTTTAGTCTGAACAAGGCTCAAGATCAGGATAAAAGTCTCTTCTAAGGAAACAGCCTGCTTCCCCATCTCAGACAACACATCTTACCGCTGAGACACCTGTGCCCTGCCTTCCATCACCCATTTGGGGTCAACAGGCTGACCTCAGCATGATGCATATTTGCAGTCCAGTCTGGACTGTGTTTTGGTCCTGCTGTTTTCCTGATTTATCACACCTTCAGCAGAACTCATGGTTCAGTTGCCATGATAAAGGAAAGGGCAGCTGCCATATGGACCATAGTAAGTTTCTGATGAACACAAAACCTCCTTTGGAAACCCAACAACTCTGTTAATATCCTATCCCATACGAACATACTGTCTTTCTTGACATCCAACAACAGTTTCTTTATGTTGAGCAGCCTACACGTTCCACCACAACTATAACAAAAAGCATTGCCATGCCAGGATCTTATTAATACAGCCCTCCCCCCTCCCCGACAAATAACCACTCCTTCGACTCCAGAACAACATTGCTTGCTGCTTTCACTGGTAGTCATAAAAGCAGCAACCGATACCATTTGGATTTCAAGATGCTCCGATACTTGGGCATAACTTCATGGAATCTAATCAGTTAAAGCGAGATATTGGTATTTACCACAGCTACTCTCAACAGCGGAGGTGTTTAGCAGTGATCACGATTCAGAACAAGCTGTGCAACTCCAGCCATCTCTTTTTTTCCCCTCCCAACACTACCACAGGAAAGCACATGACGACAGTTTTGTTGCCAATCCAAGTTATCTAGCGATGCCATTGTAAAAAGTATTCAAATCAAATTAAATAACTTACCATTAAAGACACTCAGGAGAGGATTAGAAAGCACAAAGACTTACCTATAAAGCAAAGAAAGAAGCAAAATTATGGAATGAGCAAACACAAGAACAAAAGGTCTTCAACGATTTGAGTTCAGAGATATGACAAAAATCTTGACAGAATACCAAGAAAAGCAGATTTAGTTCCTTGCAGCAACAGCCCCTGAATCAGGGAGGACCGACTTACCAGGTGACACTAAGAACAAGGGCTATTTTAATCATACAGGTAGGCTTAAAACAAAAATGTAATTTCCTGCCCCAAGGAACTTACATTCTCATTTAAGACGAGCACATCAGAAGATGATCACCTGATCATGAGCAGGAAAATAATACTACACTCATGTTTGGCTGTGAGAGCATCAGACAAATCTTAAAGATTATGTGGAATTCTTGCGTTAGCTGTCATAAGGGAACAATTAAAAAATACATACAATAAATTAGTTCTGAATTGGCTGCAGAATGTGAAGGGGGTTTATTTCCCAGGGTTATTTTGCATGCAAAAAAAAAAAATAGGAGTTTCGCAAGATCCTTCTCTACATCGTTATTAACCATGCAGTTCTTTGTGGTACATAGGAACTGGTTACAGGCCAAGGATCCATGGCACTAGGTCACTGTATGAACAGAGAAACAGACTGCTTTGTTCGAAGGAGTTTCAAGGTGCTTCCAACTAAATTTCCCACAAGTTTTCATCAGAAAATGGTGAAACTTGATGGTGAAACTACAAGCATCACCAAACACAGCTGAAAGGTCTCCTACTCACTGAGGTCCTCACTCAGGCCCTCTCCTGTCCTGCCACACTGTAATTCACCTTTTAATTTTTATGCAGTGGATTTTACTCCCTCTTCAAGCCCATCCTCCCATCCAGTGAATTGCCATTGCTCTCCTCCAGACAATTGAACCTTTGTGTGGCAGAAAGAGCTGTGGTGAGCATTACAAACACTAACACCGCTCCAGAAGGATGAATATTTTGCACGTTACCATTGCCTTACTGGTATTTCTGAGCAGAACATCAAAAATAAAAGCTCATATCACAGAGTACGGTGAAGCACTCCTATAACAAACTTACTTCTTTTGCTTCAAAAATCTTATTTTCAGGGGGGGCTGATCTGAAATCCATTTATGTCAATAGCCCAGAGCAGAAAGGAGCAATAGATTACAGGGAAGAGATCATTCAGAAAGGGAATATCACTTTTGTGGGATACAGACCCACATCAGCAAGCTTTGATCCTTGCTTGCACATAACTGACTCAGCTCACAGATATCCGAGTGAGCTTGTCAACGTGAGGACTTCTGGCTACACGAGTCTCCATTCATTTGCACAGGTGGTAGTGCAACACACTGTAGCAGCCCAGCTGTTTTGCCTACAGTTCAAACTAGGTGGATGTGATCATCACTAGTGAGGTCAACAAGGTGGTTGTTCCCAAATAATATTCACTCAGGACTCTGGCAGTCTTCTTGGTTTCTCCATTAGTCATCAACACAACTTCATTTGACAGCATGCCCTCCATGCAGCCAGCACCACCCACCTCAACGAGATGAGACTCATTTAATAGAGTGGGAAAAAACAAGTGTCTCAGTAAGAAGGAGCAAGATCAGGTGGCTCATTTCAAAGAGACAAGCTTAGGATCTTTTTTTTTTTCCCCAGTGAATTATATGCAAGATTGAAGAAAATTGTATGCAGAGACAGAAAAGATAAAGATGATTATTCACAGAGATGGAAAAGCAGATAACATTAAAATATTTGTGAACACTCTGAACCCAGCCATATCTCAACGTACACATTCTCTTTAGATATGGCCTTGCAGATGTTTTGAACAGTCCTTGGTGCTCAATGCACACCAGAGTCACTGAATACTTATAAATAAACATTCAGAGACAATTTGTGAAGAGGCTAAAGGATGAAACTTCTGGTAGTGAGCTTAGACTCACTTATACAGGAACAGGAATAACGTCACACGGCATCAATGATCCATCAAGTGGTGTAGGAAATTAGGACTAGATACTCAGAAAAAAGACATTCTCAAATAAACCAGAGGCTAAAATTCAGTTGCACAAACTATTTAAAACTATTTATCTAACAACTGAGAATAATGAACAAATTAATATAAAATCAGTCTGCTTCCAGATAACTTACTGAAGAGAGGGGCGAGAATACATTTTGATAACGCATTGCTGCCTGCCAACAGCTCACCCTGCTCTAACTCCTAGAAATCACGAGAACTGACAATAACTGGGAGTAGCTGATAGAAAAAAAGGAGAAGAATGATGAACAGCAGAGAATAAAACATGAACGGTGATGGAAAAACACCAGTTCCCCCTTTGCAAGAAAAGGAGGGTGACAAAGCCTTCCTCTGCTTACACCGCTTGAGATCCTACCCACTTCGGTCATGTTGCAGTAGATTTGGCCCTCATTGTGCAAAAACTAAGAGCACAACCCACCTAGGAAGAGCAGCACTAGGTATTAAGGAACAAAAAAATCCCAAAGCACAATTTCCACCACTTTCTCCTCCTTATCACCAGAAGACACCAAACCCTCTTGCCCTTACCAGCTCTTGCTAAGCTCTTCTGCCTTCCAGATAGCTCTGTTAGTCACTCCAGACACTTGGTCCTCTTCTGTCTTAAGGACACTCAACAATAGGGAAATAGAAGCTCAGCTTAGCCAGCTCTGCCAGGGAGATTATTCAAAAGGTTAATTACTGAATGAAACAGAAATGGAGCAGGCAATGGGAAAGGATGAAGGGAGGGAGCGACTGGCTTTCAGCTGCTAAATCTGGCTTTCCAAATCCTTAAAGTCCTTTACAATTTAGGCTGAACAAGGAGGGGACAGGAGGGGGATGGGTTGTGTTGTTCACTTGCACATTTGATAAAACCTCAGTTATGTTCCTCTCCTAATCCTGTGTCATTAGGAGCAAAATGGTACATCAGGAGGCCATTTAGATATGAATGCCTGCAACCTCACCATCTGACCCGCTGACTTCTCCTTTCTTCCTTCTGCCTGCTCTCTTTTTGTTGCTGGAGCCAATTATATTTAGAGACGTGATTTTTTTTTTTTTTTTTTGGCTAGGCACTTGGCCTACAGCACCAGGGGTTCCAAAATGACCTGGCTGGAGACCCTTATGACCATTATTATTTTTTTGGTGTAAAGGTCATTATTACTATAATAGCAGGGAACGAATCTGTCTATTCGGAGCTTTTTTTAAAGAAAAACAAAAACTCCAAAACAAAACAAAGGAGCATTTTTTATGATGCCTCCAATCCCTGTTCTCACTGGAGCAGGAGGAGTCTGGCTGCTGACTTCAACAGAAGAGAAGGATTAAATCCAACTGGCGAATTCTACAATACTAAAACAGGATCGAACCCAACCAGAGAAGGATTGAACCCAACTGGAGAATTCTACAATACTAAAACAGGATTGAACCCAACTGGAGAAGAGAAGGATTGAACCCAACTGGAGAATTCTACAATACTAAAACAGGATCGAACCCAACTGGAGAACTCTACAATACTAAAACAAAAGCCTTGGAAAGCAACCAAGTGAATTCGAAAGCAAAGCTGGTATCTCTTTGCTCCCTGCTGGTGGAAGGAAACAAAACTAAGAGGAGCAACAGCCTGTATAATCCTTCTTTCATCTTCAGCCTTATATCAAACCCAGTTCAGACTGTGGAAAGACAGAAAACCTTGGGTGAGGAGCATCCAATGCCATACAGAAGAACTTAGGCATGGAAGCCAGAATGCAGCAGCACCATCACTTTGGCAGCTCCTTGGCACTCTGTGTTACCCCAAATCTGCACCTGCCTCAGTAGTTCACGCATTTCAATGACATGAAACAACCCATACATCATTTATATGGCTTGTTGTGCTTTCTCTGTGAGCAGATCAATACAGGTATCTCTTCGCATTATACTACAATGCACGATGAGCGCAGTCACTATGTTAAAGTCACTTGCCAGTACATGACATAATAAGCTCTACTTTTTGTCCTCTGGACACCGCTGTAAAAAGGCACTGTGAGAGCTCAGGGGCAATCAAATCAGTATTTTATTTAGATAAGAAGCACCAAACTGAAGGAGGCCAATAAACCTTTGCTCAGCTCTTCCCCAGCACTAGCTTTGCAGGCTGGTTTTGATAACATTGGGGAGGGGGGGCGGGGAATAATAATCAGAGCATATTTGGAGCATCCACAACTTTCCAGAGAGGCGTAATGTTTTATAGCCTTCTGAAAATGAAAAATCTACCTTATTGCTTATTAAATTCAGGTAAATCATGAGGTGAAGGGGATAATAAATAACCTTAAGGGAGAGAGAATTGGCAAGAGCAAGTTCCAAAGTGTCGTGGGCAAAAGAATCTTGACTTTGGGAATTTCACTTAATTTGATTTATTGCCAATTAACATAAACTTTTATTTAGTGATTCAGGCACTGGAAAACAGAGATGACAAACAATTAAACGAGCACTTAGGTAAACCTCTTTCTTCCCAGTTCCCCAGGCTCTGCTGTAGTCCAACACATCTTCCTCTACACACATCAGCCCGTCTCCGCTTCCCTGGTTTTGGACACACATTACATTACACTCCCTCCCTACAAGCCCTTTGGGTGAGGTTACAGACAGCTCAGGAGACCAGGTTGGTACGTGATGATTTCTTGCTGTTGCTTCTTATTTCTTAAAGTTTTCTTTCTCTGCTCCTTCCTTTTAGCTTGTTTCCTCTTCTCTAGCCCAGGTCATCCACAGGCTGCAGTCCCTTTGGGGTATCCCTGCTCCAGTGCAGGTCACCCATGTGCAGCAGCAGCACCACCTCTGCCAAGGCGCCTCCCAAGCACAGAGTGCCTCCCTCCAAGAACCATCTTCAGCCTCGTCCCTGACAACATCCCCTTCCACATGCCTCCTCCTGTATCTGCTTCTGTACCACCTCTCGTGCATCCTCACCTCTCCCCACATATCCCCCACAGAGAGGCTGGGACACCTCTGACTGCTCACTTTCCAGATGAGAAAAAACTTCCATCAAGGATTATGCTGGAGCTGGCAGAAAGACTGCCCTCCAGCTTCCCAGGCTGTTGCTGTCTATCTCCACAGAGCTATCCACCTTTATGGTGGTCACTCCAGCACCTCGCATCAGCACAAAACGTCATTTTAGGGAGAGCAAAACCAAAGTAGTACATTGCATTAGGAGTGACCATCAGGTATGGATAACCAGATCTTATCCACACCACCTTCACACCGAGATTCTCCAACCACTGGAGCCATTTCATGCTGAGACAGTGGAAAGATTTGGTGATGCTCAATCCTTCCTTTTTGTTTATCCTCCCTCTCTGTCAAATATTCAGGCTGCAAACAAAGTAGTAGATGGCCATATCCCTCAGCACAGCTTCCCTGACTCAGAGTCCACCTCCACAAACTGAAGCTCTTTTAATAGCACTGTCGATGAGAGATTGCATATCTAGTTAAGTGCTATTCAGATGCACCCACAGACGTTCACTGCTTCAGAAACACATCTCTTTCTAATAATATAGTTGGCTACATTATCTTATTTGACACTAAAAACTTGAGATGATTGATGGTAGTTTAAATTCTGAATAGACAAAAATTATAGAGCAGCTTTATAATCTTTTGCATTAGTGCCCTGGGGAAATGGCTGAAGTCTTTATCACATTCAAAGGACAGCATGACTGATGCTAAACCTCTACCCTCCCAACCAGACCAGCCTTCCATGAAGGTCTCAGGCAGCCTGGTTGGGAGTCTACCTACAAGAGTGGTTCTGAGGGCCTGGCATTTGATCATTAGGTGCCACACTCTTCATCTTCCCTAACTAACACTTTGCAGTATTTCTAACTCACTTGCAACTAAGTCAGGATCAAGGAACAAAGGGAGAGGAAGAATGATGAAGGGAAAAGAACAGTGCAAGAGACTTTCTTTTACCTTGGGTATAAACAGCTCTCCTGCTGAGAAGTAACGTAACATTTGCCTCCTGGACACATGAACAGTACAAAAGAGCTGAGAAACTATATTCTAACGGGTATGGAAGAGAGGTTCAAAAAACATGCCCCAAGAGAAAGAGCAAATATACTGGCAGCCATAAAGGGTAGGTTCAGGGAGGACTGGGCATTTATAACATCCCTGCAAAGTGCGACATTAATTATTTTGAGAATCACAGTGCTTATTTCAATACCAAGATGAAGGGAGTAGGAACTTACACTCACACTCTGTCCAGTCTTCTTGCCCAATCTGAAAAAGCAGTCCAAATCAGAGCTTTTTTTATTCAGAAAAAAAAAAAAAGAAGGATGTGCAGAGCAAAAGGAGCCTCTCATCAGGAGAAACAGAAGGGACAATGAAGGCTCAAAACCTCTCAAGCAGCTCACATCACTTTTAAAAAAGCATATAGTGTCCACATGAGTGTAGGAGACACAGGGATAGAAGCACAGACACCAAACTGGAAGCCTCCTTCAATTTGTTGTCAGAGAGCATCCCCACTGTTCCTTCTCCTCAACTCATGGTCTCCTACCAGGAATCGCCATTTGTCTCAGCCCTCAACCCCTCAAATTCTTATGTCATAAACACCTCTACAGAAGATAGCTCTCCTTTTCCTCCTTGAGGACTAGTAACACACAACAGTTAGTGAGGAATGAACACCACATGGAAAGAAGATCTCTCTAAAGCAATGCTCCCTTCTTTCTCCACCCTTCAATGAATATTGCTGTTCTATCAACTCCTTTCCTTGTCCCTCCACTGCTTGTATCAAGCCTGCTTCTATTAATCCACACAGAAATCTCTTTAGGCTGAGTTTCTGTCAACAAAAAGAGAGAAGACAATCATTCCAGTCTTTTTTGAGCATTGCAAGCCTCCTTCCTAGGTCCAAGCCCATCCCAGGACAGAGGTATCACGAAAACTCCACATAGCAAATGCTAACCTTCACGCCAAGCTCACAATGAGCTAGCAATTCGGGCAAAAGTTTCACAACAGTTTATTTCAGTCTGTCCAGCTAAAGCTCAGTGTCTCAGGCTTTGCCAGTGTGACGGTCTGATGTGTGTGGGGTGGTTCTGGTGGCAGGAGAGGGGATTTGCTCCCTGTGACCTCCCAGTTCTGGCCATCAGATCAGACTCCCATCCCCCTCGGGGTTTGAGCCAATCAGCACCTCTGCGAATTGCCCTATTTAAGCTGGGACAAAGGAACCGGAAAAGATGCCTTTGCCCAGGACCGAGGAGAGGGGAGGAGGGCACTGCCCCCTGCTTCCCAGCTCCTGGCTGGGCGGCGGCCCACACTGGGCCGGCACCACCTGCTGAGGATGGCCATGGCGGAGCTGCTTGGGGAACTCGAAGAGAGTCCAGCTACACAGACACCAGGTCAGTGAAGATGGAACGGGATGAGGTGTGCCAGAGCTGAGTTTCCCCTGCAACCGGTGGTGAGACGGACGGCAGCGGCCCCCTGCAGCCAGGACGGCCTCAGTGGAGCAGAGACCCACTCGCAGCCCGTGGAGAAGCCCACATTGGAGAAGAGATGCCTGGGCCTGAGGACAGTCATGAAACATGGGTACGACAAGGTAGAGAGGCATCTAGAGTCCGTGTGACGACCCACGCCGGAGGAAGTGGCCACAACTCCCTAAGAATCCGAGACTGTGGTAAAGCCCACACTGGAGCAATCCAATGGGGAAGGATTGCATCCTGCGGGTAAGACCCACGCTGGAGAAGTTTGTGGATTTTCCTTGTGAGTAGGTGATCCACTGAAGCAAGGAGGAAAAAAAAAAGGGTGTAAGGGCTGCTCTTCCTTTGAGAGGGGAGCGGCAGTAACAACATGGATGAACTGACCTGCACTCCCCCATTCCCTGTCCCCCTGCACCACTGGGGGAAGAGGTAGAGCCGGGAAGAAAAGGAAAGAGGGGGTGTGTTGTTTTTAAGATCTGGCCTTGTTTTCTTTTTATCCTCTTGATTAACTGGTTTTCTTTGTCTCAATCTTTTCAAAGTAACTGTTAATAAAATGAATTGTTTTATTCCCAAGCCGAGTCTGTTTTGCCCGGGACCATGGTTGGTGGGTGCCCCCTCTGTTCTTGTCTCAACCCTCAGTCCCTTTACTACATTTTTCTCCTCTCCACTTTACTGGAGAAGGAGTGAGAGAGCGGCTGTGTGGAGTTTAGTTGCTGGATCGGCCTAAACCACAACAGTCAGACAAGGAGCTGCCCAGCATTTTGAGGGGGCTTTTTGCACTGTGGTTTCACAGTACTGCTGCATCCCCACCCCAGAGTACACTAAATCACAAACTCCAATTTGCATAGCCATTAGTTATAAACTTCACAGCATCCCTAACAGAAACAGTAGTAAAGTGATGTTGAAACAAAGACACAGGAATCAATTCTGTGTCAGAACTGTCGGACTCTGGTACAACCACCTGCAGTTCCTCCAGCCCAGAGTCGCAGCAGCTGATGGTGTCGTGCGAGGTCACTCACTATACATGGTTCCCCTACCTCACAGCCTGGACAACGCTGTCACAAGAGGGACTGCAGACTACTCATTTAGTTGTCTGAGAAAAACACACAACCTGAAAAGTAAATATTAAAAAAAGCTTCCTTACTGCCTGCTCGCCACCGGGCAGTGTTCAGCTGGGGAAGAGTAAACCATGGCTTCATCGCTGCAGGCTGCTGAAGTGATGTTCTTAAAGTGGCATCATCAACAGCAAAAACAATACAAAATATACCACCTGCCTACATAGTTTTCAGTAAGCTTGACAGGGAGAGGAACATTTTTCCTCCCACATCTAGAGGGAAATATCATCTCCTTGTCTGTCTTGATCTATCTTTTGTGTCTTGCCTTTTAATTAGCCTATAAATGCTTTGAAGGAGAGAACCGTCATTCTGATGCCGTGTTCATGCAGGGCAGAGGGTCTTGGTTAATGACAAGGCCACCTTAGAGTCGCTGAGATAAGAGCCATCATAAGCCAGCCCCAGTTCAGCGGCTTCCCCAGTACCTCACTTCGCTGGACCACAGCTCCTTTGCCCTTGCAGGTGGGCTGTGTGGTTTCCACGTGCCTTCTCCACGCGTGCTGGGACTTGACGAGTGCCTCTATATGCTGCAGCATCGTTCCCCACCCCGACTGGCTGCCCACCTGCCCCAGCATATACCCCTTCTCCATCCACACACTTCCCCTGCTATCTCACTCCCGATTAGTTGCATGCTTGTGATTAAGTCCCTTTTAATAAATGACTCCTATTAAACTGGATTCCTCTGTCACTGAGAGAGACATAAAATTAAAAACTGTCTGTCTTTAATCATGCCAGGCTTCATCTCCGTCTCTCAGGCTCCATTTATCAATAATTAATATAAGGAAGACTGAAATCCATTTCAATTTCAAAGACCCAAATGTTGCATTTTTTAATAAAAAAGAACGAACAGAAAGAAAGAAGCCACCATCACTCCCAGAAACTGAAGAAATGGAGACAGCCAGACTCACACACGGGAAAAGAGAACTTGGCAGTGCTGCAGCAGCCTCCGAAAAGAGAGAGGGGCTTGGATGTGACAAGCAGCTTTCCTTATGGCTTTGTAATTGGAAATTTTTCCTCTCAAATACTCCTACATAGAGGAGGAACCCCAGTGGTCCCACAGCCTACAGGAATCTGCACTGCAGCTCGTGGTCTTATTTCTCTTGGTGTTACTGAGTCCCCGAAGCTAAGACAAACCAGCACACTGCACTGCCCAGTCTGATATCTTCTTTTAAGAACTGCAGTATCTCAGATGTTCCAAGGAAAAGTCACAACCAGCGGTTCCCTACACACACAGTGGCCAGCAATACAACCTGAGGAAAGCCCCCTGGGACCATGGTGATGCCGTGCCTCAAGTCACATGCCCAGCAAGGGCTGTCTAGCTCAGCTCAGACCATGCTGAAGTTGTCCACATGGCTTTTGGTCAGCTTGAAGCACAAGCAGACAGACTGACATCTTCAAGAAAAAACAAACCACAAAACTGTGTCATGCAGACATATCTGACGTGAGCTCAAGTCACATCGCATGGACGTACTACCTTTGCAGGCTGGATGGCTGTACCAGCCACAGACCTGTCAGCCATTACATAGGTAAATATATAAGTGAAAGTGAAATAGAACACAAAATGCAGGAGTTGTCCTCTCGGGGAAATCTTGCATAGGAACAAAAAAACCCTTTCCAAACCCAGGATATGGTTAAAGTCCAAATGACATTGAGCAGCTAAACGCACAGCACCAAGCCAGAAGCAAAGATGAACCTCTGAGCTGGGTATTACCTTGCATAACTCCCAAGCCAGGCAATTCCCAGCACACTAATCAGCTGAACACCTGGCCCAACACCTCCCAAGCCTCAGCAGCTACCCAGACTTCTCCAGTCTCCGTGGATCTCAGCACCACCTCTTCCCTGTTGACTGCTCATAATTGCTGTGGAACAGGGGAGTCACACACAACTGTGAAGAAGTTCCTTGTGTTTAGGAGGTTCTGCTTAAACATGAGGAAGAACTTCTTCACAGTAAGGGTAACAGAACACTAGAAAAGGCCACCCAGAGAGGTTGTGGAGTCTCCTTTTATGGAGATGTTCAAAATCTGCCTGGATGTGTTTTTATGTGATCTGATCTAGGTGGTCCTGCTCTGGCAGGGGGATTGGACTAGATGATCCTTTGAGTTCCCTTCCAATCCCTAACATTCTGTGATTTTATAACTAAACCCTAACTCCAGAGGCAGCAACAATTAGGACATCACCCTTTGATTAACAGCCCTATACAGAAGAACACAATGGGCAACCTGGTATAACACTGGAACACTATCAGTCATTGCTCAGTAATCACTGTGCAACTATGCAGGGACACAAAGGCACAACCCACCCTCATGGTTACAGTGGAGAAATATCATTCAACAGCCTTTAATTACTGCAGAACCACACGGTTACAAATGATGACCTGCCCGCTGGTATAAAGAGGTCCTATCACTCATGGCTCATTCCCTGGTAGTTACTAAGCCAACCCTTTGGTAATCCCACCGCCACTGTGGTGCATTGTGGCTGTGGGGATTTTTATCCCAGCATACGGTGCGTTTTCAAGATTGTTGGGAAGGGGCCAGGACGGAGGGATTACAAAGAAACATTGGCTGAACTACTGTTATCTTCCCAATGAGCTCCCCGTTCCGTGCCACTGAATTGTGGCAACATTGTGGTAATGCTTTCACTGGAACTTAGACATGAGGGGGATAATTGCACCTTTGCCCTGCAGATCTTGTGGTACTTGTAATTATATCCCGTTACCAAGGAACACAGCAATTTCAAACCTATTACCCACAGGTATCGTTTATTTCAGAGTTAAATTTATTACTTCAATGCCAGCCTCGCTCGTGGTTCTCGTTTATGCATTCAAGCTTCCCCAGTGACAAACATTGAAAATAGAGTGAACCGAAAAAGATGGGATACAGGGACAATAGATGGGAGCAGAAGATATAGATGCCCTTCCAGCCCTTTCTCTAGCCTGGCCATGGCTTTTCACTAAGCCCAGGGGGATTTGTCTTACAGGAGGAGGAGCAGTAGTGTGAAAGGGGAGCAACCCTTCCAGAAGCCAAGAGGCCACAAAAAGAAGCTGCTCCCAGGGCCACCCCTGTCTGCGATGGGGCTGCGGTGCCAACACTCAGCCCATGCAGAGACAACGGCTGTCACAGCTCCCCACAATTCCCAGGCTGCTGTGCTGTGTAAGCCTTCCCTCCAAGAGCCTCTGTGCCTTCTAACAACTTTGTCTGCAAAATTAAGGAACGAACACCAGAGGTGTGCTCTAGTGCACAGCTGAACAAAGGACTGCCAACTGGTCTGTAACATGCTACAGAAAAATAAAATCTGTTTACTCCTGGCTATTCAAATCCTAACAAGGGGGAAGTCACAGGAGGAAGGAAGAAACTGATATTTTCCCCAAGCTATATCAACATTTTAAGAGGAAACAAGCAGTCAAGAATATGGATCTTCGCCGAACAGTGTGCCATGTCAGCAGCAGTAGAAAGGATAACACGTGCAGCCAGTTCTGCAGGTTCCCCCCTTTCCCAGCTAGCAGAGATGCTCATGAGAACCACCACCACTGAGCTCTGCCAAAGTTTTGTGGCATTTCTGCACACAAATCAGTGCAGCCTCTGGACTATTGCAACCTATGACAGTTTTTAACAACTCTTTAAAGGGTATTCCAGCAATCAGGCACTGCACCTTTACCACTACTGACACTCTCCTGCTCCAAAGGGCTGGGAGAAGGGCAGCCTGGTACTCCTCATCTGCCTTGGGCAGGACAGGACTGAGAGCAATGAGGACACGGAAGCACAAGGCAGTCAGGACCATGGGATGGTCTCCCTCTGGATAACTGCAGTCAGAACATGGATGTGAGCAACGAGCATCCCAGGTGACGTGCACAGTTTTGCTAATGACAGCAGGTCTCCGTTTTTGGGAGATCAAACAATTCCAAAAACTGAAAAGGCTAGAAAGAGCAGATAGAGATAATGCAGAAAGTGGGACACAAATCTGCACTATCTTTGCGATGAGTAAGTCATCTCCTCAGAAAACAATCGGTGCTCCAGCTCCCAGAGAGGAGCTCGCTGCTGTTCAAACGCACGGCACGGTTACAGCAAGTTGAGCTCTAGGAGCAACACAAAAAGATAACGCTGGAATGCGAAGAGAAGACCTGAAGTAAGTTGTTATGGAAACCAGATTCTCGCAGGCTCACACCACCGAATGAGGTCTCTCCCCTTACATCCATTCCTGAAAAAGGATGCACAGGAGCTGCTAATGACCACAGCTCTGTTGCCTCACCTTGCATTCACTCGCAGGCATTGCTGCTGTTTTCTCCCAGTTAATCTAACCTTGCCCAAGAAACTCCAATGGTGGGAATGGGCTCGGGACTCAGGCAACGCCACAGGACACAACAGATCCCTTCGGCACTTCTTGCTTGGAAGAGCTGGTGCTGGTAGTAGCACGTTTTACTCAAAAGAAACAACAGCCACCAAAAGGGACAGTGGCAAGATCATACATCAATAGCCTCAAGCCCATGTTTGGCAGGGGAAACATACAGGATGGGGATTAGATACATCACACCTGAGCCACATAGTGCCATTTTACATGCCCTGGGCTATTTCATCTGACTTCTGCTGGCCTCTCCAGCAGCACACAGTTCTTCTATAGTTGGTATTTGCCACTATTGCCTAACATCACATTGACTACACAGAAAAGGCACAAAATTCCTGTGTATGCTTATAAAGAAACAAAAAGTCTGTACAGCAATGTATTGATAACAGTGCTGGATAAAGATCATTTTCCTACAGAAGCAAAACAGGGAGATGGCTATAGCAGACTGCGAGGCAGCAGTAGATGCGCTGCCTTTCCCATCACTGCTAAATTTTGGTTACATCGATGGAAGAGGTTGGGGCAGACCTGGCATGCACTCACTGCTGGGACCCTCTGCTTCCTATTGCCCAGTGGTAGCCAGATCAGTGAGAATTCCTGGGAAGCCCTGGAAAAGCAACTTCTCACCCTTTAAATTCTGCCACAGAATAGAGAGAACTTCAACCAAGGCTGTCAAACTCTTTAAGCCAATTGATGAGATACTGCATGAATCTTATACTAGATATCAGTTCAAATCTGACACTGTCTTGTGCCAGGATCTTTCTGGAAGAAGACTCCAACCTATCCAATCTGCATTTCGAGACCTGTCACTACCACAATGCTCAGGACCAGACGTGCTTCCAAACCTCAGTCTTGGCTTATGATTTGGCCCAGCATCACCCTGAGTCCTGCACCCAGGACTCCCATTCTCCTGAGCAACTTGTTATATTCTTCCCACTCCACAGCTTCCAACATCAGGCTAAAGCAGGTGTAGGGAGATGCATGCATATATGGGAGGATGTAAGAGTGCTCAAAAACACGCTCAGTGCCACCAAGAAACCACCCCCAGGAGGTAAAGGTCAGAATAGGTTCTGCACTTTCCTAACCTGTGTCTGAAGGCAGGAAGAAGAAATGCAAAGGTCTTGTGCCAGCACAGCGGCCCCTACTTCTGCAGCATGCTGTCTGGCTTGCAGGGCAATAGCAGCAACATCTGCTACAGTTAAGAACGCAAATGAGCTTCTCTGCTGTTTTCAGTCACTCATAACTTGCCAAAATTTTCATCTTCAGAGCTGAAATTTTCTGGACTTGGCCGGTATCCAACGGCGATTATTTTTTGAAATAAAACAGCAAAAGTGACTTAAGCACTACAGAGCACTTGGAATGGCATTCGTCGCTATTATTCAAAAGTCCTGACAGATGGAATTAAGCAGCTTTAAAGTTCACAAAGACTAGGTCCAAGAGTTAAAAAAAAACAGGCATCTGCCAAGGGATTTCAAATGTGCACCTTTTAGCAAGTGTTTGTACACCATTCAGTGCACAAGGGCTCCGAATTAGCACTAAACCTCCAGGATCCACTAGGATGAAGATGGGGGAGGGAGGAAGGGCTAATGATCCTGTAACCAACCACTATCTGGTAAAAATAGTATGCAGGGCATTTTGCCAGCTCACTGCTAAATTAAAATCACACAGGCAAGTAGCGTAAGAACTTGTGAAAACTTGAACAAATGTGAGCACAAGCTTCAGAAATCGCTCTGTAAGACCCTTCCTCTGAAGGCATTATTCCCTGAGCAGCCAAGCAGATCCAACAGGTCACCGAGTCCAAAGAGGGAAGACTTGCTCCCCACTTCTCACCCCTGTTCTTAGCTGCACAGCTCTGCCCCCTTCCTCACACCAGCTCCAGGGCTTGCTGGACCCACTTTTCCACTCAATCATTTGACTCACTGAAAACTAGATGCTTTTATTTGCTGGGTTATGACTTGAAAGAACTTGGGGAGGGACCTACTGAGCACCAGAGCAAGCAGAAGGTTAAACGGCAGGAACAGGCACACTCAGTCTACTGGTGGTAGCAAGCTATTAGAGTGCTTCTCCCACTTGAAGCATCTTCACTCCAAGTCTCTGCAAGCTGGAAATTTGTAAAGCACTCAAGCCCCACTGCAGGGAATCTCCAATCTTAACATACAAGAGCACAAATCCCTTTCTAGTAACCAGCACTAGGACGACAGGTCTTTCCTTTGATGGGTCTAACTCACAGTATGTCAACACCTCAGCATCAGAAAGATGATATCATGCCACTACAGAAAAAGTTGCACAGGTAAATATAATGCTGTGGCATTTGGAGTCTGCAGGTGAAGCTTCCAGACTCCAAGATGCAAACATAGAGCCCTCTTTATATTCAATCAGTGCTCACTGTCACAAGTCTGACCGTTTTGTCAGTGGCATTCTTTTGGTATCTGGAAAAGGAGGGACAGAAAAAACTGGTTTTGACTGAGTCGCAGGAAAAACACTCAGCTTTTCATACTGGAAGACAAAAGAGGTGGGAAAGGGATGTGTGCTGAAGGTTTTGCATATTTCCCTTGCAGAAGGCTTTAGAGCAGTAGCAACAAGTTATTTATTCACTGCAGGCAATGCATTCAGCAAGTAACAAAAAGTACAGGATGGGCGAGCAATGACTACTGGTTGAGTTGGATGCGCCTTCAAAGAGTCCTGCACTTTCTCCTATATAGTGCATAAGGTTGTATGGAAGCTGCAGCACAGATGCTGTAAGCTGGACAATCTTTACTGAATCAAAACTTCAATTTTTTTTCTTAGTAGTTACTCCCGTTCCACAGTGGTCAAACCATACTCACAAAGGTAGTGATTCCCATGCATAAGCGGCAAGTTAGCCATTTTTCCGAGGGAACTTTGATAAGATAGAAAGGGGAAAGGTTGGTAAGTGTGCTCGATGCTCTCTGGGCTGTTGAGTACAGCTCCACAGATACGAAACTAGACAGTGGGAAGCAGGTCAGTCGCACAACTCTCAAGGATATTCCACATCCACTGTTGCAGTGGCTCCCAGATGTGCATCTCCACTAGCATACAGTCTCCAGTAGCAGAAACACTGTACTAGAGCATTAAGCTGGTACTCCAGTGTGCCTCGAGTCTGTGCTGCACAACACCCCAACAGCAAGCAGAAAATACATCTTGCATTTAACTGAAATGCCGCCAAGCGCTACGCTCCTTTTCCTTCTGCTACCAAGTGGGCGGGAAACAGCCGCCACTACTGGGCGGGAAACAGCCGCCACTACTGGGCGGGAAACAGCCGCCACTACTGGGCGGGAAACAGCCGCCACTACTGGGCGGGAAACAGCCGCCACTACTGGGCGGGAAACAGCCGCCACTACTGGGCGGGAAACAGCCGCCACTACTGGGCGGGAAACAGCCGCCACTACTGGGCGGGAAACAGCCGCCACTACTGGGCGGGAAACAGCCGCCACTACTGGGCGGGAAACAGCCGCCACTACTGGGCGGGAAACAGCCGCCACTACTGGGCGGGAAACAGCCGCCACTACTGGGCGGGAAACAGCCGCCACTACTGGGCGGGAAACAGCCGCCACTACTGGGCGGGAAACAGCCGCCCTCAGGTTTGTCATCTTGCTTTATGTGACTGCTCTGTAACACTCTTCAAAAGAATACACCGAGAAATCAGTTCTTCCAGAGGCCGTAAGCTTGGCAAAGGCCCTTGAAGGCAGCCTATGGTGGGCACATGTGCCCCAAAAAACCTACTTGCTCTGTGCACACAGGTACCTGTGACCACGTAGAGCCCGTGCTGACTTCCATGGCTTCCCTACACGGAACAACCGGCAAGATCGTGACCTTGTTTTGCATAATGGCTTGATTCAGATAACCCCAGGAGTGCCCACAGTCATTTAAATCAGATATAATATAAGGAATTCCACGCTGATTTTAATTTTTTTAAAAAGTTAGAGATGCAGAGTGAAGCACAGTCAGAAAATGTCAATGTAACACCTGCCCTCATACTCTTAACCACTGTCTCCTATGCATACACATTTTGATGCAGCTTTTTAGACTTTAAGACTCCTCTCCCCCAGACCCTATCACATTCAGTCCACAGGATGACTGGGACTTGCTGAGTGAGTGGCTATTCAATATCTTTTTCCTTTCATTATTCATTGTGTAGCCTTACATCTTACTTATCATACACTAAGCCCCTCATTGAACAAGGCAGAAATCCTGCAATAAGAACCGCCTGAAAGCATTTAAAGACTGTATTGTAATTCTGGTATTTCCTGACTTCTGTATATTTCATTTCACTATTACTTTAATCCATGTCTTTTGTGTTGAATTTCATTGCCTCTTTAAAAAAGAAAAGAGGATAAACAAAGAAATTCCTTCATGAGCAACACATTGACAGACAGCAAAAGAGCGTTTGTCTTTTATAAATGTGCAATTTACAGCTGTGGAAATAATTGATTTTTTGGTTTGCTAGCACATCAAAATAAAAGTTATTTTTGGGTTGCCTTAAAAGGCATACAAAAAAGTCTAGTCCAAGTCAAAAAGTAAAAAGATTCAGATGAAGCCCCTAAACTAATTTGTTTGGATGAACTGAAGTGTTGCACTGGGAATACATTGCTCTCCTTTAGGATTTCTAACACTTTCAAAAATAAAGTTTTCATTCTTTTCTGATTTTTAAATAAACACCCCAAAGTTTTAATTTGATCATCTTTCTACTTCCTTGAAGTTGGTTCATTCACTTTTCTTCTCCATGTCCACCCCAAAGATCTTATCACAATTTCAACTTGAGTTTTTGAACATCTCAACCAACTTCAAGTAGTATTTTTGTAAAAAGCTGTTTGAAAAAGAGAAGGAAGGGTTGGGATGCCCACCTCCTGCTTTAAAGCAATTGACTGGGCAGAATCCCCCACTGCTCCCTTCTCACCTCTTCATCATTATTTATAAACTAAGTGCATGAGCATGGCTACGCCTCACACAGAGTTAATAGCCCAAAGGCCACACGATGCAATTAATTAATGTGATTACACAGTGGGGTAGGGCTGGGGGCAGACAGGCAGCAAATCCTCCAGGATCAGCCCCGTTCCTACTGTGCGAGGTTGGCAGTTCTCTTGCAGGATTTGGGGCCTGAAGAACGCAATTACTCAGCAAACTAGGATATCGTTATTTATGTCGTGATAACCCGTTCGCCACAGCCGTGCTCCCGTTGTACCAGCCACTCCGCACATAAAGACTCCCTGCCTGGAAACAGCTTCCAATATGCTCAGGACAGACCAAGGCTGAGAGGGGCTCAGAGGGACAGAGGACGCCATGCCTTGCCCAGAAGGCCACAACACTCATGAGCAGGTTCAGGCCCCTCCACACAGGAGCTGCTACCCAACTCTTTGAGCCACCTTAAGTGTGATTTGTCACAACAGGAAAACACACCTTTGCTTTCTTGCACAAGAGAAGTACACACAACTCCCATATCACCTTTGCACGACTTTCAAGGTCTACTAAATCTGTGCAATCCTAAGCACAAGTATGGGCTGGGTGGAGAATGGATTGAGAGCAGCACGGACGAAAGACTCGGGAGTGCTGGTGGATGAGAAGCTCAACATGAGCCAGCAACATGCACTTGCAGCCCAGAAAACCAGCCATGTCCTGGGCTGCATCAAAAGAAGCGTGGACAGCAGGTCGAGGGAGGGGATTCTGCTCCTCTGCTCTGCTCTTGTGAGGCCCCACCTGTAGTGCTGTGTTCAGCTCTGGAGTCCCCAACACAAGGAGGACATGGAGCTGCTGGAGCAAGTCCAGAGGAGGCCACGAAGATGATGCGAGGGCTGGAGCACCTCTGCTATGGAGACAGGCTGAGAGAGTTGGGACTGTTCAGTCTGGAGAAGAGAAGGCTCCGGGGTGATCTTATAGCAGAACTTCCAGTACTTAAAGGGGGCCTACAGGAAAACTGGAGAGGGACTTTTTACAAGGGTGTGTAGTGATAAGACAAGGGGCAGTGGATTTAAACTGAAAGAGGGGAAATTTAGATTAGATCCAATGAAGAAATGTGGTAAGGCACTGGAACAGGTTGCCCAGAGAAGTTGTAGATGCCCCATCCCTGGAAGTGTTCAAAGCCAGGTTGGATGAAGCTTTGAACAACCTGATCTAGTGGAGGGTGTCCCCACCCATGGCAGGGGGGTTGGAACCAGACGATCTTTGAGGTCCCTTCCAACCCAAACCATCCTATGATTCTATAAACAAACAGCTGCTCGAAGAAGCTTCACCACAGCTTTGGTAAGCAAGTGCCCAGAAATAGCCACATTTCTACTGGTGTTTATGCTGGCACAGCCTCGCCAAAACTCACAGGCACATTTGTTCCCAGTGGCTCAAGTCCCAGGCAAATTATAATTTCTGTGTACTTCAAAGTTAAAAATTAAATCCACTTGCAAACCGGACAGCAAAGGACAAGTTCTCTCATCGCTCTAAATGTAGACATTATTCCCATTTTTAGATGTGACTGGGGCGAGGGGAAGAGTTTCAGTTTTTCCCCCCAAACCCTACTCAGAAGGGGACAAGGATACTCGGTTTCCCTTCTAAAAACCGCAAGCACCTTAAAATAGAGATGTGTAAAAGCAACCAATTCTCTGCTGAGCGTGGTGATGGGGAGCTTGATCCTAGAGAGAAGACAACGCCATTTAAGCCGACGCATGCAACAGCTCAGATTTTTCTGTATCCTTTGTCTCTTGTTCCAGGAAAGTTTATTAGCCTGGGCAGAGCGCTGTGTGAAAGCCTGGGACCAGCTCAGGCCGGGAGCCAGCCTAGCTGCACTCATATGGCATCAGAGCTATTAAGCTCTGTCAAACCCAAGCTGATCTGCACAGATCACGTTTGGTTGCCCTTGCACCTAAGCAACCTGTTTTATCTACAGGCTGTGTTGCCTGGGAATGAATTATTCAGCATTAATCGTTTTCTTTTTTTGTTTTGCCAAAGAAGTACCTTTTATTTACAGTTCAGCCAAAACACTGAATTTTCTTTCCAAGATGCTCTACCACAAACACCTACAAATGCTCTCAGTCAATGTTATTTCATCCTTGTTCCTCCCTTATTTTCTTAGAATAAGTAAACGAATGAGATGTCAATAAAAACATCAGAATATTGAGGTGAAAATACTTATTTTCTGAAAAAGCTGAAGCAGAAAGTTTTGATTCTTCCATTGGAGGGAGGGGAGCTAGGGCTAAAACACTTCACGAATCACTTGGGTCCAACAAAATACTGATTTCTGCTGAACGAAATACGCAACCAAAAATCTTATCCAGCTCCATTTGAAATTTAGCATTTAGAGTGAAAACGCGCGCACAACTCCAGCTTTATGCATAGGTGCATGCTTCACCAATAAATTGAACAGAACAGGGCACAAAGACACTGTACTAAATTGCATACTGCAGCCTCCAATTTTGTACTTTCAGATATTTACGAGTAGCTGCAGAGTTGTGGGTGCGCTCGTTTTTCACGTGCAAGTGGTCATTTGCACATCCAGATACGCCTGAAAAATTAAAGACTTATTTGAGCACTGAAGAAATACAACGTCGTGTACTAAATAAAAGCATTAAGGCATCACAGCAAAGGGAAGGAGGAAACAGAAGTATTATGGGAGATGCAAGAAATAATTAAGAGAGAAGCTGGAAAGAGATGAAAAATTGCAAAAGCATCCCTACGAGTTTTAGAAATTTTCCTTCAGTTACTAATAGCCTCAGAAAGAGAAACAAGCAAGATAGCATAACCCAGTTGAAAAATCTGCCCTTGGTTCGGAATCATAGAATCATTTAGGATGGAAGAGACCTTGAAGACGATCAAGTCCAACCATTAACCTAGCACTGCCAAGTCCACCACTACACCATGTCCCTAAGCACCAGCTGTTGGCCAACATCCCCAGGTCCTTTTCTGCCAGGCAGCTTTCCAGCCACTCTTCCTCAAGCCTGTAGCATTGCATGGGGTTGTTGTGACTCAAGTGCAGGACCTGACACTTGGCCTTGTTGAACTTCATACAACTGGCCTGGGCCCATCCAGCCAGCCTGTCCAGATCCCTCTGTAGAACCTTCCCACTCTCAAGCAGATCAACACTCCCACCCAACTTGGTGTCATCTGCAAACTTACTGAGGGTGCACTTGATATCCTCATCCAGGTCATTGATAAAGACATTAAACAGAACTGGCCCCAATACTGAGCCCTGGGGAACACCACTTGTGACTGGCCACCAACTGGCTTTAACTCCATTCACCACAACTCTTTCCGTCTGGCCATCCAGCCAGTTTTTTACCCAGTGAAAAGCACACCCATCCTGGCCATGACCAGCCAATTTCTCCAGGAGAATGCTGTGGGAAATGGCGTTAAAAGCTTTACTACGGCCTAGGTAGACAACATCCTCAGCCTTTCTCTCATCCACTAAGTGGGTCACCTTGTCACAGATGTCAACTCTCACATGATCTCTTAAGATGAGGATGAACCCATGTGGCTTGATTAAGCGAATACCCTTAAACCCATTATACCTTCCTATTAATGAAACTATTGAATATGAAAGTATTGGAGGAAACATTTCAGTGCACCAGCATACATGCAGCCACCCCATTCATTGTCAACAGCGCCATTCATTGTCAGTGGCGCTACACTGATTTGTATCTGCTGGACTTATGGCCATAGACTTTGGCACTCATCTCCTCTCTCACACCCCAGAGGCTGCGGAGAAGACGGTGTCAGGCTCCATGAAACAGAGGTACAAGCATTCCTTTACGGTATTGTCAAGGAGGAATGAAGGACCAGCCGAAATTTGAGGCTTCTTCCCTCCCTACCTCTTTCTCCAGCTCATTCACACATACATACACCACCTTCATTCCTTCCACAGATGACATGACATCAAATTGACAGAGCTGAGACTATTTGAAATCCAAGCTGATAACACAACAGCACTTTCGAGCAACACTTGAACAATAGGCAAGAAATGTGGCTTCCATAAATGGGTGAATTTACAGCTTGCTGTTCAAAAAATAAATAAACCATTACCCACAAAGCATCGTTTCTCTTTGAAGTACGTCACCTGTCACTAAAGGTTAAATAACTGTCGACTGCTCTTGCGAGGCTGGCAGAGGTAGGTTGTGGCTTTGCAACTTCTTACAGCCTTAACAGGGCCTGTGCAGTTATAACCTTCCTGCTTTAAGGAACAGGACATCCCTGTCGGCAGTGGGAAACGGATCACCTACTATGTGCCAGTTATGGATTGTCTGTTATGATTTCATGGAGGGAACAGGTCAAAATATAGTTGGCAGCAATCACCATGACATAATGGGCCAACCACTATGACTGATGGGAAGAGATGCAAGAGACACAGGCTGCAGATTTGGGAGTCAATTCATATAGGGAAAACAAAGGTCCTCCTCTCTCCAAGACACAGTCATGCCATTAGTCTGTGCCTTTGTTCTTCATCCGTAAACCAGGGAAAACAAGCACCTCTCAGTTTCCTAGGACATTGTGAGCAACAAAATAGGACAAAAGCTCAGACCATCTGGTAAAGGGACAGGTAGAATGCAAGCACACAGAGCACTAGGGAGACCACCAGTGAAGATTCAAATCCTATGTGGAGTTTGTTCACAAGGCACCAAAGGAAGAGATGGCATCTTCTCTTTTTTCCCCTGGCCACTAAAAAACAAATATGTCCCTCAAGTTTCAGATGAGGTCTCTTTCCCCCTCTTCCTGTCGGCTCTGGAAGGAAGAGACCAGCTTAAAACCCTGAATCACATGCAACAGATCAGATACATGAACTATATGCCTACTCAAGATACATAAGTCTCTTGAGGCATGAGTAGGTGCTGTAGAAGTTCCCTCATTCTGTAGTTGGCTGATTAGACTCTCACCTCCCCAAAACCCTCCCCTGAAGTAAGAGACAGCAGCAAGAGTTAAAGCCTGATCTCAGCTGGACAGTCATTAGTCCCACAAACACAGCAAAGCAGTCTGTTACTGCTCTTCTGCAATACCTCTGATACTGCTCTCAGGCTGAGAAACGTTCAGAAATGTTGTTTTCTGCCTGAGCTCAAGAGCATTCCAGCTTTTGCTCTGCAAAGCAATGTCTCAGCAACAGCTCCCTTGCCGCTCCAGAGGATGGGTGCACATCCCGGAGAACCACTGGTTGTGCTTTGCCTCCCCTTGAAAGGAAGTTCCTGGAGTTGAGAGTCTGACCTACAGATTGACAACAGAGGCCCAAGAACATCAAGAAACTAAACTCTTGTTTCAAACCTCTTCACTCAGCTGTTTTTCAAATTCCAAGTGGCCATATGGCTAATCAGCATGAAGGGCTTGCTGTGAGAGTTAAAGGATTGCCAGCATTCCAGAAGCAGACAGACATTCAATAACAGGAATAGCACTGTGACATCTAGCAACTTCTGAATCCATTTCCATCTCAAAACTGTACTTCCTTCTCCACTCCACCAAAACTGGAAGCAAATGAAAGCTGTATTCCTGATGATCCCAGGGGAAGGAAAGGGAGCTTGTCCCTGTTTGCCAAAAGCACAAATCCCATTTGCATGTTGCATTTAAACTTTCACACTGGTTCTGAAACTCCATGCCCACCACCGACCCCTGTGTCGTTCCCCAATAACCTGGGTCTAACGAAGTTGAATGAAAGCTGTCAGGGAAGAGAAGCACAACCCAAGAGGAAGCACAGGTTGTATAAATGCTACATTACCCTTTCTCATCCCGTAAAAACAACCCTTGCCCTGGGGGTGGGTTCTCAACCTGCAGAGCCCTCCATTGGGCTGGCTGCAAGAACTGCAAACAAAAACTGTCACACAGGTTTGCCATCCTCTCCATCCCCTGTTTTATCTAGGAAGATTCCCAGCTGTAAGCAAGGCAGTTGCAGTGTGGCATCATGAAGAGTAGCACTGTACCTCTCCAAAGTCTCCCTTTCTTAACAGGAAGATTAGTAGTTAATATGTTTTCCCCAGAGGAGCTACCTATGAAGCTTTTAAGGAACCAGATGGAGGACTTGACACAAGAAGGGGCTCACAGACTGATTCTTTGTTCTTAAAATCTTTATCAAAGTTCGTAGTGCTCTGAAGTTCAGACACATTTAGATAGGACCCAAGTCATTTGCCCTTAAAGAGGCCAAGTAATAAATTATCCAAGCCACAGACAGCATCAGCCAAATGCAGTGTTACAAGAATAATCTGTTCTTTTCCACTTTTCATGAGCCAGTGGATGTGGCAGCACAAAAATACATGCTTCAACACAACAAGCTCTGTATTCTTAAAGAGATTTATCCTCTTCCTTCACAAATCTTTCTAGTACCACCCAGCTGGAGAAACGTGCATGCAAGTATTTGGCACCCTTTCTCTCGCTTGACAGCCAAGAGAAATCCAGAGGTCAGTTTCCCCAGTGCCCTGACAATCCTACAGGGATGGGATATTAATTTCCATTCCCATGCCAGATGACAAGCAAGTTATAAATTGTGTCCAATCCTACCATCCCTTGTTTATCTACCATGACAGTCTTCTCTGGCTCTTGTGTGGCTAGGAGCCCAGAGGGCATGCACGACCTTTTTCAAGCTGTTCTAAGTTGTCATAAGCTCTTCTGCCCTGCTTTCTATTTTCCATCATTTTATTCATGCCCTGCCCTTCTCCCTCTCCCTCTATTGCTCCAACATCCCTTTATTGCAATCCTCCTAGAACTTTATCTTCTCCTGTCTCCTTGTCCATGAATTACAGCCTCTCTTGCTTTCCTCTCTTCCTTTTTGTTCCCTTTGATGGTTTCTCTTTTATTTCTCTTCCATTTGTTGAGCAGGCCAAGCTTTTACCCAGACAATCCATTAACCCAAGCCTCCTCTGACTTGCTGCAGTACTGAAAACAGATGAAAACTGGGCTCTCCTCACTACCTCCTCCCTGCTTTTGTTTATCTTTGCTCCCTTGTGCTTTTCAGCTCTTCTCCTCTTTCTCTCCCCCCACTTTCTTCAGGCACATTGTTGTACCTGGTCCTCCCTTGATCTGCTCTTGGTTTCGAGCTCCCTGTTTTGCTCATCTCCCAATCCCCCATCAGCACTCTCTGAAAATTAAGATCCAAGATTAGTCCTTTGCAGCTGCCCTAGTGCTGAGTCTAGCAGCAGTTTCCTTTCAGGAAGAAGTTTCCTTTCAGGGTCACCCAGCAGGGTAAACTAAGACATCTTACATTTCTTGCCAAGGCCTGAGTTGCTGAACTAGTGGAGAGATGGAATTATTTATAGAGATAGCTTACAGGATGTTATTGAGATGACTCAACACCTCAGAGCCAGCCCCTCCAATATTCCAGGTGATAATGAAAAAAATAGAGGGGAGATGGGAAAGGGAAACATGCAAATCCTTTAGCTGGGATTTGTTTCCAACAGTGAGATTTAGCTAATTTCCTCTCACACAGATAAAAGGTGTCAGAATCTTTGATCTTCAGAAATATGGGAAGTTGTATTTATGGTAAACATGAAAACCATCTGATTCTTTGACTTCCCAGTGTCAGAGCTGTTAATTTTTTACATGACACCTCAGCAACTTAGTGCTGAAATTTGAAGTTTTGTATTTAGTTCTCTCACTGCATTGCAAGACAGAGGAGAAAATGGACTAATGCAAGACTGAGGAAAAGAGTTTGAGATTGCAACGTCTCTGATAACCCTCATTCTACAGCTGAAGCAGGATCATTTTTCAAGTAGTAACCTGCAGATGACAATACATAAAAAGGCCATCACAAGTGCAAGAAAAACAATGACCAATTCTGCAGGACCATGGTGTTTATACTGAAACAAGGCAATTCCACCTTTGCCAAAGCAGCGCCGACACCCAGCACAAGAACACACCAGGGTTAGGGAGCTTACTGCAGCTGCCTGGTGCCAGGAAAGACTGAGATGCTATGGGCATTCATGGCAAAGATATCTGGGAGCCACGGATGAAGAGACCACCCTTCATCCTATGCAGGGTATGACAAAAATTACATCTCAGCAGCAGGAGGAACATAATGAGCTTCATGGATTTCTGGAAGAGGAACAGGACTACGTATTAAGAACCCTAAACTATGGGCAACAGAACTGGATTCAAGCCCAGCTTCTTAAAAACATGTTTAATCCTGGGTAAAAGCAGCAACTGAAGCTTCCACCAGGCTTGGGTTTTCTCCTGCAAGAATTCTGCAACCCTAAACAGCAGAGCTCACTTTGCAGCTTCTCTGTGGCATCACTTCAAATAGCTATGTATGTAGTTATTTCCATAAAACAGAGGATAAAACCTTTTAATCACCTAATTTTGACACTTGTGGTTGAAATCAGCCAAAGGGTTCAAGCAGTGAATGAGGCAAAACAAACAGGAACAGACACATACGGAATGGTTTCCCAAGTTTCCTTTTGCTAAGGGACTAAAAGGCACAGTGCCAGAAATAAGACATATGGAAGGCTAGCTACAGTACCAAATTGAGAAGCAGCACAGAATTCCTAGCAAAAGAATGGTATCATAACTCAACAGGCATTTCTGATGGCAAAACGTGGAGAAATGACAAAAAGGGAAATCAATGGGATATTGTATTACCTGGCTATAAAGTATTCAAGAAGGATAGATCGGGGCCAAGTTTCCTTCTAGCACAACTCCAATGACTTCACTAGAGTTATGGCAGTAAAGACTCTGGACCTCTAATGCAGAGACCATTAGAGTAGCAATAGACTCAACTCCCACAGTATCCAGTGACATGACGTCATTGCAGGCAGAGAGTCTTAATTTGGCATCTGCCTTGACAAAAATCCCAGGCTGTAAACATATTTTAAAGCTATAATACAAGCTCTCGGTTCAAAAAAGTATACATTCCACAATGATGAAGGAAACCAAAGAGGAAAGGAAGTCTAAGGTAAGAGCTACTTGACCAGTCACAGCAAGAAAACTAAAATTGTTTAACTTCTTAAGTGATTCTTCAAACTGATCGAGGGTACAACAAAGGCAAATTAAAAATTGTTCTTCCATTAATTCAGAGAAGTTAAAATACAGGTAATTATTGACAAGCTAATGTATATCAGCGATCAGAATATCATCCAGTTCTTGTTCTTAAAACAGCAATCAGAACAAAATCTAAAGAGTCTTTTAGACACACGAGGTACTATCACTTAATCAGAAATCAGCAAGACAGAGTAAACACCAGACATTTCCATTGTGCCTGAAGTGCAGTGTAGTGCCTGACAGCTCTCAGATGTTTTTACAAATCATTAGCAAATACACAGGAAAAAAAATAAAGAAATAAGGTGAAAAAAAATTCAGAAGTAGTAAGATGCACCTTGTTTAGACTGTAGAACAAGATGACTCTCACGACATCTCCGATCAAGCTGGGTGCACCTACAGCATAACAACAGATCAATCCCCTGTTGACAAATGGAAGGTAACACACCGTAGAAAACACAGTTTGAACTGTCCACACACTGACAGCTGCTGCCAGTATTAATTGTGGCCGCCCAGGGAAGAGATCTGGGTGTCACTGGGGACAGCTCAATGACGGTCTGATCAATATGCACAGGCAGTGGAGAAGGGTGAGGGGGAGCAGAGGAACACACCTCCACGTACGTTCTAGTTCCAATATATAAATTAGGGGTATGCTCTTATTTACAATTCTACATTTGGTTCCAGCCAACAATCCCCCACACCCCCCACGGTACCATACAGCTAAACCATCAGGGAGCAAACCAGACAAATACGATTACTGCCTGCATGAGGCCACAGATGCTTCCAAGGACAAAGTTAACTTTCATCCTAGTGGGGCAGATGCCTTTGCTATGGAAGATGACTTAGGGACTCCCTAAGGCCTCATCTTCAAAGGCAAGCTGAATCCTGAGTCATAACAGTCCTCAAAAAAAAAAAATACTAAGTTCCCACTCAAAGCTGACCAAATACAGAAGGCAAGCAAATCCAGCATTCATTACTGGGGCGTTGAACACACGGAGTCAGCTGAGCCCTGACCACTGGCCGCAGGATCACACAGTCTGCACGGACCCACCGAGGCACGGAGGAGCAAAGGAGGGATAATGCAATGTGCAGAGCTCAGCTGCATCCCACTACGATCTGGGGGTCACAGTGAACCTGGACAGAGGATGAAATGAAGCTCTTCCTGTTCTTTAGATTGAAGAAGTTGTTCTTGTCCACTTGCCTCTGATAAGATTGGAACGAAAGCTACGGAAACATCCTCCTAAGGACTGAAAAATGATGTTTTGACCTCCCAAGTGCGACACTTATTTTCAGCAATGCTGCATCTTCTTTTTGCTTAGTGATATCTTCAGAAGCAAGTCTGCTGCCGTAAAAGAAATTGCTGCAGCTGTAAATAGTGATGAACATTGAATATTCTTTACAATTTCTGGAAATCTCTTGTGTCACGCCCATCACTGCACTCTAATTATCCAATTAGGAAGCAGGAAGAAGAGCACATGGCTTATTGTGTCCAGCCAGATCTTGCATACATCACTCAAACTGTGAATATCAAACAAATTGTTCGCAAATTAGTGAGGCCAAAATTATTCACAGAAATGCTTTGAATATTCTCAAATAGCCAATAAATTGAGGGAGGGCAAGAAATGATGATCTGCTTATCAGCTATTCCGAAATACGAACAGGAAGTCGAGTTTGCCAGGCTGCTTCTAAAAAGTTGCTTGAATTTTCACCACAAGGATGTGGATTTGACCAAGCACTGCAGACTACCTTTGAAGTTCAGTGAACAAAAAGCTCAAATATGGTCAAGTTTAAATAAAGACAGAACGCTTCCAAAGTTGTCATGATTTTTCACCCCCCATTATCTATAAATTGTTTACCCAGTACTCCACACATGTTGTCATTGCTGACAACGTAGTCAAGCGCACGATACCAAAGAAAATGGCTTGATCAAGACAGACTGTGATTGCCCACAACCTAAAGTTGGGTTTACTTTCTCCTCCTCCTCTGACAAGTCCACTGACCTGTGAATTTCCTCAGCCACTTTTTGTAAGCCCCTGAAGTTTTTGGTTTTCCATTTTTGTCTTAACAGTTTCAAGCTACTTTTAAAAACCTCAGTATTTTCAAGAGAGGAGATTGAATCTACATTGAAACCTCTATTTTTTTGAGGCTCTCATGTTAGATGAGCATCTAAAAGTTCTGGGAAGCCTTTTTAACTTTACACACTCTTCTCACAAGTTCATCAGGAATCTTACAGCAGTATTTCCACCATCTCTTATTCACTCTGAAAAGAGGAAAAGTCATTTCTGCAGGAATTATTTTTACTGGAAGGAGATCCAAGGGAAAGTGCTGATAAAAAAAGCTGTTTGTCTTTTTCTGGGATACGCGACAGACAAACAGAAGTCCATGACAAAGCCCTCTGATGACTAATTCCTTTTGTTGCAATAAATGCTGGCAGCTCTCCTCCCACACAGACACACACTTGATTTCATTAGATGCTGCTCAGATGCACATTCTAACTGAATATTTCAGAAGAGATGTATGCCCTGGTTGACAGGCAATACAGGAGAAGGCAGAATATTTCACCGGTCACACACACACGAAGCCACTCTCCTGTAGTATGGACAGAGCAGATGACACCATGACTTTTCCCAACACAATTTCATTACCAACTAATTGCTTGGTCAACTCCTACTGACTATTGAAAATAGGCATGGATACCACCTGCCAACACCCATTTTCTCTGCGTGAACGCACTCACACCCACCCGGCTATGACAGCACATTCCTCATTTACTCACCAAGCTTCTCACACAGACGGACAAGCCTATCTTGCACATCAAAACACACACCTCAAATCATGGCATAACCCTTATTCTATCCCAGTGATTAAAACACAGCCTGGCTACCTTAAATAGATATGCTTTTTTTTTTTTCCACAGATGACCTGGTCATTTGTGATTTTGTCTCTTCTCTCTCGACTCTCCTACGTACATTTTTCAAAGTCTGCCTTGAAACAACTAAAAGGGATCTCATCTTTAAAGAATGAGGGCTCATCACTTTCCAATAATTAAGCTTCTTTAAGGGGTCTCGAGGTGGGCAAGCAGCCTCATGGAACGGCCCACTAGTCACTGCTAAAAAACCTTGCCTATATTATACGAAACATGAAATAGCTAGAAATACAAGGAATACAACTAGGAATTCAACCCATAAAGCCTTCTTTGTGCAACTGAAAAGCCTCAGAAGTGCTTTGAAAGGCTTGAAGGAAGAGAAATGATTTTAACAAAAGGACATAAAAAAAGAAAACTTGAAAGAGAACAGAAGTTCTGAAGTGTGTGGGGGTGGGAGAAGTCTTCAGTGCTAGGAACACCAAAGAGATCTCTAACTCAAAGCTACCAGAATAGTTTAAACAAGCTGAGGTGGTTGTAGCTTGATATTCTTACTTCGGCAGGGACTCTAGTTTGTTGCCCAGGGGACTGCACTGTGGATCTAACTGGACTGTGGTTTAATCTGCAAAGGACCTAAAGGATGGTTGCTCTCTACATCCCAACAAGAGCAGTCCAGCTTCCAGGAGGCTACGGAGCCGCGCTTTCGTGCCGTAGCTTGCCAGCAAGGAAACCACAGCCTACCTCTTCTGATTGGCACGGAGCACAGGCGAAGGGACACTGACAAGAGGAAGAGGGTCCACGTTTGCTACCCATGAGCTGTCCTCCTCTGTCAGCAGAGCAGCTCCCAGACAACCACCAAAGGGCTGAGACAAGAAAAGGGCCGGCAGCCCCTCAGCTGCAACGGCACCACGGCGTGAAATTCAAATCTCCTCCTGCTCCCCTGGGGTAGTTTATGAGCCATTTTGGTTAGTGAACGTTGGCTCCTAAAATTAATGAGCGTGTCTGTTTTCAACATACGGTCAATTGCTGATTGTTCTGATCTGGTGAGCTAGGCTGATGAATACCTACCACCCACAGACAGAGAAAGAGCTGGGTTTTCCTGCCGCGCACTGAGAAAAGGAAAGAGGAAAAAAACAACAGCAAAAACACTAAGCCAAATGCCAAAGGTACATCGGAGACTGGACTCTGCACTCAAAAGCATACTTAATAGCAACTAAGAACTATGAAAAGATGTCTTCTGCTGCAGCTAAGGTTTTACTGAACACTCAGATGTGGTCATTTCCCTTTTTCCTGAAGCCAGCAACAGACTCCAGGTCCTATAGCCATGGCATTAACTGAATGCCAAATCACAGCCATAAAAAAAAAAATCATCTCCTCACTCATGGGACAGGTAACAACGCCAAACTCACTGCAAGAGAGGACAAGTTGACCAGTGTGTAACACCTAGCTCACATGTCCACTTCATGGTAGGTATCACTTCATGGCAATGCATGCTCAGCGACCTGATTCCCCAGGGAAGTGGCTCGGCACAGCTGGAGACACACGTGCACATGGCCATTTTACAAAGTGATCGCATGTACTACACCTGCACGATCATGTCAGACAGCAGGTGCAGCTAGTCAACCCAAAATGTCAAGTAATAAAAGTTCTGATTAAGAATAAAATAAAAGAAAAAGGCCAAACACCCCTTGCCGGTCATAAGACATGCTGCCCACCAGTAAATTAAAGTTTTTATGCCACTGCATACATTGCATGTGTTTGCTATCTACAGCCATGTGTTCACCTCATGAAAAATACATGAAGATCCAAGTGACATTAATAGCATTTATGAGCCCATCACCTGAACAGATACTCCAGGTTTATGGTTCTAATGAAATAACAGAGAAAGACACACACAGAGACCACAACCTTCTCAAAAGAAAAAACCCTAATCTGTATTCCTGACCACCCCCCCCAATCTGAATTCCTGATGTCCCAAAATGAAAAGAAAATGCACTCTGCCAGTACCGACATCCTAAAGAGCCCCTTCGTTTAACAACAAAGCATCTGCCAGCCTCGTTATACAGCTACCACGTATACATCAGGCTGGGCTCACAGGAGCAAGGAGAGGGGCAGGAACGGGGAGCAGGAGGCAGCTGGTAAAAGAGGAGGGAAAGGAAAAGCGGATAGCATGTGAGGGTGGTGGAGCAGAGGACAAACAGGAGAGATGGCAAAGTAGAGAGTAAGAGGGAAAGCTAAAGGGAGGTAAGGGAGAGGGCGTTTGATCGATTGTCGAGTCTGTATTAACTCGCAGGGCTCTGATGATCTCTAAATGGACTGAGCTCTGCTCCTGCCGTTTATGATACCAGCAGAACCATTTGATTGAATTACGGTTCTTCAATTGATCGCTCCATATCAGTAATCTTTGACTTCTCACCAGCCAGCTCCTCTTACAAAGGCAAGCTTTGATGGCAAGGAATGCTTTCCTGACATTTTTTAGCTGGAGCAAATCAGTGTAAGAGTTGAATTGCTTTCGTTGACATTTCACAGGGAGAGCAACACGGCAGGTACCACTGCCAGTCCTTGATAGCAATGAAAGGGCAGCTAAGAAGAGACAAACACACTTGGGTATACAACATGCAACCCTTTGAACTAGGCAGAGACGAAGGCTACTTCCAGATAAAACGTGCCTGCACCCTCACGCCATACATCCACTCTTTTCAAGCTATCCTGCTCACATCCATCTTTTCTGAGAGAGCATTGGTGCTGCCAAAACACGCTGCTTTTTGCATTTTACTGAAGGGCAAGGACATGCTGCCTTACTGTTTGGTAAGAACAGAACAGAGTGCAGTAGTGCAGAGCGCAGGAAGAGGTCACAGGCAGGACCTCCTTGTATTAGGTGCTGCACAAAACCAAAGAGGAACAGTTTCTGCCTGAAGGATTTAATAACTATATGTAAAATCAGAGCTAAAAGATGCGTATAGAGGTGGTAAACTACACAGAAACAAAAAGAACATTTCAAGCAGTTTGAGACACATTGGTCTGGATGAAATGCCAATCTAAAAAACCAATTAAACTTTGACACTCAAACAGGAACTGAATCTGAACTGTAACTTCGACGAGTTTTAAGCTCAAAGCTTAAATATTTAACTTCCTTGCATTTCTGCCTAGCATACTTCTTGTCTCGCTTCTGAGCATTCAGGTTTGCAGCTTTGCTTTTGATAGCACCACGATATGAGAAAATTTCAGACGAGATTTGAAGAGAAAAATACAGTGTCAACTCTGCCCACTTTTATAGGGAACTCTAACTTCTCTGCTTTCCAGAGGAGAGAATCAAAGCACAAAGGAAAACATTAAGCAGTCAATATATCAACACTGCAAACACAGAATGAAACAAGATAGCGACTGCGTTACCTGTAGCAGAGACTTCAAATTGTCTGAAGTCAGCGGCTCCAGATTGACAGAGGTAGCAGAAGCTGGAACAATTTAATTTTTCTTCCGAGTTAACCTAAGGCAAGCTAACCCTAGGCCACTTTCAACTACTTTTGGCCCATTACTTTCCCATCCTTCCAAGTCTAATAAACATAATTTTTTGTCAGGCTTCAACATTGACCTTGGTGTATCCATCTCCATTTCTAATAGTCGACAAGCGGGCAGATAGAAAGGTGACTTCAAAAAAAACCCTGAAACTTATAATGACAATTCTCAAAATCAGGGTCAAGTCTTGAGCAATGATGGGTATCAGAGAGCAGCTCAGGCACAGGGCACTTCTTTAGACTTGGATCTGTAGCAAAGCAACTGTACCCTGAGGCAAATACATGATTTCACTAGAAGTCAGCAGCACCTCAAGAAAGAGACACACACACAGAGCTAATATATTTCTAACTTCAGTAACTATCTCCTTTATGGAGCTGCGAAGACAAGTGATGCATCGATTTTCCTACAGCTCACCCTGCATGATTGGTATCAAGGCTGTGTAGGCGTCTGGCAAAGTGTTCACAAATTTCTCTGAAAAAGTAAAGACAAAGAAATCCACAACCATAATCAAATTTGAGATGCTGAGACCAATATGAAAGCTTCTCTGCAAGGCAGGTGCACTCTATACACCCAGAATTGAAACTGAGCCATTACCGAAACCTCATTCGAAGACCTTTGCAGAAAGCACTTGCAATATTATCTGCGTGTACTTGGAAAGTAACCTTTGCCGAGGCAGCAACAGCAGGGCAAGTGAAATTTGCATTTTAGAACCAGATGACAAGGTTCATGCTGAAAAGGGAAAAGAAATCTGTAGGTGGCCATTGAGATCCCTGCTGCAGCACAGGACAGGTGCCACTTGGGGAGGCTCATCGATGACTGACGTTTTCTGTCAAGGCTGTAACTGCATCCGATTTGGCTGATCAATTGCTATCAGCGTCTGCCTTCTACATCACATCTGTATTTTGCTCCCTGGATTTAAAAATGTACACATGTGACAGACATAGCTCTGAAGATATAGACAAGAAACACAGGTGTCCTACCATGGGCTCACATTAGGCTTCTGCTCCAACAACCACCCCTTCTTCCGCAGGGAAACCTGCCTCTCTTATTTATGGAATGAGCTGCCCAAGGGGAAAAACACAAATTTAGAAACTGCCACCCACATATATTAGCTAATTCATCTCCCAGAGGTAGAACTGCTCCTCAAAAGACATTTGGCAAATGCCATTGTCACTGGAGAAAATCCAGGCCCAGGGGGAGCTGCTGACGACCACGGCAGAAATCTGTGTGAGTAAAACCCAGGTCCTGTATCTCCTAAATCAGAGCTGTTTCTTCCACCTTACTGGTATGGCCTCCCAACATATTCCTCCTCCCCTCCAATGTTAAGATATAGCAGTTTTATAGCGTGTGCAGATGCTGAATTTTTTGCATATAAAGTTTATCATCTAATCACTCACTCATGGAATAAAGTGCCAAGTAACATTTAAGTAATCAGACTGAATGCATAAATATCCTACAGTGACACAGTTGTTACAGCATATCATTTCTTAGTTAGCTTTCTGCTTTTACAGCCATCGTCAGTAGTGACTTCAATCCCCGCCTAAACATGAAACCATCTCTACAGAAATGATCTCAGATGGGGAAAGGAAGAAGGAAACATTGTTCTTCCCACTTAAGAGAAGAACAGTAGGCAGAAACAAAGGTGATGACCAACCATTACTTCCTTGGACCCCTTGAGATGTGAATTTCCCACATCATGGCCCCAACGACAGAGACCCAACCTCTGGTGGTCCCACCACACCGTCTTCTCCCTTTTGCATTTTGGAAGGTAGCCCAGTTTAACAACAGGTCCTTCAGCCAACACCTAGCCCTCTCTGTGGTGCAGTAAGCCTTTGTTGAAGCCCCATTCCCAGGGCTTGATCCCCTGGCATGGGTCACGTTTAAGAAATTTATGAGTCTTGCCACTGGTAAGGGCAAGGCTGCTGCCTTTGGTGAGGTCAGGTGCCACCTTTAGTTTCTGTGCGCGGCACCTCGGATTTGTTACAGCACACCAGTAAAATTACTCCCTCTCTCCCACAGAATACAACTAGTCTAAGCCGAAGAACAAAGAGTAAAGAAAATTTCCCTACCAAATGTCACTATTTTAGTATCGATCTCCCTTTCCCATTTTGATGAAAACTCAGAATTTGGGCTTGTATAAAAGAGAACACTTTGAAAACTTTGAAGCAGTATGATAAATCATTCAGCACTGCTGAAAATAAAAGTCAAATGTTCACACCTTCTTGAATCAAGGACTTTGTTTCAATTTGTTGAACCGGTTGCCCCTTTCTACCCTCAAGAAGGTACTGTGTTTTCTCAAGGAGGATTTAATAATTTTATCTCACTTTCTCATTGTCCTCTATATACCACATTATCTAGCTCCAGTTTGTGTCTTCTGCTACAGTATGGCTGTTTGTCCAGCAATACACCATCATTTTGACCAGAAGAGACCACAGCACGTCTAGGGAAACACAAGCCCCAAGAATCCTGCCCGCTTTGTAGGAGTGGGGACAAAAGGAATACATTTTCAATGGAAACTTTCTGGTCAGCTGAATCAGTAATTCCAAGGGCAGATAAATGCAAACATCCGTAGTTTATCAAGGAAAAATCCCCCATGCATGAGAAGAATACTGACAATAGCTCCTTGACTGGTAAATGTGAATTTAACAGAGCAAGACAACAACTTGAGCTCCAGAGACATCATTATGGTGGTGGTGCTCATATTGAAGTGAATGGAGATGCTCTGAATACTTTAGCAATTTCAGAGGGACCTGGCTCATTTCTGATAGGGCATGAACTTCCAATAATCTGACGGTTTAGAGATCATTCATACTCCAATTGCTTTCTAGGATATCAGCCTCACACACACATATTCTGAATCTGATTTTTGCCTGGAAAAGACCCTATTATAGCTCATCAGGCTTCTCCTGGCATTCAAAAAAAACCAATTGAGGGACAGAAGAACAAGACACTGGGCAAGAAAGATACAAGAAATTGGACTTCTTCAAGCTTCCAACACTGAGAACTATGCAAATCACAAGCAGCCATGAACCAGGGAGAAGGTGACTTTATAGTGCCCAACATCAGAAACCCAGGCTAGTGAGTTCTGTCAGATGCAGGCAGCCCTAGCATATCTAGCAGCATTAGCAAGAGGCCCTGGCATAGCTCTTGGCATCTGGCATCTACCAGTGAAGCACTTTCTCATGTGAGACAAGCAGCACTACTGGCAAATTCCCACTGGGACTAGATATCATGCTGTCCCCAATGGGGAAAACACACTCTGATAAATTGGCTAAAAACACTGAGATTTGCTGGTTCCACGGAAAGCACTGAAATGTGAGCCGCCTGCAAAATTTAAATAGGCCACGTAAATAGGTCTTCGTGTCTCAGGCACAGGGGACACACAAATGACTTCCAGTCCCAGCAGCCGGGCAGGGATGCAGCCACCGCTCTCCTCTTGCCGTTGTCCTGGAGGAGCACAGAATCAAGCGTGCATATTGTAAGTCACAGCAGTTCTGCGAAGTTCAGCACAACCAAAGCACTCTTCACTCTCATCAGGCTGTGGTGAAGTGGCCTGGGAGTAGCTGATTGCAATCAGAGTTTCCTGCTGAGCTAGATGGTTACTACAGCAGGCAGCTTCCAGCTGGACTGGGGTAAGAGATAGTAACTTTGGCCACAAAGAGTGAAGGCTCAGAAAAAGAGATGAATTCTGGAGCAGCGGAATGATGAATGGACCACGTATCTGTGTTCAAATCAAAATTTAGATTACATCCTAGGGCACTACATTCATACACAGATGGGCTAAGCAGATGTGCCCTCTGAGCAGCTCTTGTATGAATAAGGCACACCAACAAAGGGCTTCAGCTCAGGCTTCCCCAAAACATTTTTTATTATTTTTTAAATTTTTAAAACCCCTTCATCTCCCACTCAATCCACATCAGGAGAGAAACAGAGTAAGTCGCCATCAATTTTAATTGTTAGATCTTATTGGAAACATCCCATTTCCGTAACAACTGAACATCTATCTGCTTAAGTGTCTCGGGGGTCAGACCTCCAGTCACATTTAGCTGGGAAAGGAGCAGAATGCATCACTACTCCCAATTCAGACAAGGCTGAGATCAACCATGACTTTTTCAGAAGGCCTCTGCAGACCTTGCTGCTCCCTTACTGCTGTAGGACCAAAAAATACCAGTAAGCAAACACTAACCATCTCCTTATGTCAGTGGCTTTTAGGAACCAAAAATATTTCAGAAAAAGTAGATGTGGGTGGAAAAGAAATATGTGTACTTCTAGCTTATTAAATATTCAGTACAATTTCCATACAGGGTTTCATATGCAGAAACTACTTTAAAGTTCCTTACAGAATTCCTATTGCTGCTTAGTATCTCCGAGGTCTGGCTGGCACAGTATGTTTCTTTCATTCATAAAGGGCTTGTTGTTGATGCTTCAAAGAGCGTCTGCAAAAAGCCGTTCAGGGTTTTTGATGTTCCAAGTCACCAGCCTGGCAAAACAAATCGCTGCCTTTCACCAAGCCCCATCTTCATTCGACAGCGCCCTTGAAGACAGCGGGCAAAGGTCCGAGTTAAGACGTCCGCATCCATCGTCTCCTGCCTGTTTGTTCTCCCCGTGCCTCCCCAATAAGTCAGATCAAAGCATTCCCATAGGGATACCTCATTAAAAAGCAACTCCTTCCCTTGACCAGGTCACCAGCAGCATTACACAAGGTTGCGAGCTCTTGTCCATCAGACAACGCTTAGAGACAGCAGAGAGACAGTGCTGCCCCTCCATTTTTAATAACTGCAGAAATCTCACGGAATGACTCCAGAAGGATGGGAGGGGAGGAAGGTTGTCCCTCTCAAACACTTCTCCTTTAGACATACCTGACCACATTAAGAACAAGCAGCTCAAAGACATGTAATTTAACATTAAAGGAAAAAAAAAAAGAAACAAAACCCCAAGGGAGTGCTCTGAGCAGCAGAACTAATGAAGCCTCATTTTCTACAGATTTGCATCTCATGATTGATTGACTTCGGTGGGTAAGGAAGAGAAAGCAGCAGCTGAAACTTTGCCTGCCCTTGGGGCATTTGTAACAACTCACTCCTGTGGATTTTTGCATCTATTAAGGTCCAAATTCATGCTGTGGAGTCTCCTGCAACAGGGAATTCAGAAGGCCCTGTGGGAAGCAATTCCACTCAGCTGAGCCCTCGCTGCAGAGGCAGGCCATACAAGCACAGTGGCAGAGACCAAAAGGTGCCATTAATTCGCTGACATGCGGTAGCTTGAGAGAGCCTACATCCATAGACAGCTTCATCTTGCCTGGGCTGGACTGAATTGGAGCCTGGAGGAAATTATGATTTTGTTTTGTTATGAGGCATGGAATAGAAAATGACCAAGCAGATTTGTCAGGTGCCCATAGGCACTATTTACAGGGAAGTTTTTGCCTGAGCATTTGATGTTGAAATAGCATTTCACACCCGAGACAGAGCAATCCCCATGTTTTCTTAGCCACGTCTACAGAGCAGTCTGGGTGGCAGGAGAAGCATCAAATCCTAAAATCTCTCAAGCAGCATATCTGCAAGACTGGAGACACCTCAAAGGGGAGGCCAAAGGCTGAACACTGAGACCCTACCGAGCTGCCAAAAGCTCCCAGAAGGAATCAGCAGCACGGGCTTAGGCAGAGTTACAGCTTCTTCTTCTGACAAGCACACAAAAGCCCTGCCAGCGCTGGTCATCTGTAACCTCTGCAAGCACACGGCTGCTGGGACCGCTCCAAACACCAACGGCTCAACGCCGTGTCATCGCGTCGGGTCGAGCAGCCGCTTCCCCGGCACACGGGAGTCCCAGGCGTTCGTCGTGCCTGAAGCAATTTTACACCAGACAGCGACAAAGTAATTAAATTTTGAATCCTCTCGAAATAGAAGGCTGTGCTTGTCATTGCCGAGTCCCTCTTGCTACCAGGGAGCACCTTGGTGATGAGGGACAACACATGGGCTTCAAGGTGACAAACCAGCCTTTTCTCCCAAATTAATATCCTGCTGCACCATCCAGACCCCTTGCATTCTTTAAGCACCATGCTTAAACATCAGGTAATTAAATTTCCCATTCTCAATCTTAAGCCAACACTGCAGTTGGACAGGAGATGAACAACGAGGCTTATGTTTTAGACTCCCAAACAATCAATGCCACTAAACATTTGCACCTGTAAAAAGATCAGTTAAGTAATCAAAATACTGTATGTAAAGAGGAAGGTTTACAAGTGCTAAGCTCTATGTCTGTCAGATCCTTCAAAATCCTGGCAGTCCTGCTTCCCAGCTAAAACAATCCTGTCTACTTAAAACCATTCCTGTCCTATTCTCTCCTTTTGGTATGACTGTCTCACACCACTTGTTGACCCATCAGTCCCCAAAACTTTGGGGAGGTTGCTGCATGTCACCTTATAAAACCTATGACCATTTATTTTACCATAGCAACAAGCTTCACCAAGATTAGTGCCTGACTTTATGCCAAGCTGTACAAACACACAGCAGGTACTTCCTGCCCACATCACGTAACCATATAAATACACACGATAAGGGATGGTGGCATTACGTGCCTTCATAGAATGTGGATGAGAAAAAATCCCTTAAGCTATCCACAATCACTCAGGTAGTCTATGGGATGGCTTAAGTTTGCTCTCTTGAGTTCCAGCCCAGTGCCTTGAGCATTAATCCTTGCTTAGCCTGCCCTCTTAGTTCATAAAAGAGTACCTCTGCTACCAAGAGTATCTGTGCTACTACAAAAGAGCATCTCTACTACCAAGCCAGCCAGTCAGCAATATCATCCCCCTTTTACACTTTATTCCCCAGACCCTTTTACATGCATATGCAGTAAGTTTTCATGCGAGACTTCCCTGCTGCCAAATGTTATGTGCAATATGGAGCTATGCAAAACAAATACTGTTTGTACCTATAAGAAAAGAGATCGGCAGACAGGCAGCCCTCAAAAGCTGAACAGGTTAAGCGGAGCCACTACATTCTGTAAGTGAATGGTAAGACCAGCATGAATACCACAATCAGCCAAAAATAGAGGAAATAATTCAGAGCTCATGTCACAATTACTTATGCAAAAACACACAGTAAAAGAAAATAAGTACGTGATTCAATACAATGCATGTGAGAAGAGGCATGTTAAGTGCTCGATATACACACACATCCTTAAATCCTAAATGTGAAATTCAACAAGTAGCTCTGTGAGCCATAGAGCTGATGAAAGCCTTTTCCCTCCGGCTGCATCTCATGGCTGAGCAGCTTCGATGGCTGCAAAGGTGCGAATGCCAAGCAAAGCTTCCTCCTCCACAGTACAGACATTCCCAGGGCTTTCTCCTGGGTAAACTCTGTGGAGTTTAATAAAGAGCTGGCCTCACACTACACTTTCTCCCTCAGACAGATCAAACCAAACTGCCCTCATCTCCTACACTCAGATACTCATTTTCAGAAATCACTTTTTCTTAAAGGCCCTGCTGTCTGAAATAGCTGGCAGGACCTGGAGCAGCGATGGGCAGGGAGAGAATCTAAAGGAGCACACACACAGACTGCTCCTGTGTGCGTTTCTCACCTCCCCCTATTTCAGCAGCGAGGTGACTGCTCTACCAGCGCGCAGCAGGTAGTAATGACAAGCACCACTACAGATGACATCCTAAGCCCTGCTTGCTCCAATTATGCAAGCAGGAACACACCAATCTGTATTTAAGTACAGCCCTTGCGCTCTCACGGTTCGCTAATGGGCAACAGCAGCAGCTGGTCAGTTTATAGCAGTCAGAAAGAGGTACCAGGAGGACCCGTGATTGTTAGCTGGGCAGAGAGGAGCAGGATGGGCATGCTTGCTCTTCTTCCTCAATCTGCCAGATTGCACAACTGTGCGATTAACCTTTACCCTGGTGATCATCAGGTCTTTCAACACCAGAACAAACAGAAAAACCTGTTTCCAGATGTTATTGTGGTAAGCACGATGCACGTGTACTGGGTTTAGATAGAGTCACAACAAATAGTTGGTACGTTTCCTTTATCGCCTGCTTTGTAAGACATAAAAAGCAAAAATAACAGATTCCATAACCTTAAAAACTTCCATAAAGCGACATGCTTATGTCTCAGAGAATTGCCAGAAAGCCTGCAGCCCACCAGGTTTCAGCAGAGAGGCTTGCTAGCCAGACCTTCTGCACAGGAGTAGGAATATAAACTGGCAGATGCAGCCGGCACTGAGCATTTGGGGTGCTCGTCCCCATCCTACAGGGAGCACGTTAAACAAGCCATTTTACCTTTCTGTCTCCGTTTCTGTATCTGTGAAATGGAAATGCTGATACTTAAGTAGAGGAATTCAAATGAAGGAGTACGCTCAGGCAGGCTCTAAAACATAACCGTGCTGATTGTCAGAGACCTGAGCCCAAAATAGCTGCAAGAATATTTCACCTACATCCTTATTAGACTCTAGTTACTCCCAGAGGTGAGATATACTAACAACCCAGTATCTCTTGAAGGTTTAGCCCAACATGTTAGAAGGAACCAAAGGCAGTCAAGGCCAGGCTGTCACCATCAGCCTCCTAAGTCATTCCCCTCACAATTTAATACTCACTTTAAGAATGACTTGAAGTATTTACCCCAAACAAATTTTAGCAGGTGTGCTTCTTCAGATGCTCTCTACTCAAACTGCAAGAAAACATCTTGATTCACCATCTTATTCTAGTCACAAGCTAGTTCATCCCCTGCTTTTCTTGTGCCAACATTGTTCTTCAGCTTAAATAGCCCTTTTCCCTTCTTGCTCTATTTTGGCTCAGTGTATTTACCGAAATCAACTGCATCCCTTCTGCATCTTGATTTTGGCAGGCCAAACAAACCCAGCCTCTGCCGAGCCCCTGCTGCTTCCCAGGGCTCATGCCGAATCCCAGGAGGCAGAGCTGTAGCAGAACTGCCCCTGCCTTTCCGCTGTTGTCATCCTGGGACTTCCTAGGCTTTTGTGTTAAACCGAGCAGGAGCACACAGTGGGTGGGGGCCTCGACTGCCAGAAAGAGTAAAACACCACACAAAACAGGAGGTCACAGAAGCACAGTGTCCTTTATAGAGTATGCTACTGTGCATTGTCCCTTTTTTCCACTGCAGAAGAGGCAACCAGAACACAGAGAACATTTCTCCTTGCATAAAAACACCACAGTAAAGGACTGAGGTGCATAGGAGCTGCAAAAGTCCAGCCAGGCCACGGATCCTGCATGAGCTACATCCTATGGAAACTGAGGCGAACTCACCAACTCTCTCCAGCCTTTGTGGCCAAACGCGGGGTCAGAAGCCTGGATTAACTTCACAGCTATTTCATGTCACTGACCTACGCACGTTTCTGAGGACAAATTACCTTTAGATGTTAAAACAGAGGGAGGTCAGGAGGAAAAAAACCACAAACCAGTAAACACCAAGTTTAGGAATTACATCATGGAAAAAAAGAGGGGAGAGTCACAAAGCATGTGCCTGCCTCTGCACGTACCCAAAGGCACTCCCACATTTACAGCACGGCCCAACTCCAAAGTCCTCACCTCCAGATTTGCCATCTCCCCTGTGGCTACGCCAGTCACATCCCACAACATCCAACACCGTGTTAATGACAGCAGCCACAGCATGTACGGAGCCCCCGCACAGCTCTGGGAAGCAGCTGGCGAGTTCCTTCAGCCACCCACAAGCTCCACATCCGCTTTTTTTAGTTCCTCCAGCAAGGGCTTGGCCCCAGTCACAGCATTACCACCTCTCCTGATTTTCAGCTCCTCCCTTCCACCCTCTTTAGGTGGGACTCCCAGTGCAGCACCCACTGCCCCTCTGCTCCCAGGAATTCCAGTTTCATTGCATCACGTCTTTAACAACTACAGCACACAGGAACTGCAAGACACAAGGACTTTCTTTACAGAGGTCTTGCCACACCAGCTGGCTCTCTCCAGTGGCCAGCTCCACTAGGGTATCAAAAGGATGTGTGAGCATCCCAGGCAGGCAATGATAGGATGACTGGTCCATGCTAAAAAAGTTTCTTCCTAAGCCTGTCAGATGCTGCTTGCCTTAAGCGCTGAAGCTCTAAGACATATTGATCACCATCTCCTTTTATCCTGCACAACAGAGCTGCGCTTATTCTCAAATTCCTTGGCCATCCCTAATCCCGCTCGCTCGACAACCTGAGTGATCTCTGGTGCCATCAGCTTCTGCTGCCCTAGTTAGGAGGAGCATGCATATGTATTTCTTTGTTTCAGGCAACTGCTAGCTTGCCAGGAAAAAACACTTGACCCAATTGCCTCTGCTCTGTGCCAGAGTCCATCTGATGCTTGTGCGTGCACAAGCCAGCAACCCCTGCAAGAAGTAAGGCTTTGCTGACCCTCTGAATTGCTAGGAAAATCCCCTCCAAGTTTCCTGAGGAATGCCAGATGCTACTGAAGGGAATGGCAGGGACAGTAAGAGGCCTGATCTTAACGAGCAGAAGCCAGCTTACACCGTTTTCACCTGTGCTAAGCCCACTTTTATTTCGGAAACTCAGAGAGGTGAGGTTATCTAAGAGAACCTCAAGCTCATACCTTCCACAAGAGCAGGTTAGTTACCACCAGAATACACTGCACAGCACCACCCTGAGCCTCACATTTTCCACCCTCAGCAAGGCACCCAAGCCAAAATCATATATTTCTGATTAAGAAAACCCCATCCTAACCCTTTTAATCTCAAAAACTTAATACACATGTTTGGGTTTCAATTCCCAACTCTTTTTTCATCAAGCCAAAGTAAGACAGTTACCATCTCCCAAGCACACATAATTATTCACACAGTACTGTTCTGCACAAGTCACTGTTCCGCTTACCTTCAAGTATGCTCTTCCACACACAGCAGCATCACGCTGGAAGCATCCTGTTGGAGTCTTTCCTCCAACTCCAGGGCTGTAGCAGGGTTCACTGATTTCACACATTCAGACATTTTGCCCCTCTTGCCTGACCCCTTGCACAGCACAGGCTGTGGATTTCACATAGTGCTTCCTGAAGCAGCCCATAGCTTGTCTGAGTATCTTTTCTTTTAAAAAAAGGCCAGTCTTAAAGTTTCAAATCCCACCTCGATCTGCTATAACTTTCACAGGATGCAGCAATCAGTATTATTCCAGTCAAGTGCACACTATTGATTTATACAGTAGTATGATAAGATTGTCAATGTTTTCTATTCCAATCTTCATGCATCCTCACACTTTTTAATTTTTTGAAGGAGAGAAGAAAGAAAAAAAGCAAAAATCACTGCTAGGTATCGAGCAGAGGGTTTCAGTGCAAAGACCTCCTCTCTCTTCTCCTTTGCTGATTGCAAAGAACCCAGCAGGATGAGTAACCAGTCCAAACTGTTTCCTCCAAGCTGTAATCTCACATAAGCAACAGCATATACCACGAGGCTGGAGTCTTACCATACCAGGGGACAACACAGGCAGGGCCCTTCCATCCCATGGATGCTCTGCTTAGCCCTCATGGGGCAGATCCAAGGCTGCTAGTTCTGCAGCAGAAGGTAGGGAAACCCCTTCTTGTTTTCTGAGGCTGAAAACTAAAGGTTTAACCTCAGTCTTCATGCTCTGCCCTTCAATCCAGCTCCAAACCTGCAAGAGCACACTGCTGCTCACCTGGGAGCTGCCCCATTCCCCTCATGTCACCATGTATTCCTCACCAGGTAGGAAACCTCTGCAAAGCATCTTCCCTTTCTGCACCATCTGCTGAGGAAGGAGACCATCTTCAGCTACAGCTTGGTGGTTGAACACAGACCTCATGGGTTGCATCACAGGCTTAAAGCAAAAACAAGCAGAGAACAGGAAATGCCCTCCAAGGTGGCAGGTCCTGGCTTTTTGTAGCTGTGCTTGGGGCACACCTCTTCTTTCCCTTCCTCTCGTTATCTCCTGAGGGCCTTCACCTGCCACCCCACCTTAGGCACAGGTGGGTCCCTTCAGAGTTACCCAATATCAATGCCCATAGCTTCCACCTTACTCCTCCTCCTCCAACCCCCCCAGCAAGGGCAATCAGGCCTGCAGCTGTGATCTGCCCTCCACGGCTGGAGGTGGTGAAGTGGGAGGAAGGTGGACAGCCTTCCTCTGTTCTGCTGACCAAGGGACTCAGAGAAGAGGAGAACATCCTCCAAAGTCCCTGTTCAGTGCTCTATAAAGCACTCGCTTTGCCAAGCAGCCCTTCACTCCCCCTGACTGCCTATTCCTGCACCCTTTGCTCTCCCCCTCTTTAGACCATGGGGGTGGGAAAAGGCCATCTCTTGGCACAGGAGCACACTATGGCTAACGGGAAGGAGCCTTGATCCTAGCACAGCTATGACCTGTAGTCAGAGCAGGACACAGCTAACGGCATCCTTGGTGGATGTGTTGCAGAGCTGAAGACCCCTGAGCACGATATAGAGGACAATGCAGCTGAAAGGGGGAAGATGCCTGCACCTGACTTCGGATGTTCACCTCTTTGGAGTCAGCAGTGAGTAGCACCTCCAGAGAGCAATTCAGAACACCTGTCTCTCTGCACTGACCGGATGGTGAATTAAGACAGCCTGTCCTTTTAGCACAGACTGATCTAACTTAGCTGCTTTGAGGCAGGCAGCGTGAATGCAGTTCCCCCTTTCTTTCCCTCCCTCAGTAATTTCCTACTGTCGCTTAAATGCCACAGAAAGTTGGTTAGAGAGAGTGCACTGGAGTCACTGCCATCTGCTTGAGTATACAGCTGGGGATATTAATAACCATTTCTACCATTGGAGCTTGAGGGGGGAAAAAAAAGGAAGAAAAGAAAAGAGAGAAAAAAAACCCAAGTGTTTTGTAGCTTCCTGTTTGAATTAATCTCCTCTGACAACTGCTGATTTGGGTTGGTGATTCCATCCTCCATATGTCTAGCTCTATTGGTCAATTAAGCGCAGGGGGCGATTGGGAGAAGCAGCGATGCTCAGACCGATTATAAGAGGAAGCATCACGCAGTACTTAGGACATGCAAAGTTGGCCGGGGTGCTCGGCGTTCACACGGCCAAGCTGAGCACGAGGCAGCTGCTGCTTCTGCTGCTTCTTTTCAGGTCAAGGAGATTCTCCCTGGCTCCTCCAGAGACAAGACACAGCTGCCTGGCAGCTGACCGCTGGTGAGCAAGGGGCACGGTCGCAGGGAGGGAGGGAGCAAACAAGCACAAGGGAGTGGGGGGAGCAGAGGATCAAAAAATAAATAAAAGACTACAGAAACATCAATAGCTTCTTCCATTACCCGTTGCTGTAGACAGGCAAACACAGTATAAGCCAGGAAGGTTAGGAGTAGGCACCAGCAGAGAAAACCGGAATCATAGATTTTCATAGATTTCTAGGTTGGAAAAGACCTTATAGATCATTGAGTCCAACCTTAGAATAATCCAAGTGGGGTTTTTTGTTTGGTTTTGTTTGTTTTTAAATTTAGGTGCCTACAGTGTAGGTGTTTACATAGAATCACAGAATGATTTAGGTTGGAAGGGACCTTAAAGATCATCCAGTTCCAAACCCCCTGCCATGGGCAAGGACACCTTCCACTACACCAGGTTGCTCAAAGCCTCATCCAACCTGGCCTTGAACACTGCCAGGGATGGGGCATCTACAACGTCTCTGGGCAACCTGTTCCAGTGCCTCACCACCCTCAATGTAAAAAATTTCTTCCTTATATCCAATCTAAATCTCCCCTCTTTCAGTTTAAAGCCATTGCCCCTTGTCCTATCACTAAATGCCCCTGTAAAAAGTCCCTCTCCAGCTTTCCTGTAGCCCTTTTACGTACTGAAAGGCTGCTGGAAGGTCTCCCCAAAGCCTTCTCTTCCCCAGGCTGAACAGCCCCAACTCTCTCAGTCTGTCTCCATAGCAGAGGTGCTCCAGCCCTTGGATCATCTTCATGACCCTCCTCTGGACCCACTCCAGCAGCTCAACGTCCTTCTTGTGTTGGGGACCCCAGAGCTGAACGCAGTACTGCAGGTGGGATTAGTACATATGAGGGAAAATAAATGGAAACCAGAACATTAAGAGAGGTAGATTTGGAAAATGGTAATGATCAAAAATAAGGGCTGTGGGAGAAAGTGGACAGCAAGTTAAGTTACAGATCTGCGATGCTCTTTAGCAGTGTGGGGGAAGAAAGAAAAGTTAACATAATGCTGTGCTTCATCTGCAGAGAAATCATGTCAGAAAGCAAGGAGGTACTGGCCTCTGTACGGATCTGGCAGGACAGCACCTGGAATACTGCCCTCAATTCTGGGCAACACGCATTTACAAAAGATGCTGATGAGCACAGGGAATACAGAGAAGAGCTGCAGGAAAAAAAAAAAAATGATTAAGGGTCTGAAAGCACTGACATATGAGAAGAGATTAAAATAATTAAATATGTATTGCTTGGCAAGGGGTAAGATTAACCGTCTACAAGTGTGTAAATACCAAGGAGGTAGAGGAATTGTATTAAGGAGTATAAATATAAGTGTAATAGAGCAAAAGTAAATATAGGCTCAATATTAAAAAAAAAAAAAATCCTTAGCCCGGAGATTTTTTTAAACTCTCCTTGAGAAGGTGAGGAGTATTGCTTGCAGCAGCTGTAGCGGCATGAAGAGAACAAGGTTGCAGTCATGCCTCAGTGGCAAGCCAGAGAAGAAGGTAACACCTCACGAGTCACCAGTGATTAGGAACAGCCCAAACCGGCCTGCAGACAGCTCAGCACAAGCCAATGCCGTGGCACACCTCCGGGCCAGCTGCTGGAGCAGAAGGAAACGCGGAAAGGGAATGGAGACAGAGCTCTGTCTTCAAAGGGCACCTGAGAACCACTTTTCTTGGGCACAGGAATTGTGGTTACCTTCTAACCATCTTCTCCTTCCACCATTACACCCACTTCTCCCATTTTCACCAGGAGCGCGCCGGGATGCCACCTCCCCGCCAGGGATGCCTCCGTGGCTGGGCTCGCTGTGCCGCCGGAGCCCGCGGTCCAGCCCCGTGCCCGGGGGCCATCAGCACAGGCTGCGTTCCGCGGTGCCACGGAAGACGCTGCTGGCACTGCCGCAGCGAGCTCGCCAAAATTGGCCTTGTCACTTTAAATACATCAGACAATAAATCATCCCTCTGAGATATCCCAAAGGAAAAACAGGGGGGAAAAAATAGCACTTAAAAGCCCTTTTCTATTACAAAGCCTCTGGGGAGCTTTTAAACTTGGAGAGTTTTTTAAGTGAATTTCATGCTTTTTTTCCCCCCTTTGCCTGCCTTTATTATCAGTTGCTCACATTAGCTTTGCCTTCCCATGACCAAACTCTCATTCAGACTCCTTTTTTTTTCGCTTCCCTCAAGTTTCTCCCCCTTCCCTCTCCCCTGCTTACATGTCCACACACCAACACCCCTAATGTCCACACAGCAGCCTCTTTCCCACTCAGCATCTCCTCTTAAAACTGAAATTACTCTTTGCCAATACTCCTTTCCTCCATATCCCTCTCCCCTTCCTTGCATTTCCCTTCACCTTTTCCCTTTTTCTGACCGTACTGTCATTCTTCATGTCTGGTTGTACTGGAACAACTTCAAAAGTCTTTCTCTGCTTTTAGGAGGACTATGGAAACCTTACAGCTTGAACCTATTTTTACAAAGCACTCTGGTGGGTTTCCTTCCTTATTGAGCGTATTCCTTCACCCTTGCCTTAGGAGTCATCGAGCACTACTGACCTAGAAGGGCAGTCCCTCTGGTACAGCTCTCCAGGACCAACTTTCTCCAACTGGACAAAGGAATATTTCCTCTGTTTTCCAGCTCTCGGGAAGTCAAGCGTGGTTATGCGGCCAGATCTCCCATGCAATGCTTAAACTGTTCTCCTGCCTATTGGTTTGGGGTTTTTTTTTGCCCTAAAAACCTTATCACTAAAACCTTGAGGAGTAAGTCCAGCCTTTCTAGGGTCATGAGGGAGATGTGGGTAGTATTTTCCAGCCAAAACCACGGAGTTTACATCTTCAGGCACATTTGTGGGCTGTGTGTCGGGGCAGAAACAGGGACTGTAAGGTACCTGAAGGCAAATTTCAGGGATTTGCAACTCTGTGAAACGACCAGATGATTTTCCACAGGCACCATGCCGGGAACCAAAACACATTTGTCAGCATCCGGCTATCCTAAAGCAACTCTTACGTCACAGCTGACCTAGCAGAGTCCTGCACGGACACTAGGAGTGAATTTTGTTGCGTTAGCCTAGGACTGCCACCCAACCAATCTCCCACCACACTGGCCAGTTATCCCGTAGCATGTGGGAGACCCTGTCAGAGGTCAGTGCAAAGCACATTGGCATGGGCAGCAGGAGCTATTCCACCTGACTGTTCTTTGTCCTATTTTATTTTTGTTTCTATAGGTGAAAGCCCAAGGTGACCTTTGTGATCTACAGTTCCTCATTGCTGCCACCTGAGTGCCAACACTGCCACGGTCGGAAACATGACTTCTAGAGAAGGACAACATAACTCAGTAGAAGATGGTAGGCTGACTAAAAATGAAGTTAACCATCTTTATTATTGGCAACCAACCCAATAAGGCACATCTCTAAACAGCACAAAACATGGTATATTTTATCACTAGGTAGAGCGAGGCTCTGACAGTCGGGGCAGTGGAAATAAACACACTTGATAGCTCTGTCCTTTGCATACAGAGCGTGTTGGATTTGCCCTGGATCGGGGATGAAGTAAAAAAAGAGCAGGAATCACAACAGTTAGTTGCCACCACACAATAAATTGGACAGGCTGAAGTGTGTAGCAAAGGTAAATAAAAAGAAGACAGCAAGAGAAATATAACCCACTACTTTGACACCTTGTGGCTTCCTGGTGTCCTTGGTGGTCAACACTCATGCTTAGAAGCTGATGGGCATCCTCCTCATCTCTAGCCCATGCCTCTCCCTCCTCCCCAATCTCTTCCCAGCTGCAGCCCCAACGACGGCGTATCAGCGCCAGGGTGGCCAGGGAAAGAGTGTGGGACACACGACCGTGGAGGACTAAAGCCTGCGTGAAAAGAAACGCCACGTCCCGGGCGTTTGTCCGGGGAAGCGGGAGGTGGGGACGGAAATGAAAGGTCTATGTTCTCCCTAATCATTTCCGCCACGATAAGGGAGAGAGTGCGACATACACCAGTGAATCGCAGCCGTTAGGAACGAACCGCTGGCGGCTGGCAAATTGTAAATTAGAGAGCCAGAGTGAGAAGAAAGAAAATCAAAGGGGGGACGAGGTCGTGTTTTATTTCACTTGTAGCACTTTTCAAATTCAGCCCTAACCAAACCTGATTAAAGTAAATCCCTTTTTTACGGCCAGTGGAGTCTATAAGATTATGGTGTTAATGGAAGTGTGATTCGATCCGTCAGTAATGGTGCATGTCGGGGCCCAGGCGCCTCAGACAAGTCCATTTTTTAAGACGTATTTATTGTTTTTTTCCCCTCTCCCTCCTTTCTGTTCTCTGCATTGCGGGGTTTAATTGAACAGTTTAAAGTGATTCTTCTTCAAGGCCCATTAATTGATTTTATTTGTGCATTCTCCAGGGGTCAAGGGGAAAATATATAATAAAACATAAAACTCCAGGTCTGAGTTTGCCACAGTTCCCGCCTTCCCACAAACGTAAAGCATGTTTCAACTTCAGCATTTCCGATTTCTTCTCTTCCCACCCTTACTCCCTGCCACTAGCACTCTCAGATGTTAGTCTCTCTGCTTTCCCTTTTCCATTGTTTATCTCTAAAATTTGCCACCATTATAGGGAGCACAAGGCAGCAATCTCCCACCTTCTCTCCTTCTTTTCCTGCACAACAAATACCACATTGGTTTTCAAATGCCGCTTTGCTTTTCAGGACTCCGAATGACTTAGCGTGCCCTAGGCTGACGGGAGGTGGTCCTCCAAGCTCAGGTCAGGTGGTCCTCCAAGCTCAGGTCATTTCCTCTACAACTGGGGGTGATTTTCCGAGCTTCTTAGAAACCACTTCCCGAGCAGTCTGCCTCTTCTACACCACTAGCCCAACAGGGCACGTGAGCCCCTGCTCAGTGACAGTCAAAGCTGCTTCTTTCTGCCACTGGGCCTGCAGAGGGACATCGTTTCCCCCTCAGCCTCCCCTGACACCCAGCACAAGGTAACCAGATGCTGCAAATAAATATATATCGAGCTGCCTTCCTTTACGTCAGCTCCTGCAATGCCATTTGTTTCCTTCAGCTCCCAGGTCTGCTCCCTAAAGCCGGCCCCAAAGCCAATTTTTTTTCTGATTCACCTTGCTGAGGCCCTTACTCTCCTCTTTCATGCTGCTCTTCTGCAGCAGTACATTGCTTTTAATAGAGTTTTCGAAACACACGGGGTTTCTTTTTATTATTATTTTTAAATCACAAAATGCACCAGGGAAGTTTTCATCCTCCCACTCCCCTCACTCAGATCCTTTCCACAAACGGTCTCTAAATTAATGCAAGGCAAAAGACACTTTTCCTTCCATCCTCTGATTGACATGGTCTGGGTGAGAGATCATTGCAGTTCTTTGGGGGTGCAGCCTTCCCAATCAGTTTCACGCGATCCTGAGTTTGTTTTGAAATTCGGCACCATGTAACATACTGGATGGGCTCAAATCCAGCAAAAACCTCTTACCAGTAGACCTCTTGTCCTGCTTGCTCCCGACCGTGGAAAAAAAATCCGTTCTATACTACAGCTGATGGAGGAGTTACAGAGACAGAATGTAATTACCCAAGAGTGGAAGTTTGCCTTACTCCCTTTACTCTTATGACAAGTACTATGGCATCTTTAAGCAGGCAGAATTTCAGATTTATGTCAGAAATCATAGCAAGGGAGGATTCACCAACGTTGTGCAGGGGAAGAGGTTATGGTAAAGGCAAAAGAAGAGCTCCCCCTGCTAAATCATAAGCAATCTTCTGCTCTAAGCTAAGTTTTCCATGAAAGGTTAAAAATCCAAATCCTGAGCAAGTTATGTCTAAACTGAGATCCTGAGCCCTGGCCTGAACCAAACCTATGTACCTGGAGATGCGCTCAGACCTGTGGCATTGCTCCTTATCTCCACTGGAGCAGAGCTTCCCAGGCTGGTAGTTCATTGATGAGCATCTACTTGGTCTTTTGGCAAGACATGAGGACATTACTGCGAGGTGAACATAGCTCATCTGGTTACTACTAGGAAACACGTACCACTGTGTCATGGTCTTCTCCAGTTATCCTTCATCCTCTGGCTCTAGTTTTACAAGTGCCTTTGGAATCACCACCTTGTCCTTTCACAGTTATTTCATTACCTTCTTCCTTGCTCTACTAAGATATGCTCTGCTGAGATATCTCTGATGTCTCTGCTGAGATATGCTCCATAACATCTCTGGCTGGTGATTAGCCCCTTCTTTAGCAAAGAAGGCCATCTCATTTTCTTAAAGGTTAGCAAGACAGTATCCTTGTAACAGGAACTCCCTACATTTGTAAGTATGATGATTTTTGGAAGAAGGAAAAGAAGTTCTCTTGAGAACTCTGGCCAGCTGTGATCTAGCCCTACACCATTATCTAGTATTTCTACTGCAATTTCCAGGTTGCTGTCTGCAGAGTTCTGTGTCCACTGTACAGAGCTCCATACTGTAGCTCTCGACCCTGTAGAGTAATCTTCTCAACTTTCAGTTACAACGACACTCTGTCAAACAAGATGAAAATAAATTTTCCTCTGTGCATACCCGTGCAAATACACACCACCATTTTCCCCATGTTCTTGTGTCAAGGTTGAACTCCCTGTAAATCTATTATCACCTGAGTTCGAAGAATCCATCTCCTCCTCAAGATCCTTCATTCTGATCCATCTTGGTGTCTCTTAGCAGGGTTTTCACCCTTTGTATTTCAGCTATGATTTCATTTCAGTATAACCTTGACCTGCCTATGCCACCGGAGCAAAAGATCTCCTCCATCTAATTGTTCACCCTCCCCCATATACATATGAAACTCAGTGTCCTCCCTCAGCTAATATAATACAAAGGAATCAATCTGTCAGGCACACATACCCGCGCAGCCTCAGCAAATTAACCTTGCGGAGTAATTAGGGCAAGCGCCATGGTGTTGGTATCATGGCCTCATTTTGCTGCTCTAAGCATTAAAAACCTACCACAGCACAGCTACCAGTTAAAATCAATACCCCACTATATTAATAAGAAGGAAGCTAACCAAGTTCTTCCTTGCTCCTCTGTTGGCCCATAAGAGTGTACGGAGGAGTGTGGAGGTCCCTGTTGCTATCAGCTTTGACGGAGACCAGGTTTGCAGCACGGCTGCTCTTCAGTGGACGCAAGAGGCTCTCAGAGGCTCAAGCAGAGGACAGGTTTACAGGACAAGATCATAAGAAGTTGCCGAACAGTCTTTCCAAGCCTGTCATGGCCTAGGAGCCGTGCAAGTCAGACAGTTTCTATTTGCATCGCGTAATTGGCGGAGCCTGTCACAACACTGCGAAAGCCAGCTGCTGCTTTCTGCTCAGAGCTAATTCCACCTGATTTATTTAATATCGTAATGAATATAATCCTGTCTCGCCGCCTCCCTCCCCACGCACTCAGCCAGCGGTTGGAGAGAGCAGATACCGCAGCCAAACCTGCCCAAGCAGGTGGTGTGGAGTGCCTTGGCTCTTCCAGTGACTGAGCAGCACAACCATGTGCTCCAGAGGGAGAAGTGGGATGCGTGCCGGCGGAGCACAGCCATACACAGAGTTTCCTCACACCTAAAAGTGGCTTGCGGATCTGCGGAGATGGCAAACGCATGGATGACCAGGTGTGGTCACAGTGAAGGACAGAGCATAGCGCTGCAGGAACCTACCCTCAGCTCAGATTTGAGAGAGACCAGGAGAGATTTCAAGATGTGTAGTCAGGGCTTGGAGAGGTGCGAGGAGGTGAATGGGGAAGGTACTCAAGAGCTAGGGTAAAATAACACCAGTTTGCTTGACTGGAAAAACGCTGGCAGAGCTGGGAGGTAACGGCCCAGCATCTCGGGAGAGAGCTGCTGAAGAGCATCAGGAAGATCTGCTGGCAGGTCTCTAACTTCTTCCCACTGTGAAAAACCAAAAGCCAAGCCGACTGTAATCCAACAGTGGCCAAGCCAGAGGTAGCAGCATCTAAAAATCAAAATGTCCCGGAAGGACAATAACTTCTGACAAAATTTGGTGATCATTTAGCTTTGAGGCTTCTGGTCTACCAAAGTGAAAGCAGGTACAGTGGGAGAGGGAACGAGTTATAGATGACAAATATGGCATCAAGAGCTGGACCAAAGACGGAGGTTTTGTCAGGATAAATCAGACTGTGTCCATGAGCAACAGCACCGACTGCAGCTATGGAAAGATGCAAAAGTGAAGGGAATGGGAAATACTGCTGCCCTACACAGCTCCATTGCAGCCTAGATGAAGCCTGATACTCCTGGTTTCTCTTGCTGGGGCAAAATCCAAAGAAGACATGAAGCCTTTCATTCAACAGCAGAGACAATACTGATTTCAAATTGGGCTTTATAATCATGTTCAGTGAGTACTCCGAGAGGATGCTCAAAGAATGAGATGGCACTCAGGAGAGCTGCTTTAGTGTCAGAGCTGTAGGGAAAAGATCCAAAAGATCAGAAAGGAGTCTGGAAACTGCTGAGAGACAGCGAGGTTTATCTAACAAAGGATGGGCCAGATGGAGAGAAGCAGAAAGGATACGTCTTAGGATACGGAGGGAGAACGTTGTTCCTTAGAAAACAAGCGTTAGGAGTATCTGCTGGCTCTGGAAACATTTCATTTGCTGTTCTCACCACGGAAAAATCTAGTTACTCTCAGACAATTTGGGCCCTTATGTTTTATGCCAAAGCCTGCTAACTGCCCTGATTTCAGAGCCCCTGTAAATCAAGAAGTTGCAGAAGGTGGCTGCAGTTGGTCAGACAGTCTGCCACGTAACACGCAACCGTCATTTTCAGCTTGTAAAGCGTTTAGGGAGACACTTTCACAAAATCAATCTGTACCCAAAATGCACAAAAAAATAGTTCTCTTATTTTAGAGAGTGTCACATACTGTTAGAATTGTTAAGCGGACGGTCAAACCCAAACCTTTCTTTTCCTGCCCATCTTAACTGGGTGTTTTCCAAAATTCAGAATAATTAATCTGCAACACGTCCAACAGAAGCTGTGCACAGGAACTATCACTGATGCAAGAGCCATGATACCTAAGGTACACTATCATCCAGATGAGCTGCCACCTGGAGCGGACAGATGGAGAGGAAGGGGAGGAGGGAGAAAAGCCAGTTGAGTGAATGGTTTCATTAAGCTGCGAGGAGGAAGGAAAGTATATAGAAATGAGAATCAAGAGTCTTTAGACACTAGAACGAGTCAGTGTGTTTGTATCGCTCAGCAGAAACAAGGACCTTTGCCCTGTCCTGATGGAAAGTTTTGCTGGTCTCCTACCAAGAAAGAAACGATGGCGTAGTAACACCCTGACTTTACTTTCCTCCCTAATCCTTCGGAATTGCGCAGGGAAAGACGTGCTTCGTCCCAGTCCATCCCTTACAAAAGACGTAGAGCAATCTGGGCAAATCTTCAGAGAATTAGTTAGATAGATCCCCAGCCAGGGTGGAGAAGCTCAATAAAATTGCTAGTCTCTCCTATTAATACCACATCTTTGGGCATTAATCCCAGGCTCTCGGTGACCTGGAACACCAGCTATGCTAACGACAAACTTAAAGTCACAAAGACGACTAAGTGTGAAACCAGATTTAAAGATTTAGCAGCTATTCTCAGCAGTCTCCTGTTTAGGCAAAATGCGTCAGAGGCATTTGGAAACTACAGAGAGGTGCTCTGAAATGGTGGCTGATTTCACGGCTGACAATGAAAAGCGGAGCAAGGGGCTTATCTCTGAGAGAAGTGAGCAGAAGGGAAACTGCCACCAGCTCCAAGCAAAAGCCCATCCAACTTCCTCACTTGCCCAACGCTGAAAACACCGCTCCCTCCGCCAGTGGCACCTGCCCCATCCTCCTCCCGAAAATGCCATTTCAGAAGGAGGGAAGGAATTTGAAGGGGTGAAGAAGGCAGAGCTGGTGGGCCGTAATTGGGAACCCTGATGCTGGCAGGAGCCTCTGGCTACCCACCTTCCTCCTCTGGCTACCCACCTTCCTCCTCTGGCTACCCACCTTCCTCCTCTGCCCTCCGCAGCTCAGAAAACATCCAATCTGCTCAGGTAATGACTGGAGGAAGCGGATTTCCTCTCCTCAGAGCTGCTGCCACTCTGAGTTTGCAGCAGGGTTTTTGTAATCAGAGAGCCTGTCAAGAGAGACAAGAGCCTTTCGCAGAAGAGAAGAGTTAATTGCGTAACAAGGGATTTAAAATCTTTGCAAAGGGGGACAATGAAAGAAACAATTATGGAGTTTAACCACTGCTGCTGGCCCAGGGGTGAACGTCACTTGTCCTTAGCTACACTGATATAGTTAAACAGTGCGCACTCACGGCTGATGTTTCGGTTTGCTAGTGATTTTGGGATGTCAGCAAAAGTTTTGTTTCAAACTAAACCAAATAATTTATTCTATTTCAAGCATTTAATTAAAAATGATTAGAGGTTTTATTTTAAAGAAAAGTTGCTTCCAATTGACACAAACCCAAGAATTATATTTTTTTTTTTTTTTTTTAAATGACAAAATGGAACATTTTGATTTTGGAGGAATTTGGGGATACTACTTTGAGAGCTGTCAAAATAGACACAAAAGCTGCCATGTAGTCAGCATTTATTCTCCTACATTATTCTGTATGCATTCAGATACAAACCCAGCTGAGACCGTAACAGTCCATTTTCACAAAACAGATTTAAGGCCGGTGTTTATTTTGCCTTTCATGCACATTTCTAAAGGCGTATTTATGAAGCAGAAAGGCGAGAAACAACTTCTTGACCTGAAGCATCTACAGCTGGCTGGAGGAGGTGGACTTTCTCCTACTCTTGCTCCAAACAATTACTAGTGGTTCAGCATTACAAGGATTAAATTGCAGCATTTCTGCTATAACTTGCTACAGGGAGCAACTCGGGGCCACTCTGCTTCCCCAGGTGGCATTAGGGAAACAGAACCCGAGTTCCGTGCCTTTCATAGAGGGAACTGGCAATCTATTTCATGTATTGATGTATGGCAGAGACCATGTCAAGCAGTTTGGGACTTCATCTACACGCAGAGCTGTAATTACTCTGTCCCTTGGCGAAGCTCGGCAGAGGAAGGGCAGCAGAGATTTACTCACTGACTAAACTCCAACATTACACGTACACATCTGACTGTAACTTTCTTGCAGTTTTATTTCACTCCCCAAAAGAGAAATTCAAGTAGAAATGGCTTGAATTCCAGTCTAAGGCATTTGCCCACATGAGGCTGTTCCTAGATATGCCTTGCAAGCACCGTTCTCCAACCTAAGTCTGAACAAAAAGGGCAGTGGTTTGGAAAGAGCTCACCTGAAATCAGGCACATAACGCAGAGAGATGAATTTCCAAAGTGTTGAGTACTCACAGCTACTGCCCCTTATAGTATCATTCAGGTGTAAATGCAACAGGAATAATAAGGCAGGTGGAGGGATGTTGGACCCGCGAGAGCAGTTACCCAAGACTTGAACATAGCACTTCAAGGAACAATAGAGATGATACCTTAGTAAGTAAGATAATATGGGATGAGTTTTGAATCAGTCAGTGTTGGCATCTGGGAAATTCAGAATAACAAAATTCTATTTGGTCGGTCTTCATAAAACCAAACAACTCAACCAGAACATGACAATTTTTAGAGGTTAAAACCATCCTGACGTAAAGAGAAATTTTGTCATTCTCATTTTTCCAGGAACTGCTGAAGAAAGGCAGGGAAAGTAATTTGGTTAAAGCTTCAACAGCAGATCTACAGAGACTACTGAAAATCAAACATCCTGTTTGGAGCCATCAAAACAGGATGGTCTGGGTGGGTCAGATCTGCCCTACGGCTCAGCTCCTTCTGGCCAGCCATTGATGAGGAGAGGGTGAACGATGACTACTAGTATGGTGTGGTCCATCACAAGAGCTGAGTGCCACACACCCTCCGTGGGCACAGCCAAGCTCCTACCACCATAAACCCCTCGTGCTAACACCTCCATGCGATGTGCAAAGCCGTTTTACCTCGCACTCGGAAGCCACAGAAGCAGCTCACAACTCAGATCATAACCCAAATTATGCCCATTTGGAGACAGAAAAACTTCACCGGTGAGTTAAGAGCTCGTTTCCTACTGCAGAGTTTGGGGGCCAGTATGCCAAGAGGAGGATATTGGGCTAGAAAAAGCTTCTGATCCAAACCCGTTCGGGAACACCTGTTTGTCAGGGAAAAGCATCCTTTTCACTGATACGTTTGCTTTTGCCCCATTCTTCTCTGTTTGAAGGCGAACTCTTTGTAAATAATTTAAGTGTATCCCTGACTGGCTGTTATCGTCCCAAGGTCTTCCTCCCATCAGTATTCTCCAAGAGGGAGCGGTGCTTCTTTCCTCCTGTAATGTACTAACTTTTTCATTGCTTCTTTATGCTCACTTCTCACCAATCTAAATAATGGATCAATTGAGGTTTTATTCTTTGCTTTAATTAGGTCTTGAATTTTGAGAGTATTTCACTGTAATTACTTCATTAAACGTGAACTGAAAAGCAAAGAACCCTCCAAAACAAACAAAGTTGTGCTTGTGCTCTTTTATCAGTTTTTTTATGATACATAAAGGCAGACTCAAAATTTTAAATAGATACGGAGTTTTTCTCTCAGTTCCATGTATAGGAAAATACTGACAGTTGAGCTCACCGTTTCAAACCAGCAGAGAGAAAGAAAGAGAGGGACAGAAGGGCAAAATACAGCTAGGGACCGACTCAGCCGGCCAGTCTTTGACTTATGGTGGCCTCAGGATACTAATACTGGTGTTACTACTCACGCACCTAACTCACACGCAACTGCCTGTGCCCTTGATGATGTATTTCAGGTCAAAATAATAGGTTATGGAGGTACCTAAGTTACACCTTCCTGTTCTTTGAGTGTGAACAAGACGGCATAAAAGCAGTGTCACAATATCCAACCAACTCCCCATCACACCAGGGTAATTCCTAACTGATTTCCCATATATTTAACCCCTTCACCAGCTGGCAGCTGTATGACACCCAAGGCAAAACGGAGCATCAAATCACAACACCTGTATTCACGGAGAGGTGAGAGGGGAGGAGAGGGTGCAGGAAGGTGGGCAATATGCTGAAACCAGAGCAACAGTTTCTTCCAGCTTGGGAAGCCCAGGGTCAAAATCTGGTTAAGTCAGCAGAAGCTTTAACGTGAAATTGAGAGGTCTCAAACAGAGAAAGTCTGGTTCCACACACTTTGTTAAATACTACTTGATTATATTTTTTTATTATTGGGAAGAGGGAGGAGGGGAAAGAAGGCATGATGGAGCCGGGGAGACTGAGTCTGCTTTTCCTGCACTAAAATTTGACTCAAATTCTGAAATGGAAAGCTTTAAAATCTCAGTATTTCTAATGGTAAAAAAACAAAGCGAAAATGTGCATTTTGAGGATACTGTTGTAGCAGATTTCTGTATAAAACAAGTCATGCACATGAGAAGGAAGAGGACTGCTATGCTCAATCGCTCCTTCTCCCCATTCCCTTGAGATTTCTAACTTGGATAACAACTGAGATGCAACAAGGAAAACATACATCTAATACGTCCAGAGTGTTTTAGTTGTAGATGGTACAGCTCCGAGCACAAAAAGGCCTCGCTCAAAGATTAATTGTTTTAAGCATTTATGCCGAATCAGTAAGAAGCAAGAATAACTGCAGTCTGTAAAATCAAGAAGATCCATGGAGAAATCCAGGAAGACTCTACAATGCTATAAATTTCAGGGCGTCAGGCTGCAGATCTTAAAGTTATGTTGTGCAATAACCGTAACAGAGCAAGGTGTTTTAGCCATAATGTGATAAAGCACCCCATCCCAAACTTCTTATGAATACAAATTCAGCGGTGTTAGGTCAAAAGCACCCAGTCTGTCTCGGACACTGGCCAGAAGCAAATGCCCTGTGAAAGGGCTATAAAAAACATGACAAAAACACAGCAGTGTTTTTCCCTAGTATATTCTCCCAACATACAGCAACATTTAGCTTAGGGACTTCTCAAGCCAGTGTTTACATACATATCTGAGTTTAATAGCCCTTGATGGACTATTCCATGTACTCCCTAATCCTTTTTTGAACCCAGTCATACTTCTGGCCTCCCAGTCATCCTGTGGTGACAATTTCCCTACTTAATTGAACAGAGAATGTATAATACAATGCGAATATTGCAACTAAATGAAGGCTAAAGGGGAAAATGCGAAGTCTACAAGCATGATGAAAGAGAGAAGGGGCAGAAATATTTTGCATGATTAAAGGAGATATGATAAGGAGTGACAGGCTGAAATTATATTCAGCTCAACAGAAAAGACCTCGGTCTAGCTGGTAGTTATGTATGCTCCCAGTAGACGCGCTGATAACTCCACCTTAAACTGGACAGGATAATTCATTCATCAGGGAGTAACACCTGGGGCTATCCTGTTCTGGAAGGAACAGCAAACAATCTGGGTACGACAGCTATTTTTCAAGGTTAGCATATTTTTTTTTATGGAGTTGAAACCAAACTTTTAATGGAGGGAAGCTTTCTAAAGAGAAGTCTTGGACAGAATTCCTATCTGCTGCCGTGGAGGAGGAAGAAAGTCGTTACATTTCATGTTGTGGAAGGGTTGCAGGCTGGGAAAGGCTCTCTGGCCTTACAGAGAAGAGGCGTGTGGTACAGATTGTTGTGGGATGAATGATGCCAATGGCTCTTCGCAAGGCTGCATTCGATGCTGTTTTTCTTAATATGTTCGCTTCGCTCTGTTGCTTGGTTGGTAAATTTTTGTTAGTCAAACTGGCCAAGAGGGAGCTGGATTAGTACAGAGGGAGGATTGATATGGCTACCATAGTTGTCACCAGAAACACGCACGCGCGCAAATTTAAACTGTGTAAAGCCCTTGGGCACCCAGTTTATTAAGTAAGGAGGAATGGAGAATAAGAAATGTAAGATTACTGCTAAATTACTGCTTATAGAAGGGTTCTTCATCTGCTCTGGCAAACGTCAAGTTATTAAAAAAAAAAAAAAAGAAAACGGAACAAATCAATTTTTCTAAAATCTCAGTGTTGGAGCCAATGAACTCTTGAAATTTTTCACAGCTTCCATATATTCTGAAAACCACGTTTACCCCACAGATAGTGGTGGGAGCAGATATTCCCAAGGTATGTCATAATCCTTACAAATATTTAACCTCATGATCAACTTCACTGACTTTCCTGGATCCCATCCTGTTGATACTCTGGTCTAGAGGCAACAGGTTAAGTCACTCTTAACGTCCTGCTCAGCCCATGGGCTCTCTGCAGAGTCTGCCAACCAGGGGTTCAATCTGAAATGCTGGGGTTTGTGATGTGAACACCTGCCCACCAAAACTGGATGGAATCAACCAACTCATTCTGTATCCCATAGGTTGCTGCATGGTAGCAGCTTCCAATATTACTGAGCTGGGCTGGATTCAAACTGGCAAGCTATACTGCTACACAATGGCTTTCCATTTCACCTTTGATGGAAAAATTATCTAAAGTGATTCTACCTAAATCAGAGCTCGCTTTTACCTCCCTCCCCCTCTTCCACCATATTTCAGGTCCGAGCATGACATCTGGCATGACGCATGGAGAACCTGCAATCTAGAGAGCTCATCCATCTTCATAAGTGAAGGGCATCCATATATTTCAACATACTAGGAAAGACTTGCAGCAGGAGAATCGAGTAACCTGGCCAGGCATCCTGCATATTTGATGAATGACAGCACCCACACTAGCTCAGCCAGTGGAAAAACAAACCCCACCAAAGTGGCCTTGAGGGCACAGACATGAGCAGCAGAGGCAAGTATTTCTAGGAGAGGAGACTACCACCATGTTTCATTCTTCTGCTTTCCCCATGCTTCCTGGTATCTCCACAACTGCAGTGATTCACAGTTCTGCCTTCCTTCATGGAAGGGGGCAAACGTTCATGCACCGGCGCAAGGTGAGCCATCAGCTAGGATGCTCCTCACACTACCTTCTCGCAGCCATTCTGCACGTGCTGTAGGCACAGGGCTCAGTGCAGCACGACTCAAAGCCATGCCCTCTGCAGCTCTGTGGTCCACCTCTGTCTCCTTCCCCATTTCCCTTTGTAATGCACGTCCCGTATCCACCTGCAATGCCAAGTCCTTGCTCTCTACCCCGCTCTGGACCTCGTCCCACTTGCCGTTGTGCCAAAGCCATCCCTTCCTCTGCAACTAGGCATCAAAGCTCTGGGAGGACGCGGAATCCTTAAAGCCCAGGAAAGCCTGAGCAGCCAGGGAAAGCTGAAAATGTTAGCATGCTGTATTTTGCTGTTGCACAAATAAAGACATATGGGCAAATATCACTATCTTCTTCGAAACATTTAGAAGGCTGACTGAGCGTAAAGAATGTCAACCCAGAGCAAGCCACGCCAGCCTACTTCCAGCTGAACATCAACACACACAGCTCATGGCTCCAGAGAGCAGCTGCGGTGAATGCCAAGGGAATTCTACTGGCTCCTTCTCCTTGTATTCAAAAATAGAAAACATAAGAGTTCATTCTACTTGAAGCAAGCCCTCTCTGGCCAAGACATGAGGAGGACAGGATGAGTTTAATATCCCACCGGCCGGTAAACTTGGAGGTGTCGTTTTTCTGCGAGGGGCCACAATTTGAAGTTCCTCCGAAGCTCTTAAGATTCTGTGGCTGTGGGAGCCATTTGGACAGAAGCACAAACTATTTATATAACACACACTCCAGGCTTGTATCCAAAACGCTGGCCTTTGATCAGAAAAAGACATTATCCAAAGCCAACCTCGCAAACACCAGCAAGAGTGCCAGAGTGGCCAGATGGTGCTCGGGTACCACTGCAGCCCCCTGGACCGATTCCCTTGCAAACACTGGCAACTGTGATGGACAAGGATGCACCCTCCCTCTCCATCGCTCTCTTCCTAAATCCAGCAAGGTGTGCCAGCTTTCTCCAGCAGCATCAGGCACTTCTGCAGCTCCCTACTGCTCCTCTCACCAGCAAGGCAGAGCTGCCAGTGGGCCCACACAGTGCCAAATACTGCTGCCTCTTCCAAACTGCTTCCCTCAAGCACTGGCAAAGGTGCTGCAGCCATTGAGAAATACCCTTTGTAATAACCCCCCCTTGCAAGAAATGGCAAAAAGACCCAAGTGCCCAGATGGTGCTCTAATAACCTTCCCTGCCCTTTATGGCTCGCAAACACTGGCAAGGGTACCAAGCTGCCCAGAGTAACCTGACAAATATTTGAGGGACTCCTTAAGCAGAGGAAAAAAGAATATTTTAGTGCTGCTGGCAGGTAGTTTCTCTTACTCATATGTAACTCACAGCTATCTGGAGTTTACATTCTTACAGTAACTACCACCTCTCCTGCCTTCCCCACCAGCAGAGCTGCCCTAAGGAAAACCCCAGGTGTACACGGCAGTATCCCTAAAGGCTATGACACCCACCAGTGCTGCTAAATTGAGCTGCTTCACCCACCTGGTTACTTCAGTGGGTTTCAGTGCCACAATGCACCCACTAGCAGGTCATCAATGGCAAATGCCCAGTATAGGTTGAGCCTAAGATTTTGGTACATAGAAGTATAAAGAAGGAAAAAGAAATCATGCCCTAAGTGATGTCTTAGAGAGCTTATTCCAATTTAAAACTTGTGCTGTTCCCACTGCCTTCCTACCATTGCTGTATCTTCTTCACGGACTCACAGACCAAAATCAAGCTTTGGTAGACTAAAAAAAAAGCAGATTTCTTCTAATGACACCATCTGAAGCTATCGCCCCTGTTTTCCTTCGCAGACATTGGCCTCTGTGGCCAGCTACAAGCCTACGCCGCTTCCGCTTGTAAAGGAAAACACTGACAGAAGATGAAAGGCTGCTTCTGTGCTCTAAATGCCTCATACTTTGATTAAAAATGTTTTTGTCAATTAGAGATTGATTTTTGCTGTTCATTAAAGTGATGGATGTCGGTGCTGACGGAGGTGATATTTTACCCCATGGTGGCCTGCAGTATAGATGGGTAGGTGAAGCCAGAAGCTCCAGTTTGCTAGGATGGAGTTGATGACCAGGACTGGGATAAAATAGGCCAGTCGAAGGATGGAAAAATGAGTGCCACAGTCCTTAGGGAGGAGCAGAGGGAAACTCACATGGCAGGGGTTTGCAGACAGTCCTTACCACTTTATCCTTCTGAAAGCACAGTGGATTCTGAAGACAGATTTTAAGCAGAGCTGAGGATGTGGGGTTTTTTGGGGGGTTGCACAGTGGGAATGAAGATACAGATTGTGCAGATGCCACAAGCTGGTTAGTTTTTATATGCAGGCCATGTAAAATTCCGCCAACTCAAGCTGAGCTTCTCCTCCAGGAACTTCTCCCCCAGGAATTCACATCAATCCTGCCCTGACACTGCCATGAAAAGGCCATCCCTGAGAGGAAGCAAGGGCTGTCTTTAAGCTGCATGGGATAGGTTCAACCTAAGGTATGATTTCCACAAGAAAATCCAGGAGCTCCAAATACATAATCAAGGGTTGCAACACAGCTTTAACCTACTTTCACCATTCACTGTCTGCAGGGCAAGGGCTACACATAACTGTGTTGCTACCAGTGAGGGTAACACAGGGAGTTACTAGGAAACTCAGCATTTGCCAATGCTATATCCATCTTGCTTCTGGCATTATTAGCCCAAGCTACACGGAGCAGAAAATCAGGAGTCACTGCACAAGTGGCCCTGTATGAAAAAATAGAGGAGTCGGAACATCTACTGGAAGTAGAGGAGCACACACATATACAAAGTCACCCTGAGGCTGGACCTGCCCAGAACTGCCCACATCTGCAAAAGAGTTTGGGGCATCCACACACCTTCTGAACTAAGATACAGCCCCCTGACACCCCAGCTGGCTTTTACAGGTTTTTGCAACTTACTGCACATCCATCCATGCTTTTGCAGGCATGGAAAGAGAAAGATATGTGACGACTTTTTGCCCCAGAGGAGAGTCCTGATGCAGCAGGAATTCAAGGGCACAATTCAGTGGCCTGACAACAGCCTCCATATAAAATGTCCCAGAGTCTCCACAAAACCCATAAGAAGATACATCAGACCTTACAGCAGCTCGGCTCTTTGCTGGGGTGGTAGCAGAAGGATTTGGATGCACGGAACAGGACCGCTGTGATGACATCACAAGGGCTGAATGATGACATCCCTCATGTTGGGGCTGTCCCCTCATCTTCAGCAGGGATGTAGGACAGTCGCTAAGGCACAACCAGGGGCTGAAACGCAGCTCCGCCAAAATTCACCTGCCTCCTCGCAGGGTTCAGAGCTGTTACCTGGAGGTCCCCCATCTCCCTCAAGTTCCAGTTCTAGAGGCAAACTGTGGTGTGTGCAGTACAAAACCCCACGCCCACAGGCACGTATATTTATATGCTGATGAGATCGTTAAATTCATCAGCTCTCCAATTCATTTGAGGTTCGTTATGGAGCTGCAGCGCTGCTCCTTTCATCTGGAAAGGGAAAGGAAACAGCCTTTACCCCTTTTCGAGAAATTAAAGCGAAATGGGTACCACTTTATTTTAAGTGCCCATTAACTAAAGCGTAACTGAAACCAAGTTACAATGGGCGCCTCGGGGGAATGTACAGAGGAGACACGTATATACGTTTACACACACACCAGCAGCAGCAAATGGCGTCAGACACAAAAATCAGACCTCGTGGAATAAACATCAAAGCGCTTCATAGTGCCGTGATAGTTAAAAGCCTATTTTACACCCAGAAATGAGGGAGAGATGCAGGTCCAAGAGCTCTCCGATCCCTTTGAAAGACTCATTTAAGTCTTATTAAAATATTACCTGCCTTTTTTTTTAGCCTTTTACTGGATTTAAACTCTTAATTCATCTTCTGTAATTTTTTCTGCACTCGGCTATTGTAAGGGGGAAAAAGACTCAATAGTGTTAGTAAAAGGATCTAATTGGTAACTTCTTTTCATCTCAGAAGCCCCCTCTCCCTCCTCCTCCTCTCATTCCTTACAGGTTGGGTCACCGCAGCTTTCTTAATCTTTGGAGATTATTCTTCTGTGGTTTGATGAGACTTCACTAGACTCTTAAATCTTTTCATTTCACCTCATTTAAATATTTTGGCCAATTGCTGAAGTTAATGATGATGAATAGGATTAAGATTAAAGGCTTAAAAGGGTTAGGAGAAGGAAAAAATATATTTCATTTCTAACAATGCATACAGAAGTCTCCTTTGCTCTGTGTTACATTCTCTCTCCATCACAGCTCACAGCTCTTGGTGGGTCTCTGACGTGGCTGCATCTGCCTGCAAACCTCCCTCTTTGGCACAGAGTTCAACAGGAAAAGATCAGGACCTTTGCACTCTCGTTGCGTGTGCTCTCACTGCTCTGTGCTGTCTGCCTCTGTCTGTGCTTCCCTGACTTATTCTAAACCCACATAGCCGGGCGTAACCTTTCAAAGATGTCATTCTATAAAACAAAAAAAAGCCCACACATTTATATCCAAAATTATCCTCATCATTTTGCATAGCAATTTAGAAGACAACCAGCTTGAAACTGTTGTCTAAGCACAGTAGAACTGTTTCCTGAAGAAAGAAATCTCCTTTATTCTTCTTTCACTCCTTTCCATCCACTGATTTCCTCTGGCGGAAAGCTGAAAATCCATCCTCGCAGCCTTTGAAAGCCACAAAAATTGGACCAAACTGGAATAAACAAGTCCATTTTCCCCACCAGGCATTTTCTTAAAGAAGTAAAGATAATCCCACAGAAATTGTAATGCTAAGAAGTCTTAGGTCGGTTTGGACGGACTCGAATCCCTCTGTCTCCTGTTTCAAAATCAACGCAGGAGAGAGCTCATGGAGCGGCTTGGATGGATAATCAAGTTGCCAAATGCAACCAGCCATCTTTCTCTCTCAAATCTGGCTTTGCCAGGCAGATTGTGAGCTGGTGGTACTGTACCCTGACAGACATCTCCTTTGCCATGGCTGAAGCAGCTCAGAGGGAAGCAGCACGGAGGAGGTGGGTGAGATGGCCCCAGTCAGGTCCTCGCTCAGCACTAGACTCGGTCAACTCCCTCGTGCGGTACGAGACCCCTGCTCTGGCAGGGTGCTCTCCATGTGTTTCACTAGACACGTATCTTCAGTCCTCAGTTGCAAATCCAGCTCTTTTCCAGCACGAACTTTTTAAATAGGTGGGAGAAGGGTGAACACATCGTCTAGATTTCAGTGAGAAAGCTGCACGAGAGGGAACAACATTTAGAATGCCAAAGATTAAAACTGGCTTATTGTGGGGAGCGAAGTGAGCTATGGGTCTGCTGCAGATTTCTGGAATATGGAACAAACTGTACTTAAGCTCTCACCTTAAATATTTGTAACTGTATTTATCGGAGTTCATGTTCGACTTGGCTGGGACAGAGTTTGCATTAAGGCATTTAACAAAGGAGGAACGTGCACAGCACTGAAGTCAGTCTGGGCTCAATAAAAGATGAGAAAGGAGGGAGATGAGGGCTGAACGGAGGGAGAGGAAGCTCAAAGATCCTTTGGTGTTGCCTTAGGCAAAGCACTGGCAAGTCCACAAGAGAAGCAGCTCTGCTAACGAGAGTCTAAGGATCAAGTACGACTGATACCAAACTTGAAGGGGAAAAGCTAAAGGGATGTAAACATGGAAGAACCCAAGAATTTGTCTCTCCAGACTAAGGAAAATATATGTACAACGAACAGGGCTATTTAAGATCGTGTTTGTATAACACCCTTACGATCTCTGTGCTTTGGGCAGTGTGAGCAGAAGACCTGGAGAGAACATCCCATGTGTGTTCACGGTTCAGCAGAATGCAGCACTAGCAATGGAAGGACACAGCTTTCCTCCCAGAGGACAGCTCAAGTAGCGGTGCCATTTCCTAAGTAAGGAGCAACGTTTCCTCATTGTTGAAATGACAGACTTTTTGGAAAATCCTAGACACTGCAGGCACGACATAGTCATTGTCCCGGCACAATGGAAAGGTGATTCTCCCAATAGAGGTTGCTCATCTCAAACATGTCCAGAAACATGTTCGCTTCTTTACACTTATTAAAAGTCTCAGTAGCACCTTCTCTAACAGCAGGGTGGCAAAATCCTAGTGCGCTCGACAAACTCAAAAGCGAGTGTTTTGATTGACACAATGGGCTTGAACCAGAGACTTCCAGAGATAAAAGCAGAAGGTAAAGAATCAAGCGGTTGTTCATCAGTGGACTGCAGAGCAGTCTGATAACTGTGCGGGATTTTACGGACACGCAGAGGCAGATTTTGAGGGGCAGATGTACTAAGGGGATTGTTACTCCTTAAAACTACTCCTTTAAAAGTCCTCTCCGCTGCCAAGCGGAGGGGCTGCTGGAAGAACAGCTGCGATGGGTACGAGGAGTGTGCAATGGCCCATCACAGCTACATCCGTTCCCAATGCACATTTTCCATCTTCATTTGCTGCCCTAAGCATTTGTGCAGATTTGCTAAATAGTACACAGATATCATCTCCTATGGCGAAGCAGACAATCTCTTTGCAAAATGCACTCGGGTTATAAAGGCTTCATCTGAAGTAACAGAGGAAAGAAAGGAAAAAGAAAAATGTGGGTTTCTTCCCTTTCTTTTTCAAGATTGAAATTTTCTGAATATTAAAAAGAAAATATGAAACTTTATCCAATATCAGCATTTGGAAAGTGTCAACAGGATCCGTGTATTATTATGAAAATAAAATTCAAATTAAAAGCATTTTCGAAAGAGAAGAGAAGCAAGGTTTAATAAAGATCTAATAGATCTTTTTCATCTCTTGTTTCTTGAATCCAAGCCTTGAAAACCCTTCAATACAACAAAAAAGAAGAAGGACCTAAGGATATTGCTCCAGGATTCAGGAACTTCAAAAGAGAGCTGTAAAGAAACATCAAAGGCAGGTGTGGGCACGCATGCGCGTGCCGCCCGTGCGGCTGTGCGTGTCTCCTCTCCTTCTCGGGGGCACAGCCGCAGCCTGGCCCCCTGCCTCGACTCCGTAATGACTTACTGCTCCCCCCGAGCTCGCTTTTCTTCAGCCTTGGCAAAACAATCGTGTCATTGAGGTTGGGGCTCCAGCCGCCCGCAGCTGTAAACCTGTCCGTTTTTCTGAGAGCTCTTGGGATACTCCAGATTTACGCTGCTGTGCTACTTTCCCTGAGCCATTGCTTTAATGCTCATTTACTGATTCAGCTTTTTAGCAAATAACTGATCAGAAAGAGATGCTTAAGTGGGCAAAAAAAAAAAAAAACAACACCCACAAAAACCTTCCCGTTCTTCAGATGTGCAAAAAATTAAAATTTCAGAACTGTCTATTTCACACCTAGACAAACCCAAGTATCTGATGAAGCACTATAGGGAACTAAAAAGAGAGGCCAATTCCAGGACAGAGAGGTGGTTCTTACGCCTGTCTGGGTATGGGAAAGCCAAATCCACATCCCTGCTATGACTGTGGAAGTGCAGGACCTGAACCGTGTCTCCCACATCTCAGGTAGGTACTAACTGCTTGATACGTGATATTCCCAAAAGCTAGAATGAAAAAATTTCCAGCTTATGTTATGCTTACATAAATACAGCCTCAACTTTAACAAATTAACATCTTCCAACCAAAATAAAGTAAAATAAAATAAAATACAACAAGAGTCACCAATTGCCTCAAGCATTCCCAGCCAGCTCTTCCAACAAAAAATTCTATTATTGCCCAGGCACTAGTAACAATGAGACAAAAATTCATGTTGGTAACAATTAAAAAAGGCCTGTCTGAGCAGAAGCTGCTGGTAGATGTCTCTGTGTCTGCCCATGGCCTCACTGAGCTATGCCTGCTCCCGACCTTTACTTCTTTTGGTTGTGATTAATGAATAGCCATTCACCAGGTACACCTCACTTCAGCTGAGATTCTTTTGACAGCTATTAAATCCTGTGTATTTTTTTATGTTACCACTCATTTGTTACAGCGCTGTGCACACAGAAGTGGAGTGGCAGCTATGAGTTCAGCAATCACCAAGTCTTGGCATTGATCAAGGTGAGTATTTTCATTCAAGCATTCTTAAGACTCTTGTCAGTGCACGGCTGCTTCCTTGCAGGCTCCCCATAATGTCAGCGCAATTTATTTTGAATGAGATAAAAATAGTCTTTATTGATAAAAGACTACTGAAAACAAAACAGGAGGTTTTACCTAGAGCCTTAGGTCAGTCCAGTAGTGGAAAGTGCAGTCAGGTTTATCATACCAACATGGAGGCTACTCAATGCCAACCTGACAGAGCCATTAAGCATCAGAGAACAAGAACAGACTAAGCCATTGCTTAGAGAGGAGGTGAAAGGAAGAAGTGGGCAGACGAAGCAGAAAGCATTCCCAGCTCTAAGTACTAGGCATGGAAATTTACAGGGGAACAACCCAAAGGAAAAGATTCAAACGATTTCCATTAGCTGAGACAGTCTCCCAGCCCCAATATATCTATCATAGAGTAGGAGCAAGGACGCTGTACGTAGACAAGTGGAGAGAATGAAGATGACGTTGAGCTCTGCATAACGATGTAGGTGGGGGCCCACGATTAGAAATTCAGAGCTATGCCATGCGCTACCATTTAGATCTGAAGTTCTAGTTGGATCATGTTCGAAGGAAAGGTCAACCCCAAAGTCACATCTGGCTTTAGAGCCAAAGAAACCCCAAGAGTGGATATGCTGAGTCCCAACACTAAAGTCAATGTTAGGAATGCAAATAAGAAGAGTGCTCCTAAAAGGCATATTTGGAGAACGGCCAAAGCAAAAGAGTCTGATTCCCTCCAGCCCACCACGATATAAATCAGTCATGTTGCTGAAAAACGGCACTACCAGCAGGATACGGGCCTGGGTTGCGTGTCAGTGGGAATGTGCAGGATACTCTCAGTTATGCTCAAATACCTCGTAGAAGGCCCAGAGTTTGCAGGTTAAAGGACGAAAATGATTACTAGCAGAAGTGGAAGGAATTTCACAGAAGTCAGCGCGGTAACGCGCTCTGTGCCGGCTCTGAATTTCTCCCGCAGCACAAGAACTTTGAGACTAATTTCGCCATGGCTCATGGGATGAGTGTTGTCTCCTTCTTCTGCGTAGAAATTATCTGGAAATGGTGGGTTGCTAGTTTAGTTTTACGAGCTACTAAAACTATTCTTTGAATAATAATTGGCCTGAAGTTCACCCGTTGAAAGAGTTCAATATTCAGCATTCAGCTCAGGGCAACAGTCCATCGGCTCTGGAAGGGGAGGGCGTGGGGGGAATTACTCCCTCCAGACTCACGGCCACACCACATGTGACAAACCGAGTTTCAAATAGCTGCAGACAGAGAGGAGATATGTCATTTGGAAATTACTCGTGCGCCGTTTGAAGCAGCCGTTAGCCGTGCAGCAAACAGCCTCTGCAAATAGAATTGCTGTGTGCAACACAACCTGGGACTAATGTAACCTCCTGTCTCCGATTACCGGGACAAGCTCGGAAGCCTGCCATCCACAGAAACTAATACCAAGGACTAGGGAACGATGAAAGTTTTATGGAAGACGGGGCAACAGAAGCCAGTCTGGATGATTAAAATTAAATCTCCAAAAGCAATTGATTGTCTCTCCTTGATGCAGAGCGCTAACTCTAATATGATCTTTCATCATAAGGAGGTGTCCGCAAGCCTGGCATTGGAGGAGAAAGTAATACTGTGAATTTCTGACCATGAGAGTGTGAATTTAAATAAAACTGGATATGCATTTGCCTAGCTTTCGGGTGGCAACCAAAAAAAAAAGGGGAAAAGAAATCTCAGCTGATAACTCAGCTTATTGAAATGGTTCCACGTGGTAAGTTAAACCAGACGAAGACAATGCTGAGATGCGAGGAGTCTGTTTTGCTCTGATTTCCTTCTAAATTAGCCACTCGGTTCCATTAAAAGTGGAAATTTCAGCCTACGCTGCACAAACTCTCTCCTTTAAAACGGCAGGACTGGCTAAAGGGCTCAACTATGACATGCTCCTTCTTCTGCTCCGTGGGGAAGTCACCCTGTCTTTCTCCCCTACAGACATAACAATATTTCCTTGTGCTTTAATTCTCTTGCCTCTCCCAAGGCTGGCACACTGGACTTGGGCTCTCCAGGTAGGCAGGATATTGGCAGCTTCGGTCCACGGACAGCAAGGTGAACACCCTTAGGAGGTTCAGTACTGCTGGTGGTTCTGCCTTTTACATTTGCAGCAATAGAGGCAGCTCTGCAAAGTTTTCCTTCCCTGCCCTTTTCTCCCAAGTCGTCGCCCTGAAAGGTTTTGCTTTGGGCCAAACAAAATAATTTTTGTCAAGCAAAATGATGTTTTCCATCTTTTTTTTTTTTTTTCCCGTCCTGTATGAAAAACGAGAGGAACCGAACAAGAGGCAAACTAACCAACGCGCAGAGAATTTGGTTCAACGTGTGCCAATTTTTCTATCTCCAAATGTTTCGGTTTAGAAGCTGAAGAGGAAAATATTTGCACAGCCTTAACCCTAACCAGAAGAGTTCATTAAGGAACCAGTGGCAGCCTGCACACCGTACAGGCGCTAACTTAAACTGCACACATTTTCATTTGAGCAATTACGTTCTCTGGGCCTAATTCCCACAAGTTTAATCTGGATATTTTCTGCCATCGCTCGTTGTACCCAACAGTTGTAAAATGTTACCATGCACTATTAAACAGCTGCTGCCTTCCACAGGTGGCTGCCTTTCGGAATGAGGTGAGGATATCTCCTGTGCTGCACAGAGGAGTTGTGAGGTTTAATTCAGTCATGTTTGCCATCAGCTCTGAAAGCTTCATTTGAATCCTGCTGGATTCTTTGCGGGCTACATTTCCCGGGAGAGAAGAGTGCCAAGTAAAATGGCATCTTTCAGGGAGCGACACGGCGGACACACCTGCAGCTAGACTGATGGTAAAGGGATACAACGCCCATACAACGCACCAGTAAGCCCCACACTTTCCACATTATATATGCATTTTAATACACACACACAACATGTTTCAAAAATATTCAGTACTGGGGTCCAATAGCTTTGAGTCACGTGTATTCTCATCAGCTTCAGGAGGATTATCAGCACAAGAAAAACAACGGTATTGGACAACTTTGAAGATTTTTATGTACAGTAAATATGAAATAAGAGCTGTGTGAGAATTGATTCAGGTTTTGGGCATGTCCTGTTTCTCCACAGTGTTGTTTTAATACCACTACAATCACAAACACTTTACAGGTATACAGTGAAATTTGTTCGTTATAACTGTGATATTGAATCAACACACCCATATCCTGACCTGGATTTACGGCTGTTTTATAAGCTGAATATACAGGAATACTCCTTCTCCTGGGTCTAACCACTCAGCCATACCAATTTGATCCAGCATTTTGCCCCCTTGCTTCAAAGAGTAAGGCAGAGAAGATCCAGTTCCATTGGTCCAGCCTTTGCTCACAAACCAGAGCTATTACACACTGAGTCACTTCAGCACTGGTGTCCATCCTCATCCTTAAAGCACGTAAGACAGCAAAGCAAATTTACCCTAGTCTTCCTCTGTGATGCGACCGAAGGATGAGGAGGACAAGCCTTGGGATCTTGGGAGGGAGAGGAAGGAAGGAAGGGAGGGAGAAAAGGACGCAGGGAGAGGTGGGGAAAGACGGGCAGGTCTCCTCTACTTACTCCTAGACCTTGAAAACAGACTTTTTGCAAAAAAGGGTGCCCTGTATCTTCACAATATGTAACTGATTTTTTTACAAGGGTCTTTTCAGAAGGGCTCAAAGAGTATGAGCTGTTTACGGGAGAGTTAGTTTCTAGGGAGCTATCCCAAATGTTGATCCCATCGCCATGATCCAGGGTATCTCCCTTTCAGTCTGGATAGCATTTGCTCGTTAGAAAGGTACGTGGAAGTACAACTGCATAGTGTGGTCTGTCTGCTCGTGCCCCTTGGGCACCCAGGGCTGAACCCCTAGGCTCCAGCTACCAGCTTCAGCTGTGCTGCCAGGCTGCTCTCCTGTTATGTTCTTGCTCTCACCCCATGTAGCCCTGTTGACCTGCAGAATATTCTGGGTAGTTCCTTGAAGCTCTTGTAATTCAGGCCCCAGCCTACACCCAGGCGCCTGCCTGCTTTTCCTGTCCCAGGAAAGAAACGGCGAGTTTGGGTAACAACAGAAATTAGTTGGATAAATTGAGTTGTAGACTCTCTATCAAACCAGCAGAGAACTATGTCATGCACTCCTCAGAGGACAAGCAGGAGTGAAAGGCTCAGGAAGGCAAGAGGAAAGGAAGGAGGAGGAAGAGAGGTTTGAGGAAGGACAGTAGAAATAGGAAAATGTCATCTATGGCCCATAAAGAGACAGTTCACCCACCGCAAGCGGAGTCTGGGAGGCAACTGCAATGCTTTGGGAAAGGAAGGCTGTGAGAAGGGTGTGAGCCTGGAACTGTGTCGTGGTTTTAGGCTGATCCAACAACTAAAACTCACACAGTCTCTCCTTCTTCAATAAAGTAGAGAGGAGAGAAAGAAAAAAAAACAAAAGGACTGAGGGTTGAGGCAAGAACAGAGGGAGCACCCACCAACCATGGTCCTGGGCAAAACAGGCAGCGCTTTTCTCAAAGCAAAACAGTTTATTAATGATTACTTAGAAGGACAAAGGGAAATAAAAACCGATTACTTGAGAGGACAGAAAGAAACAAAACCAGATCTTAAAACCGACACCTTCCCCCCCCCACCTTCCTTTTCCTCCCGGCTCTACCTCCTCCCCCCAGCAGCACAGGGGGCAGGGACTGGGGGAGTGCAGGTCAGTTCATTCCGTGCTGTTACTGCTGCTTCTTTCTTAAAGGAGAAGGAGTCCTTACACCCTTTTCCCCTGCTCCAATGGATCCCCTACCCACGAGGAAAAATCCACAAATTTCTCCAACGTGAGTCCAGCCCACTGGAAACAATCCTTCCCCACAGATTGCTCCAGTGTGGGCTATACCACAGTCTCGGGTACTTAGGGAGCTGTAGCCACTCGCTCCGGCGTGGGTCGTCACGAAGACTCCAGATGCCTTTCTGCCTTGCCGTGCCCCCAACACGACCATCCTCGGGCTCAGGCATCTTCTCCCCACGGGCTGCGAGTGGGTTGCTGCTCCACCGAGGCCGTCCTGGTTGCAGGGGGGCAGCCTGCTATCTCACCATCAGCCGCAGGGGAAACTCGGCTCCGGCACACCTCCTCCCGCTCCATCCTCACTGACCTGCTGTTGATGCAGCTGTTTCTCTCAGATCTCAGTCCTCTCCAGGTGAACTCAGCCCAGTGGGCACCCTGGGAGTGGGGTGCCCCCGAGTTCCCCAGCTGGCTCCGCCGCCGCCATTCTCCGTGGGCGGCGCCGGCCCGACGCAGGCAGCCGCCCGGCCGGGAGCCAGGGAGTGGGGGCAGTGCCCTCCTCCCTTCTCTGGTCGATCCTGGGCGAAGCACCTTTTCCGGTTCCCTTGTCCTGACTTAAATAGGGCAATTCGCAGAGGCGCCCTATTGGCTCAACCCCGAGGGGAATGGCAGTCTGATCCGGTGGCCAGAACTAAGCCTAACCCGGATCCAAAACCGGGGAGGTCGCAGGGAGCAAAATCCCTCTCCTGCCACCAGAACCACCCCCCCCTCCACATCAAACCATGACAAACTGCAATATGAGGAAAAACATTTCCAGTTAAGCAACCACTGTTAGAAGTGAACTTGTCCCTCCAAGAACAGAGCCTACCTCTACGCTATAGCATCTGTGTTATTTTTGGCCTGGAGGGCAACAGACCTTGACCTTAGAAACATGTTGTTTTGGTTGTCTGGGGTTTTTTTAAGGAGCAGGAGCAGAGAGAGTTGGGCTTTTTCCTTTTTTTTTTTTCTTTTTTTAACATTTTCAAAAGCAATCTCAACCAGAATGGCAGAGCACTGCGGAAACAGGGCACGCAGCGTAAGCTGGAGCATGTCAGAGCCTCTGACCTTCCCCAGCGCTGCTCCCATACCCTCAGCCTACACCACCCCAGCTCTGCCTGGCATTGTGCTCGGTGGTGCTGCGGAGACAGACCTCCCAGTCCAGCTAATTAGCATGGCTGCACCTGTAATAAGCCATGCTGAAGAAAATAGACAACACTGACAGGAGACAGCAGTGGGATTTCAGCTCATGGCTGCCCGCTGCAGGAGCACGCAGTGGAAGAAAAGGAGCAACTGTACTCCTTCAGCAGAGAGGGGCGATGCTGCACGTGAGCTCCCTGCATGACCCCCTGAGCAAGCAGGGGCACGGTGTGCTGGGTTAGTGTGGTGGGGGTTTGGTACATCTATTTTGTAAGGAGATGCTAGAAGCTTCCCTGGCTCCGAGTTGGACCCACCACTGGCCAGGGCCGAGTCCATCAGTGCCTCTGTGAATGACATATTTAAGAAGAGACAGCCGTAGTGGTGCGGCTTGGCATGCACTGGGCAGAGTTTATCCTGCTGGGACTGCCGAGGTTCGTCGCGCCCAGCATGGCTGCAGTAGAGAGAGGACTGAGATCTGAGAGAAACGCAGACATGAGGGTCAGTGAAGATGGAGCAGGAGGAGGTGTGACGGAGCTGAGACTCCCCTGGAGCCCGTGGTGAGATGGCAGGCTGCTCCTCTACAGCTTGTGGAGATTAATGGTGGAGTAGAGACACACCTGCAGCCCAGGGAGGACCCCACGCCGGAGTGGGTGGCTGCACACGAAAGAGTTTGTAGAAGACTGTCTCCCATGGGAAAGGACCCTACACTGCTGGCGATTAACGGTGGAGCAGAGATGCATCTGTGGCCCATGGAGGATCCCACACCGGAGCAGGTGGCTGTGCCCTAAGAAGCTGTGACTCTGTGGGAAACCCCGTGCTGGAGCAGTCTGATGGGTAAGGATTGCATCCTGCAGGAAGGTCTCATGTCAAAGAAGTTCGTGGAGAACTGCCTCCCATGGGAAGGAATCCCACGCTGGAGCAGAGGAAGAGAGTGAGGAGTCCTCCCCCAGAAGAGGAAGAAGCAGCAGAAACAACGTGTGATGAACTGACCTGCAACCTCCAATTCCCCATCCTCCTGAGCTGCTGAGGGGAGATGGTAGAACTGGGAAGAAGGGAGGGGTAGGGAAAGGTGTTTTTAAGATCTGGCTCTGTTTCTCATTATGCTCTCTGATGTGACTGGTAACAAATTAAATTTATTTTTTCCCCAAGTCAAGGCTGTTTTGCCCATGATCATAATTGGTAAGCGATCCCTCCCTGTCCTTATCTTGATCCACAAGCCTTTTGTTATATTTTCTCATCTCCATCCCACTGTGAGGGAAAGAGTGAGCAGCTGCATGGTGCTTAGTTGCTGGCTGGGCTAAACCATGACACACATGCACACCTCAATCCAAGGGGAAGCTCACAGGAGAGCCTGGGTTTCCTCCTCCTGCTTTGCGGTCCCTTCTTGGGCTTGGGTGGAAGGCCACAAACTGACTACAGAAGAGCAGTGCGGAGCTCCGACTCCCTGGCCTCACCCAGGCACTCTTCAATGCTTGTCCTCTTGTTGCTGGTACAGACACAGCCCGCTACAAGCACAGGTCTATGCACCCTACTGCAGCCTAACAGCAGAAGGATGTCATTCCAGTGTACTTATGATGAGTAGGAGGTTGGGCTAGATAACCTCCTGGGGTCCTCTCCAACCTGAATTATCCTATGACCCCACCCAATAGGCTGGGGCCACATCTTTAAAGGTGGGCACGTGTGGGCCCTTCAACAGCAGTAGCCTCATCAGGCACCACGTTTGAGGTCTTCACCTCAGCTGCCTTTTAGTTACACAGACAGACACACATCCTCACACTGTACTGATGAAAGGTACTGTGAAATGCTAACCTCTGTCAACAGAGTCTCCTCAGGCTTTTTTTCCAACCCCCAGCACCTGATCTCCAGTGCTCGTGCTGCCTTCGGTGACTTGATACTCCTTGCATAGCGCATCATCAAGAGCTGCCATCTCCTGCCTTGCAATTCTTTTTTTTTTTTTAGGGGGCCTTTGTGCTGCACAGGAAGCAGATGCACTAAGAAGAACAAGAGAGAAGTAGGAAAGGAGGCCAGGTGGGAGAAGTGGACAGCAGCTCGAGTAGGTGTGCACCGAAGACAAAGTGGTAGGCAAAGGAAAAAGGAGAGGAGAGACAAAGATGGTGAGTGGCAGGGAAAGGGCCACCGAGAAACTGAGAGGGACACGGAGAGTAGACAGATATGGAGGGAGATCAGAGCCGGGGGCACGACAGAGAGAGTGAAAGACCAGAAAGGGTGTTTCCATTTTTATTTTTATCTGATCCAAAAATGTGCTCACATAAAAAAATGCCAGCTTAGAGAAAGAACAGCTCAGACAGCGAGAAAAGCGGTTTTGACAGAACAGCCAACTTAGGAAAGAGCTGTCTGCATAAGTGATCAGCTCAAACCACACCGACAACTCGCACGGCCCAACCTTCCCTCTGATCCAGACTCCCTGGTCCTGCCCTCCTACTACCCTGACTGGAGTAACTGGGTCACCACCACTGCACCAAGGTAACCATTCTGATTTCTCAGACTCGAACTACCACAGCATCATTCTGGGTTATGGGGCTACACCATCCATCTCAGCGCAAACACAGGGCTTTCTAACCTGGCTGGCATAGCAATTTCTTTGATAGACACGGCCTGGATTTGTTTCCAGTTTTGTTTAATAGCTTTACCCTTGAAAGATTGGAGGAGAAGAGGCAGTCCTAAATTGAGAGGAGGGAGTCAATAAGCCTCCTTTCATTAGATAATGACTCTGCCTGCACTGTACTCAAGATTTAACTCTAAGCCCCTTCCGTGAAGTAAAACAGTTTGGTTTGGCTCTGTGTGCGTGTACGTTAAAGGAAGAAGTAGATCAAATTCCAGAAAGTGCTGAACGCTCCTGCCCTTTGCTTTGGTGCTTATTTGTCCTCACTGGCAACTGGCCTCCCTCGGAGAACACCGGCTTGCGGATGAAATGAAATACAATACGACTGTATTTTGTATAGCATCTCTCGAGTAAACAGGATCACACCTGCTCTGCGGGCTAAGTGATAAAAAACGGCACAGGGAGAAGGAAATTAAAAGACAGAAGTGACGGAGGAAAGCCAGCTGCTTGCAGAGGAAGGAAGCATGGCTCCGTGGCTAAGGCTCTGGCTTGAGAAATCACGGGCACAGGCTTCGCTCTTAAGTCTGCCACAGACTTCATGCTTTGACCTTGAACAACCTGCCTGACTTCACCAGAGCTTCGTTTCCAGTGCAAGACATCTGGTATTTAACTCTTCCCTGCCTTGGGAAGCTGGAGATGAGTGCATTCACGTCTGCGGGGTGCTTTGACACTACCCAGGCAAGGACTTCAATGTCTGGGTGGGTAGAAGCACACATGCAAAGCGATTTGAGTCTTTCACGATACCAATGCTTTAAAAAGAATCACAACACCTCACTGACCATGATGATGCCACTGAAACAGTTTAGCAAGCGGCGTTGAAATAAGGAGGTGAGACGCAAATTTCCCTGCAGGAGGACAGCCCTGCCTCTTACCCAGTGCGACAGGAGGAGATGGCAGCCATCATCTTCCTTAAAAGCAGTTTCACTCTGGGGACAGCTATTAAGGACTGGAGTAGCTGCCAGTGACAGAACTGCCTGAGTATGTTAAATTTGGGTAGCGTGTGGCACGGCGGTCATTTATAACCATGATACTAACAGTACACAACATATTGCTTATCACTATCAGAGGGTCGGGAAGGATGGCTAGAAAAATGCCTTGCAATCTGCTGCTGAGCAGCTCAAACACGGAAAAGCATGAGAAGTGATGACCCAAATGGCTAATGAACGTGTTTCATTACATGTTGACTGCGAACAGCCGGCTGACATAATACTTTTCAAAATAAGACATGATTTTGAAAAGCGCTTTCCATTTTTTTGAGCAACCTGCTGGAGCAAGTTGTCTGTTTCAGTGAAGAAGGGGCTGGTGCTCTCCTCGCTCTGGCTGTAGAGAGGGGGAGGCTGTAGGATCCTTGCTGAACACTGAATTTTAGGGGCCCAAGCCTTTCCCTCCCTGTCATCAGCTTGAGCTCCTGTTCCCCTTTAAGGTGCATAACTGACAACGGATGGACAGAAAAAGAGAAAGCATGAGCAGATGTTGGCTAGGACACATCCTTTTCACACGACAGATGAGGGAAAAACCTAAATATAAGAATTTAGCTCCTTGCTTCTGCATAAGGGACTTGAGGAGTCTTGCCTCTCTCCCCTTTCCTCCCTAATTCTCCTTCCATTTCCAGGTCCATCATCCCTTTCCTTTGCAGCTAGTTCAGGGCAGAGCCATGAATTAGGGTGAGTAGAAGTTGAGAGAGGGCCCTTGGAGAAAGCACATTGGAATCTGTTGGTCCAGGTTGCTGCTACCCCTGGAAGCAACGGGCCAGAGGCTGGTTGCTGCCTCCCTGCTTGCCTGCCACATTCTTCACTGTCCATCGGCCACACAATTTGTATAACCAATGCAATGCTGAATGGGACCCTGACCCCAAACAGCACGGAGCGGGGCTCCAAGGCAAGCCACAGCTGACAGTGCACACTCCAAAGCCCCTTGCTGCCCAGCCCTGCCCACCCGCATGGTGGTAAGGCCCTGGAGAAGGCACCGCATCAGACTCATCTGCATCCCCCTGCTAGAGGGACCTGTGTGCGTTCTCTGTCTCAAGTGGCCTTTCAGGGAAGCACGACTCGGTGTGTGAATATCAATAGGATCTTTAAATCTCCTACTAGAGATATTTTCTATCTTGCAAAAGAGTTTTCTGGAGCTGGGTGCTTCAGATTGACGGTATCGCACTGATCTCACAGCCGCTTTCATGCCAGGTGTGGGAACCATGGACTTACCTCCTACAGACCTCTCTCCTTACACAGGACACCTTTCCTCCTCGCCTCCCCACGGTCCCGAGTCAGACCCAAGCCGTAGACAGGAGCACTGTTTTTCTCAGCCTCCAGAAGCAGCGTGCATCAAGTCAGACGCATCTCCTGCACATCGCCATAGCAACGAGATCAGGCCCGGCATGGAAAATGAGGGGCAAGGGGAAAAATTAAGGAAGAGGGCTCTGCAGATAAGGGATGGCTGCTTCTCCCTCGGCCAGCGGCAGACAGCGCAGCCCAAGAGGAGCCCATGGGAGTAACATCCGTCTGTGCCACGGCTGGGGCAGAGGGAACAGGCCCCTGGGAGCTGCAGCTCACGAGCATATTCAGGACCAAGAGGAAAGACTGAGCACACAGGACAGGCATCGACTGGCTGTATATTGAGCCCCTCGAGCCCGCCAGATATTAGCATCCTTATCATCGAATCGCGACGCTGCGTCAGTCCGAGAGCCCAAACCACAGCTGCTCCCAGGTCTTTATTCTTCACGCCACTATTTAAGCCTTGCTGCAGAACCCCTTCTCTGCTGTGGCACTCCCAACAGCGCTAACACCAACCAGTAACATAAACCACAACAGACTGGCTGCCTCGTGCACGAGTCCCTGAGAGCCGCCCAGGTGGCCCAGTCGGGCGATCCAGCTGTGATGGTAACTGGAGAGAGCCTATGCAACCAGTTTGGGCATGACTCAGTGGCTTTTCTGCTTCACTTGAGCTCCTGGAATGTCAGAGACGACGTCACTCCTCAAATATTACTAAGGCTTGAGTTACCTTCTCCTGTCACAGTGTTGCAGGCTGCGACTGAGCCTGAGATACATCCCCCCAGGACCCTCCCCTACCCCATCCCCCTTGTTCAGACCAGGGCAAGAAGTTCTGAGGCCCTGGCACAGCTGCTGTGCCTGAGAAGTAGCTCCTGTCATCTTCTCCTCAAGTGTCCCCAAATTGGACAGCTGGCAAAAATCTCTACGAAGCCAAAACTGCGACACTTTTGGGAAAGCCTCCTTCAGGGATGTGAGCACTACCGGGACCGCCTCCCACATCTTGACCTAGTAGTACACATGGCCCTGATTTTCACGCCGACTTCTACAGACGCGATTGAGAAACTGCTACCAGTTGTCGCTAAGGGGAAGAAGCTTCTTCAAATGACAGGAGAAAGTTTTGGAGCTGACAGATCTCAAGTTTGATCTAGCCCCTCCAGGTGAATGTAAATGTTTCTTTTTTAATGCATCTCTCATTACCTTTCTCAGTAGAGGCAAATTAAACCACAATTAAATACTGTGGCCATCCTGCCTTCTCCTCTGCCACCCTCCCAGACAGGTTCTTCCACATCGTTTGTGCCCTGGAAAAGCCAAGTCTCAGCAGAAGGCCTAATGCCTTCCTCCTCGGGAGTCTGGCTTTGACATCCAGGATTTCAGCATCTCTCAGCAACATCTGGGCTTCATCCCTCCTCAGCTGTACTCGTGCTACTGCCTCTTGCAGTAAGGCAATCAGAGTATAAGCTTTTTCTCCTGATCCCCCGCTTAACCTCAGGCAGACCTATAGAGCTTTAAGTAGCATATTACAGTAATGAGGGGCCATGACTATTTCTGAGAATATTCCCTCCTTCCCATTAGTAACCCCCCATGATAAGCAGCTCTATCTTCACTGCTGCCACCAGCCACTTGCAGGCCACCGGAGCTGCAAAGAAGGCCAGAGCAGCCTGTCAAAAAGAAAAAGTGAGAGGAGTGCATAAACTGGGAGAGAGGGTGGGGGAAGGACTAAGCATTGACAGTCAAAATGCGAAAAAGATGAAATGCAATTTTTCTTCAAATGCCTGGAGACAAGACAGATCTCCTGGCTTCCTTCCCCTCCCTTGCCCTCCTGCCTGAAAAGAAGAGAGGTAGTTAACATAGGAAAGCCCCTCAAATAAGCCCTGACAGCCACATATTCAGAAACTGATGGCATTTCCCTAAACACTGTTTGTAAAATGGTAATTATCCAGCAGGCAGTGACAGCTGGCACTTAGCACTGAGAGAGAACACGAGCGGACAAGAAGAAAGGGATCCTGCCGTAATTGAACAAAGGCTAAAGAAATATATAAAACATAATCAGAAAAATACAAAGATTGCTGGCTGTGCTAATAGGTCACTTCAGCTTCTTGGTTCATCTTGAAGTGATCGAGTTGGAATGCGGAATCAGACTGACATCCTCCAAACCGCTCGGCTGGGAGCAGCACCTCCGAGGGGAGCGTCGGCAGCAGCGAACCCGAGGGGCTGAGCAGCTGGCAGCCAGCACATGGGTGCCAAACTGGCAGCTGGCTTCTTCACCCAGTGTCTGGAGCACCTGCTCTCTGACTTGTGTCACAAGATCAGCTGCTGGGAACCAGAGCTTCTGGGTAGACATTTCCTCCCTATTTCAGACCAACCCCAGCAACTCGGCTATGCCACAACACGGCGAAAGGGAGTCTTTCGTTGGAAGCATCTAGACTGGACAAAGCACCAGGCAATGTGTTTTAGAGAAACCTCTTGAGTTGGGTGAAGAGATGGGTAGGCTGATCTTCTGCTCCTTTGGTATTAAACAAAAAGTCCATTTCTGAGATTATTTTTTTTTAGGGCAATGGAGCAGCCTGTCAGTTCAGACAGATCTCCTGTATGGCCTTGGGTTAGGGCTCTTCTCTCTTGTGCCTTGGTTCTTTACCTAAAAAACGGGTTGCGAGTTGTAGCTTTGCCATATGTTCAAAGCAAGGCCTACTTCCCATTATGTCCTACCCAAAATCTAGGAGGACAAAGCCCTGAACTGGGCTTGAGTCCTTTAATTATGATCAGTACTACAACTCACGATATCTTCCCTCATATGAGAGTCACACTCAAACAGAATAAAAGAAGCAGAATGAAAATAAACTCATATTAATGAGCAGGGTGGTATCTTTGAGCTTAAGGGTTTCCAAAACCGAATTCTGTGGCCATTTGATTTGCTTCCTCGTTACTTTAATTAAGATGTTATCACCCTCCAGCCTGCAGCTTAGAATGCTCTGATGTCTCTAGAATGCTCCATGACTTGCTTTTGCCCGGATCCTGCCTGGAAAGGTTACTGCCTGGATCCAGCAGCACCTACGTCTGACTACAACCCACAACATGCCCCTGAGTCACTCAGTGAGTAACGGGCTAGCAGTCCTAACAGATGATGCTCACATGAGCATGGTCAGACAAGGACACGTAACAGAGCACTAGAAGATGGGAAGGAGGTCTGCTTCTCTCCTTTGTGCCAGGAATCAGATTGGCACAGAGATAGTCCATGCCTGGGATAACACAGAAATGGCATCTATATTTCTTCTCCTTCCTTGCCATTGCTTCTCCTTTATCAAAAGACGTTATTCATGAGAAAGATGTAATTGTCCTAATTGATCCATATAATTTTAGCAATTGAGGGCAAAATCCTCAAAGCTTCTGAACTCCTGCTAAGCACACCTTCCTCCTCTACCCTGCCTTCACTCTGTCTCACTAGGTGATGCTAGTACTTGGTCCATGACGGCAAATGACCTTTAAGCTTCTTTTTATGCCATATTCTCCTTGGTGCCAGGTCTGTACGTTAATAATTTTCTCAGCACCCATGCACATTTAAAATAAGATGGATTTTCTCTGTTGCAGACAGATACACCTCTGCACAGTAATTCATTACGCTACTATCTCCAAAGCTGTTTCTTTGAGAAATATGCATACAGAGTTATACTAACAGTGTATAGTTTTTATGACAATAACTGATGATTTGTTTGACTAGGTCTCTTATGTATCAATCTAACTATTTTGTAGTTTGCACATGATTTATTTTTGACTGTCTTAATAAAGCTTAAATATTACTTTCAGTAATCAATCTGCTTTCTTTAAACTACTGTTGAATTCTTTTTTTTTAATTCAGAGAGCCTGAGTAAAGAATTTATCCTACAAAACTACTGATCTGAAAGTTATCAATATATTTCTAAATGGACAAGTACAAGTAAATTGAAAAGCAAGATTTTTTTCCCATCAGATGACATTAAAATACATGCATGTTTTCAACTACAAAGTAATTACTTTAAGCAGTAATAGAGTATTTCTTGTAAGACATAATAAAGAAACAGCAACAATGAAATTGCTAATGTTGCAATTTAATTACAAACCTTTCTATGTGCCAGTACAGCTTCACTATTACTTTTGTTGCCGTTCTTGATCTGTAGCATGTTGTCTAACACAATTTACTATGCTTTTTTTTTTTTTTTTGGTACAAATTACTTTCAGAGCTTCTCTTTATCTGCCATATATGAAAAAGTACAGGTGTGCAGAAGATGCTACAGAACGGTGATTAAGGTTAAATCAAAAAAATGAGAGTAACATTGTGTTATGTGAAAACTTCTATGTAGCCACACAATGAAAGAGCGTAACACATACTTGCAGGAGACTAGTAGTAAGAACAAAAGTTCGGTTGTAATTTTGGGAAGTAATTTCAGTGTAGCCATTACCAGGTAGTGTCAGATGACTTCTGAGTAAACACGCATCTTCATTATCATTATTAACATATTTACCAGACTCCTTTGTTTCCCTGCAAGGTTCCCAATACAACCTAGCTTGGCTATTTCCTGACTTCAGCACGCTGAAGTTCAACAGTTTCTTGATACAACAGATGGCTTCACTGATATTTAAGATTAGAAAGAAAGAGCCTAGATCACATGGGTCTTCTCCTCGAGTGATCCAGGCCTTACCCGTCACCTATAGTTCCCCCATTTCTAACTCAAAAAACTTGTGATTGAAGCACAGAAAGTCTTCTAGAAAGACACCTGATGTTGATTTGAACATTGCAAGTGATGTAGAGCTGAACACCTCCTTGGGTAATCTAATTGATTTTATGAAATAAATTCAGACAATACAGAGATTCCTGTACACACATGCGCACACACTCATACCCTCAAAATAAAAGCACCTTAATGATCCCCTCTGTCAGAGTAGTAGCTAGTACACATCACTTGGCTTTGGTGGCTCTCCAAGCATACTCACTGCTGCTGGAGGAAACCTTTCCTGGTTTTGCCCTCTAAAAATCCACCTGGCACTCAGTATGAGTGCTTGCCACATATTAATTTAATAAAGCACCCTTAACGTCGCTGCGAGTTCAGGAAGAAGCAGCACATCACCGTCAGGGAGGTTTTTGTCTCTGTCAGCAAGTTATTTGTGTTCTGTCGGATGGCCGTGATGGCTCAGTCAGCTTTTGTGTGGGGCTTGCAGAGAAGTGGGGTGCAAGGTGAGTCACACGGGAGGGTGCGGGCCAGCTCCAGCTTGTCCTGTGCACAGCCCAAGACTATCAGATACGGAGCAGATCTGGAAACCACATAGCACATTGGCATGAAAACACATAGGAACATATGTGAAATCAAGACAAAAAGAGACAAGAAAAGGTCAAATAGAAATACAGGGTCAGCAAAGAAGAAATACAGATAGAAATGCAAGAGAAATAGCTCAAGGGCGAGCAAATGGGCAAGAGAGAGAGAGAGAGAGAGAGAGAGAGAGCATCCAGACTAGCTGGTGGTACAGGCCAGGAGACACTCAAGCTGCAGATGTGCACAGAAACATTAGGAATTGAGTGCAAACACTCACACGCACAGCACCACATACTGAATTAGGCACAAATGACAAATCACAGACTCATTTGGGTGAGAAAAGACCTCTAGTGCATCATCCAGGCCGCTGCTGCACACTGTGGCAGGTCTGATTACACCTAAACCATCCCTGACAGATGGGTGACTCATCTCTGCCTTGAATATCTCCACTGCTGGTGTCTCTGCAGCCTGCCTTGGCAGCCTGCTCTGTCACCAAACTGTTCCTGGAGTTATAAAGTTTTCCCTCATATTTTTTAACTAACTGTTCCCTGCTGCACCTCAGCACCATTATGTCTTAGGCCTGTTTGTACCAACCACCGAGAAAAATGGATCCCCATCCTCTCAGTAGCATCTCTTTATGGATTTGCAGACAGTGATTACATCTCCCTTCACACATCTTTCCTTCTCAATGAATATACACCAGCCTCCTTAATCTTCTCGTTTACGCTATGCTTTCCAAACCTATCAGCATTTTTGTCACTCTTCCTGGAGCTTCCTCCAAGACATTGTGGCTTTGGGACCTGGAGGAGACAGCATTAATTCAGCTTCCTGCCCCCTACCCGTGCTACGTCCAGTCATGAAAGGTTGAGGACTGGCTTTATTTTCCTTCCTGAATACCCTTTACTTCCTAAATATCTCCGATTTCACCCTCCTGAAAGATTCTCTTCCATGCAGAGAGAGACAAACACACGGGTGCATGCATACACCCATCCACCTATTCTATATATTATATAGATAACTGTAAGGGCCTTGCCTAGTAGGGGTTCCAAGATTAAAAGTTAGCTTAAAAGGTAAGCTGGACCAACTGTGAACATGAGCATCTGAAAGAGTGGAGAATGAGGAAGATGATGGTGTCACTTTACACAATGGCAGAAGCCCCATTTGACGATACCCTGATGGTAGACTGAACACTGTGAAAATTAGGACATCCTCTTGCTGTCCCCAAACCCGAATATTATTCAAATCTACGCAGATTGGAACAATTTCATCATGCTCATTTGTTTCGTGAGGCCCCCCTCCCCGCATACTGCATCCATCATTCCTTCCTCCCCGTTTTAAGCCTCCACTTACAAGACAGGTTAGGCTGGTTCTCAACAGGTCTGCTCCCCTATTGTTAAAGTGATGTGCATGAATGGTTTCTACACAATGCAGAAACGCCTTCGGCACTATGATTCTAGTTGCAAATGGATAACCTACATGGGGAAAAAAAAAATCAAGAAAGGAAGGACTGAGTAGGTCATTTGAGATCTTATGCAGCTGCCTCCAACCGCTCGCTTAGTTTCTGAAAAGCCTCTTGGGGGCTGAATTAGAAGATGGACCTTTAAAAACACCTGGAGACTATATCCAGTAGAGCACCCAAGAATGCCATAGCATTTCCTTTATGGATTTCACAGAGAGAGCAAGTCCCAAGTAAAACTCATAACAAACACAATACGCCAGGTCTTGGTGAAAAGACATTATGACAATGAAGGGACAATCATTTCAAAGGGTTCCCAATTTACATCTGCAATCAGGTACCAGCACAAAAGCATGCCATTTCTACACCAAACAGCCTGACCCGAAGGCCAGCACCATGATGTACTCTACCACAAGACCACTGGCCACTCGTTTGCCCCATACTACTTCCAAACTAGAGGACTGATAGGATTTTGGCTCTGGAGGTTGTCAGACTAGAGACCAGGCTCTGAGAAAGTCATCTGCAACCTGTTATAGCTACAGGCTTATTGCCAATGACAGCAACTTATAGATGTGTCTGTGTGGCAGGCTAATGGTCAATAATATTTCTTTTCAATACCCTACTGCAACATTAAGCCAAGCACGGTGTTTATTAAGTCTCATGGAATTTCCTGTCTGTTCTGGAAACTGCAGGTTTTTACCCTGACTGCACCAGTCTTAAAAGAAAATCGGAAAAATCAGTTACGAAATGGAGAAGCATCTCATCCCTCACAACGAAAAGAATATGAGATGTAAAATGTCATCGCTTTGATGTGCTGGCAAACTTCCTGGAATC